>NC_064565.1:119911088-120511088 GCF_937001465.1 Orcinus orca
CGGAGCAGGGCAGCTGCGGGTGAGAAATGCCGCGAGTCTTAGGAAAGAACGCCAACGGGATGAGAGGAGCCTAGGAAAGCTGGAGCCTAACCAGAAACAGCCGATTCGCTCTCTGGGACCCGGAAAGACTCCAGGTGCCTCTGAAGGTCAGCGGCTGGGTGGGACCGAAAACAGGTGTTTGTGGAAAGTTAGCAGAGGGAGGGTCAGGCCATGTCATGGGTTAAATTGTATCCCTTGAAAATTCACATGCTGAGTCCTAAACCCCAGGACCTCAGAACGTGACCTTATTTGGGGATAGGGTCCTGGCACTGTAACTGGTTAAGATGAGGTCCCACTGGAGTGAGGTGGGCCCTGCCCAGGGTGACCAGCGTCCTTATAAAAGGAGACGCACACGGAGAGTACCACGTGAAGACAGAGGTCTACAAGCCAAGGACTGAGGGTAAACCGCCAAAAGGCAGGAGAGAGGCAGGCAGTGGTCCTCCCCCATGGCCTTGGAGGGAACCACCCTGCACATCTGGGACTTCCAGCCTCCAGACTGTGAGACAATACACTTCTGTTGTCTAAGCCCTCAGTCTGTGGTACTTTGTTATGGCAGCCCCAGCAGAGTAATGAAGACCCCGAGACCACCATCCCCACCCGGTGAACATCCAGGACCTGCCCCCCCACCCCATGCCACCATCAGGCAGGAGGCCAGAGGCTACCCTCTGGGAGAGTGAGGCTTGGTCCAGCCTGGAGTTCTGAGGACCAGCTGAAGGTGGGTGTGAAAAGCCCAGTGAAGATGCCCAGTAGTGGGGGACCCCAGCCTCCTCCTCCTGCTGCAGGGCCCCCACCTGCTGGCTGCCAGGGAAGAGGGCAGGGTCCTCTGCTGGGGAAACAGGACCACAGCCTCTAGCAAGCAATACAGAGACTAAAGCAAACAGAAAAGGAGCACAGCAGAAAGAGACAAAGCAGGAAGAGAAGAACAAAAATGTTTCAACACCTTGTAATTAATATCCTCAGAAAGGAAATTTACTCACCCGTGAGCAAGTGAAGTAGCTTTTTTTCAAAGGACCATTTAATGAATAAGAAAGAGTCCTTGGAAATTAAGACTACGAAAACAGGACCTTCAGAAGTAAATAAAAAGGTTGGAAATACAATTAAGTAATTTTCTGTGTGAGGAGAGAAATGAAATTTGGGGATCAATGAAAAGAAGCTACTAAAGAAATAATTCAAGAAAACTTCCCAGCACAGCCAGTCATGAGTCTCCAAATTCAAAGGGTCTACCTACCCCACCTGCTATAAAAGGTCAGAAACCACAGCAAACTGTGAAATCTCAGGGCTAAAGGGAAGGTTCCAGAAGCTTCCAGAGAGAAAGGATGGAGACTCAGAATGGCACCAGCATCTCAGGGATACCAGATGAAGAAACACTTTCCAAGTGCTGAGGAACGGCGACTTTCAGCCCAGAACTCTGAGCTCAGCCAATCACAGATGGGAGGGAGGGTGAGAGGAAGACCCAGGAAGACTCTGCAGGAGGCTAGAACCTGTGCTCCAGCAGGTAGGTGGCTGGTGGGGCAGACGTGGGTGCGGGCCCAGCCCGGAGGATGGTGAAGGGGTCCCAGCAGGACCCTGGGGCTGCCTCGAGGGGGGGACGTCCCTCATCGGAGGGCAATGGAGGGGACCCAGCCAGGAAGAAGACGGGGCTGCGAGGCGGGAGGTGGTCTCCCTACGCGGAGAAGCATCCACCAGAGGGTTTGATGAGAGATCAGTGATGACCCCGGGCATTACGTTATCACTCATTCCTGACACCATGTTCTTCAAGAAAGAGAATATAAGCAGAGTGCACTCCTCAGAGCAGCAGGAAAGAATGTCCACTCGTTCTGCTGGTGTAAACACAAAATACTAACCAACACACAGGAAACACAGCAGGAAGACGGGGAGAGGCGTTGCATGTGGTGGGGTCGTTAGCAGTGCGATGGGGCAGAAAAGCTGACTCTGTCCCAGTGGGATCTAAACGGATCAGACAAAACCAAAAACGGACTGTGGAGGGTGAGGCCCGGGCGGGGCTGCTTCTCCCGTGGAGACTCGCAGCCCTGATGGACCTGGATGCCACGTCTCCATATGTTACTTTGGAAAAATTTTAAGAACAAACAAAAGGGGAAAGCCAAGAGGGAACCCACGGTGTGGCCAGGCTCGGGGCAAATGCCTGAGGAAGGAGGGCAAGGGCGCGGCCACTGTCTGGCCACCACGGAGTGAGCCTCTGCACGCGGCTGCCGCTCCCTGGGCCTGCTTGGCCACCACCCAGGTGTGAATGTGAAGCTGACCCTCACGTCCACTTGAAGGTCACACTCACACGAAGGAGGCACCCCCCACCTCCCAAGGACGCAGGCCCCGGGCAGGCTCCATGCCAGGTCTGTGCCGGCTCGAGAGGGCTGTCCCTCCCTGGGCTGGAAGCCCACGGGCCCAAGATGAATGGACAGAGCAGTGCCCATGAGACTCGGGTGAGCCGGGAGGTGATTCCATGGAACACTGAGGTTTCATGACATCTCCCCTTCTGAAAAGGGAACCTTCTGCCTCAGTCTCCCTGCCTGTAATTGACACCCTCAGGAGAATCTGGCCCAAAGACCCCCTTCTAGAATGGGGCAGGGACCTCTGTACATGGACCCCAGGACCAAGAGCAGGAGGGGCCTGCAGAGACCCTGGGGACCCTCTCTCTACAGATGGGGGAGGGCATGGCCAGGGCTGAGGTCAATGCTGTAAAGTCCCAGGGCCAGCTCCTAGGCTCCCCAGAACTCCCCAGAGCAGGCTGGGCACGGAGCAGGACCGTCCCCTCAGGCAACACAGCTCTTCCAGAGGCTACAGGGAGAGAGGGAACTGCCAGGCCAGCCAACAGCTGAGGGCCAACGGGTCCAGGACACGAGCAAAAGCCCAGGTGGGTGGAGCAGAATTCAGGGGCTGGAATCACGCCCAGCTCCACCCCACAGCCCCTCACAGACCAAGTGCGCCCTCATCTACACACCAGGAACGTTTTTTCCAACACTGTTTCACCTTCTTACATCCATGAATGACCGTTCAGGGTGGACTGGAGGACGCGCCTTTCTGAGAATCCACGTTTCCTTGTGCTGGAAAATCTTTGCCCTTTCTAAACTGAGAAAAGCCTTAGGACATGCTGGCTGGAGTGGGAAGAGTAGGAACAAGGTCATGAATTCTTGGTGAGAATGCAAACTGGGGTGAGATTTCTAGCAAGCCTTTAGCAACGGGCCTCATGCCTTAAAAATAAAGGCCGTATCCTTTGAATAAGTGATTCCCAAGTGGCGAAATAGGTAATAATTAGAAACGAGGAAAATATTTATGAAAGATGTTCAATTTGACATTGCAAAATGTTCAGTTCTCCTCAGACTTAGCTATATTAATTCAGCGCAATTCCAGTAAGCAAAATATTCCAGCAGGATTTTCAGTGGAATGTGGCAAGTATTTGGAAGAGAGTTTTGAAAAATAAGAACAAAGAGGGGGTGCATCCCCTGCCAGCTATCGTATTTACTCTAAAGCTACAATAATTTACAAAGTCTAGTAGTGACACAAGAACAGAGATATCAATGGAAAAGATGAAGCTTGGCCACAGACAGACACACACACACACACACAGACAAAGCCAACATATGATAAAGCAGCATTGCAGGGATTGGGTGAGATTGGTATCGGACAACTGGCTATCCCATGTTGAAAAATAGAGCTAGAACTTTATTTTGGAAAGTGTTACAAGAACATATAGGAGACCCTGCTTATGGCTCTGGAGAGAAAGTATGCATTGACGCCAAGCATGAAAAACAAAGGAGGACTCGTGCGTCCAGATGGCGGAACGGCTCCCCTCCGTGCACAGCTAGAGGAGCTGCATACAAGTTTTAAATCTGTTTGAAGGTCTAAGAGCTACAGAAGCCACGCAGACAGGCAGGCCAAGATTCCAGAGATGGGGCTACCGGGGCAGGGGAGGACTTTCCCCAGCACTTTCTCCCTGAGCGTTTTGCATTCTGGTCACGGGCTCGGGGCCGGGAATCTAGAGTTTTCCCAGGCAGAAAGCCGTTGCTGAGGGATGGAGAACCTGCAGAGCTTTTTGGTCGAGAAAAACAAAACTTGAGAGGTCAAGATCCCAGGAGAAAGCAGCAGAGACTTAAGCCGAACAAATGGTCAGTTCTCCCCTTAAAACATCTGCCTAACTCTGAAGGCACGAGGGGCAGAAGTTTAAAACTCAAGTAGGAAGCCTCTGGAAATCAAAGAGAAGTCTTCCACGGTCTCAGGTGCCAAGGAGTCGGAGGTTAGAGTTCTGGGTCCACTGGGAGGAGAGGCCCCAGCAATCATGCCAGGGTCTGATTTGAAAGCCCTGAAGGGCACAGAACCTACAAGCAGGGCAGAGCCACAGGTGGGCTGCACCTTGTCACACTGCGGCCAGCCCTGGCTCAGCTCGGCCTCTGACTGAACGAGGGATGACCCTCACTCCGCCTGCCTGGAAGAGAAAACCTGAGCCATCTGGAGCCTCGCATATGTATTCGCAGCAACTTCTGAGACCAATCAAAACTCACAAGTCATGAAAAAAGATGGGGCTCTATGCCTCAAAACAAATTGGGAAAGAAAGGTAAAAAGAGAAAAAGAAACAAACCTACATATGATCCAGATCTAGGACTTATCAAACGAGCACTTTAAAATAATCATGACTTATATGTTCAAAATAAGAGAGGAAAGGATGGAGAAAATAAAGCGAAAATGGAGAATTTTGCAAGAGGATTTGAAACTATAAAAAAGAATCAAATGGAAATTTTAGAACTGAAAATACAATCACTGAAATGAAACACTGAAGAGATTAGACACATCTGAAGACAGTGTTCACGGAGTGGAGAACAGGTCAACAGAAAGTTAAAGAACAGAGAAAACAAAGAACGGAAAATATAACACTGAGCGTCAGAGAAATACAGGACACAGTGAAATGGTCGAACATGCATGCAACTGAAATCTAAAAGGAGAATAATGGAATAGGAGAGAAGCAATACTTTAAAAGATAACGACCATTAATTGTCTAAAACTACTGAAGTATTTTAGTACTTCATCCAGACTCAAGAAGCTCTGCAAACACCAAGAATACTACACCAACGCACATCACAGTAAGACTGTCGAGTACCAAAGACGGAAAGAAAAGTATTAAAAGCTGGCAGGAAAAAAAGGACCTTTAAAGGAACAAGAATAAGATTGACAATTGAGGACTTCCCTGGTGGCGCAGTGGTTAAGAATCCACCTGCCAATGCGGGGGACAAGGGTTCAAGCCCAGGTCCGGGAAGATCCCACATGCCGCAGAGCAATTAAGCCCATGTACCGCAACTACTGAGCCTGTGCTCTAGAGCCCTCAAGCCACAACTACTGTGCCCACGCACCACAACTACTGAAACCTGCGTGCCTAGAGCCTGTGCTCCACAACAAGAGAAGCCACTGCAATGAGAAGCCTGCGCACCACAAGGAAGAGCAGCCCCTGCTCACCACAACTAGAGAAAGCCCGCATGCAGCAACTGAAGACCCAATGCAGCCAAAAATAAAATAAATAAATTTATATTTTAAAAAAAGACTGACAATTGACTTCTCAACAGAAATGATGGAAGCCAAAATACAGGTTCTAAGGTTTCAACGTTAAGTAGAAAAGTAATCATTTATATTAGACTCTCAAGGATACTTGTTTCAATTGCTAGGGTAACCATCAAAAGAGCAGAGAAAGAATGTACAACTAACAGGTTAATAGCAAGATAAATAGAAAAAATTTTCAATATTTTTATTAATCCAATAGAAGGCAATACAGGAGGAAAAACAGAACCAAAAAAAGTGTCAAATGGAAAATGAAGATTTAAGACCCTAGATAAAAGCTCAAGTCAATTAGTATGGACCAATTTACTCCAAGTCAAATGTTACAATTGTCAGAACAGATTTTTTTTTTAAAGTTATAGTCTGTTGACGAGAGACATCTTTAAATAAAAAGACACAGAGAGGCTGAAAACAAAAAGATAAAATTTTTTCGTTTTCCTATGTTTTTTTTTTTAAGTGGACCATTTTCAAAGTCTTCATTGAATTTGTTACAATATCGCTTCTGTTTTACGTTTTCTGTTTTGTTGTCTCTTTTGGCAAGGCGTGTGGGATCTCAGCTCCGACCAGGAATCAAACCTACACCCCTTGCATAGGAAGGCGAAGTCTTAACTACTGGACTGTTAGGAAGTCCCTGTTTTGCCTATTCTATCAGCTACTGAAAAGGAAAAATATCTATCATGCACGTTCTTTTAAAGCGCCCATGGAACATTTACTAAAATTAGCCGTACGCTGGTCATAAAGTAAAGGCTAACGAATTTCAATTTATAATTAAATTCATTAATTTCATAAAATTAAATTCATGTGTTCTCTGACCACAGTAGAATTAGGCTATACATCAATACCAAACAAAAAAGCAGTAGAGCTTCCCTGGTGGCGCAGTGGTTGAGAGTCCGCCTGCCGATGCAGGGGACACGGGTTCATGCCCCGGTCCGGGAAGATCCCACATGCCGCGGAGCAGCTGGGCCCATAAGCCATGGCCGCTGAGCCTGAGCGTCCAGAGCCTGTGCTCCGCAACGGGAGAGGCCACAACAGTGAGAGGCCCGCGTACCGCAAAAAAAAAAAAAAAGCAATAAAAAAACCTACAACCAGGACTTCCCTGGTGGTGCAGTGGTTAAGAATCTGCCTGCCAACACAGAGGACATGGGTTCGAGCCCTGGTCTGGGAAGATCCCACATGCCGTGGAGCAACTAAGCCTGTGCGCCACAACTACTGAGCCTGCGCTCTACAGCCCGCGAGCCACAACTACTAAGCCCGCGTGCCACAACTACCGAAGCCTGCACACACTAGAGCCCGTGCTCCACAACAAGAGAAGCCACTGCAACTAGAGAAGAGAAGCCCGCTCACCGCAACAAAGAGTACCCCCGCTCACCGCAACTAGAGAAAGCCCTCACGCAGCAACAAAGACCCAACACAGCCAAAAATAAATTAATTAATTTTAAAAAAACCCAAAACCTACAACCTCTCGACTGTTTGGACATAAAGCAATACAATTCTAAATAACCTATGGGTCAAAGGAAAAAAAACTCATTGACTATTAGAAAATATTTTGAACTGAATAATGAGGATACAACATATCAAAGCTGTGGAGTGCAGTTCACACAGAACTCACGAGGAAATGTATAGCTTTAAGTCATGGGGGTCGAGGTGGGGAGTCCTTCACAGCAGTCCCAGGTCAATCCAGAACCCACCGTCCCCCAGGGAGCCATGGTTTGCCAGGCGGACCTTCGGGACTTGAAGGTTTGCCTTGAGAAGGACCCAGTGCACGTGAACCCGCAGCTGAGGCTCTGCCAGAGGAGGATTGTCATCTTGTTCACCCCTTAACCCTGGCGCCAGCAGGAGATGCCTGGAGATGTCTGGGAGGAGGCTGGATGTGAGCACTTGAGGAGGGGTCAGGGCAGGAAAAAGGCATCAGTTGCTTGTGAGCACTGACTCTTTAAGTCATGGAGATGGACGCGATCAAGGAGGGAGAAGGGTCAGAAAGGAAAAAAGAAATGGGGAAGGAGCAGGTGGGGAGAATTCTCAGGAGTCTAGCTGCTTCTCGAGCAGACTTTGGACCCGTCTGCCCAGGGCAGCTGGGGGCCCAGTTCCTGAGCCTTGTGAGGACGTCCGCGGGCTGCTTCCCAATTTCCCTCCGTGCCTTTGGCTTTCCTGGACCTGCTGTCAGTTACCACGTGGGCTCTGCCTTTCATTTTCCAAAACGTGGTTGCTGAGCCTCGTCTTCTGTTTTTTTGTCCTTATGGAAGCATTTAGGTCTTTCTTTAGTTTACCTCTACTGTTATTTCAATGGCATTTAAGGAGGGAGAGAAGATAAATTAGAAATGATGAACCAAACACTGAATTCTATATAATTCTACCTATGTAACTTCTGAAACAGGCCAAAAATGAGCAGAATAGCACATTATTTAGCAATCTAGAGCTAAATAACAACAACAAAAAGTAACAACAACAGCTAAAGGGAGTTGAAAGAGGTTGCAGATAGACAGCAAAAACTGCTGATTCCCTAAATGAGTTTTGTAGATACATTCGACTCTTCTAAATCATGTTCATATTTTACCTAAAAAGAATTATTTTAAAAAAAATTACCAAATGATTCAGGGAAAGAGGGAGAGAGAAAGCTAGCTCACTTTCGGTTGACAAGCGCTGGTGTGCATGAAAACAAAAATCAGTTTTGCTCATTAAAATTAATATTTCAAAACTGATGGGGGGAGAAAGGTGATTGAGAGACTCCCATTTCTGGCAATATGATGGATGAGATACCCTCCCATTAGAAATCACCTAGAAATTTGGGATAAATAACAAGCATCAGAATAAAAGAAGAGAATTCTGGAAAAGGGGGGAAAAGAGGAAGGAGGAGCTGAAATGAAAGTGGGGAGCCCATCCCACAAGCCCACCCAGAAGGAAGCTGCAGGCGTTTGCTGATGCCAGAAATGCAGAGAATTGGGTTTCACCTGCTGAGTGGGGGGATGGGAGACAGCCTCAAACACGGGCAGTCGGGACTGGAATCAAATGTCACAAAAAGTTGGATCCTGCAAAGTTACAGCCCCCGGGGAGTGGAAGGCTGGGGAAAGCCATCTGCCGTCAAAGGGATGTGGGCATTGGTCTGAATGACTCTCAGCTCCATTGGTGAACAAGCCAGTGCTTCTGAGAATTGGAGGCCACAGCCCTGACCTCATGCAGGTTTGGGTCTAAATTCACCAGCACGATCAGGGAAGCCCAAGGTTGAGAAATTAGCTCAGAGTAGGTCTCAGGTGTTGCACCCAAAGCACCTCACAAAGGCAGATACAAATCCTCCTTGGAAATAGCTTCCTACCCTTGGGGTCCCAGTATTCCCAGAGACGAAGATCTGTCAAATAGCAGCTGATGGTGAAATATTACCCGACACAGAGATGAAATTCACCATGAGAATCAGGAAAAAAGGAAAAGAAAACCAGAACTAGATCCTCAAGGACCTCAGATGTTACAACTGTCAGATACAGGTTACAAAATAAGAGCACTTAAAATGTTTACAGAAATAAGCAGGAATGGGAAATAGTGCAGTAAAACATGAGGGAAAAGCCATGCGGAACTTTTAGATATAAAAATGTAATCCTTTAAATTTTCAAACTTAGCAGACACGTTAATCAGCAAATTAAGTGAAGCTGAACAGAGAATTAATGAAGTGGAAAATATGTCAGAAAAAATTACCCAGAATGGCCCCAGAGAGACAAAACGATGAAACCATAAAACAAAGGTTAGGAGTCATGCAACATGGAATAATTCATTAATTTACCACGGCAGTTTTAACACACCTCTCACTAACTGACAGATCAAGCAGACATATAATTAATGAGGATGCAGAAGATTTGAACAACATAACGATCATGAACTAATGAACATACGTGCTCCCTTGCCCTCAAAAATTAGAGACATACTTTTCTAGTACACAGGGGACATTTTCAATATTTTACCTTGTCGTAGGCCATAAAGCAACTCCCAATAAACTTCAAAGACTCTATCAAATCATCATGTAATTTGAACACAATTAAATTAAAAATCAATAAAAGATCATTAAAACCCATATGTTTAGAAATTAAAAAAATAAACTTCTAAATAACTAACACACAAAACAAAAAATCACTACAGAGTTATAAATAAACTTAGTAGTAAATGATCATGCAAATACTACCAGCAAAATTTATAGCACTTCCACATCCAGCCATGAAGGAGTTACAAGGACCATACTTAACCTCCCACTGTGAACAACAACTAGCAAACTGGACAAAATAGATGAAAATGACTGTTTTCAGACATGGCACAAAAAGCACTGAGAGGAGGGAAACATATGAGTCTCCCTTCCCTCCAATCACTCCAAATCTTCCCAGAGACAATGTACAGACCTCAGGCACTGGGAGGTGGACCCAAACAGCTCAGCAACTCTGATGAGTTGGGGAGATGGAAGTCAGAGTTTGGGTAGGTTGCAGCTGCTGGAATCTGTGGGTCAGAGTTCTGGAAAGGAAACAGTTGCTCAGTAATAGAGCTCCAGAAATCTGCATAGGGATCCCCTTGCATCTTTGTAGACTACTAGTCCATGCCCATGGACTGGACAAAGAAGACTGAAGACTGAAGAATTCCCAAAGCTCACACAAAGTCAGAAGACATCTGTGCTTCCACCAGCCAGAATACAGTTCTCTTGGTCCCTCCATCCCAGGCCCCCAGACATTCAGTAGAGACCCCAAAGAAATCATACTTTAGTGTGGGCTTAACTAGTCCCAAAGTGAAATCTACCCTAGAGCAACTCTGTAAAAGCTTAAAATCAGGCCTTGAAGGATCAAATAAGTCCTCAAGTAATTTAACTGCTTTTGCCAAAACAAAGCCCAACATTCTTTACAGGAAGAAAGCATAATTCAGATGCTCCACAATGTAGAAATGTCTAGAATTCAATTTTAAAAATTACTACACGTGCCAAGAAGCCAGAAAAGATGACCTATAACCAGGAGAAAAATTTGTCAGTAGGAACTTGAATTTTCCTACAATCATTAAATAAATTGACTCAATAGTTTAAAATATTAACCACCAGAAAAGTAGAAGACTCAGATACTTTTTATGAGTTCTACCATACATACAAAAGACCAGATATTTCCAATCTTATACAAACTATTTAAGAGAACAGGAAAAAGAGAGGGAAACAGAGGGAGAAAGTTTATATCCCCAACTCATTCACTGAGGCTAATATGACCTTGGCATCAAATTAGACAAAGAACATTTGAGAAATGACCAATTTCACTGATGAACATAGATAAAAAAGTTCAAAATATTAACAAGAAAGTCCAGCAGAAAATAAAAAAGATAATGCAGTAGGTTTATTTCAGGAATACCAGTATGGTAATATAATGCATGGCTTAACATTAGGGTATCTATTAATACAATTCAGGATTAAAGGAGAAAAAGGCCAAATGAGGTCGTCTATAGATACTGAAGGAGCATTCAGTCATTTTCAAAATCCATTTGTGATAAAACTCTTGGCAATAGAAGGATAAAACTTCTTTAATCTCATAATAGGTATCTAGTAAAAATCTACCTAAATACCACACTTAATGGTGAAATAGTAGGAACATTTCCTTTAAATTCAGGAACAAGTTCCGGATGCCTGCTGTCACCACTTGTATTCAACATTGTAGCAGAGGTTCTTGCCAGAGTGATAAGGCAAGAAAAAGGAATAACATGGGCAAAATATGGGTTGGAGAAGAATAAAACAAATTGTCATTATTTGCAGACTATTTGCTTATCTACACAGGAATCAAGAGGATCCAGAGACATGTTATTTTAATTATTTAATTAGTGGGAAGGGTCAGCAAAGTTGCTAGGAAACGACCATGTTAGTATGCACTAGAGACAAGAGTTTAAAAATATTTTTTAAGGTGGCATTTAAAAAATAACCAAAAATATAAAGTACCTTCATAGGAATAAATGTCACAAAGGATACATACAACTTTTATGAAGAAAACTTTTAAACTTTACAAAAACATTATAGAAAATCTAAATAAATGAAGAACTACAACCTGTTCATGAAAAAGAAATTTAAATGTCTTAAAAATGTTTATTTTCACCCAAATGAATCAAAACATTCAATGTAATTTCAAATGAAATCACAAACAAGTCTTTTTGTGAAACTGGACAGATTGCTTCTAAAAATTTATATGGCATAAGATACTACAAATACCAATAACAAGCTTGAAGAAACACAAGAGGGTGGGAAGCAGCCGCATAGCACAGGGAGATCAGCTCGGTGCTTTGTGACCGCCTGGAGGGGTGGGATAGGGAGGGTGGGAGGGAGGGAGACGCAAGAGGGAAGAGATATGGGAACATACGTATATGTATAACTGATTCACTTTGTTATAAAGCAGAAACTAACACACCATTGTAAAGCAATTATACTCCAATAAAGATGTTAAAAAAAAAAAGAAGCACAAGAGGTAGAAGGCAATAGGCCCCACTGATAACAAGACTTAATATAAAGCTGTAGTCATTAAGACAAGGTGGCTGGGACAAGTAAGTCATCACCATTGCAACAGACGGGACCCCAGAAACAGACCTGCACACACAGCCCTTCTGACATCTGACAAGGAGGCTTTACAGGCTGATGAGAAGAGAAAGGGGTGCTGACCCAGTGATGCTGAGAAAACAGGTGTCATGGACTGAATGTCTGTGTTCCCCCCAAATTCCTATGTTGAAACCCTACCCTCCAGTGTGATGGTGTTGGGGGCGGGGCATTGGGGAGGCTATAGGTCATGAGGATGGAGCCTCATGAATGGGACCATCGCCCTCATAAAGGTCCCAAGAGAACTTGCTCCTTGTCTCTGCTCAGCCATGTGAAAACACAGTGAGTCAGCCACCCGCAACCCAGAAGAAGGCTCTCACCAGAACCTGGCCGTGCTGGTACCGCGACAATGCTGCACCCGGACCAAGCGCATGCCCTCGTCTTGTACGTCCAGCCTCAGAGCTGTGAGAATTAGTTTCTGTGGTTTTTAAGCCCCCCAGTCTGTGGTACTCTGTTATAGCAGACTAAGACAGACCAGCACAACTGGCCAGTCCTACAAAATTAGAGCCCTTTTTATTCCAGAACAACTTCCATGCAGACTGAAGACCTAAATGCGAACAACAAAGTTCTGGAAGAAACCAAACACTGTTATCTCCATGCTCACCTTTAAGAAGGATTTCTAAGCCCATGGAAGACACCAAAAGGAAAAGTCCAGGCATCGAGATACCACTGAAAGGGTGAAGAGAAGCCCACCCACCTGGAGATGTCTGTAGCCCATATGATCAACAAGGATTCATGTGCAGAACATATAAAGAACAGACAAAATCAAAGAAAAGAGACACAAAAGAAAAAATGGGCACAAAGATATGAACAGGCAAATTACAGGACAAGATACTCAACCACAATAGTAACAACAAAGTGTTGTCTAAAACCATACCCAACGGATCACAACATTAAAACGTCTGACAACCCCAACTGTTACAAGGATACAGCAACAGGAACTTACAGATCACCTGGGAAAAGCTCATTGGTTCAACCGCTTTGAAAACAACACGGCAATTTTCTAGTAAGGCCGCAGACCACATGGCCAGCAGCTGTGCAACTAGAGATGTTGTGCATGAGTCCAGGAGTGGAGAGGGAGGGAATGGAGATGCCTAAATGCCCCGCACCTGGAGACCAGTCAGTCCTACAGGAGCTCCATCCAGACGCAAAAGTGAATGACGCATCCTAGGGGATCTCACAAACGTGGTTCAGGCAGCAACGTGCAGACAAGTGGACAGGGTGAGACCAGCCAGTAGAGCCGCACACTCCTGGCAACGCTACTGAGAGCCCAGGGGTAAATCATGGAGTTCTGAGAATGCTGACGCCGATTTCAGGGTGGCAGGGAGACCCCTGGCCAGGGGTCCAGCCGACTGGGGCCAAGGCCTCGAAGTGGACCTCCAGGATGCCAGCAGCACGGGCGGAACTCTGCATGATCCTGTGACCCCATGTGCAAAGTGGGTAAGACAGGCCCTCCCCCGACTCCAGGAGGATTAGGGGAGCGGTCCTCTGTAGCACAATAGCGGGGGCCTCCGGGGGCTCTAGGCTGAGGGCTCATGGACCCAGCAGTGGGCAGGAGTGGGGAGTGAGGCTGAAGAGGGGGCGCTGGGTGCAAGTCTGCCTGTGGAACCACCACTTCGATGGTGAAACCCTCACCCCTTTCCCTGCCTCCTCTTCAGAGGGCCGTGGCTTCCAAATCCTCAGGCAAAAGGTAGGAGGCTCTTCCCTACAGAAACGGAAGAAAACACCAGGCAAGAGTGATGTCCTCAATGTGGACGCTGGCCCCCTGCACTCTGGCGCTTGGGACACAGCTTGGCATCCAGCTCCCACACCTTTGCCTAAAGCAAACCTGCCACTGGGCACCCCCCACCCCACACTCGGCTCCAGTCAGAATCCCACCCAGATCGCAGGAACCCTTCCACTACCCAGCAGGCCACCCGGCGGCTTCAAAGTGAGAGACCAGTAAACCAGCAGAAAACAAGCCCTGTGAGAAAGGGTAAAACCATGAGCAAAAACAAGCAAACCGACAAAAAACCTTTATAACCTGACTCAGAATGTTTCAAGATGCTACCTTCTCAAAACAAGAACAGGATGCTATGAAACGGGAACACTTAGAGACAAGGAAGACGGTTCTTTTAGAGATAAACAGTGTGAATGCTGAAACACAAAACTTCCCCAAAGAACTCGAAAATGAAGTCCAAAAATTGTCCAGAAAATAGGACATAAACGAGGAGACAGAATGAGAGAAAAGGCCAGAACACAGAAGACCAATGCCTGAATTCAAGGAGGAAAACAGAAAAAATGAAAGGGAAGAAACATGAACAGATGAAAGAATAGAGCTTGTCTTCAGCTGAAAGGTCCCACCAAGCACCAGTAAACACATAAACCCACACGTAACCCAACTGCATGGATGGTCAGGAGTCCGCAGATGAAGAAAGGATCCTAAAAGATTTCAGGAAGGAAAGTCGAGTTGCTGACAAAGACTTCTCATAGGTGACTGGATGCAGACGGTGATGATGACAAAGGCTTGAGTGATTTACCAACAAAAAGTGCTCCCAGACAAAGCATCGACCAGCGTGAGGACAGAGCAAAGACACTCTCTAGAAGCCAAGGACTCGTCACCCTTTTTAGGATGTCACACAAGGATGTGCTTGAGCCAAACAAGACAGGAAACTAAGAAAGAAGCAGCTCCGGGGCCCCGCGGACAGAGTCCAGCCCAGGGGATGCAGCGGGCAGCAGGAGGGGGGTGGCTTCCGGGGCTGAGAGCGCCAGGAAAGAGGGGACTCAGCGGAAGAGAGAAAGTGATCGAGAAGCTGGGGGAAGGTGAGGATGAAAGGGATGCATTCAGTACAAGAAAGGGACAGCTGAGATCGCCCACTGCATCACTGCTCGTCCCGGAGCTGCCGCCCTCCTGGGCACAGCCTCGGCCGTGGTATAGCCCTGGACCCAGAAGCAGGTGGAGAGTGAAGACCAGATGACACTAGCAGCCGAGTCACCCTCTGCCCCAGCCCCAGGATGGCCCCCCAGAAGCATGGTCCCCACTGGCCCACAGGCCTTGAGCCTTGATGACCAAGCCCTGCCCCTCACCATCCTGGCTTGAGCTGATGACAGATGGGGAAGGAAACTGAGGACTACCTGAGTGTTACTTGCAGGGCTGAGACTGGGGTGGGGGGCCAGGACTCCTGACACCCCTGAGGATAGGCCAGAGGCTGGGCTAGGGGAGGGGGCCTGCAGGGAGCTGGGCCTACAGGAGCAGTTGGGGCATCCCCACCCTTATCCCAGAGCTGCATTTCAGGAGCCCTGGCAGGCCCTGATGGAAACACAGAGACACACAGACAATCCCCACCCCCGACAGAGAGGCAGCTGCTCGCCCTGGGGCCACAGGAAATGAACGCCTTGGGCTAAAGCCACCGGCCCAACAAGGAACCGGCATTTACGGAGTGGCCACTGCGTGTAAGGCACTGTGCTGGCACGGGATGGGGTGGCAACGGGGTGGGGGTGGGGGGAGCAGAAAGTGCTAGAAGAGCAAAGTTTTTGGAGTCAGAGGCAGCTGGGGTGGAACCCCAGGTCCTCTGTGACAAGTCACAAGCTTTCTCAGGAGCCTCAGCCTCCAAATCTGAAAAATGGGTGCGATGCCACCTGCGTGTTGAGGTGTGGGGAGCGCGGACAAGGGGTCACACGGAGGCGTGCAATGCAGTCTGCCCCTGATCAGTGTCCCCTTCCTCCTCACTGACCCCCAAACTACCTACGTGGGGTGGGGTGGCCCTCAGGGGTGCTTACGGCAGGCTTCAAGGTGCTGGCAGCACTGGAGGGGGGCGGGAATCTCACAGTGGGGGTTATGTGGAGTGCTCCAGGGGAGAGAGGACCAGGCAGGAACAAGCCGGGTGAGGGCTGCAGAATCTGTGTGTGTGAGTGTGTGTGAGAGCGTGTGTGTGAATGTGTGTGTGTTTGAATGTGTGTGTTTGCGCGCGCCTGTGAGTCTGTGTGTATCTGTGTGAGTGTGTGAGCGTGTGTGTGCGCGCGTGTGTGTGTGTGTGTCTGTGTGTGTCTGTGAGTGTGTATCCGAGTAGCAGCTCCAGTCAGCCCAAGGGCCAAGTGGGGAAGGTGAGGAGTGAGAACAGGAGGCCAGGGCTGGGGGGTCCTGACTTGTCCTCCCCAGACCCCAGGGAGCCCTGAAACCTAGGCAGAGGGAAGGGCAGGGGGGCGTTTCCCCACTCTGGGGCTCCTGAGCAGGGGATGAGGCGGGGCAGGGACCCAGGGCTCAGCCAGCCCAGACACAAGGACAGGATTAGGAGATTAAATCCAGCAGAGGCATTAGAGAAGCAGCAGGCAGAAGCGGGCCGGCCACGCAGGCGGTGTGTCCTTCCCAATCCCAGGGGTGACACCTCGGAGGCTGCAGGGGGAGTGGCTTCCGGCAAGCACGGGGGGGGGGGGGGGGGGGGGGGGGGGCAGCTGGGAGGGAGCAGGCGCAGGGTGGTGTGTGTCGGGGGAGGGTAAAGCCCACAGGAGGGGCTGCGGAAAACCCCAGAGGGGCCAGGAGGCTCAGCCTCAGCTGAACGCTGACCTTGACCGTGCCCTCCACCCTTCCAATGTCTCCATTACTCTGGGCTGGGGAGCTGGGGGAGCCCGGGGTCAGCCAGCGCCCCTCAGCCCGAAGCCAGGACGCTGGTGGTGCTCAGCAGACCTGCTAGAGCAGGTGGACGGTGAAGCACACCTGCCACCAGCCCCATCCCCACCCCCTGCCCTGGGCCTGCCTGTGCAGGGTGAGGCCAGGTGGGAGGAGTTCCATCAGCTAACTGGACAGAACCGAGTACTGAGCAGGCCCAGCAGCCCGGCGGCGCCCCTGGGCACCCTGGCAGAGCAGAGAGGTTTGGGGGAGGGCACGGTCCAGCCCCTCCAGCATTCTCAGAGGTGCTCCAGGGTATGGGGCAGGGGAGACAGCGGGAGTGGCCCACCTGGGTAGGGGTGGTGAGCCTGGTCCTTTGGGCCGAAGAATACTGAACGGGGAGTGCTCTAGGGAGCACGCAGGACTGGGCAGGAGGGCAGCCACGCACTCATCCTGGGGGTCACTCGCTGCGGAGCGACCCCTGGCCAGCCACTCTCCCTCCCAGGGGAGGCAGCCCAGGCCCCTCCAGACTCAGAAGGGTCTCAGGTCTGAACGGCTTGGCAGGCCTGAGCACAGGCCCTGGTCAGTCAATCCTAAAGTCCAGGGTGGGGTTCCCAGTGCTGGTAGCCCTTCCACAGGCCCCAACCCTGTGACAGCAGGACCCCATGAGAATATCCCCCCCCGCCACGCCCAGCTCACCCACCTTGGCTGGCCTATTTGAGCTGAATGGGCCTATGCAGACTGCCCCACCCCTTCTGAGCCTTCTCTGAGGCTATGCCCCCCATCTCCACCTCCCCCCACTCCCGGTCCCTCCCCCAGCCCCATCCCACACTCCACAGAGCCCAGGGGAGGACTTCCCTGCTCCGCGTCCAAAGGACGTGGTCAGCCCTGGGTCAGCAGTGTGACACCAGGGGGACTGAAGGGGGACGAGGCTGGGTGGCTGGGCCCCCTGCACCCAGTGAGTCTGGGTGTGAATCCCACTGCGCCCCACCTCTGGGCTTCAGGCAGAGCCTCAGCTTCCACCTGGCCGTGGCTGGCCCATCGGGAGGCCCCAGGACGGGCAGTCTATGGGCCACTCCTGCGGGGGGAGGTGGAAGGGCGGACACTCAGCAGGGGTAGCAGCCAGTGGGTGGACACAGCAGGCATCTGGCAGGCCCTCCTCAAAGGGGCCCTCCCTGGGAGCCTTGGGGGGGAGGGGCCCTGACCCCACACCGACCCTCCCTCTGTCCTGTGGGCCGCGCCCCACAGGCAACTCCCTGCTCACCTTCAGATCCAGGCATAGCATGGGATGGAGTTTCTAGTCCCTTCCCTGGCTCTGACCCAGTACCCTCACCAGACTTCACACCCAGGTAGAGACTGACTGTCCCCTCCACCTCGTCTGGGTCTCTCAGCCAGTAGCCTCCTTGCAAGCATCAGCCCCTGAAGGTTCCTGGATCTCGACCCCAGCCAAGTGCAGTCCTGAGACCCGGCCCTGGCCCCAGCAGCATCCTTCACCCTACACCGCAGACACTGCAACCCGCTGGAAGCGCCGCACCTCCGCACCTGCTTCATTCCTGACTACCCCCAGCCCTCAGGCTCAGCTAAGGCGGGTGGCCGACCACACCTGCAAAATGGCCGCCGCAGGTACAGCCCCAAGCCCCCACTCCAGACCCCAGAGCTTCCCTTCAAACCTGCGGCGGCTTTCTCAGCCCGAGAGGGGGATGGGCACGGTTGCCCCGGTAAAGGGCCCTCAGCCAGCTCGAGAGCAGGGAGAGGGTGGGTTAGGTGTGACTGTCCTGCAGAAGCGCGCGCTGGGTGTCGCGCTGACTCCCCAGGGTTAGGACAGGGGCAGCCCTGCGCCGCAGGGGCCTCTCCGCACCACCTCCTCTCCGCAGCCTTAAGATCCAATCCTTTGCTCTAACAGGCCTTTATCCCAGCAATGCAGGCATCCCCTGGAGGGGGCGGCCGCTTAGGGAGGGTCCGCGGGTCTCTGTGGGAAAGTCCCTCTTCCCGGGAACGTGGGCGCGCATCGGGTCCGCGCCGGGGCGATGTCGCGCCCGCGCCAGGCAGGCCCCATGACTTGGCATTCCCTCCTTCCCCTCCCCCTTCCGCCCCTGCGGCCCGAGGTCCCCCAGCCCACCCAGCGCCAGGCAGACTGCGGACCCTCCCTGCCCGCCGCCAGGGCTGCGCGGCGGGTTTGGAGGGGAAGTAAGGGCGACAGGCAGCTTAAAGGACTAGCGAAAGGGTCTAAGCTGCAGTGTCCCTGTCATCCGAGCTCAGGCGCCTGGGGAGCGCCGCCAGCCGAGACGTCGCGGCCCCGCAGCCCCCTCCCCTCCTGCAGGCCACACCTGTTACTGGGGCGCTGGCTGCGTGGACGCAGGCCGCATCCACAGGCGGCCCCTCCCAAACCGTGGGTCTTTCTGGAAGGGAGAAGGGGTCTCTTGGGAGGAGGACGCGACTTGGGGTGGGGCGATGGGCAGTCTCGGAGGTGCGCACCAAGCTGGCGGCCCAGCCCTCCCGCCGCAGCCCCCGCCCGCCCCGCCCGCCTGCCCGCCTGCCTGTTTGGCTCTCGGCTCCAGCATCCGCCCTCCCCCACCCCGGGGACCAGGGCCTCTGCTCGCGCCCGGCCGCCCTGAGTGCCCTCCCCTCCGGCCCGGCCGCTGCAGTCGCGCCCCCTCCCGGATGCCCCATCCGCATCCTCTCGCCTTCTCTCCATCCCTCCCCTCCCCCGCCGGTCCGGTCGCAGTCCCGGCCGCATCCCTAGGAATGGCTCCACTCCAGGGGAGGGGAGGATCGGCGAACGGGGGGAGGGTGTCTCGAGAGGCAGCCAGCTGCCTGCGCCCTCCCCGTAACGACCCCCGCCCATCCCAGACGAGAGTCCCCCTGCAGCCGGGGCCGCATCGGAGGGGCCTTTCCGGAGGGCCCTGCCCAGCTGCTAAAGAAGGGCGGACACCCCAGAATTTGCACCATTGTTCTCCGCGGGGACGGGGGAGGGTCGGGGGAAGGGAAGGGGCCGCGCGGCGCCAGCGCCTCTGGCCGAGAAGAGGACGCCAGCGCAGGGCGCGAGCTCCCCGCCCCGGGGCGCAGACGATGCAGGTGCAGGATGCGGGGTGCAGGTTCTGGACGCGGGGCTCGGGAGGCCGGGAGAGCCGCTGCCCTACCTCTTCGGCGTCAGTGGCGGCGGCCCGGCATGAGCACGGGCATGGGCGCGGGTCCCCGAGCGCGGAGCTGCTGCCGCTCCCGGGCTGCTCTCGGCGCTCTGACGGCGGCACCGCGTGACGGCTGCGGGCCCCCGGCCCGGCCCGCCCCGCGCCCCTCCCGCCGCGCTGGTTGGCTGCGCGCGGCGCCCAAGCCCCAGCCGCCAGCTGGTTTGTCGCGCGGGGAGAGGGACGGGCGTCGCGGCTGCGGCGGGGATGGGGCTGGGGCCGGGCTGTGACATCACCGCTGACACCGCGGTGCGATAGGTGGGGGAGTGGGGGACCGACACCCGGGCCCGGACGCGCCGCCCCCTCCCCTGGCGCAGCCCTGGGCCCCCCCCATCCCGACTCGGACCCCTTTCAAGTGAAACCACTAAATCTTCACCTGCCCCACCCGCGATGCCAGCAGTACAAACGCATCGACGCTGAGGGACAAAACTCGCGTTTGTCCCTCCGAGGGCCTCCCTCCTTGCACCGTGGAGGGGCTGTCGGGGGTGGTAGCGATACTGACTTCTAGGTGTAACAGGTGAGTTTTCAATCGCGCCTGGCGTCTGGGCCAGAGCCCTGGAGGGAGACCAGAGCATCGCAGACAGCCCTCCTAGCAGGGATGATGCAACCGGCCGGCCAGTGGACCTGCCGCTTCTCCTCCCGTCATGCCTCGGGTGGAGACCCCCGCCATCCTCTCGCCCCACTTCTCCAGGTCGTCAGCGCCCCCGTCCTCACGGCCTGTTTCTCCAGCTTAACTTCCTTGGACCGAGTCACACGCGGCTCTTGGTCCACACTGGCAAAGCCCAGCCTTTGTCAATCCCCCAGCTGGAAAACAGGCCACCAGGGACGGACTGGCATCTTTGCGTGCCACCGACCTCCTTCCGCATACCCCATTGCTGGGCAACTTTGACAAAGCCTCTGGCCAGCTCGCCCACCGGAACTGCGGTGGGTGCGGTGACGTCCTGCCGCCCTGAAGCCGGGGCGCCGGGACCCCCTTCCCACGCAGCCCCTGCGTCAGCCTCCTCCGCATCCCCAGGGCCTCGGTGGCGTCGGGCAGGTGCCAGGCGCTGCCCCCAAGGTTTACCCGGTTAACCATTTACCCCTCACACTGTGCAGTAAGGGAGGTGCTTCACCTCCGTTTGCAGCATCCGTGGGGCTTGTGCCTTGAAAGTAGCAAGGGCACAGACGCATACACTTCTGCAAAGGAGACCACCCTACCCTCCGCAGCCCCCCAGGTAGCTTCTGTTTCTCTATTCCCTGGCACCACCTGCAAAAAGAGAAGTTATTGTTCTTCCAAACTTTGGGTAGAAACGATAAAACTACGTGGGCCCCCCAGGGAGGGTGGGTCTTTTATCCTTTCTATTTCCAGCATAGTTATCCCTCTGGTCAAATTCTCTATTGCTTGAGGCAAATTTGGCATTTACATGCTTCTAGGAATTGGTCCGTGTCACGGAGGTTGTAGAACAAATACCGGCGTACCGATGCTTATACCTGCCGTTGCTGCGCTTCGTCCTCCTTTTTATCCTGTGCTTTGCTGATCTGCCTTTTTCTCTTTTTTAACATTTTCAAAGGACAAACGTATACTTCGTTAACCTGCTCATCTTTCCCCTTATTTCATTTATTTCTGTCCTCATCTGTTATTTCCTTCCTTCCTGGCTCTTTGGATTTGATCCGTTGCTCCATCTCGAGGTCAATTCTTAGCTCATTTACTTGTAACTCTTCTAAATTCCTTCTATAGTACTGCCTTAGCTGGGTCTCACAGAATTTGAACATACAATGTTTTCATTATCATTCAGATCTAAATATTTCTTAATGTGCCAGGTGATCTCCTTTTAAACCCAAACCCATGGGTTACTTAATAATGTTACTTATTTTCCAATAGTGTTTCTTTTATTATAAACTTTTGTTACCAATTTCTAATTTAATTGCATTATTGTCTGAGCACGTAGTCCGTGTTCCATAAGGATCCTGGCAGGAAGCAGATGGCACGTTCAAATGAGCAGGGCCTGGTAAAGGGAGTACTTACAAAGGTGTGGGTAGGAGGTAGGGAAACCACAGAGCTGAGTGACGCTGTCTCCTGATTGCCCCGGGGGTGGGGGGTGGAGGTGCCCTGGCTATAGGAGCAGAGGCCTCAGTTGAGGAACGCAGCCAGCCTGAGCGCCCATCGGAAGGGACTTGGGAAAAAGACCCTGAACCTCACTCTCCGCTATCTGTCAGTGCTCCCTTTGTCTGAACCCCCCACTGACATGGTCTATGTAGGACGATCCCTTAGAGCGTCGGGCAAGGGGGATTGAGAAGCACCAACGGAGGACAGCAGCCCTGTCTGCGTGGATTTCTCCTCTGGAACTTATGGAGGCTTCTTTACGTCCTAACATCTCGTCTATTTCTGTAAATATTCTGCGTGTGCTCAAAAGGTTGTGTTCTCTGTATGATGGGTGTAAAGTTCTGTATGTATTTAAAAGTTCAGAATTATTCATTATATTGATCAGCATGTGAGGATTATGCTAATTTTTGTCTGCTCGAGCTGTTAAATTATTAGTTTTAAGTTAAAGTCTCCAGTTACAATTGTTGAAATACCTACTTTTCCGGGCAAATCTGGCGGGCGTTGCTTGATGGGCGCTGAGGCAGACTCAGGCATTTCAATGATTCTGACGGATGTGCGTCGTCATTCTGCGGCCCCTCTCATCAGCGTGCATGTAAGGTCCTTCTTCATCTGTTGCTGGTTTTTTTCTGTTTGTTTTTGCTTTAAATTTGAATGTCATATATGAAGAGGTCAACCCAGTTTCCTTGGTCCATATTGGCTAGTATGTCCTCTGCCAACATTTTTATTCTAAACTTTTTGTACCTTTAAGTGTATGTCTTTTAGGCAACCCATTGTGAGGATGTCCAAATCCAGACTGCTTCCACCTTTTACTTGGAATTTAACCCACTCACATTTATAGAACTGTCATATTGAGACTTAGCTTTGCCATCTTCTTAAAAATTTCCACTTATTATATATATTCTTTCCTGTTTCCTTTTGAGTATATATTCTTTCTCCTGGTGGTTCATCCTTATTCTTATTTTTATTTTTATAGCAATTGCCCTTAATTTAAAACGCTGTTTCTTTCTTTCTTTTTTTTTTTTCTTTTTCTTTTTTCTTTTTTCGCTACTCACCACCTGTTTGGTCACTTACTCCTCACTCCCTGGCAATAATGAGATTGTCTGGAATTACACAGTTCTGAGTTATTGTGGATATATTCTATTTCTTTCTTTTGTCCTCACTTTTAAGACAATTAATACACATTCTAAGAAACTTGGTCGTCCTTATTGTCCATACCTCTTGAAGAGTCTTCTTCATTTGTGTTACTTATGAAATACAAAGTATTTTCAATGTGGACCTTGGGTGGAAACATTCTGAAACCTTGTATTTCTAAGAATATTTTTCATAATACTTTCAATTTCACTGGATGTAAAATTCTAGGTGCAAAGTTTGTTTCCTTCAATACTTTAAACATATGACTTTGTGGTCTCCTTGTGTGCTTTTGAGAAGAGTCCACGCTTATTGGGTTCTAGTTCCATGTTCTCTCAGGATGCTTCTAGAATTTTCTTATGGTGTGGATTTTTCTGTCTCCTGTTTGACAGTCTGTGAGTCCTTCAATCTGAAGTTGTTTATTTTTCTTTAATTCTGGAAAATTCATTTGCTTTGTTTTTCAAATATTTTCTCTTCTCTGTTTTTTGTTTTTTTTTTCGGTACGCGGGCCTCTCACTGTTGTGGCCTCTCCCATTGCGGAGCACAGGCTCTGGACGCACAGGCTCAGCAGCCATGGCTCACGGGCCCAGCAGCTCCGCGGCATGTGGGATCTTCCCAGACCGGGGCATGAACCCATGTCCCCTGCATCGGCAGGCGGACTGTCAACCACTGCACCACCAGGGAAGCCCCTCTTCTCTGTTTTAGCATC
The DNA here is from genome assembly GCF_937001465.1 of Orcinus orca. Taxonomy (NCBI): domain Eukaryota; kingdom Metazoa; phylum Chordata; class Mammalia; order Artiodactyla; family Delphinidae; genus Orcinus; species Orcinus orca. Next base: position 119,934,951 of record NC_064565.1, read on the forward strand.
TTTTTTCTTTTGGGATGCCTAGCATCGGTGCCCCTCCCCACCATTAAAACGGCTGGTTTAACAATCACATCCTTCATGTTTTAGCCCTGCCACAGCACACTGCCCTGTGTTTTGTGCTCTGACCCTCTTCTGAGGTGCAGGTCGGCATCTGCTTTCAGTTATGTGCTCCACCCCATCACCGCTCATCGTGATGCTTTCTGGTTTGAAAATGTCCACTTAGGTTGCATTTCAAATGTATCAACTCAAGCGCTTCACTCCGCTATGGACTCGAAACAGCTTCTGGAAAGATGGGGGCAGCGGGTGAAATTGTGGATTTTTTTTTCATGGATAAAGGAAAACCAGTAAATTTGACAGGTTCAGAACTGAGGTCAAGGAGTCTCCCTGCTTCTGGTTGGAGGCTGCTGCCCTTCTTTCTTCCTGCAGACAGGTCCTGAAAACATGATCAGACCTATGTTGCAGAAATGTCCACAGCATAACAAACCTTCTTGCTTTCACCTCATTGCAGTGTGGAAAGGAGGCCACACTCAGAGACTGGGAGCCACACATGGCTTGCAATCTAAATAACATTAAAATGATCCTACGCCTTGACTAAATTCTCTGGAAGGCAAGGGTGGTTCAGTATTAAGGACTCCATCATTATAATCTACCATTCTAGTAAGTCACAGGATAAAAAGAAATAGGATGACTTTAGTAGGTGTTGAAAAGGCATTTGACCAAAGGGCCATCCATTTCTGGTTAAAAAGCAATAACTACTCCCTTCGGGGAAAGATGGCTTCTTCTTTCACTTTAGGAGACAGCATCCCTTCAGGATCTTGGGGGATAAGAGTGCAGCCAGGGGCAGCATGGATTAGTGTCTGACTTCACTCTCCATCAGCTGTGTGACTCTGGGCAAGTTCACCAGCGCCTGTGTCTGTCACCTCTCCTGTTGGTGGGATAAGAACAGTACCAACATCAAACGACAGTGGTGAGGATTCATGTATGAAATGCTGGGTCCAGGGCTGGGCACACGGTAAGCCCTATACAAACAATACTCGTAATGGTGAAACAGCAAAAGAATTCTCGTTTAATTAGGGATGTGCATTATCATCTCATCTCTGTTTTATTTAGAAGTATCAGCCAATGCAATTACAAAGGAGAAAAAAAGGTTAAAATATTGAAACAAAAAAAAGAAACAAAATTATCAATATTTGCAGATGACGTAATCATCTACCAAGAAAATTTAAGGGATGAGTGAAAAGCTATGGGAAACAGTACTTTAGGGAGAGGTAAGAAAAATTATCACTGAGAAGGCAACGGTTTCCATAAAAACAAATAATAACCAGTTAGAGCCTATAATGGAGGAGTCTAACCACAATAGTACTAAGAAAGGTAAATAACAGGAAATGTGCAGGTTTCTCGTTTACAAAGAAATTAGGTAGGAAAACTTCGAAAATCCATGAAAAGAGGTAAATTAATGGAAAAGTATAGTATACTCTTGGAAAGGAACAGGTGATATTGTAAAAGGTCTAGTTTTCCCTAAATTAAAGCTACACGCTTGTTGCAATCTCAATTTAAAAAGCAGCAGAAGTTCATGTAGAAAAACAAACAAGAAAGACTAGTGAGACGATTTGTTAAAAAGAAAGAAGAATAAGGAGGATTTGCCGTTAGATATTAAAACATATCATGATATTCTAATCATTAAAAATATACCAGTATTAAAAGAAAATAGATCAAAAGTTTATGATAGAGGTATCATTTCAAAAAATTTGGAGAAGATAGATGATTTGATAACTGGTGTAGGACACTATAGGAAATACATAAAATTGGATCCTACCTGACACGACATCAAGATAAATTTCCAATGAAGTACACATTTATTTGTAAAAAATGACATTTTAGGAAACTAGAATGAAGTGTGAATGGATGCATTCAACATCTTGGTGTGGAGAAATCAGGGTACACAAGCTGATTGCTCTAAAGAAGAAGATGGACTACGTAAAAAGTAAACATCTACATGTCCAAAACATCATAAACAAAACTGAGAGACCAACCCTGCCCTGGAAAAGATATTTCAAAACATATGAAGATGAAGGGAACTTCCTCGAGGTATAAAAAGCTTATGCAAACTAATAGCAAAAACTATAAGTAACCACCAGAGAAATGGCCACGGACTATGAAAGGGACACGTTACAGAAAGAAAATGGGTCAATAAGCAAATATAGTCATAGTTAAAGAAATGCAGATCAGAACAGTGAGATCTTTTTTCTGACCTGTCAGAGTGTCCAAAGTTTAAATGTCGGGTGGCATCTGGTACTCTGTGGGTGTGGGGAAAGGAGCCCCTCCACACCACAGCTGTGGTTGGGGCAGTGGAGAGATTTTTCTGGGCGTGTCTGCATTCAGGTGCCCCCTCCTTGATTCAGTAATCCCACGAATAGAAATCTGCCTGCAGTATCTGCGCACAAAAATTTCCCAAGAGACAAGATAACCAAGGTGTTCACCCACGAGCCCTGGTTAAATTAATCGGGGTGCACAGGAGAGATTTCTCTGATGCTACTGAAAAGAATGAGTCTCCAAAGTTATGTGCCAGCGTGGAAAGACCACCGGGATGTTCGTTCAATTATTTAAAAGGGGCACAGAGCAGTGTGTATAATATACCCAAACAATCACAAGAAACGGTTGGCAGTGTTTGCCAGTGCTGGGCCTGCTGTTGGGGGAGGGAAGCAAGGTTGCATTCACTTAAAAAAAAAAGTATCCATCTATCTATCTATCGATCTATCGATCGATCTGTCTACTTTCTGTTTATATAGTTTGAATTTTCTACTCATATTCAGGGATACCTTTTGTAGGCCAGCAGCACTACCCAGGAGTAGAAATTAAGACCCATTTTCATTTTTTACTTTTTTTGGCACCATTTACAATACTAATAAATACTACATTAAGTTTTTTAAATTTTAAAAATCTATCAAAGCTGTAGACTTCCCTAAGGCTAAGCAATGTTGAAAGATCCCAGTCCCTCCAAATATTAGGTTAAGTTATATAAAATTGCTTATGTTCAACTAATTTGGATCATGAAAAATGGTAATTTCAAATCGTTTAACCTCATAAGAATAAGTTGTAGAAAAATATATTACAAAATTCAAAATACACAAACCAAGCTTGCAAACAGAAAAGAAAAACTACCCAGGTGTCACAAACCAAGAGGAAACTAAAAATATAGTGGTGGCTACAGTCAAGGTGAGCTGATGGCAGGATGGTAACGTCGGGACAGCAACTGGGCAGGTGCAGAGGGGACCAGGTGAACCAGGTGGGTAAGGAGCCAGCTGAAGGAGTTCTGCGGGCAGGATGGCATGTCCAGGGCAGGAAAACGACTGTCCAACACGGGTCATCCCTGGGGCCTGAATGTGCTTGAACTGGGGGGAAGCTGGGAGGAAAAGGCTGGGCCGGGGCTCCTGCCTGGTGGGCACCCAAAGTCTAGGCTAGGCCAGGGCTCAGCAGAAAAGCCAAGGATGGGTGGTGGGGTCCGGGGAAGCTGGGAGCCAGGTGGAACCTGTGACCTGTGCTTGAGAAGCGATCCTGAAATTCTTGAAGGAGGCATAGAGTCATTGAAACCATATTTGCAGAAATATTGGCTTCGACTTTTCCAGAACTGTAGATACACAGAAATACTTAGTGAGGAATTAGCATGATCCCCAATAGGAAAAAGGAAACCAAACCTGCAGAAACCGGAGACCATGAATGAACGAATGAATGAATGAATGACGGAATGAAAAGACAGGTTGCCTGAAAAGAAGCCACAGCTGGGGGAGTGGTGGGATGTGAGGCTGCTATGGAAGTACATGCGAGCCCTGGAGGAGTTGAGGGGACACGTGGAATTTGAACAATGCCGCACTGCCTCAACCTGGGCCTCCTCTGCCCAAGCCCGCCTCCCCTCAGGGGCCACAGAGCATCTGGTGTTCTTGCGGTCCAGGCCCTGGAGACCGCACCCCACTGGAGACCCCTCTCATTGGAGGCCCCGCCCTTTGGAGGTGCCGCCTGGTTGCCGCGGCAACCCACTGCAGCCGCGTTCCGGGCTCTGCGGGGCCGCAGGGGAACGCCGTTGCCACAGCAACGGTGGGGCGTGTCTGGCCTGGTCCAGAGAGCGGGGCGCACATCCCCGCGGACGCAGGTGTCGTTGCCCCTGCGGCGAGAGGGCCCCGCGGGGTACGGATCCGGACTGTGAGGTGAGGCCAGGCCGCGGGGGGAGCTCTGTGGGCTCGAGCTGAGTCGCGGTGGGGTTCCAGATCCAGCACTGGAAGGCCTTTATCTGTATTTTACAGATGGGGAAACTGAGGCCAGGAAGGGAAAGATCTGCTCCAAGTCAGCGCGTTGATGTCCAGGCAGAGCTGGACAGAGCTCCCCTATCTGGCTGAAGCTCCCTTGCCCACCTGGTCCCCGTTGATCCCCTATAGCAGGGGTCCCCAGCCCCCGGGCCCCTGTGAGGGACCGGGTCGCAGAGCAGGGGGCGAGCAGTGGGGGAGCGAAGCTTCCTGTGCTGCTTCCCATCCCGCCATCGTTCACATTACCGCCTGAACCACCCCCCACACCCCTCCGCCCATCCGTGGAAAAATTGCCTTCCACGAGACCAGTCCCTGGTGCCAAAAAGGTTGGGAACCGCGGCCCTGTCGGCATCTGCAGAGCTACACTGAAGTCACCCCCTCTCTTCAGTTTCTGCAGCCTTTCCCTAAGCTGAGCCTCCCATCCTCCACAGCCCTATGAGAAAGCCTCCTCCATGCAGCCTTCCTGCCGTCACCACTGGATGGAACGTTTCCACCCTCTGAGTTCTCATTTGTTTCATCCTCTGAGCCTCCCATCCTCCACAGCCCTATGAGAAAGCCTCCTCCATGCAGCCTTCCTGCCGTCACCACTGGATGGAACGTTTCCACCCTCTGAGTTCTCATTTGTTTCATCCTCTGAGAGTCTCATGTTGTGTTTAAAGTGGGCCCAATGCCCTCCTTGGGGTCTGGGGAAGAGTAAAGCAAGTGAGCCAACAGGCAGTGTGTAAACTGTCTGAGAACCAGGCTGTCTGGGTCAGTCTTGGGCAGGAGACACTCAGACTGGTAGGCCAACACGGGTGCAAGCACCCAGGAACCTCAGCAATGGTGCGGACAGGATTCCTGTATGACCCACCAGAGGCTGCCGAAATGGGGCAGGGGCCAGACACCAGCCACTGACCTGGGTGCAGGGGAAGAGGCCCAGCAGAGCTCCTGTCACTGGTCCAGCATATGCAGTGGGGCTGGGGTCCAGAACGGGCCAGAGACTCGAGTCCTAGGGCTGGGACTCTCACCCAGGCTGACCTGAGGGCAGCCTGAGGCCGAGCACGTGTTAACACGGGGGGTGGGGTGGGGCAGCCAGGGAGGGAGCCTCGAGCCCGCATACGGACACTGCTCTGGGCTCCCATCAGTAGTAACCTGGGCCCTGCCAGCGTTTGTATCATGCTGCAGAATTTGCAAAGTGCTTACTTTTGAATAACTGAGCTCCTTACACGCAGGTCCCCTTGCACGGGGAGGCACAATCATCAACCCCGTTTTGTGGATGAAGAAACCAAGGCTGAGAGACTTGAAAAGGCCCTGAGGGTCCCGGGTACTTGCGGTCAACCTGAGCCAGACCCCTGGTTGAACACACTTTCTACGACTCCAGTAGCTTCTCAGGGGCCAGAGCCACAGGGGGTGAAGCAGCCCTTGGGGGATGGTAGGAGCAGGTTCCCAGGTGACTGGCCCACCCCAGGCTTTAATTACTGGAGGCTCTGATTAGCCGGACCCCTGAGCTCCTCCCCTGGAGAGTGGGCAGGGCTGGGATGAAGCCCAGGAGTCTGAATTTGTAGGAAAACACCCTCCCCCTTAACCATTCCCAATCTCACCTCGCTGCAGAATCACCCGGGAGGTAAGGTCAATGTTATCAAACTTTATGAAGAAGGGAAATAACCTGCAGGAGGTTCCGGATTTGGAGCCCAGAGCAGAGCTGGGAGATGCGCACCCAGTCGAGGGTGGAGACTGGCGAGGCCCCAGGTGAACGGGTCCCTGGGATTTGGGCTTGGGAGGCCTGGAGGGGATCTGCACTGCGTCTGGATAGCTCTGCTGGGTTCTGCTCCTGGTGTGCCTGACGGCCAATTGCTGACTCAGTGTCTGGCCAGCAGCAGCTGGCAGCCGGGTGGCTGGGCTGGGGCCAAAGCCCATTGTGGGGGACCGTGTCCGAACAGCAGCTGCTTCCAGAAGCTCCCTTCGTGACCCAGACCAGAAGGAAATGCTGACTCTTTAAAGGTCAGTCAAAGTCCCCAGCACACCCCCCGCCCGGCCCCTCCACTGTTTTCCCTCCTCTGCACATCTGCAAAGACCCCACAAGCTCTGAGCTGTGTCTGGGCTTGTAGGGTGAGGGAACAGGAAGGGTGTCCTCTGTATCGTGAATATGTTGTTAGGTAGGGCTAGTAATCAGGACTGTCCCGCCACCCACCCTGAGCCGTGTCCAGGGAGGGAAGGTTGAGGCTCCCCAGTGATGTGGCTTATAGATTCTGCTGTCAGGCAGCAGGTGAAGCCAGGGGGAGGCTCTGGGGGCTAGAGCAGGTGCTCTGGGGTTCAGAAGGGAGGGGGTCCAGCACTCTGCTAGATGCCGGCAAGGGTTCAGGGGCTGGGTAGGACACCATGCTGCTCAGGGCAACTGCCGTCTTACAGAAGACAGGGCCTTCCCCAGGAAATTTCTGCGAAGTGGGAAGTGTTGCGGTGGCGATGCCCAGCAGCACACAGGGCAGAACCCCGCCCGACCCCCCACTTCCCCAGTCAGCCTCCACCCACTCTGTCCCTGACTCCTCTGGGCTCTGCTTTGCCTTCAGCCAGTGGGAGGGTCCAGCAGGAGGTTAGAGGGCAGGAGGAGAGGGTGGGGGGAGGTGGGGGCAGGTTTCCCCAGCACCTCCTTTTCAGATCTCGCCGGGGGGGCTGCCACCCTTATTGAGGGCTCTGTTTCCCGCACAACCTTCTCCAGGTTCTGGTGTGGCCCCTCCCTGTGCCCTCCGGGACCGACACAGACTCCCAGCGCTGCTGACTCCTGGGGCTCCCCCTCCCTCAGGGGCCCCCAGCCCTGCCTCCGCTGAACTCTCTGCAGCTACCCCAGCGAGTTTCCCCCTGTAACCCTCACCAGTACATGCTGCCCCTTCGCGAAAGCCCAAGCACGTTGACATAATTTTAATCAGGCCTAGGGCCCTCCAAAGTATCAGTAAATTATTCGAAGAAGAAACTGTTCAGGTCGTCTCTTTCTCTCTGAGGCCCAGGTAACAAAACAGGAAGTAAACGAGAAAAGTGTGGCTCCGGGGGACAAAATCAAACATCTTAGAACTTAGAAAACTTATTTGGTTCAATGAGGAAATAAAACTGAAATTATACTCTAGTTAGAAATGAATGAGAAAGAATGTGCTTCGTCAGAACCAATGGGATGTAGCCATTGTGTTAAAAGAAACAAATTCAAGCCTTAAATGCTTGGAAAAAATTCAAGAAAGATCGAAAATGATTGGCCTCTACATTCAACTTCAGCATTTATCTTTTTATCTTATTTTATTTTATTTTTTGGCTGCGTTGGGTCTTCATTGCCATGCGCAGGCTTTTCTCTAGTTGTGATGAGTGGGGGCTACTCTTTGTTGCGGAGCGCGGGCTTCTCATTGCAGTGGCTTCTCTTGTCATGGAACACGGGCCCTAGACCGTGAGGGCTTCAGTAGTTGCAGCACACGGGCTCAGTAGCTGCGGCTCGCGGGCCCTAGAGCACGTGGGCTTCAGTAGTTGTGGCGCACGGGCTTAGTTGCTCTGCAGCATGTGGGATCTTCCTGGACCACAGCTCGAACCCATGTCCCCTGCAATGGCAGGCAGATTCTTAACCACTGCACCACCAGGGAAGTCCAACTTCAGAATTTAGATTATGAGTAACAACAACAAAATTCAACAGATAGTACAAGAAAGAAGCTAAGGAAAACCTGAAATTATGAAATAGAAAATAAACAACAATTAGACTTAAAGAAAAAAAGGATTGCTTCTTTGAAAATGAGGAGAGGATATAACTACAGAAAAGATATTTAAAATGCAATGTTTATATAAAAAGTGAAAATCTAAATAAAATTGATAACTTTTCCAAGAAAATATTAATTACCAAGATTTTCTCACAAGGTGCTATAGACTGAATGTTTATGTCCCCCCATATTCATATGTTGAAATCCTAATCCCTGATGTAATGGTGTTAGGAGGTGGGGGCTTGGGCAAGTGATTAGGTCATGAGGGTGGAGCCCTCACAAGTGGGGTTAGTGCCTTTGGAAGAGAGACCCCAGGGAGCTCCCTCCTACCTTCCACCGTGTAAGGGCACAGGGAGAAGTCGGATGTCTGTGGACCAGGAAGCAGACCTTACCAGACACCAAATCTGCTAGCTCTTTGGTTTTGGACTTCCAGCCTCCAGGACTATGAGAAATAAGTTCCTGTTGTTTCTAAGCCCCCCGGTCTATAGTGTTCTGTTGTAGCAACCCGAGCAGACTAAGACACAGAGAGAGAGAAAACCTGAATGGTCCAGTAACACAGGGGAAAAAATGGGAGACGCAGTAAATGATTTGACTTCCCTCACACATGCTCGCGGGTTAGGCCCGGACTGTTGCATGGGCAAGTTCTCCCAACTCCTCCAGGAACATAATATCTGTTATCTAAAGTGATCCAAGGCAGAAAAAATATGTCACGATCCCTGATTTGTCCTCTGAAGATAACGTAGTCCTGAGACCAACATCAACAATAGCACAAAAGAGAAACTAAAGACTAATATCCTTTCTAATATACATGCAAATATCCTAAGTGGGGTTGAAGAGTACAGTACAAGAATGACATGTCTTGACCATGTAGAATTTGTTCCAAGAATGAAAGGATGGTTCAACATTAGGAATCTTATAATTAAATTCATCGCACTAGTAGGGTAGAACAGGAAAAACCATGTTATACTGATCAATGCAAAAAATACATTTGATAAAATTCAACAATGATTCCTGATACAAATGCTTAAACTAGTAATAGCATGAATCTTCCTAACTTCAAAAAGAGATAGATCAAAGCCTAACATCAGACACGGTCTCCCTCACCCTCAAACATGGTACCCTACTCTATTTTCATTGTAATATTTACATGTCCCTTAAATTGTTTTATTTTTTTCTTGTTTACTTCCTCTCTTCTTCCAGGGAGGAAGGATCTTGTTTGCCTTGTTCGTAGTTGTGCCGCCAGAATCAAGAACAGTGCCTGGCACAAAAAATACGGCCAAGAAATACTTGGTGAATGACTGAATAAACAAAGAACCAAATAAATATTGGAATGAATAACTCAATGTAGTTCCATCAGGGTTAAAAACAACCAAGGATGGGCTTCCCTGGTGGCGCAGTGGTTGAGAGTCCGCCTGCCGATGCAGGGGACACGGGTTCGTGCCCCGGTCCGGGAAGATCCCACATGCCGCGGAGCGGCTGGGCCCGTGAGCCATGGCCGCTGAGCCTGCGCGTCCGGAGCCTGTGCTCCACAAGGATGGACGCTATTGCTGTTCAAGTTCAGTATTTTATGATGCTTCTGCTCCATGTGAAGGCAGGAGAAAACAAATGCTAGATCTAAGTGTGGAAAGGAAGAAAGAGTTACACTTTTCAGATGAAATATTGTCACTACTTGGGAAATCTAAGAGAACAAACAAGGAATTTAGTAAGCTGGCCAAATGGCAAAATAACCAGGAAAAATTCCAGCAGTAAACGTGGAAGAACACAATGGCAGGAAGGACTCATAGGGAGGAACGCAAATACCCAGCAGACACAGCGAACACTTGAAAAGGTGCTCGACCCAAAATCACGATTACGACAGTGATGACGTAGCACCCACGGCCTTCAGATCTCCGAGCACTCAGCCTGCACAGCCCCAGGCGGCCAGGCTGCCGGCCGTCCAGCAAACCCCACCCCCACCCCGCTCAGGGACCAGGGCTCGGAAGGTGAGAGATTACACTCAGGATGTTACCCCAGCACAAGTCCAGAGGAAACACACACAAGGGCAGTCGTCACAGTATTGCTCAACACCCCCAAATTAGAACCCCCCCGAAAGTCCACCAGTGGAAGAGTGGATAAATAAAGTGTGACGTGCTCATGTAAAAACTGCTACAGCAGTTAGGATGAATGGACCAGATCTACGTATAGCTGCATGGATTAAACCCTCAAAACATAACCCTGGATAAAAGGGGCAAACAGCCAGTGTTTACCATGTGCATTTGACCACATAAGACATTTTTACTTATGGTTTATGAATCCACACAAGTATAGTAAAATTTTGGAGGCACGATTTTAATGTTAAAGACCTTGGAGCTGAGTTTCTCTGGGGAGGGAGGAAGGAGAATGGGGTTAGGGAAGGGTACATAAGAAACTTCAGTTGCGTCTGTGAGACATTCTTGGCTTTAGTCTTTATCGAGGTGTACTTTACGCACAGTGCAATGCTCAGATGTGTGGCACTTAATCAGTTTTGACAAATACCCAGCAAGCCAGGCACCTTTCCATCACTCCAGAAAGTTCTCACGTGTCCCTTCCCAGTCCATTCCCCACCCCAGAAGCAATCTCAGACCTGATTTCTAGTAGCAGGGGTTCCTTTGCCAGCTCTAGAATCTCAGTGAATGGAATTGTACTCTTCTGAGCCTGGACTCTTCCAGCACAACATTTCTGAGCTTCACCCATGCTGTTAACACACCGGCAGTCTCTCTTCGCTGCTGAGTGGTGATCCGGCTTTGCAGCTATGCCGTGGTTTGCTTGCCTTTCTCCTGTTGATGAGCATCTGGGTTGTTTCTAGTCTCTGACTATCATCAAATAAGCTTGAGCATTCTTGTACAAGGCTTTTGGGGGATATATATTTTTAGTTTCTCTTGAAACTGAAGAGGAACTGCTGAGTCATAGAAAAAATATATATATATTTAACTTTCCAAGAAGCTGCAGTAAAAATTTCTACTCCCGTCAGTAGTGTGAGAGGTTCCACTTGCGTCGGTCTTGCCAACATTTGGTATTGTCAGCCTCTTTCAATTTTAGCCACATCTTATTTTCCTTGATCGTTCCTTGATGGCTAATGATGTTAAGAACTTTTTTATGTGTTTATTGACCACTTGTATGTGTGTGTGTGTGTGTGTGTGTGTGAAGTGTCTGTTCAAGTCTTTGCATTAAAATAAAGTTGGATATTTGTCTCTTTATTATTAAATTGCAGGCTTCTTTACATATTCTGGATACAACTCATTCGTCAACCATGTGCGCTGTGAATATTTTCTACCAGTTTGTGATTTGCCTATTTATTTTCTTGATGATGTTTTCGATGAGCAGAAGTGTTTAATTTTTATGAAGTTCCATTTATCTTTTTTTGTGTGTTTGGTTAGTGCTTTTTGTGTCCTGAGAAATCTTTGCTTACAAGGCTGCAAAGATTTCCTCCCGTTTTCCTGTGGTTTATTCTTGCACTTTTGTTGTTTTCACTTTTACCTTTAGGTCTACGATGCAGCTCTGATTTTTGGAGCACCGCTCACTGGAGAGCCTTCCTTCCTCTGGTCAGCCACACTGGGACCTTTGACAGAAACCGTTGGCCGTTTTGGGTCCATTTTTAGTCACTGTTCTGTTGCATTGATCAACTGGTCTTTTTTTTTTTTTGCAGTACCACACTGTCTTGATTACTGTAGGTATCAGGACACTTTATTGTTTTAAAAAACAGGATCTGAAGCAAAAGGAGGAAAATGTTAACATTTGTTAAATCTAGTGGTTGGTCCATGGATTTTGAAACCTTTCAAAATATTAAAAAATGTAAATATGTAATGGAAGACAGATTCCAATCACAACAGCAACAAAAACATATAAGTACCTAGGAATAAATTAAACAATAAACGGACAAGTTCTTTATTAAAAAAAACTATAGAAGGTTATTGAAGACATAGAATTTATATGAATAATTGAGAGATAGTATACTTTCCTGGAAGGAAAGACTGAGTATTATAAATTTAATGTAATTTCTATAAAAATCATAAGAGAGTATTTTAGGAAGGTAAGTTGGTTCTCAAGTTAATCTAGGCAAAACCAATAAGAGTGGATAGCAAGAAAAAATTGACACAAGTAAAAGGAAAAATACTCAGGGAAATTGATCTACCTTATGGGAAATCAACCTTAAAGCTATAATAATGATAATAGCTCAATACTGGCAGAGGAATTGACCAAAAAATGACACAAAACAGACATACATGAATTTAGCTTGTGATAAAGATGACATTTCAAACCAATAGGGAAAATCAGCCTATTTTCTGAACTGTGTTTGTTGATTAAAGATCTATTTGGGGGAGGAAAAAATAAGGTGTCTTCCTCATTTTACACACACACAAAATTCCAGATGGAGTCAAAATCTAAAAGAAAAATTAAGACTTCTGGTTACTTTTGTCCCCCCAAAAATACAAATCCTAGTTTTCTCTTCCTTGGGCTGTGGCAGACCTTTCCAGAACATAAGGAGTCCAGAAACCTGGCAGATGGGCCACAGCAAAATCTACAGCTTGAATGTGACGAAATCAACCAGAGACAGAGTTAAATGGAAAAAAGGTCCAAGCTGGGAGAAAATGCTTATAACACACACACAAGACTGCGCACCTGTACCCAGAACATTGAAATATCTCTAAATATTAAATCAATGCCTCAGGTACATTTGAGTGTTTATAAAAGAAGGTACTAACTTTGAAATGTTTTGAGAAATAAATAACCAATTTTTTAAAAACTACAAGAAAGTATGAGGCTATAAAAAAGAGCCCTGACAACTCCGAAAATTGTGGGTGGCCTCTACTGGGGTGACTCCCTCCCCCACTCACCCAGGAGTCAGGAAGCAGGGGATGCCAGGGGAGGGTCCTGGCTGATTGGGGCACATGGAGGAGCGTGGGGTCCAGGCCCTTCCAGCTCCCACCTTGTTGTGACTGTGTGTCTGTTTGTATCTGTCATTTGGGCCACGTGTATGAGTTTCCTGTGGTCGCTGTAACAACACCCCACAAACGTGGCTCAGGACGACCCAAATTCATTCTCTCCTGGTTCTGGAGGCCACAAGTCCAGATCAGTTTCGCTTCGCCGAAATCAGGGTGTTGGCGTCAGCAGGGGGGGTCCGTCTGGAGCCTCCAGGGGAGAATCTGTCCTGGCCTCTCCCACCCTCTGGACCCACACTCCTTGGCTCACGGCCCCTCCCTCCGTCTTCAAAGTCAGTATCGCAGCGTCTTTAAATCCCCGCTTCCATTGTCACACTGTCCTCTGCCTTCTCTGTGTGTCTAATCTCCTTCTGTCCCTCTCTTATAAGGGCTCTTGTGATGGCGTCTAGGGACATCTGGATACTCCAGAAAAATGTCCCCATCTCAGGATCCTTCATGTAAACATACCTGCGAACACTTTACTTGGTAAGATGCTATTCACAGGCGCCAGGGCTGAGACCTGAGATCCTCAGGGTCTTCGTCTGGCCTGGTGCCACGTGTCGCTCTATCTTTTATGCCGAGATATCAAAATAGATGGACGTGTGGGCGCTGCACTTTGGCTCGTTTCACCACGTGCGCTTTCCTGCCCTGCAGAGGCTGCATAGCCCTTGCTGTGCTATAGGCTCTGCCAACCCCCTGAGCTCACAGGGGTTTTGAAGGCAGAGGGCTGCTGTGGCTGGTGGCCCAGGTCAGTCACATGGCTTTGGGTCATTCCTGGAAACCCGAGAAGGTCCCGATGGTCAGGAATGGTGAGCAGCACCCCTCAGTACACCCATTTCTCCTCAAACCAGCCATAGTGAATTCTCACTGACCCCTCTGACGCTGGGGATCCCATCCACTGCTGCACTTAGCGTCCCCGGGAAGCATGCCTGAGCCTCATGGAACTGACTGAATCAGGAGGTCTGTGGAGGCGTCTGGCCCAGGCCGTTTAAGGCTCATCGGTGTGACCCACGTGTGCAGCTGGGCTGAGAACCACTGTTTTGGCGGCTCCATCTGCAGAGGCATCGGCTCTGTCCCGCTAAAATGTGATTGATATCATCTCATACCATTTCTCTCTATCAGGCTCCGCGACCGCAGCAGTCAGTGCCGGAACATCCCACGGCTCCTCCAGACCACCTTCTGTTACTGGTCGTGTCCATCACCTGCTTCACACAGGCTGCCTGGAGCCCCTTCCCCTAATTAGGCACTTCTGCCGACCCCTTAGGTTAAGTTCCCAAACCCAGAATTTGTGTACTCAGAGGTCATTCACCTTCACACTTTTTGGTGTTGGTAGCTTCCTGTCTGTGTTATTTTCCCCCGAATTTGTGCTTCCCTCTGTATGATGATGGGCTTGTTATTTTTCTGAAGAATCCATCAATCATCTGGGACCTCTTCTGTGCAGACAAGCCCGCGAGTAGAACTCCTCTGCAGGACTGGCCGGATGTGGGGCTCTCAGGAGCAGAAGAAGCCCCGCAGCGGGGCTTCAGCCCAAGAAAACGCAGCTCACAGAGGCTTTAATCCAGAAGATGGCATCGCAGGGACGAAATGGGCAGCAAAAGTGGCTGAAGTGAACTCTTGTCTTAGATCTTGTCAGAAGAGAGACTGGCCTGGGAGGAAGCAGTTTGGGGATCAATTGCTTTCTCATCCGCTATTCAGGAGCAGAGGAGAGGGAAGCCGGAGGCCCCCCCACGCCCCGATGACGCTGCTACTGGCTAAGCCTTCACCAGGAATGAGCGTGGGGCTGCGGTCCCTCTGGCCGGTGCATTCAGGTCTCCTCACTAAGCAGCCACGGGCTTTGAGTTGGGAGCCTGAACGCCTCCCGCCCGAGGTGCAATCCCTGGGGAAAATGGGTGAAACGGAGGCGGCAGTGCACCAGGGGATCCCAAGACCAAGGTGAGGCCTGTGCAGGCCCTGACGGAGGAGCGCGAGCTCCCTCGGACGGGTCAGCACGGAGCAAGATGCCGGCGGCCTCGTGGTCTGAGCCACGTGCTGGGAGCAGTGGGGAGAGCGGGAGGACGCAGAATGCGTCTGGAAATGACAGGGAGGTTAGCAGAGCGCTCCTGGTGGGCGAGTCTTCACGTGAGCTGCCACACCAGGTCCTGCCTGCCTGGAACCACCGCCCCCCAGGAGGACCACGGCCCTGGCTGAGCTGGGGGGTGCCTGCCACCTCCCAGGGAGATCCGGGCTGAGGCCCCGATGACAAGCACCCCTCGGAATGACCCAGCGTTTGCTCCTTCCACACTCGCAACCGGGGCTGAAAGCCGGGAGCCCAGCTCACCCCTGACGCCCATCAGCGTGTGCTCACGGTGGCCGCGGTCTGGGTGGACACAGGTCCAGGCCCCTCCTCCCCCAGGCCGGCTTGGTCCCTCCCCTCTCCCCGCGCTCCTCCCCGCTGTAACGAAGCTGCCCTTGCGGAAGGCGGCCCTTGCGGAAGGCGGCCCCTGCTCCGTGCCTCGGTGTCCTAATTCATAAACAGGGAGTTAAACAGCCTTCCTTCCCTGAGGGGCACCAGGCTTGGGTGAGTCAAGCGCTGTGAAGTGAGGACGGGCAAACCAGGAGCCCTCTCCCCACGCCCTGGGCTTCTAGAACACACGGGAATCCCACTGCCCCCTGGGCTTTTGGTTCCAACCCTTCCCAGGAGGAGCTGGCAGAGGAGGGGCCCCAGTCCCCTTCAGGACCTCCTACCACCTGTGCTTCTGGAGGGACAGTGAGGACGAGCGTCCTCTCGGGGTCCTGGTGTCTCCCCGACACCTCCCCCAGCCTTGTCCTGGGCTTCTGGAGGGACAGGGAGAACAAGCATCCTCTCGAGGTCTTGGTATCTCCCCGACGCCTCCCCTAGCCTTGTCTGTAGCCTCCTGGGTCTCCCCGACGCCACCCCCAGCCTTGTCTGTGGCCTCCTGGGCCTCCCCGACGCCTCCCCCAGCCTTGTCTGTAGCCTCCTGGGTCTCCCCGACGCCGCCCCCAGCCTTGTCTGTGGCCTCCTGGTGTCTCCCCGACACTGCCCCCAGCCTTGTCTGTAGCCTCCTGGGCCATGTCTGGAGTCTCAGGAGCTTGGGTGCCTTGCGCCAGCTTCCTGGGGGGCAGGGGCAGAGGTCAGCAGGAGGCCCGCGACCTCAGTCACCCGCCCTCCCGCACATACCGGGTCTGGGGGCAGGGGCAGCACAGAAGGATGTGCTGACATTCTCAGAGTCCCTACCAGAGCAGGGCAGAGGCAAGGGGGGAATCCAGGCTGGGAGCTGGACCCCAGGGTTTCCAGCAAGACCGGGTGAAGGTCTGAGCTGGGGTCTTGGGAAAGGAACCTGAGGGGAGGGGTCTGTCCTGAGGAAGGGGACATCTCCTGACCTGGGATGACCCTTCTCGGGGTAGTCTCACCCTTCCCACCAGGAAATCAGTCGCGGCCTTGGGCCCCACGCGGTCAAACCTCAGACCCTGGGGAAAGGTGACCCTCCTGCCCTGTCCCTTCATCCCTCCCCTCTCAGAGGCTCCTGGAACAGGATGTCTGTGCCCCAGGGGTGGTGGGGGGTGACAGAGATGCAGGAAGCGGAGGCCGGCCGGGTGGCCAGGGGCTGTGGGCAGCCAGCAAAGCCCTCGAGACCCAGAGCTTTCCATGACACGGGGGCTTGTCATAAATGCAGAGTCTCGGGCCCCGCCCTGACCTCCTGAGCCAGGATTTGACTTTAGACAAGCTTCCTGCTGAGGCCTGTTTCCACCGATGCAAGAGAGACGGTCGTCCATGAACGGAGACGCACACCAGCAGCACACGACGCCAGGACCCAGTCTGAACCCCAACGCTAACCCACCACCTTTGAAAGGTCATATTTTGGACAATCGGGAAAGTTCGTCTCTGGACGGGCCATTAGATAATATTAAGCAATCTGATTTCGTTTTGTGAAGCATGAGGCACTGTAAGAAAATGTCCATTTACTTTAGATGCACACTGGAAGATTCGGGTAAAACACCGTAAGGTCTGGGATTTGCTTTGAAACAGGGAAAATTAGACAAGTGAACGTGGGGGGCTGGGGGACCAGAGCAAAGAAATGAGGTCGACAAGATGTAGACGGCTAGTGGGCCTGGGCTGCTGTGGGAACCAGGTTCCATGAGCTCTACATCTGTGTCTGCTTCGAGTGTTTCTGTCGTGACTCACACTGAAGATATTTTAAATTTGTGACTGTCCCCTGTGAGGTTCCACCACCGCGTCCTTCCCGCGGTTCACCCACCTCTGCCTCTGCACGTCCCCGCAGACTCCGCAGGGGCCACTGTCGCACTGCTCAGAGCACAGCCGCGCAGGCAGGTGAGTGCCTACCCACCTCCTGGGGCCGACGTGCGCAGCCCAGACCCTCTGCAGGGTTGGCGCTCTCGCCAGCCAGCAGACCTGCCCTTGCCCTGGGTGGGATCTTGGGTAAGGGGCACCGTCCTCTTTAGACCTTCCTGCAGTCCCCCTGTGCCCGCCTGGAACAACCAGCCTGTGTCACTTTGCCATCAGGAAGAGCAAGAAAGCTGCGTTTTGAGGAAGGAGAATGTGAAGCATCCTGTGGGGTCTCAGGCTGGCCGCTGGGTGTCGCTGTTCTCCGCGGGGCCAGCACGTGGTCCCCCTACCTCATCTGTCCCATCCCCAGGCTGGAGGCTCCCAGGGCCCAAGTACAGGCTTTTGGAGTCAGGTGACCTCTGACCCCAGACCCACACCCTCTGAGCCTCCCTGTCCTGTGGGTCCCCTGGGAATCCTGGCCGCCTCGGGCTCCGGGCTGAGGATCTCTGGCCAGAAATGCAGATTCCCGGGACCACCCAAGTCCTGCTGAGCAGAAATCTGGGGATTCAGATACTCACTCCCATTTGGGACCCTCTGCACTCCAGACACACAGGAGGTCACCAGGGGAGGCGCCCCCCTCTCCTGGCCAGCTCTCAAAGCACCTTCCTTGCTGGATCCGTCATTGCTCAGGAAGAGTCTGCGGTTTCGCGGGGCTTTCAGGAGAGACCCCAAATGTGCCTTCCTCTGCTGCTGACGCTGCCGGCTCCCTGGGGCTGGCCCTTTGTGCCTCCCACCCTCGTGGCCCCGGTCAACCTTTCTCCCCTGTCAGACTCAGAGCTTCCTGCCCGCCTGTCCCCACCTTGGACATGCTCCCTGCTGCCGCCTGGGCTTCTCGGAGGCCACAGCCGGCAGCTGCGTCTGTCCCTCCCCTGGGCCAGCATGTCGGAACCGTAAGCCCGCGGGTTTTCTCATCATCTTATGCACAATCATTTATTCTCGTACGGTTGACTCAGAGTAGACGCAGTCAATGACGGTGAGCAAACAAAAACATGAACTAATGAAGCAGAACGTCTCTCAGCACAGGAGGGGAATGAGGCTGACGTTCGCGAACAGAGGACAGAAGCGTGGATCTGATTACAGAGCTGCCAGCGGTGCAACTCAACGCCCTGAGCTTTACAAAGTCAACTGTGCATATTTGCGTCCCCAGGACCACCCCCAGGGTCGCTAGGGGGCCCCCAGGACTCAGCAGAGGCCGTGCTCACAGCTGGATTCAGGACAGAGAAAGGATACAAAGCAGCATCAGTAGAAGGAAGGGGCACAGGGACAAGTCGGGGACCAGGCGTGAGCTTCCAGAGCCCCCTCCCCTCACATGACACGCTTAGCTCCGCACCACCAGCCGTGACGAGACCGTGAGGTGCTGTCTCCCCGGGGAGCCCGTCGGAGACACAGCGCCTGGGGCTTTTCCTGGGAGTGGTCGCGGGCACCTGTGCCCGGTGAAGGTTCCAGACCCCCAGGAGGAAGCGGCACTCCGCAGGAGCCTCACTGGGCACAAACGTCTAGGGGCAGCGAGGCCCTCTCCTCCTCGAGGGGGCTGGGGACCCTCCTGGGAGCTCCCAGCCCAGGGCCTGCCTCGCAGGCAGGTGGGGGCCTGTTAACCCTTTTCTCCACAGCAGATGGAAAGCAGCCCCCGGGATGTCAGGGAGAGACACTGAGAAGATGTCGCTCTAGAAACGCCAAGCTAAATGATTTTAGCTGCAGCTGGATCGAACAGACCTGCTCACCCGACACACTGACAAATGAGCGTATCAACGCTCTGCCTCTTGAAGGTCTATGAAATGGCTTCAGAAATCGTTTCTTTTCCTGTTCATTAAGAAAATCTTGGAACGGGAAAGGCGGACGAAGTCTGAGCATCCAGACGGTCTCAGGAGTGAAAGGCAGCATCGGCTCTGACCTGTTCTGTATCCTTCCCTCAGGGACCCAGGAAGGCTCCGGTGTTAACGCCACTGAAATATCAGCGTATGTTAAATGATTTCAGTGACGCAGACAAAAACCTGGCAAGATGAACATGGAGTGTAAAAGGGGCCTGGTGTCCATAGAGGGTTTCCAAGCATTTGATTTGTTTTAAATTTCTTTTGTCTTTTAAAAAATTATTTATGGTGAGCACATAATACTTTTATCTTTTAAAATTCAACTTAAAAGCTGAATGTCAGGTAGGCATTGAATTGTTTTTCCTGGGAAAATTCCTGAGAATAGCAGAGTCCCCCAGGTTCTCCATAGCATCAGGTCAAGGTGACTCAGGGCAAGAGTTTGCAAAGTGTCTTCTCACATCCTATGTCTTTTGAGGTTCATAAACCCCTGGGATGCCAGTGAGGGTGGGCACCTATACCTACTGCCGAAGAGGCAATCCCAGTCGGGGGCGTTAAGTGACTGATGAGGGCCAGGCCCCAGGAAGAAGCGGGTCCACTCAGGTCTCCCAACCTCCTCCAACAGCGTTCACCCGGCCCCCAGAAGTAACTGCATTTAGGGCAATGGACGTTTAGGAAGCTCTCAGTGAGGGTCAGACATGGAGGGCCGTGGGCACGAGAGTCCCAGGGGACGTGGGCCGTTTCTCATCTCTTTCCGTAAGAGCTGGGTGAGTTTCGGAGGTGGGGCAGAGCTGGCAGCCCACCGGGAAGGCTGAGCGGCCACAGGGACGGCATCCCTGTCATCAGCCCAGTGCTTGTGTAGCCAGAGAACACCTTCCACTTTTGTGTTTGCTGAATCAGAGTTTCAGAAATCTTGGGGGTGTGAGATTGGAGAGAAGAGTGAGGGCTTGTGAAAGAGACACCAATGAGCCCTCAGAGGAGTTGTGCCAGGCAGTGGGACCAGGGGGTGGGGGGATTGGAGTGCGGGGCTGGCACCAACAGGCAGCGGGAGGCTGGAGCGCGGCGGCCAGCAGTGCCCTAGCTCTCGACTCTTAACAGCCGTTGACAGCAAAACCTAAAGGTAAAGCCCCAGCGTCAGGGGTCCCCTGCTGTATTAGCTTCCTAGGGCTGCTGTGACACATCCCCGCAAACTGAAATGTGTTCTCTGCTGGTTCTGGAGGCCAGACGTCCAAAGTCAAGGTGTGGGCAGGGCCGCACTCCTCTGAAGCCGGAGGAGGCTCCTTCCTGCCTCTCCGGCTTCTGCTGGTGGCTGGCGATCCTTGGCGTCCCTCGCCTTGTGGCTGCGTCCTTCCGATCTCATAGCCTCTGTTGTGTGTCTGTATCCGTGTCCAAATCTCCCTCTCCTTGTAAGGACACCCGTCATCGGATGAGGCCTGCTGTGCCCAGGATGACCTTGTCTTACCTGGATCACACCTGCAGAGACCTATCATAAGGTCACATTCACGGGTACCAGGGGTCAGGACCAGAACATACAGTCTGGGGGGCACAGTGCAACCCACAACACCTGAGAGCACTGAGATCTACGTGGCAGGGGCCTGTTCCCCTGGCACCAGTGTTGGGAAGGCAGGCTGCAGCGAAGACACGTGGAGGTGGGCTGACCCCGCAGAGCCGCATGCAGTCCTGCCCTGAGCATCACGTCCTCGCAGACAACTAGCCTTCTGGCTTGGATTCCACGGTCGCCTCAGAGAAGAGGGTGAGGCCGTCCCGGCATGCGAGGACCGCTCAGCTTGGTGGAGGCCTTAAAAACTCCCTGAGATTCTGACTCCTGAGGCCCAGAGGAACGTGATCCGGCCCAATGGCCCTGCAGCACCTGGCACCTGTGTGCCAGGCAGCCCTGGTCTCCCTGCTCACCGTGGCCCGTGATGCCAGCGCCTCCCCGATTTGTGGTCCAGGCGGGGTGAGCAGCTGCTCAGGCCACACAGTGGAGGCCATTCCAGACGCCCTGCCCGCCGCTGCCGCCTCCAGGAAGGAGGCCAGGCCCTCGTCTCTGGGCCCGACGCAGAGTCTGCTCATAGCCCCTGCGTGGGGCTCCCAGGGTCCCGAGGGTGGGGTCAGGGGACTTCTCTCTTCTGGGAACCCAGAGCGGACTCCAGGAGGACAGTGCTGGCCGCCGCCCCGGCCCCCCGCCGCCCCCAACACTGAGGGAAACACGCCAGCCAGGCATGAGCCTGCCGACAGGTGGGGGCAACAAAGTGCTAGAGGCAGCTCCCCCAGAATCACAGAACTTCTGACTTCTGAGACCTTCCAGAGTTCAGGGGTCCTGCCCAGACTCCCGGGAGCCCACCCTCGGAGGTACCCCTATGTGCCCGTCCTCAGCTTGGAGGGTTCGGCAGGGGAGTGGGCAGCGCTTTGGGGAGATCAGAGCCTGGACGGGAGAGTCTGGGGTGCTAGACACCCCTTTGCTTCCCAGACCTCGGCGGGCAGAGTGCCCTCAGCCCGTGTGCAGCCCTGGAGGCACAGAGAGATGCGGGTGTGGGCAACGGGGGCAGCAGCGGGGGCGGGGCTCAGACAAGCGCAGGGCCCGGGTCGGGGTGCGCCAGCAAAGGTGTTGGTCCAGCCCATCCAGCTGCGGGCCCTGGGCCAGCTCCCTCCCCACCGGGGACCTGTACTCACGGCCTCCGCAGGACCAGCCAGACAGGACAGGCCGTGCAGTCCCTGACAACAGAACGGACCGGGTCCCTGGGATCCCAAACACGAAGGGCGGGGCGACCTTTCACCTTGCCTTGCAGCTAAACTGCAGCTTCCCGTTAATAGGAAAACAGTCAGAGAGGGTTCAGTGCCTGCACCGCGGCGATTCCCGGGAGGAAGCTCCAGGCATGCGCGTCCAGTCCGGCCTGAGTCTCGCCAAACTTTCCCGCAAACTCTCGTGCCCTGGGTTTCGACGACCCTCATCTCATGTTGGATTTTAAACTGACGTTAAAGTTGATGCTAAATGTATCCTCCGACTGACAGCAAAGCCTGGATTGACTTCTGTGATGTTTGTGAGGCCAGTGTGTGTCATCTCCTTAGCTCTGTAGGTGGGACATACAAATAGCTACTTCCTGGGTTTTGGGGTGTGAGAGGGTGGGGCACCCTGGGCGATCCTAGACCCCGGTTCTGCTGTGTTAAGAGCAATGTTTTAAAAATATATATAAATAAATAACAAATAAATTAATTTTAAAAAAGCAATGTTTTAAGTCCAAACGTCAGTGGGAAATACTCAAAAGTATCTCTTTACTTCTTAGTAAACTCAGCAGGCTGGTACCCAGCCGTCCCTCTGGGGCACTGGCCGTGGGAGCCGGAGGGCACGTGGGATGCAGCCTGGCCAAAGCTCCCACCTCACGGGGCAGGCGCAAGGCTCCGGGGTCCTCTCTGGTTTGTCACGACTGTCACATTATGAAGGACACAGGGACCCATATGGGAAAGGGGCCGAGCCCCCCATGAGGCCCTGAGAATCACAGCACACAGAGCGGACACTCGAGAGCCCCAGGAGCGTTGGTTTTTCTGCGACGG
This sequence comes from Orcinus orca, assembly GCF_937001465.1. NCBI lineage: Eukaryota > Metazoa > Chordata > Mammalia > Artiodactyla > Delphinidae > Orcinus > Orcinus orca. Next base: position 119,957,592 of record NC_064565.1, read on the forward strand.
TGCTCTGCTGCTGTGGTCGACGTGTCATTCGTCACCACGTGGCCAGGGGCTCGTCTGCCTGCTCAGCGCCTGGAGAACGGGGGTGACTTGCTGCCGCAAGTCGCCCGTCCACCCTCATCGCAGTGGAGCTGAAGCACGTGAGCCATACCTGTGGCAGCGCCCTGAGACTGCTCAGTCCTGATTCTCCGAGGCAGAGCTGGGCTCCTGGCCCCTCGCCACAGGCGCAGGCTTCCACACCACGACCTGGTGTCCTCACCCAGGGCACCCTGACCACGAGGAAGCAGCATTGTGCTGGGCCGGGGGTGGGTGGGGGAACAGCAGTTAATCGATGGTGTCCAGAGCCTGGCCCTTGTAGCACCTGCCAGGGCACCACTAAACAAATACCCAGGCACGTGATGCCTCAGCAGGGGCTGCTCGCTGGGACAGGCTCCCACTGACCTTCTCCCAGCAGAGACCCACCCCTACCACTCAGGTGGGGACCTGGCCGTGGCGCCTTGGGCCGGACACCCTGAGGCAAAGCTGCATTTCCCACCAGGCAGCCCTGGGGGTCCTGCCACTCTGGCCGAGGCTGCGGGTTTCAGGCCGTCTGGGATCTGGCGGGCTGTCTGTGAAAATGGGAGCGGTGGGCCTCTGACGGCTCCTCTGGCCCAGGATGTCAGGACAGGCTGGCTTTAGCCGTAGGTTTGAAATAGAGCATCCGTGGAGACTCCCAGCTGGTAGATAGGACGAGAAGCCCGTCGGTACCGGCACACAAGGTCACTGTCTGCCCGGAGGGCCAAGGGGACAGACGGCACCGCCTGCCTTCACGACACGCCTCTGGGGTGCGGCAGGTTGCAGACCCTCAGGCAAAAGCAGTCGTTTGTGCTTTTCACGTCAACTGTGGGAAACCAGAAGTGAAATTTCAAAACCAGGCTCAGTGTGTGGCAGGCATCAGCCCGTGGGTTCCACCACTGACTGGGAGACTAAGGCACTCCTGGGTCTACGGGCAGCTGGACCCAGGAAGCCCGCCGCGGGCAGGCACCAGGAGCTGGTCTGCACTTCATTCCCAGGCCCCCACGGCTGCTGGTTCAAGGCCCTGCAGGGTGGCCCCGGGTGAGCCGGCTGGTCCTTCCGGAGCTACAAGACGCAGCTTCCGGGCGACGCTGTGCTGACCTTGGCCTCAAGACCAGGAACTGCCTAGCCCACCTGGCCAGGTGGCCCTTGTCTCCAGGGCTCCGGGAGACAGAGGTCGGTTACCTGCCGCGCTGCTCACTGGCGTCAATGGCTCGCGGCTCCCAATCTGCTCTCGGACTGAGGAGACGCCTCTCTGGATTGCAACACTCCCCTCCCAGTTACATTGACACAGGACATCTTCCTGTTTTGGAACAAAGAACACACACCTCCCTCGTTTCCCTGGGCTGCCCCCACCCGTCCACCGGCCAGGCTGGGTCGGCCAACCCCGGGCCCAGGCTTCTCCTGCCCTGATGTGCCACGCTGGGCACCCCTCAGGGCTGCACGAAGTGGGGTCCTGCCCGAGGCCTAAACAGACAGGGCGGCCCATGCAGCCTGTGGCGTGGCAGAAGGACGTCTGAGGAACTCCAGACAGGATGGCTCCCCGGACGGGAGGCTTGGCCACAGCTCTGAGAAAAGAGCCAGAGGGGCTGAGCAAAGAAAGGGACAAGCCTTCCAGGCAGAGGGAAGAGCACGTGCAAAGGCACAGAGACATTTGTTAGACTGGAGCGAAGGCAGCAGTGTACCTGGCGGGAGGCCCCGATGATGCACTGGTCCAGGTGGTGCAGCTCTCAGGTGGGCGGAGGGCGGGCTGAGCAGGACTCTGGGCTCAGGGACTGAGGGAAGGAGCCCAGGGACCGTGTGGCTGCAGACAAGGTGGCCAGGGCAGGAGCAGAGTCGAGGGGTCTGTCCTGCGGACCGGGTGGTCCCCCCGCTGCCAGCAGGCAGGGGACCCCCAGGGTGGGCACAGCTGTGGGGCTGGCACCCCCTCCAGCAGGAGAAGGTTCCTCAGCTGTGGCAGGTCAGCACCAGGCCTGGGCAGGGCTGACACACCTGTGACTCCAGAGGCCCAGTGCCGCACAGGTGTTACCAGGCCAGTACCGGGCCCCAGCCACCATGGCCGGGCCAGACCTGAGGCTGCTGGCCCCAACAGGGGTCTGCACGGGCCCCCCTCACACAGGCCTCCACCTCTGTGCCCAGGTCCCTGCAGCTCCTTCTGCCTAGCAGGCCCTCACCACCCCTCCCACCCTGGGGTGGGCCCGCCTCTCCCTTCTCCAAGGCCCAGCTCCGAAGCCCCCACGGACTTTGCCCAGCAGCCCCCCGGGGTTGTCCCCTCCTCCAGGCTCTCAGGCCTTCAGTCTCCTCTCAGCTCCCAGGAGGCTGTCGCAGACCCCAGGTCCTCTGCCCCACCCGCCGGCCGCCGGTAGGGGCTTCTGCTTCTCTTCTAGCTGACACTGCATCAGTTGGAGCTGCCAGACTGGGTCCTGGCCCAGAGGGATCGCTTGGTAAGGAAGATGTCGGGGCAGTGGGGAAAGAAGGGAAGGAAGGAGCGAGGGAGGGGGCGCCCGCTTGGCCTCCCTGTGCAGGACAGGGCCAGGCTAGCGGTGGCGTGGCAGGCCTGCCCTGGGCCAACAGGGACATGTCTGGCCCCCCTTCCCTGAGTTTCTTTCTGCCCACCACTCGGGGCCTGTCCCCTTTGCCTGTTCCTCCCAGATGGACAGGGCGCCCTGACCCAGCAGGGCTGTGAGGGTCTCCAGGTGCTCAGGCCATGCCCGTCCATCCTGGCTAAAGCTTGTGGAGTCCCTGCCACCCCAGGATGCCAGACGAACCCAGCCCAAGCAACGAGTGCTGAATGCAGGGCTCTGCTGAGCTGAGGGCAAGTCCCCACGGGGGAAGGTCATGTGCAGTCACTTGTCGACCATGGGGGCTCCGTGCAAGCCCGGACGCCCCCCTGGTTACTGAGGCCCAGGCGTCAGATCCCTAAACACAAAACGGGAAGTCCTGGCAAGCTCCAACCCGGCCCCTTGAGAGCTGTCAGAAGCAAGAGCTACTCAGAGAGCATCCGGTCCAGTGCCTCCCTGGCCTGGTCACCCACAACGCAGGGCTCCTTCGATGTCCCAGGACGCCAGCGGCTCTGCTGGGCTGCCGCCCTGGGCTGGGCCTGGCTCCTCCTGCAGGGAGTCTTGGTCGCATTTATTCGACCCACGTGCTGACTCAGAAGCTGCGGAGGCTCCCCAGTGAGCACCCCTTGGTTACGTGTGTGGAGACCAATCATCGGGGCCCTCAGGTGTAGACGGGCAGAGGAAATACTCCAAAAGGATCAAGAATGGACATGTCCTCAGTGTGTACATATGTGTGTTTATACACGTGGAGCATATATTTTCTGAAGTGAGTCTTTCCGGGAGCTAAGCCAGAATCAGCAAACTGTGGCCCTGGGCCAAATCTGGCCCACCGCTTCTTTTGTAAATAAAGTTTTATTAGCACACAGCCACACCCTTGTAACCGCCTTCTCACCACCACAGCAGGGCTGAGTAGTTTTACACAGCCTGTAGGTCTGCCAAGTCTGAAATGTTGACGCTCTGGTCACATAAGAAAAACGCTGGGGCCCCCTGAGCCCAGCCAGGCGTACCAGGCTGGGCATCCTTCGGGGACGGAGAGGGAGGGGCGGCTGGAGGGCAGAGGGCAGCTGGCCAAGATCTGTTTTTCACTGACTGGACTTTGTTGGCTCCTCCTCTCCCACCGAGGGTTCAACACCCCTGCTTCCAAGCCTTCACGTGCAGGACAAGCATTGATAACGGCCTGGTAACAACGACACACAGCAAAAGACAGCAGGTGGAGCAGAAACCCGTCAACCAGGCTCACCTCCTGGACGCCCCCGTGTCCTCCGGTGCCCATCGTCCAGTGCAGGGCCTGCTGGGAAATGCTCCGGGCACTGACCGCGGCCAGTGCGGCCCTGGGGCACAAGGCGGCAGGTTGGGTGAGGACCATGGCCTCCCACCCACTGCTGGTGGCCCCCCCAGAAGCCCTGAGTAAGCCCCTGTCCCTCCCCAGCCGGCTTCTGCTGGGGCCCGGCCCCTCTAACCTGACCCCCCGCGTCATGGCGGCTGGGGGGAGGCAGACAATAGGACACATGCACAAGGAGATGTTCCAGGTAGGCCACTGAGACACAGCGGTCAGTGCCCTGAGTGGCCTCCTCCCTGGGGTGGGAGTAGGGGAGGCGGTGACCTGCATGTCCACTGCCCCCAGATCATGGACGAGATTAAGCAAGGCATCCAGTACGTGTTCCAGACCCGGAACCCCCTCACGCTGGCCATCAGCGGCTCAGGGCACTGCGCACTGGAGGCCGCCCTGTTCAACCTCCTGGAGCCGGGGGACTCCTTCCTGGTCGGGGTCAACGGCATCTGGGGGCAGCGGGCCCAGGACATCGGGGAGCGCATCGGTAAGAGACGGTGTGGGCGTGGGGTGCGGCCCTTCTCTCCATCCTTCCCCAGAGGCCTCCCTCCTCCGGCACAAAGCCTGGAAGCCCCCCTCTCCAGGTACCAACCTCGGGCCCTGAGCACTTACCCCCCCTGGAGGCCCTTCACGCATCCCCCTGCCTGCCAGCCTGCTGTCTCCTCCAAGAGGGCGTCGGGATGCTCGAGGGGCCCCCATCCCCCTGGTCTCCCGGAGTTTGGGGAACAGCTATTTCCGGAGCCCGTGGTGGGGACGGCACTGCAGGGACTCCTCTGGTCTCAGCACGAACCCAGAGCATCCCCGCAGCTGTCTGAGGTCCCCAGGGGCCACCTCCACTCTGTCACAGGACAAGGTTTCAGAAGCTGACATCCCCCCCCTCAAAATCTCAGAAACAGCTGTTTCTAGAGCTGCAAAATACGGAGGTATGGACAAGGTGTCCAGTTCCAGAGTAAAATTTACTAAAGGGAGAGACAGAAGTCGGAAGCCCTAGGGTGCATCGGGTTAATGATTTACCGCGGGTTTGGAAACATCACGGAACCCCTGCCTGGTCAGCTCCGCACATGGGCACACTCGGTCCAGGTTAATGGACAACCCCCGACAGCCCGAGGGCATCCTGACCTCTCACCGGGGCCCCTCCAGTGCACATGTCGGTTTTCAAGGGGAGCCCGGGTCGGGCAGGGTCCGGGACCCTGAGCGGACCTCGGCCACCCTCCTGGCCTGGGCAAGCCCCTCCCCTGCCTCCACCACACACCTCAGGCCCCTGAGGCTGGATGGTCCTAGGGCCTCCCTGCCTCCTGCATATGACACTGGGGGCCTGCTGTGCACGGGGGTGCAGGGCTTCAAGAGACAGGGCAGGACCAGGGCCTGCCTCCCTGGAGCCCCAAGGCCCCAGAGGGGGCAAAGCCTGCTCCCGCACCCCCTCAATCCTTCACCCAGTCATCCATCAAATGCATGGCCCCTCTGCAGCTACCCTCTGCTGGGAAGCGCCCATCTGCTCAGCCTTGCACAGATGCTTCCCTACTTCCCATGTGGAGAGGGCTGCAAAGGACCAGGGTGCCCCGGCCTGGCTGGGCCCAGGGAAGGTGGGCTGGGGAGGCGACAGTGGAGCTGAGGGACCCGCTCTCATCCACGGCACCCCAGAACCTGGATTCACCAAGCACACTCCACCTTCCCCCTCCAGCAGCGGCTGGGGGCAGGCATGGGCGGCCCTCACAGGACCCACCTGCTCAGCCGGGCCTCTGTCCCCAGCACTGGCTCCCCCCAGCGTGCGGGGACTGCTCACCACTCACTCTGCCCCCAGGAGCCCGCGTACACCCCATGATCAAGGACCCCGGAGGCCACTTCACGCTGCAGGAGGTGGAGGAGGTACGGGGGTGCGCCGGCCCAGGGAGGGGGCCGGTCAGCTGGTGGGGCAGGAGGGGTTGAGGGGCGTCCAGCTCCCACTGCCCAGATCTGCACTGTCCCTGGGGAGGGGGACAGATGGAGGCCCCTTCCCCGCACTGGGTCTGCCCATGGCTGTAACCTCTGTCCTCTCAGGCCCTGGCCCAGCACAAGCCCGTGCTGCTGTTCCTGACCCAGGGGGAGTCATCCAGTGGTGTGCTGCAGCCCCTCGATGGCTATGGGGAGCTCTGCCACAGGTGAGCCTGTCCCCACAGGTGGGCCTGTCCCCACAGGTGAGCCTGTCCCCTCAGGTGTCCGCACAGGTGAGCCTGTCCCCACAGGTGAGCCTGTCTGCACAGGTGAGCCTGTCCACACAGGTGATCCTGTCCCCTCAGGTGGGCCTGTCCCCACAGGTGAGCCTGTCCCCTCAGGTGTCCGCACAGGTGAGCCTTTCCCCACAGGTGAGCCTGTCCCCTCAGGTGTCTGCACAGGTGAGCCTGTCCCCTCAGGTGTCCGCACAGGTGATCCTGTCCCCTCAGGTGAGCCTGTCCACCCAGGTGAGCCTGTCCCCTCAGGTGAGCCTGTCCACACAGATGAGCCTGTCCCCTCAGGTGAGCCTGTCCCCACAGGTGATCCTGTCCCCTCAGGTGAGCCTGTCCACACAGGTGAGCCTGTCCCCTCAGGTAAGCCTGTCCCTCGGGGGAGCCTGTTCCAGGGTGGCAGTGCTGGGGGCAGAGCCAAGCACAGCTCAGACCCAGTCTGAGGACAGGGTGGGAGTGTGGTGGGCTGCTGGCCGGTCCCCCCAGCCTCTGCCGTGTGATGGTGGTGCAGGTCCTCGGGGGTCCTCCTGGCTCTGGGCCGAGGCTGGATGGACCCTCCCATCTGAGAGCAGGGTCAGGTGTCCCCCCAGCGCCACTGCCCTCCTGGCCCCATGACTAGGGAGGGCTCAAGCTGACCCTGCAGCCTTGGTGCCAGGGCCTGCCCCCCTTGCCCCGAGGTCCCAGAGCCCCAAAGCAGCGCCGTCCTCCACTGCCTTCCGCCAGGTTCCCCCACCCCTGCACAGGCTGCCCAGGGCCTTGGGTGGGGTCGGGGGGATTCCCTCCTAGGACCAGCAGTCGTGCTCTGGACAGCTGACCACAGGGTGGGAGGAGAGAAGCTCTACCGACAGGCAGGGTCACCCCGGCAGGGCTGCCATCCTCCATGGGGGCCTCGGGCCCACTGGGCACAGCCCAGCCAGGCCCACCTGCCGCCTGGAGTCTTGTCCAGTGAATCAAGCTCACAGATGTCACCTGGGCTATGACTCTCATAGGTCCGCGTGGAATACTCTTTGTGCGTTTTTTAAAGAAAATGTGGAGGTGGAGGAAAGTCAGAGGTTTCAGTTCAGGCTGTTCCTGGACTCTGTCCTCCCATGCTCTGGACTTCTGCCCTGTGGGCTGTCAGCAGAAGAGATGCAGCCTTGTGCCAGGCTGGTCCCTGGACCCCACACAGCCCTTGGGCCTGAGCAGTCAGAGCACCCAGCCAGCCCCCAGGACACAGACTGCCTGGCTGGCCTCACGAGTACCTGGGTCCGGCCACCTGGGGCCCCCAGGGTGACGCTCGCTGTGCCGGGGGCTCACCCAGGTTCAGACACAGAGCTGCTCCCAGGGGGCTGAGAGCCCCGGAGGAGGCACCTGTGGGAGGTGGGAGGCTCCCCTGCTTCCCCGGTGGCCCTTCTAAAGGCTCTTAAGGCCCCTCCAGAAACCCCACCCCGGGGCAGAGTCTGACGCCCCTCCTGCTCTCTGCTGCCCCTCCCCCCAGGTACCAGTGCCTGCTGCTGGTGGACTCGGTGGCATCCCTGGGCGGGGTCCCCATCTACATGGACCAGCAGGGTAAGGGAGTGCCCCCGCCCAGCCGCCCACCAGTGGCCCGAAGCGTCAAAAGCCCTGGCGGGGGGGGCGCCGTGCCAGGGCCTGCGGGTCCGTCGGCTGTGTACGGATTAGGCGCTGGTCTCCACGAGGCGTGGGAGAGCCGCCAGCTCCTCACGGGGCAGGACACGCTCCACAGACTGGCCACACCCCGTGCTTCTGCTGGGCCGTCGGCCGGGACCGGGCGGCAGGCGGGAGGAAGGGACCCTCCAGGGGAGGCACTTGGAGAGGCACTCAGAGCCTTGGAGCAGGGGTGGGGGCAGTGCCGGGGCCCCTGCCAATCAGGGCGGAGAGCCCCCTAACACCTGTCACACGCCGGGAGCACCGCTGACATTGTCACCTGCAGGCCAGCCCGGGGAAGCTTTCCAGGCCCAGCATCTCCTCAGGGAGGAAAGCCGGCTCCACTCTGGGTGGTGCTGCGTCCACGGCCGCCCGGCCCGCTTGGCCTGGTCCGCTTCTGCCTCTGCAGAGGGCTCTGCTCCGCGGGATCCAGTGCTGAAGGGGGAGCCTTCTGGGCTGACCCCAAACCACTGCTCTGAAAGGACAGGCACACAGAGGGGCCCTGGGGATGGGAGCAGGCGGGCAGTGCTGTCCCCGGGATGCCCACCCTGGGCCTCCAGGCTGGCCGCCCCCGCCGTGGAGGGAGAAGCCGGGCAAGGAGGCTCCAGCCTGAGGCCCAGGCCGCGGAGCAGCAGGGCCAGGCTCAGGACCTCTGGCCTTCACTGCCCGCCCCCCGGCCTCCACGGGACCTTGTGGGTCAGCAGACGTCAACCTAATGTCAGCAAGGTCGCTCGTGTTGCTGGTCCTGAGTATTCATCGCTTGTGTGAACCCCCACTTCACCCCTTTCCTCTCGGGAGAACTTTGGGTCCGCCCAGTTTTAGGCTTTAGGAATGAACTGTAAAGAACATTCCGGGTCCACCCGTCCGTGCACCTGGGCACGCAGTTGCCTCGGGTCCCCACCCTCAGGGAGTCAGAGACGGTGCAGGGCTTGGATCTGAATCCTGGTCCTTCGTCCTCCCGGCTTTGGGCTTGACCACCGCCCTCTGCTGCTGCCCCATAATTTGAAACTCCCCTCAGGCTGTGTGGGAGCCCGGGGGACGGGCACTGCAAGATGTGAAGGAAAAACCCGTTTGCTGCTCCACCCTCTGCCGCCCCCTACTCTCTCCCAGCGCTTGACCCCAGACGTGTGGGTTTTCCACCCCAGGCAGATGCTAACGGGTGCCCTCCAGTTAGCTCAGCCCACCTGCAATAGCGTCGGACCCCACAGGGTAAGGGTCTAGTCCTCCAACACTGTCCCTCCCATTTCCGACACCAGTTGCATGGTGGGTCCCAGGTTCCCGCAACGTCTGCTGGACTCTCAGGACCTGGGCTGGGCAGCCCCCCCATGACCCCCCCCCCCGTGGGGCTCGGCCCCTGAGCATGCGCCCCTCCCCTCCACAGGCATCGATGTCTTATACTCGGGCTCCCAGAAGGTCCTGAACGCCCCTGCAGGCACCTCGCTCATCTCCTTCAGCGACAAGGCCAAGTGAGTGTGCCCCGCCCCCAGCCAGGGCTGGACGGGCAGCAAGGCCAGGTGGCCCCGAGGAGGGAGGGACAGAGCAAGGGAAGGGACGGCTCCTCGGGCCGTGCTCTGCAATGCTCCCCCCAGTGACAGGCGCACACCCTCGAGGCAGAGGCACAGCTGGGCCCCAGGGGCCTGAATACAGACACGGGGGTCCTGGGGGCCCCACCCATCTGGCTCACTTCTGAGCAACGGGGGGCTGGGGGCATTCAGGCTGATTCTCCTCCCCAGAAATAAGATCTACACTCGGAAGACCAAGCCCTTCTCCTTCTACCTGGACATCAAGTGGCTGGCCAACTTCTGGGGCTGTGACGACAAGCCCAGGCTGTGAGAGAGGGGGCGGGGCTGGGGGGGGAGGAAAGGGGGTGGGTGGGTGGGGGGAGGGAAGTGCTAAGCCCAGGATGTGGGGGGGTGCGGGGCTGGGCGGGGAGGAAAGGGGGTGGGTGGGTGGGGGAGGGAGGTGCTAAGGGGTGGGAGCCTCCACCCTCATGCCCTCACACCCAGCTGGAGCCCAGTGCCAGGCCTTCAATGCCCCCAACGGGGTCCCTCCCAGGCCCCCCAGGCATGGTCCCCACCCCCCTTTCCATGGGCCCTCTCCTCCCAGAAGTCCCAGCGCATCTGCAGGCACTTAGGACCTGGCCTGACACATCTTCCCAATCCTGGGCCTTGCTTTACCCATCTCTCAGAGGGAGGGGGGGGCAGGGGGCTCTCTGTGAGGTGGCTTTGACCCTAACCCGAGGCCCCTTACGTGACACACGTAGACAGGGACACCAGGAACTGCGCCCTATGCAGCAGGCCCAGCGGGGCACTGGGGCCACAGGTGGGAGCCAGTGCCTGGTCTCCAGCCCAGTCAGCCTCTCCCGCAGCCCGGCCAGTGCCCTGCTCTGAGCCAGGCTCTCCCCACATCTGGCTGCAGGTCTGTAGCCCCCAAGCTGGACCGCGCTCCCCTGGGTGGGGGCCGACCTGTCGTCAGAGAGCCTGGGCCAGCTGGGGCTGGGAGAGACAGAGTCACTGCCCCGGCCCCACCCAGTGACCTGGCCACCCCCTCCTGTCTTCCAGATACCATCACACCACCCCCGTGGTCAGCTTGTACAGCCTGAGAGAGAGCCTGGCCCACCTAGCAGAGCAGGTGAGCGGAGGGGCAGTGGAGCAGCGTGGAGCGGGGACCCGGCAGGTGCTGAGGCTGGCGAACCGCTGGGCGGCCCCCACCCCGAGATTCCCTGATTGGGGGCAGGGGGCGAGAGGGATGCTAAGACTCGGAGAACTGCTGGTTGGTTTGCTGAGGGGCCCGCAGGAAGGAAGAGGTGCTGGGGGCCTTGCTGGAGAGTAGCCCTGAGTGGGGAGGGGGATAGGCTCTGGGCAGGCATGGGGGGGGCGGGGGGTGGCGAGCTGGCTGTCAGCTGAGGGTAGAGGCCCCAGAGGACAGAGCCCTGAGGGCAGATGCGGCGAAAGGGCAGGTGTGGACCCCCTTCCAGGCCCTAGGTTCTTAGTGAAGCGCTCAGCGTGGGCCTGGCTGAGCAGAGGGCCCAGGTGGGAGGAAGAGAGGGCGGGCGGCCAAGAAGTGGAGCCAGAGGGCGGGGGGGGGGGGGAGTGAGACCACCGTCAGGAGGCTTGGCTGTGCCCTCGGCCACTACCTGCTCCCGGGTGTGGGCAGGAGCCACGTGGGGACAGCTGGGTGTGACCACGACCAGGGTGGTGCCCTGGCCCAGTGCAAGGTCCACACTCTCGGGACCCAGGAGGCCAAGTCTGGCCCAGGCCAGGAAACACGGCCCCAGGACGGCCCCCAGGGGCCCTGCCAGCTGCCGGTCCAGAGGCCGGGAGAGACCTGGGCCAAGGCCTGCCTCCAGCGAGGCTGCAGTGCTGCGCCGGCCACGCCTGCCCCCTGCGCCCACCCACGTCGCCACCGGCCCAGGGCTGGGCTAGTGTCCCATGGGCTGGGTGGGACATGGTAGTATCCCATGGGCTGGGTGGGACATCGAGGTGTCCCATGGGCTGGGTGGTCACCTGTGCAGCCGGGAGAGAGGCCGGGAGCTGACGCTTGCTAGGCAGGGGACTGGGCCACGGCTGGGAGCTGTGCCGCCGGAGAGGCTGGACCCCCGTGGAGTAGGGACTGTGGGCTCAGCGGCTGGGAGGGCAGGAGGCAGCGTGCAGCCCAGAAGCCTTTCTGCCCCTGGCCAGCCCCCCACCTCTGGCCAGGTCGTCCCCACCCCTCCCAGGGGCCTGGAGGATCCAACAACTGGCTGGGCCACCACATCCCCCTCCCAGACCCAGACTATTTCCACCTCCCTGAGGTAGCCCGGGCCCGGCCCCTGGGGCAGAGTCAGGGCCCTGAACCTGGGGCTCCAGGGGGCTCCCGAGGCGCTCAGGGTCCAGGCCAGGAGAGGAGCCCCTCCCCCAGCCAAAGTTGCCCCCCCCGGTGGATGCCAGCCAGTTTCTCCCTCTCTGCCCACCGAGGAGGGCCCCCAGCCCACCCTGTCCACCCCACTGCCCTCTCCCCACCCAGGGCCTGGAGAAGAGCTGGCAGCAGCACCGCGAGGCCTCAGAGTACCTGCACGGGCGCCTGCAGGGACTGGGCCTGCAGCTCTTCGTGAAGGATCCGGTGAGGAGGGCGGGGGCAGAGGGCATCACATGGCAGTGGGGGGAGGGCGAGCTCCTGTCCAGCCCCCTTTATGGATATGCAGTTCTGGTGGGGGCAGGAGCGGTCCTGGGGATGGGGGCGCAGTCCCCGTCATGGTCATGGTTTCCTGGCCTCCGGATCTCAGGACATTTAGTAGGATGCCTCCACCTCCCCCAGAGCCTCTCCGTCTGGAGTAGTTATGGGTGCTCCCTGAGCTGGAGGAGGCCCATCAGCCTCCAGAACGCCAGCCAGACACCATCCTGGAGGGGCTGGGGGTAGGGGGTCTGCTGAATAAGCCAGCGTGTGGCCTGTCAGAGAACAGACACACAGAGGGGTCCCTGGAGGCTGGAAGCCCTGCCCTGAGCACCAGCTGGTAGGCATGGCTCCTGGGGCGGTGGTGACCTCGCTCTCCTGGGGCCCCTTCTCCGTCCCCCACATGCACCCCTGCCCGCCCCTTTGGAGCCCGCGGCCAGGGCTGGCCAGGCCAGGGCAGGTGGAGCTGGCTGTGATGGCACGAGGTGGCTGAGCCCGGCCTGTCCTGCAGGCGATCCGTCTGCCCACCGTCACCACCGTGGCCGCACCTGCGGGCTACGACTGGAGAGACCTCGTCAGCTACGTCATGGACCACTTCAGCATCGAGATCACGGGCGGCCTCGGGCCCTCGGTGGGGAAGGTGAGGGGGGGCCTTCTGTGCTGAGTGTACCACATGCCGGCCGAGGTCAGCGGTCGTCTGCGGACCCGGGACAGCAGGGCGTCAGGAAGGGAGCAGCTTCTCTGAACCCCGGGGGCTGTACGGGGAGTGACCTAGGCCACGTGTACCCTCCCACCCACTTCCTCCCGCACAGGGGGACACCAGCTGGCTCTGCCCTGACCTCAGTCACAGCCAGGCAGGGCCCCAGACAGAGGCTGACGTCTGCGCCCCGCCCCCGCCCTAGGTGCTGCGGATCGGCCTGCTGGGCTGTAACGCCTCCCGGGAGAACGTGGACCGAGTGATTGGGGCCCTGCAGGAGGCCCTGCAGCGCTGCCCCCAGAACAAGCTGTGACCCGGCTGCCTGTCCCATGCTCACGCAGTGACTGGGGGTGGGAGCCCAGGGGCAAACAGACTCTGCCAGGGGGACAGGGACAGGACAGCTGCTGACCCAGCCCGGGTGAAGGGGGGAGGGGCAGGGCCAGGCAGGGGCCCGACCCCTCCGAGCGGAGCTTCCTGGACGTGGGCTGTTTGGACCCTCAGCACCTCCCCAGCGAGCGGCCGTCCCCATAGGTCACTGGCCTGGGAATGTTCAATAAAGAAGCCGCTGGTCATCTGTCCTCACTGTGTGGGGCCGGGCTGCGGAGGAGTCTGGCAGGAAGGCCCCCCGCTCCCTGACTGCACCTCTGTTGCGGGGAGCTCGGGGAGCGGATCCTCGCCCGGGCCTCCCCAGGGCTGGAGGCTGGGGTGTGTGACCGTCAGCTGGGCCGGGCGCCCTGACACTGCACACCCTGGGCCCAGACCTTGAACCTGCAAAACACATCCTCACGTACGACCTCCACGGAAGGCCCCAGGGTCGCGGGACTAGGGCACCAAGATGTCCAAGGGCAAAGAGCCAGGACTCGAGCCCTGGAGACTCAGGGGCACACCGCAGGCACGCAAGCCACCGCAGGTGCGGAGCGTCTGGGAGTCGCAGCCCTGGGGCCACTCTGCAGCCCCCAGCCCCTCCCCCTCCTCTGCCTGGCTCCCCCGACCCCTGTCCCTTCGCTCTTGCCCCTCACTGGCTTCTGCCTATGCCAGGCTCCCTCGCCTCTCCTTCCTGGGAAGGGTCAGGCCAGGCCAGAGCAGCGTGTGCTGCAGCCACAGCCACGTCCACACATCCAGGTCCTCACGCAGAACCTCCAGGATGCACGCCATTGCTCCCTCTGGTCGGGATGGGCGCCCACCCCGTGCGGCCCTGTGTCTTTGTGGAGGGCTGGGGCTGGCCTGGCTCCACCCCGTTGCTCACCCAGCTGGGCGCTGGACACAGCTCTGGGCACTGGGGTGGGGCTCTGAGCAGACCCGAGGCCCGCTGCCCCGTGGTGCTCACAGCCACTGGGAGAGATGGCACTGATAGGGCGACCAGACACTGTCACAGGGTAGCTGTGATCAGCGCAGGAGCTGAGAGGCCTGAGGGTCTGCAATCCCATGTCTAAAGTCCTGTTTGCTCCTGTGTTTCTTTCATGGTCTGTGCTGTTTGGATCCTCCCTAGGATCCTCTGCCTCCCTTGAGGTCCCGAGGATCTGTTCCCGTGTTTTCCTCTAGAAACTGTGGTGTCAGGTTTTATGCTGAGGTTATGACCCACCTCACGTTGACTTTGTGCGTGGAGGCGAGAAGGGGGCGAGGTTCATTTTTATCCAGGCTGATACCCAGTCTTTGCCATGTTTGTTAAATAGCCCTTCCTTCCCATCTAGTTGACGCGGCCCCTTTGCCAGCTGACCATGGGTGCAGGCCTCCTTCCGCCTCTGTTCCCGTTCGTTGCTCAATTTATCCGCCCTTATGTCCACACCACGCTGTCTTAAGTACATCAGCTTTATAGAGTTTTGAAATCACGTAGTGCGCGTCCTCCAGTTTCATTCTCCCTTTTAAAGATTGTATTTCCTATCGTAGATCTTTTGAATTTGCATACAAATTTTAGTCATCTTGTCTATTTCGTCAGAATAGCTTACTGGAATTTTGGTGGGAATTGCACTAAATCTATACATCAAGTTAAGGACAATGGAAACTATTAAAATATTACAAATTCTTGATCATGAACATTAATTTAGGTCTTTTAAAATTAAACTTAGCCGTGTTTCCAGTTTTCAGTGTAGAGGTCTTACACATCTTTTATGTGATGTCTTCCTAGGTGTCTGGGGTTTTGTTTTATGTACAAATTTATTTATTTTTGGCGGCATTGGGTCCTCGCTGCTGCGCGTGGGCTTTCCCCAGCTGCCCACGAGGGGGGGCTACTCCTCATCGTGGTGCGCGGGCTTCTCAGTGCGGTGGCCTCTCCCGTTGCGGAGCACAGGCTCCGGACGCGCAGGCTCAGCGGCCATGGCTCACGGGCCCAGCTGCTCTGCGGCATGTGGGATCTTCCCAGACCGGGGCACGAACCCATGTCCCCTGCATCGGCAGGCGGACTCTCAACCACTGCACCACCAAGGAAGCCCTGTAAATGGTATTTTTAAAATTTCATTTCCAATAGTGATTCTTAATATATAGATTTATAGCTAACTCTTCTCTATAAGCAAACCTAGTAGTTTCTTTGTAGAGTCCTTGCGAATTTCTATGCAATCAAGTCGTCTATGAATAACAACATTTTCACTCCTTCTTTTCCAGTGTTCATATCTTTTCATCATTTTTTCCTGCCTCGTTGCACAGGTGAGGACCCTGTACCAGGTGGCTCCCGATGGGCAGCTCAGAGCACACGGTCCGCTGGGGTCTCGCCGGCAGGGCCTCGTTCTCTGCCAGGGCTGCGCATCATGGCAGACACTGTGCTGAGCAGTGAGGCTGCAGATGACGTGGTCCCACTCCACCACTTCCACGACCACATTAGGGTTTCCAGAGATGCCACACGCTGCCCACTCTCCCCGGGTCCCACCAGCACCTGCACCTGCACCTGCTGGAGAGCCCAGCTGGGCTCTGACCCCACTCGGAACCCACAACCTTCCGAGTCACTTACCCTCTGCACCTTGGGATGAATATGTCTAACAAGGCATCCAGTGAACTGCTAGCTAATGCTCCCAGGTCTTCTTTGCAGGATGTAATCAAAACGGTGAACCAGAGTGACGTTCTACAGGATGTCCCAATGATAAAGGCCTATCAGGCTTATGTTGTGACACAGAGCACGAGGATGAACCTGGGGCAAGATCACGAACTTACATTGTTGCCTCTTCCAAGTGAATGCAAACTGTTTCCGACCCTCCTCTCTAAAGGGGGTTGAAGAGAATGCATTTCCCAGATCAGTAGTCACCTAGCACGTCCCAGAGGCTGTGCTGTCTGTTCTACTAAAGAAACCACAAAGTACAGCACCTGGGTTGCAGGGTACGACTTGGTTCGGTTTATGTAATCCACTGCCAGTCACCACAATCCCACTGAGTTTTAAATTTATTTTTTAAGACACATTTTTAGAGCAGGTTTAGGTTCTTAGCAAAATTGAAAGGAAGGGTCAGAAATTTCCCATACACCCCCTACCCCTACCGGTATGTAGTCTTCCCCACTGTCAACACCCCCGACCAGCATGTTATATTTGCTGGAATTAGTGAGCCTACACTGACGTGTCCTAATCATCTAAGGTTTAGAGTTTGCAGTAGGACTCACTCTGGGTGCTGTACATTCTATGGGTCTGGACAAACGTATAATGACATGTGTCCACCATTATAGTATCATACAGAGCATTTTCACTGCCTTAAAGTCCCCTGTGCCCCACCCATTCATCCCTACCCCTACCGCAAACCCTGGCAATCGCTGATCCTTTTGCTGTCTCCATAGTTCTGCCTTTTCCAGAGTGTCATAGAGTTGGAAGCATACAGTACGTCCTTTTTCAGATTGGCCTCTTTCACTTAATAATATGCATTGAAGCTTCCTCCACGTGTTTTCATGGCTTGATAGCTCATTTCTTTTGAAGTCTGAATAATATTCCATTGCCTGGATGGACCACCGTCTATTTATCCACTCGCCTACTGAAGGACATCTCAGTTGCTTCCAGGTTTTGGTAACTATGAGTAAGGTTGCTATGAACATCTGCAGGCAGGTTTTTGTGTAGACGTAAGTTTTCAGCTGCTTTGGTTAAATACTAAGGGGTATGATTGCTAGATCATATGGTGAGAGTATGTTTAGTTGTACAAGAAACCACCACATTGTCTTCACAAGCGGCTGCACCGTGTTGCATTCCCACCAGCAACGCATGAGCGTTCCTGTTGCTCCACATCCTCGCCAGCATTTGGTGTTGTCAGAGTTCCGCATTTTGGCCATGCTAATAGGGGTGTAGCGGCACCTCACATTAACTCGTATTTCCCCTGATGACCTATGATGTGGAGCATCTTTTCAGATGCTCATTTTCCATCTGCATATCTTCTTTGGTGAGCTGTCTGTTAAGGCCATTGGCCCATTTTTTGGTCGGGTTGTTTCTTTTCTTGTTGTTGAGTTTTAAGAGTTCTTTGCATATTTCAGATAACAGTCCTTTATCAGGTGTGTGTTTTGCAAATTTTTTCTCCCATTATGTGGCTTGTCTTCTCATTCTCTTGATATTGTCTTTCACAGAGTGAAGGTTTTTAATTTCAGTGACATCCAGCTTATCCACTGCTTTTTTCATGCCTTTGGCGTTGTGTCAAAAAGTCAATACCATACCCAAGGTTATTTGGGTTTTCTCCCATGTTACCTTCTAGGAGATTTATAGTTTTATGCTTTACATTTTGCTGTCTGATCTGTTTTGAGCTCATTTTTGTTAAGGGTGTAAAGTCTGTGTCTAGACTCATTTTTGTCACGTGGCTGTCCAGTGATTCCAGCACCATTTGTGGAAGAGACCACCTTGGCGCCATTGTATTGCCTTTGCTCCTCTGTCAAAGGTCAGTTGACTACATATATAGGTCTCTTTCTGGGCTCTCTACTCTGTTCCATTGATGTATGTGTCTAGTCTCTTGCCGTCCTGATTACTGTAGCTTTAGAGTAAATCTTGAAGTCTGATAGAGTCGGTCCTCCGACTTTGTTCTTCTACTTTAATATTGTGTTGCCTTCTGGGTCTTTTTTCTTTCCATATAAACATTACATCAATTTGTTGATATCCACAAAATAAATTGCTGGGGTTGGGATTGCAGTGAATCTATAGACCAAGTTGGGAAGAACTGACGTCCTGATGATACTGAGTCTTCTATCCATGAAGATGAAATATCTCTCCATTTAGTATTATCTTCTTTGATTTTGTTCATCAGAGTTACGTAGTTTTTCTCGAATAGGTTTTGTATATATTTTGTTGGATTTACATCTAAGCATTTCATTTTTGACCCATCTGTTGCTGAGGTCATCTGGGTGAGTCACAGTCTTTGAAGGTGGCTCTAAGCCCTGATACTGCACTGGCACACAGTATGTTTTGCTGGCCAATTTTGGCCATGGGAGTAGGTGGTTTTAAAGGCTTCCCCTTGGCCTTTCCTACCATTGTGGCTCTTACTCCTGCTAAGTACAGCCATCCATCCTGATATACCTCCAACAGCAAGGAAATGACCACAGGGTGGGCCTGGACACTTTGCACCCATTACAAATCAGATTGGACCAAGATAATGTCTTCTGCAACCTCCCCTGACTCATGGCAGGGGGTGGGGGGGGTGGGCATCATGGCATTTTTTTGTCTCCTTGTATGAGTGTCAACTCTGGTCCTGAGTCCCACAGCCTTCAGAGAAACTCGCATGTCCTCTCCGTGGCCACAGGTCTTTCTGGAGGAGGTTCAGGGAGGTGGCTCCCACGTGGACTTGCTCAGGGTTTGCAGGCCCTTCTCAGGACCCCGGGGTGTGGGCTGTGGCTCAGAATCTGAGGAGTAACGTCATTGAGAGGCAAAGAGAGTGAAGAGTAGAAAATGCCTGTCACCACCTGAGCCTGGAGCTGGAACCAGCTGGGGAAAGTCTCCTTGGGACCGCCCGGTCCGGCTGGGAAGCCTCGCCCTGCCGTCGCCTCCAGCACCTGCCCAGCCGTCTGCCTCGGCCCCTCTGTCTCTATGGGACTCTGACCTGCAGGGAGGAGGCGCTGCTGCAGAGGAGCTGGGGTCTCTCCTTCCTGACCCTGACCCTCGGGCATGGGGCCCTTTCTGCACCTTCACTCCACTGTCTGTGATTCGATGACTCTTACATTCCTCCAGCTTCACTTTCCCAAGAATCTCACAATTCTCCTGAATTTGCCCAGGAGACCTGGCGACACTTCGTGTACCCAAAGCGCCAAGGGGCTCTGAGCCTAGAGGAAGGCCCAGCTCCACGCCCGACGGGCCCCACTAGGTACCTGCCCCCCGCTCAGGCGTAGCCCTGTGTCCGGGGAGCGCTCCTCGCTTGGCTCCTGGAGCCCCTCCCCCCGACCAGGGGCACTGAGGTGCCTGAGGCTGGCGTCCACTCTCCCTCCTGTGTGGTCTCCTCTCCCTTGCCGTGCGTGTCCATCATCGCCCTTTGCTGACACCCCTGCTCCTGCGGCCCCAGGACCAGGCCAATCTGCCCTCCGACGTCTGAGGCACCTCGTACCCAGCAAGCTCAGCGTGCGTCTCCAGTCTGCCCCCAGAGGGTTCTCCCACCCCCCGCTCCCATCTCGAGGTCACCCTGCTTCCGCCCAGTTAGTCCTGGATCTGCTCCCCCTCCCTGCGTGCACACCTCCACCCATAGCCACCCCTCCTCAGCCCCACGTCGCTCCTCCCCGGGCCGCCCAGCCACGGCCCTGAGCCTCCAGAGCCTGCCCACCCCAGAGGAAGGAATCCGGCCCCAGCGCACGCCTCTGGGTCATCCGTCTCCGGACTTCCATGCTTGCAGGGCTCTCTTCCTACCCTGGCCGGACAGCAGGCCCCGCCTGGCTGAGCCCTGACCCCTCCTGTGGCGCACTGGTCCCCTGCCAGTTCCTCGCTGCCCGCCCCCCCCCCGGCCCCTCTGCACACGCTTCCCCCCCCCGCGCTCTGCCCCTGCCCGCTGCCCTCCCGCGCTTTCCCAGACCTCAGCTCTGATCGGAGCCCTGATGAGCCAGGCCACGTCCTTTCCCCTGCAGCCCCTGGACGGGTGGTAAGTTCCCCAGCAGATGGTAAGCTCCACGCGGCTGGGGCAGTATGGGCCTCCTCAGCGTGCGCCAGGGGGGCACAGAGGCTGGCACGCAGCCGGCACTTGGACAATGGGTGGAGGCCCAGGAAAGCTGGATGTGAGCCCCGCCTGGACCCGCCAGGACCCAGCCGGGAGAGTGGGGCGAGAGACGAGAGAGACGGGGCCCAGGGCGCAAGGGAAGCAGGCGCCCACCCCAGCCGGCCAGGTAGCATTAGACCACGGGGGAGCCACGTACCTCGGGCCACAGCCGCCAGGACCACAGCCCTGGGACCCCAGCGGGGAGCGAGGGGAAGACCAGACATGCCCAGCATCGTGGGCGGATCTGAAGAGCTCCCCGTGGGCCTTGGCGGCACTGGGCGGGCTGGCCTGCGCGTGTCTGTGTTGCTTCCATCTCTCAGTGTAACTCAGGGCAGCACGGGAGCCTGTATTTCGGGAGTTCCCAGAGGTGCCGGGAAAGGGGTCACGCGTTCCACCTGAACAGGCTTGTGAAATGAGTCCTGGGAGCACAATGGCAGCCCCCGCGAGGGCTCGGCACAGGTGAGGGACGATCCAGGTGGCGAGGGGTTTGCCCCCGGAAGGACACAGGTGGCAGTCCTGCCCTGGGTGCCCTCCAGAGCAGCGTCAGACGGAGGAGAGGACTCTGGCCTCGGCGTGGCCTCGCTCCGCCCTGTCTCCTCGGTTCCCAGCCCATTTGGGGCACATCCCATGTCGCCCACTGTCCCCCATTACTGGACTTCAGACTCGTGCACAGTGATGCCCCTGGGGCTGGAGCCCCTGGATTCCCAGTGATTTCCTGGGAAAGCATTTCCCCCGGGTTACGGGACGTGAGCCCTGACAGCCAGGATCTATCCCACTGCTGGTCCCCGTGGCCCAGGGGCTGTCCTCCTGACCACCCATCACCACCCCGCGGGCCTGCTACCTGCTAGGAGGGGCCCGGGGGCTGAGGGGAGGCAGGCTGCCCCTGGGGAGGCGGCCACCCAGCCTGCTGCCTTTTCTCACAGGGACCCAGCTCTCAGCGTGTGCCCAGCTCTGACGTAAACACGCAGGGAACCTGCAGGACCAGGTGTGGAAGCGGGTGAGGGGACAATCGACCCCCAGGTTGGTGGAGAAGCCTGGGGGGGCACTCGGGTCGGTTCCTGCACAAGATGCAAGGTGCACGTGTGCTGTCGGGGGGCAGGGGGCGCAGGCAGGGTCTGTCTGTCCAATGGGGGCTGCGGGGGGGGGGCCTGAGGAGGTGAGCTGTCCAGGCGTTTGTGAACACCCGGGCCACCCAAAGAGAAGCAGGCATGTGGCCAACCAGCATGGTCACCGGGAAGGTAACCCCCCCCCCAAGTGGGGAGCAGACAGCTGAGCCATGAAGCTTTCCAAGCGGAAGGAAGGCAGGGGTCGCCACAGCCCAGGACGGGGCGGGCAGGGGTCTATGGGGCGAGGAGGGTCCCGAGGGCCTCGGCACAGGGCTGGGGAGGAGGGGGCTGAGAAAGGGGCCCAGGGAGCAGCCACACGGTCATCTGGCGTCACGCAGAGTGACCCAGCTCTGTCGCACAGGCCCAGTCAGTCAGCCCAGGGCCAGACCGGAGTCACTCCCGCCCTCCCCTAGAACGTGGCATCTATCTCACAGCCCGGACTGAAGAAGCTACTAGGGCTCATCGAAGCTGCCAGGTGGGGGAGAAGAATTTGATCCCCAGGTGCTGCCGGCAGATTTGAGTTGGTTTTGTTTTTCTTTTTGAGATGTTTTTATTGTGACGAAAAAACATAACATAAAATTTACCATCTTAACAATTTTTAAGTGTAAATTCAATGACATTAAAAATATTTACGGGCTTCCCTGGTGGCGCAGTGGTTGAGAGTCCGCCTGCCGATGCAGGGGACACGGGTTCGTGCCCCGGTCCGGGAGGATCCCACATGCCGCGGAGCGGCTGGGCCCGTGAGCCATGGCCGCCGAGCCTGCGTGTCCGGAGCCTGTTGCTCCGCAACGGGAGAGGCCACAGCAGTGAGAGGCCCGCGTACCGCAAAAAAAAAAAAAAAAAAGTCACATCGTGCCACCAAGTTCACCATCCATCTCCAGAACTCTCCTTCTTCCCAAACTGGCACTCGGTCCCCTTTAAACACTCCCCCCATCCCCCTCCCCCAGCCCCTGGTAAACACCATACTTTCTGTCTCTGAATCTGACTGCTCTGAAGACCGCAGGCGAGCGCGGCCGGCGCGTTTGCCTTTCTGGGGCTGGCTTATATCACTCAGCACAGCGCCTTCGAGGTTCATGCGTGCCGCAGCCTGTGTCAGCGCTGCACCCCTTCTGGCCGAGTGATGCCCCATTGTATGCGCAGAACACATTTGCTTAGCCATGCATCTATCAGCGAACACCTGGCTGCTGTGAAGTACGCTGCTATGAACACGAGGGTACAAATATCTCTCTGAGACCCTGCTGTCAACTCTTTTGGGTTTGTACCCAGAAGTGGAATTGCTGGATCACGTGGTAATTCTATGTTTAAGTTTTTGAGGACGCACCGTACTATTTTCTATAGTGGCTACACCATTTTTATTCCCACCAACAATGCACAAGGATTTTGATTTCTCCACATCCTTGCCAATACTTGTGATTTTCTGGGGCTTTTTGTTTGGTTGGTTGGTTGGTTGGTTTCTTTTTGGCTGCGCAGCACGGCCTGTGGGATCTTAGTTCCCCGACCAGGGATCGAAACTGGGCCCTCGGAGTCCTAACCACTGGACTGCCAGGGAAGTCTGTTCTGGGGTTTTTTGATAGTGGCCATCCTAATGGGTGTGAGGTGATATCTCACTGTGGTTTTGATTTGCATTTCCATAACGATTAGTGATGTTGAGCATCTTTTCATGGACTTATTGGCATTTATATGTCTTCTTTAGAGAGCTGTTGATTCAAGGCCTTTGCCCATTTTAAAATTGAGCTGTTTGGAGTTTGCTGTTGTTGAGTTGTAGGAGTTCTTTATATATTCTGGACATAATTCCGATATCAGATATATGATTTGCAAATATTTTCTCCCATTCTGAGGGTTGCCTTTTCACTCTCTCTATAGCTTCTTTGATGCACAGAAGTTTTCAATTTATCCAGTCTATTATTTTTGGTTTTGTTGTTGCCTGTGCTTTTGGTATCATATCCAAGAAATCATTGCCAAATCCAAGGCCGTGAAGATCCCCCTGTGTCCCAGCTCTGACGATGAGGATCCCCGTGTCTCAGCTCTGACGATGAGGATCCCCCGTGTCTCAGCTCTGACAGTGAGGATCCCCCTGTGTCTCAGCTCTGACGATGAGGATCCCCCGTGTCTCAGCTCTGACGATGAGGATCCCCGTGTCTCAGCTCTGACGGTGAGGATCCCCTGTGTCTCAGCTCTGACGATGAGGACTTTCGTGGCAGGGTTTTAATGCCCCGATAGCACCACACCTCCCAGGTGCCCCAGGCAGAGGCACCCTCCCCCGGGTTGCCGTCTTCACCGTCATGCAGAGCTTGGTGCTCCACTGTACCCAGCCCGTGAGAGCAGGTGCCAGGGGCAGGGCCCATGCGTCATCCCCGCACCCCTTCCCCAGGACCGTCCCCCAGAGCCCGCCCAGGGCAGCAGTCTCGGGCACCTTCCGGTGGATGAATACAGGCTGGGTTCTGCTCCTGGTGGCCTCCCAGGACTTATCCCCTGTCTGGGATACGTCCTGAGACTTATCCCCTACCCCAAAACACCAGGGCTGATGCGCCCCCTCGTGGTCTCCGGGCAGTGGACTGGATGTTGAGAGAGGCCCCCAGAGCTGGAGAGAGAGGGAAGGCGATGAGATACCGCTCCCACAGCACACATGCCCAGGGGCCCACTTGGGGTGACCCCAAGAGGCTGGCCGGCAGTGTCCCTAACTGTGAGCCTCCCATCCCACTGGGGCCCCCCATATGGTGAGCTTCTCCATCACACCCTCTCTCATTCCAGAGCCTTCCCCGGGGGCTGTGCCCAGGCCCTGGGCTGAGCCCTTCCCTGAGGGCTCTCCGGCCCACTGATGGCCCAGGACGAGAAGCCGCGAGCACGGACGCCGGGCCATGAAGCCCTGGGTGGTGCGTAGGGGGCCCGTGTGAGCCTGGGGGGGCGGGGTCATGGGGGCCAGAGAAGGGGTCTTGGAGGAGAGGGTGCTGGGGTGGGTGAGGGTAAGGCCAGAGGGCACAGGGCTGCTCTGCTCAGCCTCGAGTGTTCAAGGGGGCAGAACAGGCCGAGGCGGGTGTCCGGGTGGGGAGGGGTGGGGGCTAGACAGGCTAGACAACCCCACCCGCCAGAGGGGCACCAACTTCCCTTGCGTCCGGCCGGCGGAGTCTTATTTGGACTCGTCTGAGTGACCTTCACGGGTGGTCACACCGACCTCTGCAGCCCCTCATCCCCCCACTGTCCGAGCACCCCCCTTTGAGCCCCCCAGGTAGGAGCTCTCCCCAGAGGGCAGGGTCGCACTCTCCCAGCCCCCGAGCCCAGCTCCCTGGGGGCAGATGAGGCCCAGCCTCCGGGCAGCAGGAAGTGCCGAGCCTGTCCCTTCCCCAGCCCCCTCCCCAGCTCCCCAGGTGCTCAGTCCTCGGGGCCCACAGGGGTCCAGGGCTCCAGGAGCTAGAGGCAGCCTTGGGTACCAGGCTGGCGCCCCAGCCATGGCGGTCAGAATCTGGGCCTCTGCTTGGCGCCTCCGGAAGCCAGAAGTCGCCACTAATCCAGAGGGGCCGTGCTCAGAGGATGGCCTTGTCCCCCGTCCCCCAAACTGTCCAGTGATGCCCAGCGGGGCCGTGTCCGGCCAAGAGCCCGTCCTGTCCCTGCATAGGGCACGCTCGTGGCTATCCTCACGCGTGGTGAGGAGGGGGTGGGGGCAGCCTGAGGACACCAGGAGGAGACAGAGGGCACGCGTTTCTCAGGGAGAGCTTCCTTTAAGCAACGGCAGCACCGTCGTACAGTTCGGCTCTGAGGAAGTGGCCTGGACCCCGTCAGTCTCGCCCCTGGCAGCCCTGGGGACAGAAACGATGACCCACTAAGTGTCCACCCTCACTGCTGGCCCCTTCTGGTCTTGCCCGGCAGGCCACCTCTATCTCCTGAGCTGCCTCAGAAGAGCCCAGGTCTCTGGGAGTCTGGGGACCACCCCCCGTCCCCAGGGCCCCAAACTGGCCTCCTTTCATTAGAGGGGCTGTCACTCCCACTGCTGGGCCCACCTCCAGAGGCTGCCCGTTTCCAAGAGGGACTCCTGTCGGCATTAGCCCGGCTGGGAAAGGTCCAGATTTGAAGGAGGATCCCCTGAGGGGAGGGAACACTGGGGAGCCAGACTCACTGCAGAGGCCCAGGCTGGGGAGCACAGAGCTCTGGGCCTGCAGGGACAGCCCCGGTCCCCCCTTCACCTCTCCCATCACTACCCACAATGGGTCAGCTGCTGCCAGTGGTCTGTGTGGTTCCGGGGAGGTTCAGGTGAGAGGAAGTGAAGTAGGAAGTGCACAAGCCACGGGGCAGGTCACCTGACGGGCTCCAGAGGGAAGTCAGGTTCCAGAGGCGCATCTGAGGGCAGGTGAGGAAGACGGGCTCTGCCCTGGTCCTGGGGCAGGTGACCTCCCCTCCGCAGGCTCTGCTCACCTGTTACACGGCATTGCACTACTGAACTCAAGCTCCTTTGCAAATGCTCGGAAAAGAGTCACAGTTTATGATTCTCCATCAGGAAGGACCCGTGGTCTGCACGCCTCCTCTACCTGGTGTGTGGCCACCAAGCACACAACTCCTCCTGGGGCAACTGCTCAGTGGAGGGCTGAGGGCCCTTCCCTGCAGGGCTGGGGGCCTGGGGGAGAGGCCAGTCGCCCGGGTGTGGTCGCTCAGGCGGAAAGCTTCACCCAGGGCCTCTCCAGGTCTCCTGGGGAACAGCTTCTGGACAACAGCGTTCCCTAGTCCGCATGGCAACGGGGCCTGCACTCCTGTTTCCAGGGAAAACCAGCCCTCAGCGTCATGGTTGCCGCAGCAACGCCTATGGGCTCAGTCAGCCACGCTGTCCTGCCAACCCAGAGAGGGCAGCTGGGCACTCAGGACAGAGGAGCCAGGTGCTGCCCAGGTGCGGGGTCGGTGCACAGAAGGAAGTCCTGGCCCTGCCAGGGTCCCAGGAGGAAACTCACCGGCAGCAGAGTCCCTGCTTTCCCTTGGGTCCTGTGCCCCAGCCCGCGATGAGTTCTGCCTCCAGCGAGCCGGGCAACGGGGACTCTGCCGAGCGGCCCCGGCTGGGGCTGGACGCTGTGATCCAGGTCAGTGGTGGGGCTGCCCTCCGGCACCCTCCTGGGAGCAGGCCCCAAGGGCACCTTGGGAGGGAAAGGACCCTGCACAGAGAGGCCACACCTCCCCGGCTCCAAGGGGCACTTTCCACGTGTTCACGTGGTCAGCACGAGCACCACGTGAGCGCGCATGCACACAGGCACCTTACACACAGGTGCACGCGTACACACACACAGGTGCACACGTACACACACAGGTGCACACGTACACACACGGGTGCACACAGGTGCAGACTCTGCTCGGGACAGGAGCCTGGGGAGAGACTGAACTGGGGGCCGGGGGCCTGAGCCCCAGGCCAGCCTCCCTGCTCCGTGCTGTGTGGGCTCGGGCTATCAGCGCCCCTCTCTGGGCCTCAGGCTTGAGGCCTGCACACTAGGGGTGGGGCATGGAGGACCCTCCCACCCAGACCTTCTGGGGTCTAGTTCACTACTGCCTTGGGGCCAAGTGTGGGAATCAGCGGGGGCTCCCCTGGAGAGGCGTGCGCCCATGGGGGTGGCCCGTGCCCAGTGTCTAGTCTGTGAGTTCCAGAAGTGCTGGTTCGGTTTTCCTTCATAGCACCCACCTGCATAACAAAAACAACAGCGACACCGATAACGACTGGGAATTACCCCACGCCCCTCCTCTTCACTCCCTACTCCCAGCCCGTGCCCGGCCCTGCCACCCCACTCCCTTAAGTACCCCCCGCCGGCCATCACAGCCAGACAGTCCCCACCCTGATTCACCCCTCAGGGATCCCAGCGAACCCCTGGGAACCAGCTGACTCAGAGTTGTTTATTAACGCAGTTATTAGACTCTCAGCAGTGCGCTGCCTGATGGGGGGTGACGTGGCCCTGTGCAGACAGACAGGTCACCGCAGAAGAGTAATTGCCGACAGTTGTCCCCGTGACTAAACAACAAGGCGGAGCTGCCGCACGTGCGCACGCGCACACACAGGTGCCCACGCAGGACAGAACACGACCGGGGCAGGATATTTGAATCAGGTGATGCAGCCAGCAAGGCTGACAAGATGGCCCTGGGTGGGGTGACTTTCTCTGTCCAGTTCCCGTGAGGTCCAGCTCTGCGAGGTCCTGGATGCCGGTGACCATGAGGGCCGGTGGGGGGTCAGGGGAGGGAGGGCCACTTGCACACCAGTTTCCAAGCCAGGCACCCTGTCAGCCTGTGAGGATGCTACCACGCCTTTGGGTTCCAGGAAAATAGAGGCTCGAGAGTTGAAGCAGGTTGCTATGGTTACGGGCTGGTTTGAGGGAGAAACACAGGATGGTGCCGACATCCGGCAGTGGGCATCGGTGCTTGGCAAAAGTGGCTGCCCCCCAGCTCCCGCTGCCCGTGGGAAACCGTCATCTGAAAGCCGCGGGGAGCCCTGGCCGAGGTCCACTCTGCCCGCCCAGCCAACACCTGTTGTCTTCACCACGGTGATGGAGATCGCAGTGGTTACTCCAGGGCTGAGCGGGCAGCAGGCGCCTCAAGATGCCCAGATAGGCCCGTCCGGAGGGGGAGGAGGGGGGATCCTCCAGCCCCTCCAGCTACAGATGGGGAAACCGAGGAGTCCGGGCAAGGCGTGGCTTGAGGACGGGGGCTCCTGGGGGACCAGACCTGAATGTGCTCCCCTGCCCAGAGGAGCTCCTGACACCCCACTTGCTGCAGCCGGAGCTGCTGCCCCTGTCAACCCCGGCCCTGGCCCACCCTCAGAGCTGGATTCTCTGAGGGTCTGGACGCAGAGGCGGTGGAGAAGGCCGATGGGCAGGAAGTCTGGGCCCAGTTCCTCTAGAAGCTTCAGGAATTTTCAGACTCTTTCTTTTGGGTTAGGTTTTGATTAACGGTATTTTTCTAAGAACTTGCCTATTATATATAAATTTTCAAATTTACTGCCCAAGGTTGTTCCCAATATCCTCTTACTGTCTTCTTGAAGTCTGAGGCTCTGAAGCAGGTAACCACCTGCCCCTGAGTGTTGAGGCGCTTGAGACCCAGGGGTCACCCAGGACCCAATCTGAGGAAGTCCCTGGCAGGCTGCAATGAGCTGGTCACCCCAAACTGACGCCTCCTTTTTCATTGCTGATACTGGTCATTGTGGATCCTCTGTACGGTATTTTGTCTTCTATTTCATTGATTTATATACTTTTTATTCCTTTGCTTTTCAGTTCTTTGGGCTGTTGTTCTAATTTTTTGAGATGCGTGCTTAGCTCACTGATTTGCAGCCTTGTTTGTTTAAAAAAATTTTTTTTACTTAAAAAACTGTGGTAAATTATATATACATAAAATTTACCATTTTCATCGGTTTCAAGTGTACAGCTCAATGGCATTAAGTACATTCACATTGTGCAGCTATAGCCACCATCCAACTCCAGAACTTTCTTCATCTTCCCCAACTGAAACTCTGCCCCCGCTAAACACGAACTCCCCCTCCCCCCCCAGCCCTGGCACCCACCACCCTACTTCCTGTCTCTATGAATCTGACTCCTCTAGGGACCTCATATGAGTGGAATCATACGATACTTGCCTTTTCGTGTCTGGCTTATTTCATGTAGTATTGTGTCCTAAAGGGTCATCCATGCTGTAGCCTGTGTCAGAAGGTCCTTCCTTTCTAAGGCTGAATGATATTCCACTGTACGGATGGGCCCCATTTTGTAATCCATCCATATGTTCATGGATCCTTGGGTTGTTTCCACCTCTGGCTGTTGTTAATAGTGCTGCAAATACCTGTTCAAATCCCTGCTCTCACTTCTGGGTGTACACCCGGAAGTGGGATTGCTGGATCCTACGGTAATCCCACGTTTAATTTGAGAAAACTCCATACTGTTTTCCACCGTGGTGGCATCATTTTACATTCCCACTTTCTTCTTTAATGTATGCATTTCCTCCTAAACAAGGCTTTAGCTGCGTCCCATAAATTCTGATATAATAAGTTTCATTTTTACCCAGTTCAGACTGCTTTCTAATTTCCACTGTGGCTTCTTATTTTATCCCTGGATTATCTAAAGGTATAAATACCTTAGTTTTCAAACATATAGAGATTTTCAAGCTTTTCTTTACATCTAGTTTAACCATCCTGTGCGCAGAGGTTTTGTTTTGGGCGTCGTAAGGTGGAAAAGCTGATTAGCGTCCGCACGGAGGCAGTCGGGGGGCAAACAGATGCCTGGATCTGGTTTCAGAGAAGAGCTCCGTGCTGGAACTAGACGTCCGGGGCTGTTGGCATGTGGGTCACTGGGTGAGATCCCAAGGGGAGACTGTACCCAGGAAAAGGAGCGGGCGCACACCCACACCTAAAGATGGGTGAGGCGAGAAGGAACCGGCCAAGGGGACCGAGACGGGGAGGCCAAGGAGGTGAGAGTGACTGGGAGAGGGCCATGTCTGGAAACCTCGTGAGGGGAGAGTTCCAGGGAGGAGGAACGACCGTCAGCACAAAATGCTGCTAGTAGGTCAAGCACAGACTCGGTGGACCACGGCATTCAACAGCGCGGGGGTCATGGGCGACATTGACCACAAGGGTACCTCGTGGGACACGTAGGGGCAATACATCTTTTTAAGGCGAGGATAAATTATGACAGTGTGTGTCGACAAGAATGGTCTGATAGAGAGAAAAATAACTGATACGTAAGCAATAAGGAAGGATTGCTGGAGCAATGTCCTTAGTGCAAGAGAGAAGATGGTATGGGATGAGGTGGGGTGGGTGGGATGGGATAGGATGGGATGGGGTGGGATGGGGGGGTGGGATGGGTAGATACATGGATTAAAGCAGAGGCTGGCAAACTTTCTGGAGGGGCCAGATGACTGATACTTTAGGCTTTGCAAATCATAAAGTTTCTGTAGCAACTATTCAGCTCTGACACTGGAGCATGAAGGGGGTCACAGACACTGTGTGAGCAAATGGATGTGGTTATTTTCCAAGAAAGCTTTACTTATGAACAAGCGGCAGGCCCGGATTTAGCCTACAGATAGAGTCTGCCGAGCTCAGGATCAGCGGACGGAGGAATAAAGGGACGTTCGGGTGGGTAGGGGAAGAGACTGTCGTACAGATGGTGGCAGATGGTTGAGTGGGTGGGTGGGAGTGGTGGACATGTGGTAGGTTGGAGAATGGATGGAAAGTCATTGTACACAGAGTGTGGGGATGAGAGCAGAGCCCCGCATTCTAGAAACTGGCCCTTGCATGCATACAAAAGCGTGCCGACATCCTAAGTGTGCAGCTTAACTGAGCCCATCGTGTGGCTGGCGCCCGCCCCAGCAGAGCATTCTCAGAATGCCAGAAGCCCCCTCCCCCAACATACATTAGTCTTGCCCATTTGGGGACTTCAGAGAAATGGAGCCATATAAGTGAGTGTGTAAACACACACGCTCTTTGTACTACACCACGTTTGCGAAATTCACCGGAACGCAGCACGTCGCTCTAGTTTGCTGTGCACTCCAGTGTGTGAATATGCCGCACTTCTAAAATGGTTCATTTTAGAGCTAATGGCCATTTGCGTGGTTCCATGAACGGCACCGCCACGAACATTCTGCTCCGTATCTTTGGGGGCCATATGTGCATGTTTCTGTTGGGTGCACACCCAGCCATAGGAGTGCTGGGTCACAGGTTGCATACATCCAGCTTCAGTGAACACTGCCAACAGATTTCAAAGTGGCTGCATGGATTCACAGCGTGTGAGGGACTGGCCGCTACACATCCTCGCCAGCACTTGGCATTTCCTGTCATTTTCCTATTCAGCCATTATGGGGAATGTACAGTGGTATTGCTTTATGGTTTTAATTATCGTTTACCCGATGACTAATGAAACTGAGCACATTTCCCTGTGTTTACTGGCCCTCCAGACATCTTCCTTTGTGAAGCATCTGCTCTACCATGTGCCCGTTTTGCTCTTGGGGTCGTGCCTTCTCTTCTTATTACTGATCTCGATTTGATGGCCTAATCTGGAAACAAGTCCTTTATTAAATACGTGTATTGCGAATACCTCCCGTGGGTGGCCTTTTCACCCCTGTAACGGTGCTTTGAGGAACGGTTCATAACTGTAACATGGCACAATCTGTCCATTTTCCACCTTAGGTTACTGCTGCTTGTGTGCTATTTAAGAAACACACTTCGCCTACTCCAAGGCCACTAAGAGGTTCTTCTCTGTTTTCTCTTAAAAGCTTTATCGTGTTACTTTCACAGTTAAATCTACAATCCATTGGGAATTGACCTCTGTGTATGGTGTGAGGTAGAGACCACCACGCGTTTCCTTCCGTATGAAAAGCCAGTGGACCTTGCCCCAGACTGAAAATCCCATCATCTCCCCACTGCACTGTGTCACCTTTGTCACTCACCAGCGTGTGCATGTGTCTGCGCACGTGTGTCTGCGTGTGCATGTGCGCATATATACTTCCAGAGTTCGTGGCCTCTTCCGCTGGTCAGCTGGTCCTTATACCAACGCTACCCTGTCTTCGTCCCTGTGGATCTGTGACGTGTCATTACGTCTGAGCATAAGCTTTCTTCACGATTCCCTACATACTTTTTTTTTTTTTTTTTTTTTGTGGTACGCGGGCCTCTCACTGTTGTGGCTTCTCCCGTTGCGGAGCACAGGCTCTGGACGCGCAGGCTCAGCGGCCATGGCTCACGGGCCCAGCCGCTCCGCGGCATGTGGGATCTTCCCGGACCGGGGCACGAACCCGTGTCCCCTGCATCGGCAGGCGGACTCTCAACCACTGCGCCACCAGGGAAGCCCTCCCTACATACTTTTGACTCTTCCATAAGAATTTTAGAATCCGTTTGTTAATTTCTACAAACTAAGAACCCTGCTGGGATTTGGATTGGGATTTCATTGAATCTGCAGATTAATTTGAGGAGGACTGACGGCTTTACAATACTGTCTTCCATTCTTCCATTTACGTTTTTGCTAATTTTACTCAACGTAGCTCTCAACGGAGCGGCCCTGCACATACTTTGTTAGCACATTGGCTCCTAGGTATTTGATGTGTTGGGAAGCTGTTACCACTTTTAAAATGATCATAGCTGAGAAACCGGCTCTGTTTTGAGGGTCGCTCCGTTCCCAGGCTCTGTCGCTGATCTTCCAAACTCAGAGCACCCACCCAGCCCAGGACGCCCTGCCGCTCACCTCTCCCTGAGTGTCGGTCCATCTCCCCCACTGCTTCCGTGGCTCTCTGACGTCTTCAGGAGTAGGAGCTTCACAGTCTACCTGGCTGTTCTAGTAACTGTGGAGGGAGCGCTGGCTCCCTGGGTCCTCTATGTCCTGCGTCCTCCCTTCCCCACACACTCACCTTCTCCACTCACGGGTTTTGTAGAGGTGTTTATGGTTTAAGTTTCCAAAGTGGGAAGGTCTGAGGGGGAGGGGGGAAGGGAGGGGCACCGGGGAGAGGGAGGAGGTGCTGTCAGGAGGCCCGGGAGGGCTTGCACAGTCATGAAGTCGCAGCTGCCCCTGAGCAGAAAGGAGGGCACTGTGGTGTTCAGGTTCTGGACCTGAACTGGCCCTGCCACTGACTGTCTGCCTCAGGGTCCCCATCTGTACGAGGGTGAGACAGGTGGTCTGGGGGGCTCCCCAGAGCCTGGGTGAGTGAGGGCCCACCCTCGGGACAGGAGCCGGGATGGTTTGAGAGTGCCAGGGTGTGGCCAAGCCCTGTGTGGACGGCAGCCAGGGTCACTGCCAATCAGATGGGACATGTCTCCCTTCCTCGTTCAGAAGCGAAGACGGGGCGCCACCATCCTCACGGGGATGTTAAAGGCCTTCAGTTACCTCTCCCGCCTCGTGGCTCCCGTGCACCCTGCTCCCCAGCCCCGCACAGACTGCCTCTCCTCCTCTGGTCCCTCCACCTGGACGCCTGACCTCTGTCCCCTCTGGCTGCTGGACTCTTATTTATCCTTCAAGGTCCAACTCAGCGGCCCCCTCCTCCCGGAAGTCCGTGTGGGCACAGAGGACACAGTAGCAAACAAGACGGACAGGATGCTGCCCTGCTGTCATCCCTTGACATGAGTCATTTTTCAGTTGGTGATTCATACCTTGGGCTTGGCTTTCAGTCCCTCTGGTAGTGACCTGTGTCTGAGCCTGCTTGCGTGCCAAGTGCTGATGGTGCCGGGGTGGGGAAGCGGGGATGAATGAGAAATTGTCCCCCCATCCCCAGTGCCTGCTTTCATGCCTGGCCCAGATCGCCCCTTTATTGTTAGTTGAGGCCCAAACTACCACCCACAGAAGCCTGACCCGGCTCCTGGGGTGATGCCCAGGGCCCCAGAGGGCTCAACGGACGCACAGAGATCTGAAACTGGGCGGTGCTGAGATACAGCATGGTGGGGGCCAGGGGTTACCCCAGGCACAGAGAAGCTCTTTTTCCTAAGGAAATGGAGCCTGGCAGGCCGCCACCCAGGCCCAGGGCCCTGTCTGCAGCCGGCCAAGCCACGGAAGGATGGCAAGCAGACGTCCGGTGGCTGGACTTGGCTGGAGGCCCTGTCCTCAGATGTGTTCTTCAAGCTGGGCCCGCGCCTGGCGAGGGCCAAAGCCTGGCCCTGGGGTGCCTGGGGCCCTGCGGGGTTGCTGGGGAGGGTCTGAGGGGCAGAGGCGGAGGAGGAAGCCAGGCTTGGGCCGCCCCCCATTCCTCTGCCTTCGGGGAGGGGACCCAAGGCCAGCGTGCCTGCGGAGTCCTGATCTCGGGCCACTGGGAAGGTGCTGGGGGCCCACGGGCAGGGGCCCAGGCCTAACACTGCCGCCCGTGAGTGCAAGACCCTGAGCCTCCCTTCCAGCCGAGATGACAGATATAAAACGGGTGCTGGGAGACCTTGAGAGGTGACGCCCTTCTCACATCTCCATGAGCAAGGGAGCCTCTGCCTTCCCGCCGCCCCCAGGAGCCCCAGCCTCCCTCCTCGAGCAACGGGCAGTCACAGCTCCTGCAGCGCCCCTTGCGGCCACACGGTGGCACTGTTGGAGCTCCGCCACCCCAGACCCAGGCTGCTGGCCAGGGGCGCCCCCCCCAACCATCCCCCGACTCTGCCGAGGGGCCCAGGATTCTGACTCGCTCACGCTGCTGGCTGAGTTGAGGTCCCCCGCTGGACACCCGCTCTCGCAGGGTGACTTTCAACGGGGCTTCTGGCGCCCCTCCCTGCCTTGCCACGGGGCTCATCTGGACCCACCCGGGCCACCCAGGGGTCTCCCTCACTGGGCTCTGGGTATGGGGCACCCTCATCTTCCTTCCAGAAGTCGCTGGGCTCCTCTCCCTGGGGATCTGTGCCTGGGCAGCCTGCGGATTCAGAGGGGCCACTCGGGGGTCCGATGCTGGTCACCAGTGAGGGAGAGAGTGAGATTGTTCCGTGTGGGTTCCGTTTCTGTCTTACAGCTCCACCCGCCCTCCCCAGCCGCCTCATGTCCTCACCTGCGGGGTTAGGGCGGGGTCCCCAGAGCCGCAGCCCCCAGGTCCCTGGGACGCCCCATTTTCAAAGATGAGAACACACGGCTCGGGACAGCAGGTGGCATGCCTGAGGTCAGGCAGTGCACCGGCAGTGGCAGAGCAGGGGCCCCAGCCCACCTCTCCCAGAGGGGAGCCCAGGGTCCTCGGAGCGGAGACCCTCCCCATCCACAGGGCCACACGGCGAGGGCGGCGGCGAGGAAGGAGGGGATGGCCGCCCCACTGGGCCGCACACACAGGCCCCCCTCTAGGGCTCACTGGGGGTGTCACGCAGGGGCTGTGACCTCCCTGAGGTCCTTAGAAGCTGGTTGAGCTGATGGGGAGGAGGACGCTGGGGACAGAAAGGAGGAGGGGACATGGTCAGGCTCAACTGTGAGTCTGAGGTCTTTTGGGGAGCTGATGCCCAGCTCTGGTGTCCCCTCTGACCAGCTGAGACTGCGAGGGGGGGAGGGGGGCTTCTAGAAGTCTCCCAGTGCACTGCCCGGTCACAGGCAGACAGCACACCCCCCCAAAGCTGACCCAGAGCCACCCCTGGCCCACAGGGCTGCAGGTGGCATCACGGGGTCCCGGGCGGCCGCAGGGGGAACCAAGCCCCAAGGCCAGAGGTTGGTGCAGGCCCAGTGACCTGCCCTGGGTGAAGGCCCCTCCCTGCCCCCATTACTGGGGGGAGTGGGGGGCAGGAGGTGGGGCGGGGTGGGAGGGGGCAGCCCCAGGGCCTCCGCGCACCCCCACCGTGCCGACCCCGCTGCCTCCCTCCGCTCCAGCTGGGCCACGGCCCATCGCAGGCACCCGGCCGCAGCTGGAACCCATTACGCGCCCAGCTCCTCTTGGGACGTCTCGGCTAATAACTGACCCTCCGTAAATGTTAGGAATGAGTCAAGTTTATGCCGCTGCTGCCTTCCCGTTAGCGGGTGGCGCCGCGGACGCTGGGGCGGGGAGGGTGGTGTGGAGAGCGGAGGGGCAGGGGCCTTCCTGGACTCGACATTCCCGCGGGCCTCAGGTGGCTCTCGCCTCCCCCTTGGGCCTCGGTTTCCCTGAGTGCAAAGGGGGTTCAGGGCGGACGATGGCTGAGCCCCTGCCTGCGGCCTTGGTGGTCTCGGCGCCCCCTTCCGGGCTCTGCCAAAAGGGGCCAGCAGGCACCTCGTCCCCTCCCCTCAAGGGAGGCTGCTCACCCGAAGTCATGCTGAAGGGGGGTCGGCGAGGGGGAGTGTAGTCAAGGTGTCTCCCAAGACCTCCCAGGGGACTCAAATTCCTACACGCAGGTGAAGGAGGACTGGGGTCCAGGTGAACCAGAGCCAGGGTTCTCACTCCCCGTGGGGGGCGGTGGAATTCAGTCCCGAGAGTTTGCTCAGTGTCTGCCCAGCACCGAGCTCCTGTTGGGATGGGAACGTGGCTTCACCAGGTGTCATGCAAGAGCCCGGGTCTCGGGGTCGCCCTGGCCACTCTGGTGCTGACGGAGGGGCAGGCCTCGTGTCCAGGCAGACGCGAGCGGAAGAGACCAGGCTGGGGTCTCAGGAGGAGGGGACGGGCTGAGATTGTACCAGGGCAGTGGGGTGGGGGGAGCAGGGCTGCACCCAGGAAGCCCTCCATCCCTACCGGCCCAGGCCTGAGGGTCAGAGCCAGGTGGAGGGGTCTAGGCCTCGAGAGGGTCTTCAGGGAGAGCTGGGGGGATCAGAGGAGGACAGGCAGGTAGGAGGCTGTGCGGTGGTCACTCACCAGGGCCCTGGGATGGGAGGGAGATCTGGGGAGTCTCGGGGTGGGGGGTCTTGGGAAGCCAGGGGTGGGGAGGGGCTGGGCATATGGTGATAAGTTTGAGAAGTCTGGGACCTTCGGGGGTGATGGGAGGACCCTGGTTTGTCGCCCTAGAGAGTCACTGGAGGGGACATCCATCTCCAGGACCCCCTGGGAAGCGTCTGGTTACCCTCTGCTATTTCACTCACTGCCTGACAGCTCATATCGCAAAGGCAGCAGGGCCGGTGGGCAGCTACGGACTGTCCTGAGTGCAGGCCCATCCTGCCTCGCTGCCCTCTCACGTCCAGATGTTCATGCTGGCTTAGAAGTGGCTGCCTCGGCCTGCAGCGTTCACGAGTTCCCCCCACGGTCAGCACCACGACAGACCTGGCGACAAAGGCCCCGCCCGGCCCTGGGCTCTGGAAGGCAGCCCAGGCCCTCCCCCGGCGGTGCCATCGTCGTGGAGCCAAGAATGCCCAGGGCCGAGGCAAAGTGCCAACTGGAGCCCAAGACCCCAACACCAGTCTCTGGGTACCCAAGACCCAGGGTCTCCTACCCGCGTCCGGGGCTATTCGGACCTCTGCCACAGATGGTCAGCTGTTCTAGGCGGCTAGGAAGGAGGGCCGTCCCCACGATCCACCCACTGTCCCTCCCTCGGCTCCCACCCTGCCCCGGCCCAGGGCCCACGCGTGCCCCTCCCAGTGGACGGGAAAGCCCCACATGGCTGGCCTTGTCCTAAAGGGGGGTGTGTGGGTGGACCTTCTACCAGTTGTCCCTCTGCTGTTGTCAGCCCCTCCTGCCGTGGGGCTCTGGGCCTGCTGGGTGGGGTTCAAACCCCTCCCTGCCAACCCCACTGTGAGAACTGGGAGGCTGCCTGCTCCAGGAGGGCCAGAGGCAGGAGCCTGCCTCCCAGCGTCCCCGGAGAGGTCCACCACGACGGTCAGTGCAGCCCCCGCAGAGGCGGAGCAGCGCTGAAGGGTGGGACAAGGTGGTGCCCTAGGCTCGGAGCTCTCCGGACCAGCTCTTCTTTCCTCACCTGTGCTCAGAGCAGCGCCAGGATGGGCAGGGTGCCCTCCCACCTTGAAAGGTGGGGAAACCAAGGCACGGGCCTTGGTGACCTCACCCAGTCCTCTCCAGCGCACTTTGCCACCGTATGGGAGCCCCGTGGCAGCGCCCACTAACTCCAGTGGGTTCACGTGGGGCTCTGGCAGCTGTCCAGGGACCTGCCAGCCCCAGGCATCTCTGAGCCGGTGTTTTTCAGAGGCTGGAGGACACCGTTCTGAGCCCCATGGCCAGCAGAGAAGACCGGGCGCTGACCGTGCATGGGGGAGGCTGGCGGGCCTCACCCATCCCCGTGCCTGCCCGCATCCGTGAGATTGTGGCTGGCAGCCTGGGCGAGGAGCCGCCCCAAGGTGAGGGGGGCCACCAGGGGGGCTGCAGAGCCGTCAGTCAGAGTCCAGCTTCAGGGAGCCAAGCCCCTCACTGTCCCCTGACCGGGCCGGCCCCTCCCGGCCCATCATCCTCCCCTGTGCTAGGGCGAGAAGCACACCTTCCCACGGCATCATCCCCGGGGGTCAGAAGCCCATCCCCACGGCGCGCTCACCACCAGGCCACAGGGACCATGCCCACCTAGCCCTGCGTTGGTTTGTCACACATCTGTGCCCACCAGTCTTGATTTAATTATGTTCATTTTTCATTAGATGATGAAATCCTAAAGGGTGACA
This sequence comes from Orcinus orca, assembly GCF_937001465.1. NCBI lineage: Eukaryota > Metazoa > Chordata > Mammalia > Artiodactyla > Delphinidae > Orcinus > Orcinus orca. The sequence goes on from NC_064565.1 coordinate 119,995,368, forward strand.
CTCAGGAGGCGTGGACGCTAAGCAGCCCCCCCCCCCAAGAGCTCTGCTCCCCCAGCCCCCGGGCCCCCTCGCGGTGCCTCTCCCTGTCACGGCTGCGTGCGCGGCTGGGTCCCTGCACCGAGGCCACCCAGCCAGTAGGGCAGCCTGGCCCCAGAGTGTGCCCCGACCCCCTCGTGCGGGGGTCCCGAGACCCCTTTCTGAAATAAGGGGCTCTCCAGCCTCCTAGAGGAACTGGGGACCTCACTGTGTGTTAAGGAAAAAGAAAGCCCACTGTGTGGTTAGAACAGCAACTTACTACTTGGGGGTGAGATCTGGTTACCCTGAGTCAGCAGTTCTCACTGCCTGACGGGGGTGTGGGATCCCCAGCGTCCAGGGGCACGCTGTAACTGGGTTGGGGCTCGCCCTGGGCAGGGGTCTGTACCGGGGTGAAACGTGATGTCCACGGCAGGAGAGGAAGGGAGGCCCGCGGCGAGGTGCGGCCCCAGATCGGGGTCCCCCGGGTCAGTCCCGGCAGATCAGCAGACCGGCGGCGGGACAGGGAGCCGGGCTGGGGGCTGGCCTGGCCACAGGCTGACCTGCTGCTGCGCCTGCAGCGCTGCGGGAGCCGCCAGCCACCTCGGCCCACGTGCAGGAGGAGCTGTCCCGGCTGGAGGAGCTGCTGGCCCAGGCGGGGGCCGAGCGGGACGAGCCGGCCGGCAGGTACCACGCAGTCAGCGAGCAGGTGAGCGTGCGTAGCGACGCGTGGCAGCCAGAGGGTGGCAGCCGGGCCTGGGGTGACCGGTGGATCCGTCAGCGCGTCTCAGGACGTGGAATGACAGTGGTCAGCCATGGCACGGCTGGACCCTGGGCGGTGGCTAGAGAAGCTGAGGCTGGAGGGGACCAGTGAGAGCGGGACAGGTGCCCGGGGCTCCCCGGCCCCGGGGTCCCCCAGGACTCCCCCCCAGCTTAAGCACTGACTTGTGCCCCACCTGCCAGAAGCCCTGGGGGCGGCTGGGGCATTCCTGACCCCTGGCCCTGGCCTCCAGCCCAGCGTGGGCACGTGGCAGCAACTGCCCAGGGGAGGAGCGGGAGCAAAAGGAACCGCCTGGCGGCCGCCGAGGACTAGCCCCGCCCCCAGCCCCCACCCCCGACGGCCGAGGGCGGACGGAGCCCCTGGGCAGCGCGGTGCCCTCCAGGGTGACTGGCTGTGGCAACAGGCCATTTGGTCACGACCAGTGGGGCTGGGAGGGCCTCCTGGTGGACAGATGGGGAAACCGAGGCAGAAAGGTGACGAAACTTGCTAGGCCAGAGCCTCTGTCCCATGTCTGCCACTCTAAGACATGATGGCCTCTGAGGCAGGACTGGGCTGGGGTGCCCGGCCCACAGTGTGGCACACTGGGAGCCCCTGTGTCTGCAGAGTCCCCCTGGTCTACGTGGCAGGGCAGATGACTCCACTTTCCAGATGAGAAAACTGAGGCTCAGAGCTAGTCCGAGTTATCCAGGGCCACGCTGCCATTGCTGGGTGAGCCCTGACTCAGGTCTTTCTCCGGCATGACCAGTGACCAGTGCCGAACGCCCAAGGGCCCTGGGTCAGCCTCGTCTCCTCGAGGGTTCCAAGGGCTTCCTGGGATAGGCGGCGTCACCAGCCCCACAGAGGGAGGGGCTCCCTGCCCCCACCCCAAACTGTCACACCTGTTCTCATCGCCAGCCCCACCCCCGGGCAGACTGGGAAGGCCCTCCTCATCCCCGGAGGGGACGACGTCTCCCACCCACCCTGGGCCCTGCGCGGGGCGGGGCGGGGATCTTCCTAGCACAGGGTGGGGAGATGTTGGGAACTAGAGGCCCTATGGGAATAGAAGCCGCAGAAATCCCGCGGCCGATTAGGAAACCTCGTGAGTCAGTGAGCTCTGAACTCAGGCCTGTGCCAGCTCTGGCAGGTGGCTCAGCAGCCCTTGTGAGGGCCACAGAGGGGCCCAGCCTCCCCAGGTTCCCCAGGCAGATGGGCGGGGCGGATGGTGGTAGCAGGGGCCGCATGACTGTTCCGTGGGCACCTCCATCCTGGCTAGACTCCCAGCCCCCGCCCAGGCCCCTGGGCTCGGCTGGACCCCCGGGCCCTCCTCTCCAATCCCACTGGTAGCTGCAGGGGCCACTTACCTCCCTGTACTCAGGCCCCATGTCGTGCCACAAGGGTGCCCTTCAGCTCTCCTGACCTACCTGCCTCAGCCCCCCACCAGCCGGCCTCCTCGGGTCGGGGCCCCCAGCACTGCCTTTTCCCCTCAGAGCCCCGGGTCCCCGTCTGCTCAGGCTCCAGCAGGCTCGGGGTCCACCTGGCCCAATTTGGGGGGCTCCCCTCCCTGCCAGGCCCACTTACTGGGGGTGTGGTACCCACCCACCCGCTGGATGAGGGGCTGGGAGCAGACGGAGGGTCGAGCACAGGCAGGAGGGCAGCTGCAGGGGCGGGACCCCAAGCTCACTCACTCCCATGGGGGTGACCCCAGGCCTGCTCTGCATCTCGGCCGTCCTGCCCCTTATGTGGCCGGACCAGAGCCTGGCCCCCCACTCCGCCAGCCGTGGGCACATGGCACAGGACCATGGCACGGACGGCTGCCCGCCTGACCCATCTTAGCAGACCCAGCTTGACCCCAGCTCGACCCCAGCCCTTATCCCAGCCTGGCCCCGCCCCAACTAGGGACCCAAGGGGAGCCCTCTCACCCGTCCCTGGGAGGGTTTTGTGCCAAAGCTGCCCAGCCCGCTGGGCTTGGAAGTGTCCAGCCAGGTGGGTTAATGCCCCTCTCCAGCCGCAGGCCCGGCTGGAGGCCACCGAGGCTCGGCTGCGGAGGTCAGAGCAGAAGCACAGCGTCGACCTGGAGGAAGCCCTCGGCCGGCTAGAGGCTGCCGAGCAGAGGTGAGGCCAGGCAGGCAGGGCAGTGGGGCAGCAGGGAGCTCGGCCGTCACTGCGCAGCGGACGCCACTGTGCGGTGGGGCTGTTGACACCCCTTCCCAGGTGGCTCCAGGGCGGGGCAGCGCGGGGCGGAGCAGCACATGGAGGGACAGCACGGGGAGGGGCAGCACGGGGAGGAGCAGCACGAGGAGGAGCAGCACGGGGAGGGGCAGCAGAGGGAGGAGGAGCACAAGGAGGAGCACGGGGAGGGGCATGGGGAGGAGCAGCACGGGGCGGAGCAGCACAGGGAGGGGCAGCACGGGGAGGGGCAGCATGGGGAGGGGCAGCACGGGGAGGGGCAGCACGGGGAGGAGGAGCACGAGGAGGGGCAGCACGGGGAGGAGGAGCACGAGGAGGGGCAGCACGGGGAGGGGCAGCACGGGGAGGAGCAGCACGGGGAGGGGCAGCACGGGGAGGAGGAGCACGAGGAGGGGCAGCACGGGGAGGAGCAGCACGGGGAGGGGCAGCACGGGGAGGGGCAGCACGGGGAGGAGCAGCACGAGGAGGGGCAGCACGGGGAGGAGGAGCACGAGGAGGGGCAGCACGGGGAGGAGCAGCACGGGGAGGAGGAGCACGGGAGGGGCAGCACGGGGAGGAGGAGCACGAGGAGGGGCAGCACGGGGAGGGGCAGCACGGGGAGGGGCAGCACGGGGAGGAGGAGCACGGGGAGGGGCAGCATGGGGAGGAGGAGCACGGGGAGGAGGAGCATGGGGAGGAGCACGGGGAGGAGCAGCACGGGGAGGGGCAGCACAGGGAGGAGGAGCACGAGGAGGAGGAGCATGGGGAGGAGGACCACCCCCAGGGCCTCAGGCGAGAGTGCAGGTCCCACAGGTCATGGGGCCTCCCTGGCCCTCTGCTCCCTCGTGTGTCACCCCAGGCCCCCACCGCCTGCTGAGGCCGGGGCTCTGGCCTGAACTCCAGGAAGGCCGCCTGAGCTGCTCCTGGCCCTCGGCTGGCCTGGCCAATCCTGGGGGGCCCGAGGGTTCTCCCATCAGTCCCAGTCCACTTCACACTCCGGCCCTGACTCCCAGGCCCCTTTGGCTTCAAGCCGCTCTGATTTCATGATCGGGCTTACTTGTGCACCGTTGGTAAGTGTGTGTCATACCCCAGCGCCCCCGGAAGTAGCCCCAAGCCCCAGGACACGGCCACGGAAGGGAAGGGCATCTCTCCACATTCCCTGCAGGGCGGCCAGCGGGAGGGATGAGCCCCCACTCCACGGCCAGCTCTGTCTCCAGACCTGGGGGAGGTTAAGCCATTTGTGGAAGACTTCCCGGCCTTGGTTCATCCTCAGGGACTCTGGATAAGGAAGAAAAGTGCTGAGAAGCATTTTGAAAACCAGTTTTGGAGCAGGGGGGTGGAGGGTGTTGGTAAATAAGCCAGGAGGAGGCTGATGCCCACAGAGCAGACAGGAGCAGAGGAAGTCCCTGTGGCCGCGCAGCTAGCCGGGAGGTGCGGGCTCCAGAGGGTTTGGGGTCCCCGACTGCAGCCACATGCAGACCTGCCCTGGGTGGAGAGAGACCCCCACGGTCCCAGAGGAGCTGCCCCCTCCACGGGGCAGGCCTGACTCCCTCTGCCCCCGCCCTGCGCGGCAGGGTACCTTCCCAGCCCTGGTACCCTCGGCCAGGCTCCCAAGCCCTAACCCTCTTGATGGTCTCCCAGCCCCTGGAGTTAGGAGCCAGCCACAGTTGTGTGGCAGAGCCAGGGGAGCCCAGAGGGGCGGAAGGTGGGGAGAGCAAGCGAGTCAGGGCAGGAGGGGGCGTGCCGGGGTGGCACCCAGAGGCTGGCCCCCGTTGGCGGGGCCACTGAGGACCGCTGCAGGTGGCCAGTGCCTCTTAGGGGCAGTCTGGGCGCTGCACAGTCGAGCTGGGGTCGTCTGGGCCCAGGAGGTTCGGGGCCCGGCTGTCTGAGCACGTCTGTAGGGAGAGGCCACCCGCCCATGGCCACGCTGCTCCGTCCCTACCCGTACAGGAGCACCGGCCTCTCCCAGGTGAACACCCTCCTGCGGGAGCAGCTAGGACACATGAAGAAGGCCAACGACAGACTGGCCGAGGAGCTGGCGGGGACGACGCACAGCGTGCTCCTCCTGCGGGCTGAGCTGGAGCTGCGGGAGAGGCAGCGCTGGACCCAGAGAGAGGTGCTCCCCGGCTCTCGCCCGTGGGCAGGGGCATGCCTGGTCTGGTTCCCGTGGCCGGGGTCGGGGTGGGGGGCAGGAACAGGGAAACGGAGAGCTGGCTTCTGCCACGGCCCCTCCTGGGGGCAAGGCCCCTGGCCTCCTGCCACACCATGTCCCCCACTCGGCTTGGCCACGTTAGTCTGCAGGGTGGGGGACACTGCGTGGGAAGACCCCCGCTTTGAGAGAAGGACGCCTGGCTGGGCTTGGAAAGTGGAGTGAGGGCCGAGCCCTGGCTCTGGCATGGCCGCGCTGCTCTGGAGAGAAGAGTCTCTGCAGGCCCAACTCGGGGTCAGACACAGGAGCCTGGGCCGCACCACAGCCCCCCACTCCCTGGCCAGCCCAGCAGGGCCCACGCAGCCTCTTCTGAAACCCGCAGCCCTGGGGCACGGGGTCACGGCACGGGGCTCCAGGCCTCAGCCTTGCTGGGGGGAGATACTGTGTTGACCATCCCGGGCTGGTCACCGGGGCAGGACGTCCAGCTTGAGGTAGGGGACATATTTGAGACAGGTCACCCCACGCCTCTGCCTATCCACATCCCCGCTGGGCTTGCAACCTCTGCTCCGATCGTCCCTGGATGTCCCCACGGACCTCCCGGCGTCTGCCACGGGCCCCATGGGCAGGATTTCTCCCCAGACGTGGCAGGAGCAGAGGCCGAGCTGGTCCCCGGGTGCCTGGGCCTCAGGCTGACCCTGCACAGGTGTCCCTCGGACAAGCCCATCTCAGAGGGGCCGTCTCGGCACTGCCCACACGGATCGGGCGGGGTGGGAGGCCCAACCCCACTGTGTAGACAGGGCTCCTCCTGCTGGACAGCTGCTCCAGTCAGAAGCCGAGCGGCCCCTCCTGCTGCAGCCACCCCTGCACGGGGACGGGACGCCAAGAGGGAATATGCGCTTGTCATCACAGGGTGGTCGTCGATGGCCGGGCTCCCACGTGGGGTTGGGGAGACGTGGGAGACACATCACGCCCCCGCCTTGGCCACTAGGGAAACAAATGCCCTGGAGACAGGCCTCGCGTCCAGTTTGGCACTGGTTTATCGAGGGTCTTTATTCCCCCTTGGCCGCTGGCTGGCGGCTCTTCCTCTCAGCGCCTTAGAGACCCCCGTCCTCTGTCTGCTGGCCCGCCACGGAGGCCGTCGTCCTCTTGCCGTGGCCGCTGTGAGCGGCCGCTCTCTGTGACTGCATCCTGCCAGCTTCCTGCCAGCTTCCCGCCGCAGACGCGCAGGTTTCTTTGTGTTTATCCTGCTGAGGACTCATCAGATGCCGCGCTCCCCTTGTCCTTGGCAAGCAGCCGTCACCTGCTTCAGTGTCACCCACGTCCCGCTCTCCCCTGTCCTCTCCCGCCCCGTGGACCTTACCCATCCCCGTGCTCCCTCCCACGCTTCTTAACCTCCCAGACTTTCCTTCCTTCTACCCCCCTGGTCTACGTGGTAGATAGAGGGTAGAATCTACCCTCCTGGTCATCAGTTTTCTCTTCTGGTGTCCAACCGCCCTTAAACCTGCCGATTAGGCTTGAATTCTAAACGTTGTGTTTCTCATCTTTAGAAATTCTGACGTTATTCTGGATATTTTCCAGCTATCTCACTCTTAACTGGTACTTTCAAGCCTCTCGTGTGTTTGCTGATGCATATTAGGAAACAGTTATTTTGTAGTCTGGGTCTGACGTTCTAATATCTGAACTTCTTCAAGGTGTGAGTCTATTGTTTCTGCTAGGTCGTGGTCATGGTGCTGTGTTTCCTTGTGTCTTTGGTGGTTTTTTAAAAAAATTTTTACCTAAGACCTGCATGTTATCCTTGGGACTCTGAAAATTGTTTGAAACCTGGAATGAACGTGGTGTGCTCCAGAAAGGACTGCCATTTGCTTAGGTCGGGTTCTTAGGGGCTCTGACGACCTTTGGGCCACAACCTGGAATGAACGTGGTATGCTCCAGAAAGGACTGTCATTTGCTTAGGACATGTTCTTAGGGGCTCTGACGACCTTTGGGCCACATTGAAGTAAATTTTCAGCTTTATTGTTTTTTTTAAACCACCCAGGTTTTGTGAATCCAGGCTGAAAACTGCACCAAGGCTAACTTGTGGTTCCAAAACCACAGGGAGATTTTTTCCTTACTGTCTTGGTCCCTCCAGGCCACTGTAGCAGAAATACCCCAGCCTGGGGGCTTGTCCACAGACATTTACTTCTCACAGCTCTGGAGCCTAGAAGTCCAAGATCAAAGCGCCAGGCCCTTCGGCTGGTGAAGAGCACTTCCTGGTCACAGAACGATACCTCCTGGCTGTAAGCTCACATGGCAGAAGGGACTGGACCCTCGTGGGGCCTCTTTTATAAGGACACTAACACCAATCCTGAAGGTGGAACTGGAAAGCCCCACCTCCAAATACCATCACATTGGGGATTTGGTTTCAACATGTGAATTGTGGGGGACACTGCACCTCTTTACAGCGCCCTGCAGGCAGGTGTGTGTGTGCATGTGTGTGTGTGTGCACGCTTGTTCACCGTCCACGGCACCTCGTTATAGCACCCTGCAAGCAGCTGTGTACGTGCGCGTTTGCGTGTGTGTGCGCGTGCACGTGTGTGCTGATTCGCCCATCTCTAGCACACCTTACTTGGAGTGCAGCTTGGGGGATCACTTCCACATGTGAGCAGACTCCCCCTTGGGTGGACCTTAAGCTTTCCTCTCTGTCCCCAGAGCCCCTGTGGTCAAGGAAACGTGTTCAAGTTACTGTTTGGCAAGTCCCCCTAGAGTCCCTGAGTTTCCTGGTTCCTGGCTTGCGTGTCCCTTACCATACCGGCCGCCCAGCCTTGCGTTCAAGAAGTTGTAAAGTGTGGAATCTCAAGTATTCCACTGGCTTAGTGGGCAGGCGGGACAGGAGTCGCTCTTCGTGTCAGCAGGAGGGATGTCTAATCCCTGCTCTTTGATGGTCACAGTTGGGGGGTGGGGTGCAAGCATACACAAGGCTCTGGCACCAGGCGCAAAGGGCGTTCCCTACACAAGGTACACAGCAGGTGTTTCTGGGCTCGATGGGGGGCACCTCAGATGGGGGCTCGGGAGGGCGATCGGCAAAGGCTTCATGAAGTAGCAGGTGAGCGTGTGGGTCCTGGGCTGGAGGACCGGCAGGACTTGAAAGTGCTTTGTTTGAAGCAACATTGAAAAGCCGCGGGTGGGGCTGTAACAGGCAGGAGGGGCCCTGGGAGCACTGGAAAGCACTGGGCGTGGTGGTGAGCCCCCGGGGGGCCCTGGAGGCCAGTGTTCAGGACACAGCCCAGTGCAGGGGCTGGGAAGGTGGTGGGGAGACTCAGGACCTTCTGGGCTTCCGCTTAGTTCCCTGCAAGGCTGGCGCCGCTGACCGCACGTGACCCCATCCCACTCCTGCCCCCAACTCTCCACCCCGTCCCCTCCCCGTTCACAGCCCAGCGCTGGGCTCTCGCTGCACCTTACAACCTTGTTCACTCCGCCTGTTCTCAGGGTGGCTCCCCCACCCCTACCACTGCATGGGCTCCTACTGGCAGAGGCTTCTGCCTCCCTGCCACCTTGAAGGGCCAGGCCCCACTCCCGACGTCCTAGGGGCCCTCCGAGAGTAAGCGCTGCTCTCTAGGTCCTGGAGAAGGCAAAGTCTGTTTCCTTGTGTCGTGCTCCCAACCCCCCAGCTGGAGGGCGGGAGCTGAGTGCCGCCCACGGCCCCATTGGGGGAACCAGGCTGAGTGGGTCCTGGTTCTGGACCTGGGAGTGGTCACCTCCCCAGGTCCTTTGGGGAGGGGAGCAAAGCACTGCCCCGGGACCTTACCCATCCAGTGGGGTAGGTGCCGCATGCAGGAGGGTAGTGATGAGGGTCTGCACTCCGCCCGCCTGGAGCCGGAGGACCTGATTGTGGGGCGGGTGAATGGGGCCGCAGGGCTCCCCTCACCCCTCAGCCCCGGGCCTCCGCCTGCAGTGGACGCAAGCCTCTTGCTTTCAGACCCAGCGTACTCGCGCGGTGGGACACCAGGATGTCCTCCTCCTGCAGAGACAGGTCACAGCCCTCCGTGGACACCTGGCTGAGCTGCGTGCAGCCACCGAGAGGTGCGTGCCAGCCACCCTGCCCACACAGAGCCAGGCGTGGGTGCCATCAGGGTCGGGGAGAAGGGCACCTGATGCCCAGCATCGGGCCCACCACACTCCTCCCACGGGTGGCCCGATGGGAGTGGTGGAGATGGCAGCAGACGCGGGCAGTGGAGGAGATGGACGGATGGACAGAGTGAGGCAGGCAAGGGTGCAGGGGAGAGAAGAGAGGCAGGCCAGCTAGGGAGATGCAGCGCCAGGGGCCGGATCCACCCGCAGGGACTCTGGCTTCCCCCCGGCCCTTGCCGAGAACCTCCAACGGTCCACCCTGGGCCCCTGAGGCTCAGAGGGTGGAAGTGCTGCTCAAGGTGGACAGCCTGTCCTGTCCGGCCTGGCCCATCCCCCACTCACCCCCGCCCCTCCGAGATGCCACCCGGCGGGGCCTCCCCTGAGGACGGCACGGGAGGGGTCTGCCGCAGGCCTGTCACCAGACCCTGCCCCTGCCGCCCAGCGTGGAGCCTCCAGGCCGAGCCACAGGCGGCCCCGAGGCTCAGCGGAGTGCCGCCCTTGTCTCCCAGGGGCCTCGCTGACATGCGAGTGGACGCGGCCAGGACGGCCCAGCGCCTGCACACGGCCTGCCTGAACCTCGGCTCCAACCTGCGGCTGACAGCCAGCCGCACAGCCAGTGCCCTGGAGCAGCAGCTGCAGGACAAGGTGCGGGAGATGCTGCAGCTGCAGGGTCGCTGGGACGCCGAGAAGGTGGCACTCCAGGCCAGGTGGGTGCAGGAGGTCAGGGGTGGGGGGCGGGGGCGGGTCGCCACACCCACCCATCTGCCCAGCGGCCGTGGGTCTGGGACTTCTCTCACATGCAGTTGTAACTCCTGATTTCACCCCACACCCTGACACCGGGGCACTTGCCCTGAAGCCGCCCACGGCTCATAATCGCCACCTCGTGGCAAAGGCAGGCGGGTCCAGACCTCCTTACCCACCATGCCCTGGAGGCAGAGCTAGCGCCCCGCGACTGGGCGCGTCTCTGTGGACACTGCCGCCATGGCTGCTTCCAGAAGTGGAATTTTCAGGCCTAAAAGGCCTATCCTTTCAGGGGTGGGTGCCTGTTTTGAGGGCCCCCAGAGGGGCCGGGGTCCACCCCCGGTTATCGTGGGAGGTTCTGGACACGGAACTCACGTGTGGCGCTCGAAGATCTCGTGAGGACAGCTTCTGCAGGAAGCAGGAGGCAGCTCCTAACGTTGCCACGGGCCTCTGTTCCACGGGACCTGGGGCTCACGGGGTCACAAACGCCCTCGGGGTCAGCGAGTCCAACACACTGGAGCCGCCCCGGAGGAGAGCCGCGGCGGGCCCGGGGGCACGGGCGGTCTAGCAGAGCCCGAGGGTTCAGCGCCCGGGGCCGGAGCCGAGGGCTCTGGGCCCACGGGAAGGGAGGCCCGGGTGCTGGGGGGCAGCCAGGGGCCTTTGAGAAGAAGGCGGTCCCGGGAAGGAAAGACAATGACACCATTAGACTTATGGTGGCAGAGGAGTTCCAGGCAGAGGGACCAGCCGGGACAAAAGCCCAGAGGTGAGCACGGCACCTGCCACACACCAAAGACAGAGCAGGGCCTTGGGAAGCCACGCTGTGGGGCTAGAGAGCTGAGTCAGGGTCAGAGCGGGGACCTTCAGTGCTGCAGTCGGGCTCTGCGCTCTACCCTGAGACAGCGGGAGCCACTGCGGGTTCTAGAGCAGAAGAGAGGCGTCTGACTGGAGCGGGACTAAGGTCCACGCAGGCAGAGGCGGCCAAAGCCAGCAGGCAGACCGCACCCCAGGAGGTGGCCGACGGGGCCGGGGGGTTCCAGGGCCCGCCGGTGCCCCAGCCTCTGTTCTCTGCACTGACAACCCCACCCCAACTTCTCTCCAGACTCTGGGAGCAGACGTTGCTGGTGGGGAAGCTCACAGAGCAGAACGCGGACAAGGAGGAAACCATCTCCTCCCTCAGAACGGAGGTTCAGGAACTGGTGCGTGGCGCTGGGAGAGGGGCGGCTCGCGGTGGGGGAACCCGGGCCCCGCTGAGCAGCCTCCCCCCCCCCAGCAGGAGTCCCATCGCAGTGGAGGCCGGCCGGCCCCGAGAGACTTGAGGGCTGAGGTGGAATCCCTGCAGCTCACCTCGGACAGCATCACAAAGGTGCGGCCCGTCCCGGGTCCTTCCCGCGTGGAGCAGCAGAGGGGCTGCAGGGTCCTGGTGCTTCGAGCAGGCCCGGGAGATGCTCTGGAAGGACCTGTCCGACCTCAGCCCTGCGCTCTCTCCCCTCTACCCCTTCCTCCCTGCGCCCTGAAGGTGGCGCAGGCAGACGAGGGGTGCCCGGAGCCAGCCTGGAGCGGCAGCACCGAAGGCCAGGAGGCGCGGGGCCAACCAAGGAGCCCCCCACGGGCCGCATCCCCCCCACGGGCCTGCTCCCCGGCCGCCCTGGACCCTGCGCTGCGGGCTATGCAGGTGGTCATTGAGAGGCGGCGGCAGCGGGAGCAGGTGGGCGGCCACAGAGGCAACGCTGTGCCCCGTCCCCACCAGAGCAAAGCCACAAAGCCCACCAGGCGCCTGCCCCTGGACCCCACACCCCGGGCAGGGTCTCCGGTCTGAAGTGGGCAGTCGGGAGCCCCGCTGGCTTCTGTGGTCGAAGGCCTGGCCAGGCCACGGGGCTCACGCCACGCTCCCACTCGCGGGTAGGAGCTGCGCCGGCGGCTAGAGTCCTCCGAGGCAGCGGCCGCCGGGCTCCACGAGCAGCTGTCCGAGAGCCAGCGGGAGCTGCGGGCCTCGCGGAGGCTCCTGCAGGAGCTGAGGCAGGAGCAGGCCCGGGAGCGCCAGGACCTCCTGGGCAAGCTGGAGGCGCAGCGCTGCCGGGAGTCCAGCAAGCTCCGGGGAAGGTGAGGCTGGCGGCTGGGCTCACCTTCTCCACGATGCCCCCCGCAGGAGAAGTGAGGGCCATTTCCCGGACAGGAAGTACTCCTGGCCCGAAGGCTGCCTCCTCGCCCCTTCACCCCCCAGCCCCTGCCTGCACTGAGCACAGCCCCTCTTCCCTCGTCTGGGCCCGTCTGGGCTGTCTCCCCAGGACTCACCCTCCCAAAGCCCAGGCTGAGCACGTGCCTGCCCCTTGGCCTGCATCCCAGGCTCCCGGCTGCCCGGCCCATTTCCACACTCCCCTCCTGGGAGCAGGCTGTGCTCTCTCCCACCTCCCCGCTGGCAGCCAGGACTCCTCCGGGGGTCTTACCCAGCCTTCACAGGTGGTCCATAAAACCCCAACTCCCGCCCCATCCACTGGGGTGGCCCCGCGTGCCCTCCTGGCGTGTCCTGCGGCTCTGCTGTTCTGTGGTGCAGTCGGCCGTGAGGCTGTCTGGATTCTTCTGTGCACGTCTTACTGCCCTGGGGCCGGTGGGGGTGAAGGACCTGAAACGAGAATCCCCCAGGATTTATAGTCCTGAGTGAGAGGCTCAGTGGGCCTTCCCAAATCCACACACTGCCCGAGCCGGGAGATGGGGCGGGGAGTGGGCTGGCGGCCCAGGAAGGCTTCCTGCAGGAGGGAGTGACGCAGGGGCAGACAGGACCACCTCCTGTGCTTCCCCTCGCTCACCCCGAGGGTCTGGGACTGCAGGTCCCTCGGGGCCGCCCCTTCTCCGGGTGTCCTGACAGCGCACTTGGTTCTGAGACAGGAGGTCCAAAGAAAAAATTCATCCCGGTCCCGCTCTGGAGAAACACGCGGGAGATGGGCAAAGAGATGGGAGCAGGCGGGTTCAGCCTGGCACAGGGGCCTGGGAGCGGAGGAGCCAGCGGGGGCCCCCGGGGGGCGGGAAGAGCTTTGCCAGGGGGAGACAGGAGCAGGTGTGGGGCGCAGAGCAAGGCAGGCGGGGCCCCCTCACCACGCCAAGGAGCAGAGGTCACGGGGGCCGCGGGGGAGCCGTTGGCAGCGGCGCCGCCCTCACAGCCGTGGCTTTGGCAGGGCTGATCTGGCTGCAGCGTCCTAGGGCCAGGGGGTGGGGGGCAGGCTGGAGCGGCCCCTCAGCACCGGGGAAGGAGGGGCTGAATCCCAGGGACATTTGGGAAATGGGGCCTCAGGACTCGGTGCTTCAGAGCACGGCCGGGAGAGAGCTGCTGAGACTGCAGCCCTGGCTGGTGGGTGACCGGCAGAGGGGACCTGGCCGGGGCGACGGGGACGGGTCAGCAGCGAGCACAGCTTTGACAAGGCTCGGCAGTCAGGGGAGGTCAGCAGTGCAAGCAGACCTGGAGCTGTGGGGTTCCCGTCGGGCAAGCGCCCCTCCTCCCCGCTGGGTTCTGCAGGTGCAGAGGCCGAGGGCAGGCACACCCCGGGCGCAAGGCCCTCCAGGGCTTTTGGGTCCCTGGGCTCCCCTCCCCGCTGCACGCCCGGGACCCCCCGGCTTCTCCTCCCCTGCTCCCAGAGAGGAGGCAGCTCAGGAGGAGGGTGGAGGAGCTGAGGGGACGACGAGGAGCGGCGGAGTCCGGAGGCCAGGCGCGGGGCTGCAGAGAAGCCTCCTGCGGGGGGCGGGGCAGAAGGCGGAGCTGGTGAAGCAGGGCCTGCAGGGCCGGAGGGAGCTGGACGGCAGGGGCGCCGCGCCGCCACCAGCGGGCTGTCCTGTCCCCTCTGGGCCCCGCGTCCTCAGCTGCTGATGCGACCTCTTCTGCACCAGCCTCGTCTCAGGGGTCGGGGTGCCTAGCGAGACAGCAGGCCCCGCCCACGGCGGCCGGCCCCCACCGCCACCCAGACACCCACTCCAAGTCCGGCCCAGCGCCACCCCGGGGCAAATCCACCACCCTGGGCCCAGCCGAGATGGGTGCCCCAGCGTGTGTGCCGCGCTGCTCACCCAGGCGTGTGGGCCAGGCCTCCGCTGACAGTGCTACCCCCAGCCAGAAAGGGCTCAGCGGTTCCTGGCCTGCAGGGCGAGCCGCGCTCCTCTGGGGCCCCTGGGCTTGGAGGGAGCTGCCCTGCCTGCCGGCCCCGTCTCGCCCTGAGGTGACCTAGCGCCCTCTGGTTTCCGGGTCTCAGTCAAGGGCGCCTGGAGCAGCTGGAGGAGAAGGTCTCGGGGCTCAAGAAGGAGCTGGTGTCGGCCCAGGAGGTGCTGAACACAGCACGGCTGCAGAGGGACGTCCTGCAGAGTGAGGCGGAGGTTCTGCGCAGGGCCCTGGCCCGGGTACGACTTCCACTCCTCTCTCCCCGCTGCCTGGGCCCTCAGGCCATCCCCAGAGCCCCCAAACTCAGCGGCGGCCTCCTGGGTCCCTGGCCAGTGGGCACCGGCCCACCTTCCCTGAGCGCTGGGCACACCTTCTCTCAGGGTGCCCCCTCCCTCGGTCGCCCTGTCACCTCTCCTGGCTGCAGTCTTGTACCCGGGGGCCACCGTCTGCCCCAGAGGCCTCACCACCGTGGGCCCCCTTCCACCAGGCCCCACCCAGAGCGCCGGCTCGCACACCTCCGTGATGCGGGGCTCACTCCCTCCCCGGCGCTAACAGCTCTACCCAGGGGAAGCTCTGCCCATGAACCTGAAAGTCCCTCCCTGGCTTCCCCGCTGGGGTGCCCTCTGCCCTCCCTCCACCCCCCAGGCCGAGTCCAGCAAAACCAACCTGGAACTGCTCGTGTGCCAGCTCAAGGCGGAGGGGGTGGAGCAGAGACACTCCCTGGCTGACATGGCTGCCCTGATGGCGGGGCTGGCTCGGGACAAAGGCTTCCTGAGCCACCTGGTCCTGCAGGTGAGACAAGGGCCCAGGGGGACGGACCCTGCCTGAGCCTCGCTTCCCCAGCGTGGCTGTGAGTTCCTGCCCCCACCCTGCTCCCCTGAGCTCAGGGCCCTCCCTTCACCCGTGGTCTCCCCGCCTTCTCCCCTCCTGGACTTGGGGGCTGAGGGTGTGGGGGCGGGGCCTGCACATGGACCCCTCCCTGCCTCTCTGGCGGCAGCTGGAGCAGGTGGGCCAGGTGAGGGGTCCGCGGGGCCCCGGGCCCCCAGGCCCACCCAGCAGGGCCACCGCTGCCTCTGGGGCAGCCGGGCACACGGCACCTTTGGAAGTCACGCTGGTTCAGGATGCATGTCAGCACCAGCGCTTTCTAACTGCAATGCTGCCTGACGTGGCTGATTCGAAGCCGTCTCCGCAGGGCTGGGAGGCGGGGAACGGGGGAGGAACACACAAAGAAGGACCTTTACATCAGGCCTGTCCCCAACATCCGGGGGCTGGGTTCTCCCCTGGTCAGAGGGTCGAAGGCCTCGGGCCCACTGATGCTCACACGCTCGGGGGGAAGGCTTCACTCCTCCTCCGTTGTCTTGTTTCTCTCCTTCCTGGACCACATCCACACAAAAGAGCTGCCCCGTCACTCACTCGCTCTTGCATTCCTGCGTTCATTCCCAAATCTGCTGACATGGATCTTCCATGGAGGAGGTCAGACTCCCTGGGACGAGACACTGCAGCACCTTTGCTTTCTCCTGACATCAGCCTTGTCGGTCCACATGGAAACCCTGTCTCTGCAGCGTCTCCGGCCCCCAGTGGCATTCAGACTTCATGGTCTGTCACCTTTGGGACTCAGTCCAGCGTCCTTCTGTTTCTCAGACTGTCCTAGCCTTTTTGGGGTCATCTTTTCCTCTTTTTTTAGTCAAAGGGTGACTACACTCAGTAAGCCAGTGCACAGTTTTTGACAGTTGTAAGCAAAGTGTCTCCACCAGCCCAGCAGGCTCCCTCCTGTCACGGCCACCCAGGTGGCCTCTGCCCTGACCTGTTTTAGACCTTGCTGTAAATGGAGCCATGGGGCATAGACTCTTTTGAGCCCGGCTTCTCTCCCTCAACATGACGTCTTTGAGAGCCATCCCTGTTCTTAGGTGTATCAAGAGCTCCTTCCTTTTGACTGCATAGTAATATTCCATCATTCGGATAAACCACGCTTGCTTATCCATTCACCCGCTGCTGGACTTCTGGGTTCTTTCCATTTGGGGAGTGGACAAGACTGCGATGAGCGTTCATGGTCAAGTCACGTGTGGATGTTCTCATTTCTCTCGAGTAAATACATAGGCGTGCAATTGTGGAGTCACTGGGTAGGTGTGTGTTGAACTTTATAAGAAACCGGCAAGCGGTCTTCCAAAGTGGTTCTATCATTTTACTCACCAGCAGCGTGGGAGGCTTCCAGCCGCTCCTCTGCCTCGTCAACATTTGGCATCATCCGTCTTTACTTTTTAGCTATTCTGTGTGTGTGAAGTGATACGCCATTGTGGTTTTAATTGGCATTTTCTGATAACAGATGGCATTAAGCACATTTTCATGTGCTTCCTAAATATTCATATACCTTATTTTGTCAGGTATCTATTCAAGTCTATTGCCTATTTTTATTGGGTTTTCATATTTCGGTTATGGATATGTAGGAGTTCGTATATCTTGGATAAAAGTACTTTGCCAGACAGATGTACTCACGTTTCTGTGACTCGCCTATACATTTTCTTTTTTTTTTTGGTGGGGGTGGTACGCGGGCCTCTCACTGTCGTGGCCTCTCCCGTTGCGGAGCACAGGCTCCGGACGCGCAGGCTCAGCGGCCGTGGCTCATGGGCCCAGCCGCTCCGCAATATGTGGGATCTTCCCAGCCCGGGGCACGAGCCTGTGTCCCCTGCATCGGCAGGCGGACTCTCATCCACTGCGCCACCAGGGAAGCCCTTTTTTTTTTTTTTTAATATACATTTTCTTAATGGTATTTTTGATGGACAGAAAAGTTTAACTTTGGCAAAATTCAGTTTACCAAGTTTTTAAAAAATTTATGGTTAGTGTTTTCTAGGGGCTGTCTGAAAACTTTTTGCCTAGCCCAAGGACGAGACAATATCCTGCTCTGTTTTCATCTAGCTCTTAGGTCTATGATCCATTACAAGTTGATTTTTCTGTACAGCAGTGGTTCTCAAAGTGTGTTCCTCAGACCAGCAGCATTCGTATCTCTTGAGAACTTGTTTAAAATGCAAATTCTCAGCTGCCCTCCCCAAACCTACTGAATCTGAAACTCTGTGGGTGGGGCCCAGAAATCTGGATTTTAATTATCCCTCTCAGTGACGCTGATGCACATTAAGGTGTGAGAACCACAGGTGTGTGGTATGAAATAGGAACTGAAGTCAGGTGTGTGGTATGAAGAGGAACTGAAGTCCATTATTTTTCATACTAATATCCAGTTGTCCCAGCACCAATTTTCAAAAAGACTTTCCTTTCCTCCTTGAATTATCTTGGCAACTTGTTGAAAATAAATCGATCATACATGTGCATATATGTGCCCAGATCATATTGTTGATCTGTGCAAACTGATCTATGTGTTCATCCTTTCACCAAAACTGCACTGTCTTCATTCCTGTAGCTTTTTTTTTTTTTTTTTTTTTTGCGGTACGCGGGCCTCTCACTGTTTTGGCCTCTCCCGTTGCGGAGCACAGGCTCCGGACGCGCACGCTCAGCGACCATGGCTCACGGGCCCAGCCACTCCGCGGCACGTGGGATCTTCCCGGACCAGGGCACGAACCCGTGTCCCCTGCATTGGCAGGCGGACTCTCAACCACTGCGCCACCAGGGAAGCCCCCTGTAGCTTTTTAATGTCTTGAAATTAAGTAATGTGAGTATCCCCATCTTATCCTTCTTTTCAAGATTGTTTGGCTGTTCTCAAACCTTTGCATATTCATATACATTTTAGGATTAGATTGTCAATTTCCATACCCAAAAAAGCCTGGTAGAACCTTGATTGGGATTGTGTTGAATTTATAGATCAATTTGAGAAGACTGGACATCTTAACTGTATCTAGTTGTCCATCCATGAACATGGTATATCTCTCCATTTTTTTCTTTACTTAATTCCTCTCAGCTGTGTTTTGTAGTTTTCAGTGTAGAGGTCTTGCACGTCTTTGATTAAATTAATTCCTAGTTTTGATATTGTGCCTTGCTGTTTTAATTTCATTTTCCTATGTCCATTACTAGTATATAGAAATATAATCTCGTTGATTAACTTTCAGTCATGCAACCTTGACAAATTCATTGATAAGCGCCAGGGTTTTACATGTACATAATCATGTTATCTGTGAATAACAACAGTTTTACTTCCTTTCTGATCTCAGTGACTTTTTATCTCATCTTCTCTTAATTCACTGGCTAAAGACCTACAGAACAAAATTGAAAAGAAGTAGTGAGAGTGGCCATCCTCCTACCAAACTCAACTACGAGGAAAGAATTCAATATTTCACCATGAAGTGTGATGTTATCTATAGGCTTTTCATAGGTGCCTCTTATCGGATTGAGGAAGCTCTCTTTTATTCCTAGCATGCTGAGACTTTTTTTTAATTATGAATGGGTTTTGAATTCTGTTAAATGTGTTCCCTGAATGAATTAAGATGATCATGCCATCATTCTTATTCTGTTAATACAGCTAATTATATTGGTTTATTTTTTAATGTTAAAACAACCTTGCATACCTGAGATAAACAATTTCATAATTTTTTTAAGGATTTTGACATCCATATTCATGAGGAACATTAGTCTATAATTTTTTTTCTCATAATGTTTTTGTCAGATTTGGAATGTGGGTTATGCTGGCCTCACAAAATAAGTTGGGAGGTGTTCCCTCCTCTTCTATGTCCTGAAAGTGTTTTAAAATTTCTGTTTCTTCCTTAAATGTTGGTAGAATTCACTAGTGAAGTCATTTAAGTCTGGAGTTTTCTTTGTGAGAAAAGTTTTGATAAAAATTTAATTATTTATTAGATATAGGGCTATTCAGATTTCCTACTTGGTCTTGTGGCTGTTTCTTCTGCATTCTAATAATTTTGCCTGTTGTGTTTTTATTATCATTCAGTTCAAACTATTTTCTCATTCTCTGTGTGATTTCTTCTTTGACCCATGGATTATTTAGACATATATTACCTAATTTCCAAATGTGGGAATTTCCTAAGTATCTAATTATTATCAACATCTAATGTAATTCCAATAAGGTCAGAAAATATACTCCATATTATTTGAACAGATTTAAATGTATTGAAGCATGCTTTATGGCCCAGCATATTAGCTATTTTGTTGAACATTCCATGTTCATGTAAAAAGAATGTGTATTATGCCATTGTTGAGTGTAGTGCCTATAAATATCAATTAAGTCAAGTTGCTTGATACTGTTGTTTAAGTCTTCTGTGTCCTTATGGGGTTTATTAGTTTGTTTGCTTTATTTGTTTGATTTTTTTTGTCTACTTGTTCTATTAATGACATTTAAATCTCTATGATTGTGGAATTGTCTATTTCTACCTTTAGTTCTGTCTACTTTTGCTTCATATATTTTGAATTCCTGTTTTTAGGAGCATACAAATTAGTATTTTATGTCTTCATGCTGAACTGACTTTTTATCTTTATAAAATGTCCCCTCTTATCTTTGGTAACATTTGTTTTCTTGATATCTAATTTTCCTGATATTGATATAGCCACACCAACTTTCTTTACTTACTGTTTCCATGTTATATCCTTTCCATACATTAACCTTCATTTCTCTATGTCTGTATGTTTGAAGTGTGTCGGGTCTTGCTTCTGTATTTACTCTGACAATCTCTACCTTTCAACTGGAGTGTTTACATCGTTTACATGTAAGGTAACTGTTGACATGCTTGGTTCAAGTTCACCATCTAAGTGTTTGTTTTCTATTTATCTCATTTTTTTGTAAATTTTTACATTTTGCCTTTCCGGATTTCTTTTGGGTTACTTGCATATTTATTTAGTATTCCATTTTATGTTCTCTATTAACTTTTTTTAGCTATACTTCTTCTTGTTATTATTTTAGTGATTACTTTAAAATTATGGTATGCACAGTCTATATTAAAATAACATTATACTATTTCACAAACAATGTAAGATCGTGACAACAATATATTCCATTTATCCCTCCCATCCTTAGGGCTTGTTGCCATATATTTTATTTATACATATGTTGTTATAAACTCTGTAATACATTATTAATATTTCTGCTTCAAATGGTCACTTCAACCACACACACACACACACACACACACACACACACACTTCAGCTATCTAGTGAAATTTTCCATCTTCTTGGATATGTTCTTGAACACATTAATTATAATATTTTTCAGGTCTTTGTCTGATAACTCCAACATCTGGACCCCCAAATTGGGTCTATTTCTATTGTCTTTTATCTCTTAGTTTTCAGTCCTTTGGCCTTATCTCCTGGTGCTTAATAATTTTTTATTGAATGACAGATTTTGAGGTTTTGTAGAGCTAATTTGAGGCTCTGGGTGATATAAACTTCTTCCAAAGGGAATTTGCTTTTCATTTTAGGATATCAGAGTCAGAGCAGATCACCTTTATCCAGTCTTGGATTTAGCTGTTTTGTAACTGGTTTCAGTCTTTTTTGAAGAGTGAGCTACCTCGGGGTGTTGACCTCACGGTATGGCTCTCCTGTGCTCCTAACTAGGGCCCCCACCCTGAACTCTGGGTGTTTCTGTCTCGATTCTGAGATTGCCAAACGTCCTGCCTGACATTCTGGATGCTCCACTGCACTTTCTGGTCCTATTCATAACCCCTGGCCCTATACTGTTGTGAGTTATAAAAAGGCAGTGACATTTTTTAAAGGTACAGCATCTCAGACTCACCTCCTCTCTGATGTCCTAGCCTCCTGTGCTATGGCTGCTCTGGTAGCTCTGAACTCCAGATCCTGTCTCTTCAGTCTTATAAGCCTGCTGAAGCCATAGGACATCTCCCAACCCTTTAGCTAAGGTTTCATCCTCGGCTCCCGAGGCTCTGGCAGAGCCTCTTAGGAGCTGGCAGATCCCTCAAGGGGAAATCTGTGGTAGAATATTAGGGTCACCTGAACACATTTCTCTCAGTAATTGACCTCCTTGGGTCTTGGCTGCCTTGGTATCTCTAAGTCCTTCACACAGATATGTTGGAGGTGTGCTGTACAGCTTTTCTAGCAGCTGTGGCGGGAAGGTTGGTCTCCAACAACCTACTTCACCATTACCATAAGCAGAAAGTTGTGTTGTTTATTGATGAAGACTATTTTCACTAAGTATAGAATACTAGAATAGCCATTATTTTCATTCAGCATTTTGATGAATTCATTCCATTGTCCTCTGACTTTCACTGTTGCCCTTTGGAAGTCAAACACCAGTCTTCCTGCAGCTTTTTTATAGGTAGTGTGTGGTTTTTCTCCTCTGATTTTTAAAGATTTTTTTCTCTACCTTTGGTATTCAGAAACTTTTTAAAAATTTTGTTCTGAAATGTTATTAGCATTTTTTAATTGAAGTATAGTTGATTTACAACATTGTGTTAGTTTCTGGTGTACAGCATAGTGATTCAGTTATACATGTATATATTGGGTATATATATATTCCGTAACCTTACAGAAAAACCCAAACGAACTTTTTGGCCAACCCAATACATACTCTTTTTCAAAATCTTTTCACGGAAACTTTACTAAGCTATATCTAGGTGACATTTTCTTTGTTTTTATCCTTTTGGAAGATTGTGGCTCATTTTAAATTGGTGGCTTGATGTATTTTATTAGATTTGAGAAATTCTTGTCCAATATCTCTTCAAATATTCTCTCTCCTCTCCCTCTGCAACTCTAATTACACATATGTTGGATCTTTTTGCCTTGTCCTATACGTCTATTACACTCTTATCTATATTTTCCGTCCTTTTTTCTCCTCATGATTCAATCTAGTACATTCTTTTGTCTGTCTTCCAGATTATTAGTCTTCTATCCTATCTAACCTGCCATTGAACCCATCTATTAATTTTGGTTATTGTATTTTCAAATTATATTAATGATATTAAGTGTCCAGTTCTGTTGTGAAATTCTACATTTCACCATTCATCTTCTTGAACATGTTAATCACAATTATTTTAAAGTCTGTGTTTGATAACTCCAACATCTGATAGCCAGGGGGACAGGGAGTCAGTGTGTCTATTTTATGTTCTTGCATGTGATTTTGTGCCATTTGATTCTGTCTCTGATATGCCCGGTCATGTTGATTAAATGCCAAGTATCATACATAAAAATTATAGACATAGGGCTTCCCTGGTGGCGCAGTGGCTGAGAGTCCGCCTGCCGACGCAGGGGACACGGGTTCGTGCCCCGGTCCAGGAAGATCCCACGTGCCACGGAGCGGCTGGGCCCGTGAGCCATGGCCCCCGAGCCTGCGCGTCCGGAGCCTGTGCTCCGCGGGAGAGGCCACAGCAGTGAGAGGCCCGCGTACCGCAAAAAAAAAAAAAATTATAGAAATAATTTGAGGATCTTGATGATGCTCTTCTTCTTCTAAGGAGGATTTACTTTTGGTCCTGGCAGGCAGTGAAGGTAGATGATCACCATAATCTATGATTGAGGTGATTCAAACCTGAGCGTCACTTTTTTGAGGGAGAGTCTATTCCGACTCACCACCACTACTAGGATGAAGCCCTCCTGCGAATCCAACTAGAAACCTGGGATGTTTATCAGGACCCTTCCGCTTTGATATCTGTAAACTCGTCTCCTTGGCTTCTCAATTCCTCAGCCCAGATTTCTAAATCAGCACATGCTCTGAGGAGAGAAGAGATACTGAGTGGTGGTCTCACTCTTCTGTTTCCCTTTCCTCCAAGATCTTGGCTCCTTCAGTCCCAGCTGCCTTGACAGCTCTCTGAGGCCTTATACAGATTCCTGTGATAGGTTTTGTCTAGATTTTTGTGATGTTCTTGGGGGAGGTGTTAGTCTGCAACAATCTGTTCCTCTGTCACCTTCTTTGCATTTCTGTGCCATGTCTCCTGACCCCAGAAACTTGTGGCCCAACAGAGGTTACCATTTAGATTGGCTGCTGGGTCCCACCTGGGGGTGCTCAGTTCAATAATTTCTCCATCATGGTGACAGGAGTGGAGGTCCCTCTGCTGTGAAAACACACATGCACCAGGGGTCCAATATGTCTCATAGCCACCCTCCTCCTCCACTCTTTCCTCCATGCTGTTCTGCATGAAACCACTTTTTCTGAAGTCCTTCTTTTCCCTGGAGAGGCCCCTCCTCACACTTCCACTCTGTCTGCTGGACTTTCCCCTCCCCCTCCCCTAGGTCACATGCAAGAAACAGGCCCTGGAGGAGCAGCTGGCCCAGAGCCTGCAAGACCAGGAGGCCCACATGGACGCGCTCCAGAGGGCCCTGCAGGAGAAGGAGGCTTTGTCTGAAGAGTGGGCCCAGCTGCTGGCCAAGCAGCAGGCCCTGGAGAGGCAGGGCCAGCTCACAGCTGAGGAGGCAGCTGACCTCAGGTACCTGGGGTCATGTGGCCCTGACCTCAGGGAGCCTGTGGTGTGGCAGGGATGGGCAGTCACTCAGCAACTGTAAGGCAGGGCAGGTATGTCTACATGGGAGAGAGGCTGTAAGGGAGGGGCAAACACAGTGCCCGTGGGGTCAGAGAGCACCTAGAAGAGGTGAATGCAGCGAGAGCCTTCCTAGAACAGTTTTCCTGAGAGAGATGGTTGCACTGGCCCACCTCAGACCAGCAGAAGAAAAGGTGCGGAATGTCCTGCTCATGGATCTGAGCAGTTCAGGGTACACGCGGCTTCAGGCAAGGCTGGATCCAGGTGCTCCTGTGGTGCTCTCAACAGCCTGCCTTTCCGCCATCAGCGTGGCTCAGCTCTAAGGAGATTTCATTCCCGGGCAGGCTCGGGGTGAGAGCTGGCCAGATGGCCAGCAGCCACGCCCAGCTCCTCCTCCAGCAGACACAGAGTGCCCTTCTCCCCACTGCCCACAGCTGTCTTGAGCCGCTTGACATCCTTGAGGAGATCCTGGGCGTCGCAGGGCTCCGACATGCAGGCTGGGGCCCCATGACTACCCCTGGAGCCCGGGTGGTGGCAGCCCCAGGGAACCACGAGGCTGGGGGTGGGGGTGAACCCTGAAGACCATCGGGGCCACTTCCAGGACACCTGGAACAGACACTGCAGGCGAGAACAGGGTGCCCTGCCAGCTGTTGCCTGGTGAGCTGAGCTGGCCTGTGGCTCTAAGGACATCCATAAGCTGGTGGCTTTCTGCACCTTGTGCCCTCCTCAGGAACATCGAAGTACTTTTGTAGAAAGAGTTCCTCCCGAAATTCCAGTACTGGGGGCCATGAGGAAACTTAGAGGCCCAGGTCCTCGAACTTCTTCACAGAAGACCTCTCCTCCCAAGGAAAGCATGGCCACAAGTTGGAGCAGGAAGCCCGATGAAGTCTCCTCCTGGTGGCTGGCAGCAGAGGGTCCCAAGACCCCACTCCTGGCCCCGTCCCAGGCCCCACCAGTGCTCAGAGGACAGGGAAGGGGGCCTCTTTCCTCCCGCCAGCATTTGCCACCCAGAGCATGGGCCCTGGTCAGGGGACCCTCCACCAGCCTCAGCACTGGGCCCAGGGCCTCTGTGCATGGAGGCCCTGCAGCTCCCAGACGGAGTCCCACACCCACTAAACAGCACTTCGCAGGGACCAGTCTGAGCTTCTGGTGACAGGGCGGCACGGGACATGGCTTGCTTCTCCTGATGACCGAGGAGCCCAGGTTTCAAGGTCCTCCGGCCCCCCGTCCCAGGCCCTGACAAGGCTGCGGTGCCGCGGACCTCTTTTAGTTCTCAGGCTCCAGCAAGATGGACTGGGGTCCCCACCTGTACCCCACGCACCCTTGCTGGTGGTGCCGGGCCTCCTTCCAGGAAGTGAGATGCTCCCGGGCTCTGGTGGAGGGACAGACTGGACACATCCTTAGAGTGTCTGGGACCGGCACAGGTCATTCCCCTCAGAGGGGCCCGGGTGGGCACAGAAAGCTGGGGAGAGCCGTCCAGACGTGGAGAGTGGGGAACATATGAGGTGCTTAAGAGGGTGGGGACTGGAGGGGGGACGGGATATCAGAGGAGTGAGGTTCCTGGGCTCTGCAGACACCAGGGCGCCCCGGAAGGTGCTGACAACACCCCACTCTGACACTGGCGGCAGAGATGTGCAGGGGGCCCGAGGGAGACTGCGGCGGGGCCGGGACAGGCTGAGCAAGGTCCCCCATGGCCCGTGGCCCTCCCTGACCCACCGAGCCGTTTGGGGCTGCGCGTCGGCTGTCTGTGTCTTCATGTGGGCATCTGTGTTGAGTGTGGTGTGTCCTCGTTGGTTAGTTGGTTGGTTTTGTCACCGTACGTCACCCAGCACTGGACCGAGCACACGCTCGTTGGCTGGCTGGTGACTGATGGATTTGCTGTCAGAGACGCAGTCCGTGTCATCACCCGCTCCCAGAGCGGGCGCCGCTGTGAGTCACCTCGTGCACCCCAGGCACTTTCTGAAGGGCTGCGTCTGTGCCCAGACGCAGAGGCGGCTTCTTCATGCAGGGAATCGTGCTGCGTGAGTTCCGCTCTGAAGGCTGCTTCTCAGAGTGACTCTTTAAGAGAATGTCCTCATTGTCTTAGCAGCTAACGAGATGCCCCGTAGTTTCTGAAACATTCCAGCATTTCATGGCATCGAAGCTGAGTGTGATTGACGCCCCGTGTGGAGCTACGGGGAACGTCGCTGCGTTGCGCCATTGGTTCATGTGTATTTTCTGAAGAACCGACGCCTAGAAGTGGGATTGCTGTGGCCCAAAGACATGCACGCTTTACGTTCTGAATTTTCCCAGCCCCCCTCCCCCCAACCAGAGAAAGTCACCCTCACACCCTGCCAACACTAGATATGATCGTTATTTTAAGCTTTTGCTAATGTGACATGTAATCGATTAACCATCATAGGTGTGATTAGAACCCCCTTGAGGACCAGTGAGTTTCTTACGTTTATTCCCCATTTGTGTTTTCTTTGTGAATAACGGTCACCGTTCTCATTGTTCTGTAGGATCAGACGCCTTCTGTCATTGATTGGCAGGAGCTCCTTGTATGTGACGGACATTCACCCTTTGCATATTTAGTGCAAATATTTTCTCCAAGTCTGTCCCTTGTTTTTTTTGTTTGTTTGTTTGTTTTTTGCGGTACGCGGGCCTCTCACTGTTGTGGCCTCTCCCGCTGCGGAGCACAGGCTCTGGACACGCAGGCTCAGTGGCCATGGCTCACGGGCCCAGCCGCTCCGCGGCATGTGGGATCTTCCCGGACCGGGGCACGAACCCATGTCCCCTGCATCGGCAGGAGGACTCTCAACCACTGCGCCACCAGGGAAGCCCTGTGCTGTTTTTAGTTTTTTGGGTTTTGTTTTTTTGCGGTACGCGGGCCTCTCACTGTTGTGGCCTCTCCCGTTGTGGAGCACAGGCCCCGGACGCGCAGGCTCAGCAGCCATGGCTCACGGGCCCAGCCGCTCCGCAGCATGTGGGATCTTCCCGGACCGGGGCACGAACCCGTGTCCCCTGCATCGGCAGGCGGACTCCCAACCACGGCGCCACCAGGGAAGCCCTGTCCCTTGTCTTTTGACTTGGTTTGTGGAATCTTTTCTGCACAGAAGGTTCCGTCTCCCTCTCTTTAAGTGTATTCAGATCTGTTGGCCTCCTTATTTTTGTCTTGTGGCTTTTATGTCTTGCTTAAGATTATAAAACACCCTTCTGGATTTTTGCTACTATTTTTACAGTTCGGAGTCGCTTAGTTGTTGTCTATTTGTATTGTTTTTGCATTTTAGCTTTTTAGTCCACCTGGAACATTGTTTACGCAGGGTCCAGTTTGTTCTTAGATTTACGATGAACGAGCTGTCCCCTGTTTGCCGTCTGATTTACCATCCCAGCCTTGACGGGCACTGTCCTAGCAAATGGGCTCCACGCTGTCCCTCGTTGGCAGGATCCTCCGCCAGTCACGCCAGTGAGTGACTCGCCTGTTGTTTGGTGACTCTCTGCAGGGCCGAGAGGGACTCCCTGGAGAACAGCCTCTTTGAGGCCCAACAGCTGGCGTCACAGCTGCAGTCACGGCAGGAGCAGCTGGAGGGAGAGGCCCAGAGCGCAAGGCTGGCCCGGCAGGCCCTGCAAGGTGCTCCGCAGACAGGCCCCCTCGGCTCCTGTCCCCAGACCAGCCCCAGACGGACCCTTTAGATGAGCTCGTCCCCTGATGCTCTGCTCCCACTCCCCAGCCCCCAAAGGGGCCCAAACACAGCCCAGAGCTCATGTGTCTGAGTGACTTGTGCCACTATTCTCTGTGATGGGTGGGCACTGCTGCCGGCGCTGGCCCGAGGCTCAGAACGGGCTGTGGCCACAGGGTCAGCGTGGCAGCCCCCGGCCCCACCCCCTGTGCGCCTGTCCCTGCTCAGCCCACCCTGCAGCATGCAGGCTGCCCAGCGCAGGCTGGGATCAGGACACGTGCCTGCAGTGGCACCTGGGGGGCTCTGTCCTGCTGGCTTGGGCCGTATCCTCAGAGCCGGGGGCTGCCACTCCACAGGGGCTCACAGGGCCGCAGGGTGTTCCAGGGGATGAGGTAGGGGTGAGGGAGGGCCCCGCGGCGGGTGTCAGATGCGCCTGTCCCTTCACAGTGCAAATGGAGCAGCTGAAGTGCACCTGGGAGGTCCAGGAGACGAAGCTGCAGGGGGACGTGGGGCAGCTCTTGCAGCAGGTGATACAGCAGGAGCAGGACACGCAGCTGGCCCTGGAGAGCCAGGCGCTGGCCCACATCGAGGACCTAGCCCGGCTCCAGAGGGAGAAGGTCTGCCTCCCTGGGACCAGCCCCCAGCTGCCCAGCCGCTTCCCGGGAGTCTACCATGTCCCCAGGGACGGCAGGCACTTGGGGAGGGGCCCAGGAGACCAGCCGGGCGGCAGGGGTGCCCAGGCCACGCTGAGGCTGGGCCAGAGGACCCTTGACAGTGCGCGTGGGCAGCCAGGGCCCTGTCCCTCACGGAAGAGGCACCCACGGGCGTCGGCTGACCTGGCCGCAGTCTGAGGACCCATAGCTGGACGGAGCTCTGTCCCCCTCTGAAATGTCCCGCTGGTCACAGTCCCAGAAGGCCTCGAGTGACACGTCCTTACACACTTTGCATGTCAGGGTGCCTGGTGCTCTGTGGAGGCTCAGGAAAAGTTTCTGAGCTGTGACTTGAGTGGGGGGTGGTAGCCGCTGGGGCCCAGAGAGCCCTTCGCAGCGCGTGTCACTGCGTGTGAGGTGTCGGCGTGAGGCTGGCTGGACCGGACGGTCCCTGGGCACCTGTCCTGCCCTGACGTCCCACGAACCCAGTCTCACTCAGGAACACAGGCGCCTGCTGGTCTCACGCGTCCTGACCTGTGAGTCTTCATGGCCTGTCCCTTTTCCTCGGCCCAGGAGACCCCGAGTCTGTCTCTGACAGAGGAGAAGGAAGTGGCGGCACGCAGGCTGGAACAGGAGGAGGAGCTGGTGGCAAAAAGTGCAGCCAAGAGGGAGCCTCTGCAGGAGGAGATTCAGAGCCTGAAGCGTGAGCGGGATGAGAGTCTCCTTCAGCTGGAACGCGAGATGCAGCAGGTGACGGGCCGACCACGAGGCAGTGGGAGCTCTCGTGTCTGATCACTTGCCTTCTCCGACCCAGCAAGAGGGCTGTGTGGGGCAACCTTTCCACGCCACTGTCATTGCAGCTTTGATCTCCCACAGCAGTCCTGGTGGACAGACATCCACCCACCTACCATCCACCCATCCACCCATTCATCCATCCACCCATCCATCCATCCATCCATCCATCCATCTATCCATCCGTCCTTCCATCCATCCACCCATCCAACCATGCACCCATCCACCTGTCCATCCATCCATCCATCCATCTACCCATCCACCCATCCATCCATCCATCCATCTATCCATCCATCCGTCCATCCATCCATCCAACCACGCACCCATCCAACCATCTGTCCATCCAGCCACATAGCCATTCATCCATCCACCTGTCCATCCATCCATCCATCTATCCATCCACCCATCTATCCACCAATCCACCCATCCATCTACCCATCCAACCATTCATCCATCTGCCCATTAAATTACCTGCCCATTTACACATCCATGCAATTCACTGTCCCTCCACTCCCCTGTCCATCATCCATCCATTCACTTGAATATCCATCCTTTATTCACACACCCAGCTGTCTACCCACGTACATAGCCATCTATTAACATACCCAATTGGCCATTCACACACCTGACCATGAATCTATCCATCAACTTGCTTAAACATCCACCCAACTGTCCATGCACACAACTATCCTCCACTCACCTGACCATCCGTCTCTTCAGCCACTCACCCAGCCAGTCATCCATCCATTCACTTAAAGACCCTTCCCTCCGTCCACACACTCAGCTGCCCACCCACATCCACTGACTGTCCATGTGTCTGATGATCCCTCCATCCATCTGATCACCAGCCAGCCGGCTATCAGTGTGTCCATCCATCAGCCACCCACCCAACCCGCCTCCCATCCCACAGGCTGTTGGAATTCAGACACTGGGCAGGTAAAAGCTACCCTCTGAGTGCAGACAGTTCCGGTATCCCGCGCCACCCTGAAGCGCGCGCTGTTGAGTGAAGGGGACGGACAAGTAAACACATTCCTGTGGGCTGTCGCACTGTGACAGGACGCTCAGGGGTTGGTACAGCTACAGATCGTGGGAGAAGAGTTACAGTAGCAGGAATAACCAAGGTTGTTGTCAGACTCTGCATCTCTAGTTTGACTCTCACAACGCTGAGAGGTTCACGCTCTTACCGGCCCCTTTGACTGGAGGGAAACAGAGATTCACAGACGTTGAATAACTTGCCCAGGGCGGCACGGTACACCTGCTGGGCAGTGGGGACCATGTCCTTGGCCACTCCGCTCTGCTGCTTCCTGAAAGTGAGGACGGCGTGTCGAGGGTGGGGCTTGAAGGAGGGTCGGGAGGCTGTGGTAGAGGAACAGCATCGTACGAATGTCCGGGGAGGGCAGAGCCCCGGATTCAGCTGTTCACCAGCGTGACTCACAGAACTCCAGGAAGCACCGCACTTGCCGTTAGTGCTATTGTAAAGGACACAGGCCAGGACGAGCCCAGTGCAGAGACACGGGGACGGGCTCTCTCTCCGCAGAGCCAGGGCCGGCCACCCATTGGCACATTAGGGTGTTTACCAGCCGGTAAGCTCCAGGGTTTTATTGGTGTTTCCTTGTGTGGGTATGATGGACTAAACTCAGGGTCCAGCCCCCTCCCAGAGGCTGGGTGGTCAGGCCGGTCTCAGTGGCTCACTGCCCCAGGGTTCCGACCACCTTGTTAGCACAAGCTCAGGTGTGGCCCCAGGGTCCGCAAATAACAGACAACCCTCACCTGTGAAATTCCGGGGGTTTAGAGGCTCCCCCAGCACCCAGGGCAAAAAGCAGACACACTCTTTGTTACAAACCTCCTCCCAGAGACCGCCGTGCACAGGCCAGCAAGTGGGAATACACGCTCCTACGCCCGCCTCTGAAGCACAAGGATGAAGAGGACACACAATGTCCTGGACCTTTCTCTTCTCAGGATCAACAGACCTGGGGGCTTCCACACTGTGTTCAGAGCTCGCTGGTTCTTTTCCACAGCTGCATGACGCCCTGACGTGTGCAGGGATCCCCCTTCGTTCTGTTGGCCTCCCTTCGGTGGGAGTCTTGTTGTCCTTATAAATAACATTATAAATACTCATCGGAGACCCCGAGCGTAGGTCATGCATGTCTCCAGGCTGCCCTCCCCAGTGGGCCTGGCAGGGAGAGGATGTGCGTTTATGACTGACGGGCATTGCCAAATCTCTGCCACCCCACAGCCTGATGACAGAGCAGGGGTCCCTCCCACCTCGGGGCTGGTGCGTGAAACGCAGCATCTCCAGGGGCTCACACGCACCCCTCACCCTCAGCGACGCGGAGCACGTGGGGAGGTTAGGAACGATTAGCGGTTCCTGCTCTGTGCCTGGAGCGGGTGGAGGGCTCCAGGGAGGAGGTGGCCCGTGAAGCCCCCTGACCTGCGCTGGGAGAGAGCAGGTATTGGGCAGAAGCAGGTGGGAGGGGAAAGGCACCCTGGGTGGGGTAGGGGAGCTGCCTGAGCGCAGGCTGGCAGGCTGGACCCACCCCCTCAGGATGCAGCTGCCTCTGAGGGGCTCCTCCTCCCAGAGCCTGCATCCTGGCAGGGCCGTGGCACCCAGAATTCTGCTGAGCCTCTCCTCAGAGCCCCCCAGCCCTCTCACGAGCACCCTGCCCCTGTCGCCCAGGCCCTGTCTCTGAGAGAAGCGGAGACCAGCCAGCTGAGGGAGGAGCTGTCCAGGGCCGCGTGGGAGCTGGAGCTGGTGCAGCACGAGGCCCGGGGCCGGCAGGAGCGAGCCGAGGTGAGCCCGCACCCCAGCCGGAGCGAGACACCTGGCTTGGCCGCCTGCACAGCCCAGCGGGGGCGGCAGACCCCAGAGGCGCCCCCTCCCTGCCTGGTCCCAGGGATGCATCCCCTCCACCCAACCCACCCGAGCCTCCGTTTCCCCCAGGGATCTCCAGATCCCCTGCTGGGAGGGGACAGTGTCTCTGCGGGAAGCAAAGGCGATGGGGTGGGACAGGGGTGGGGGGCAGCAGGCCAGTCACCCTTGTGCCACTGGGCAGAAGCCAGAGAGGGGAGGGCCTGGCACCAGCAACAGAGGGGGCAGACCAGGCTTATGCCCGCCAGCCCCCCAGCCCCTGGCCTTCCCTGTGTGACCTCAGCTGCCTGTGGCACAGCATAGCTGTAGGAGGTTCCGAGGGCCTCTTGGGGCTGACTTTCTGGAGAGGCCCCTCCCAAAGGAGAAGCCCAGCGGGTAGGCCAGCGTTGTAACTGAGGCAAGCGCTCACCAGAAGGACCCCATAGAGAATCCCCAGCAGAGCTGGAGGGGGGCATCCGCTGAGGGGCCAGAAGAGACCCCAGCAGGTAGCCGCCCACCCTGGGCCAGTGGGCAGAGGCCCACACGTGCACGGAGGCCACTGTGGGCAGCCAGCTGGGGTCACCTGGGGCCCCTGGCTCCTCTTCAGTAGCCCCCGTCTGGGGGCACAGGGCAGGCAAAAGCAAGTAAGACTCCGGGGAGCAGGGGTGGCCACACTGGGGCCCTGTGCCCCACCCCACGGGCGGGGCTGGGCACCGCTGCAGTCGCCGGCAGGGTAGCCTCGGCCTGTTTACGGAG
Source organism: Orcinus orca (assembly GCF_937001465.1). Classification (NCBI taxonomy): domain Eukaryota; kingdom Metazoa; phylum Chordata; class Mammalia; order Artiodactyla; family Delphinidae; genus Orcinus; species Orcinus orca. The sequence goes on from NC_064565.1 coordinate 120,027,518, forward strand.
TGGCGCCAGGCCCCGGGTGGGTGACGCAGAGGCCAGGGCCCTGCCGCCCACGGGAGGAGGGGGCCAGGGGGATGGCTCATGGTGAGGTTGGGGGACGCAGTCCCCCTGCAGGTAGCGGGGGTGGTCGAGGGCAAAGCCGGACCCTGCCCTCAGGACTCCAGCCGCACCCAGTCGGCTCAGCTGGGCCTGCGCCATGTCTCCTCTGCCCCCGCCTTCATTCTTCCAGCCTGCCCACCTTCATTTTTCACCCCCGTCCCCGGTGTGTCCCCAGCCCCAAGGGTGCGGGGTTAGATGCTCCCCTGGTGTTGCATTAATGGCTCAGTGAGTCCATGAACAAGTGAGTGGGTGGAACGCAGGCTGCAGGGCTGGGTGGCGACCCTCTGACCCCACAAGCAGGGCCGTGCTCAGAGACCGCAAGGGGCCCTGGACGAGGGCAGGACACCCAGATGGCAGGCCTGGGGAGCCCAGGCCGTTTGCTCCGACCTAGCGGGCCGTGGCGGGAGGGGCGCTGGGCAAGGGAAGGAGTGTTGCAATTAGGAGTTGGCTGCCAGGGTGTTTCTTCACCCCCTCCTGATGCAGCGACCTGGACCCCCGGGTCACTAGCAGAGCAGTCCCGGGCCACTCCTGGCACCCGGGAAGGTGTTGCCTAAGAGCCTCTCTCCCTGGAGCCCCCGCCCTGCTCTGTCCTACCATGGACACAGCCGCGAGGGCTGTGGGAGCCCCATGGGACGGGGACCTCCCTTCCCCGACCACCGCCTAGCTGCTCCCTCGGGCCAGGAAAGACCCCAAGGCCCGGGAGCGGAGGCCCCGGCTCGCAGAGGGGCCTCTCTGGGAGTCCTCCCTAGAGCTGGCTCTGAGCCTCCCACTGGATGGGGGGGGGGGGCCTGCCCGCCAGCTGGGCTCTTCCGGGAGCTCATTAAGGGTTCTTTTGCCACCTCGGCTTGGAAAACGGAAATTAAAACCCACTGAGAGGGGAGGGTGGGGAGAAATGCCGGCCACGGAACAGCAGTTGTGGGTGACCTACAAGCAAGGCCCCCGTCGGTGCAGGGGCTCCCGGCTTCGCCCTGCGGTTCCTGATCCCGAAGAGGCAGTCCTTCCACTCGCACCCACCCTGGCCACACCAAGCGCTCACTGCAGCCTCGCTGGGGCTGTCCTGGGGGCACAGCCAGACCTGGCCGTCCAAGGTGACACTTCTCAGTGGAGATGGACAGCCGCACCCCACCCTGGCCACACCAAGCACTCACTACAGCCTCGTTGGGGCTGTCCTGGGGGCACAGCCAGACCTGGCCGTCCAAGGTGACACTTCTCAGTGGAGATGGACAGCCGCACCCCACCCTGGCCACACCAAGCGCTCACTGCAGCCTCGCTGGGGCTGTCCTGGGGGCACAGCCAGACCTGGCCGTCCAAGGTGACACTTCTCAGTGGAGATGGACAGCAGGGGCCAGGAACAGAGGCGGCACCAGCGAGCTTCCTTCCCCGAGGGCAGGAAGCTTGGCCTGATAGAGCCCCAGCTTGCCAGATCCCTCAGACAGTGGCCTGTGAATTGGGAAGGGGCGGGGGAAGGGTGTCTCCCAGAGACCCCGTCGGGGGCAGCAGGGCACCAGGCCTCCCTGGAGCACAGAGCCAGCTCTGTCCCTCGCCCTGCGGAGGAAACTGCCCCTGGGGACCCAGACCACCCCGGGCGGTGGCGGGGGTATGTCCTGGCCAGGAAGCTAGGCTGGGTCTCGGGCTCAGGGTGAGCAGGTGGTGTCCTCATTCATGGACAGGAGGGGTTCTCGCACCGCCATGGCCAAGCCTGTGGCCCAGAGGCCCCCCTGCTCCAGGCGGCCCTCGGTTAGCACTAGAGGAGCGTCCCAGCACTGCGGCCACAGGAAAGCAGAGTCAGGCCAAGCTGAGTCCCGCCCGCGTGGACATCCAAGTTCAGGGCGTAGCCGCGGGTCCCGCCCGCGTGGACATCCAAGTTCGGGGCGTAGCCGCGGGTCCCGCCCACGTGGACATCCAAGTTCGGGGCGTAGCTGCGGGTCCGAATAGGGACGACCCCCGGCCCCTCCCAGGCGTGTCGCGGGTACTCTCACACTTAGAGCCTGGGAGCGTCCCCCAATCCCACCTGCCTGCTTGAAAGTTCAGGGGGCAGGGTCAGCCCTTCCCATGGGAAGCTCCCCCCCACCCCCCAACACCAGGGCCTCTGCCCCGCCCCCCTCACCACTGGGACCCTCAGGAACCGGCACTGGAGGCACTGGCCGTGGGCATCCGGAGCCCCAGGCCCACCTTACGTGGCCCGAGCGGGCTGCCCGCCTGGCCCAGCACAGCGTGGGGCTGCCCGTGGGGGTCTGAGCCTCCCGCCAGGCATACTTGACGCTGCGGCCGGCTTGCTGCTCCCCCCAGGCCACCATCAGCGCCACGACCGCAGACCTGAAGGCCCTGCAGGCCCACTTCGAGGACGCCGTCTCGGCCCATCAGAGGGAGGCCAGGGCTCTGGGCGAGAGGCTCCGGGAGATGGCGGCCCAGCGGAGCAGCGCCAGGAGAGAGGTGAGGCCGGGTGGGAAGGGGGGCCCCTGCGAGGCAGGTGTGACCAACAAGCCGTGGGGAGACCCCGGGCGAGATGCTGCTGAGCGGGTGCAGCCCGCACACAGCGTGAGGCCTGGACGCCGCCGGACCAGGCCCTGGGGGGGCGAGGCTGCCCTGGGCGGGGGGAGACACGCAGAGTGAGTGGGGTGTCCTGGGGCAGCCACGCGCGGGCCCCGCCAGGGCCCAGGGGCTGGTGCGGGGCCCCCGGAGCCTTGTGAGGTGTCCCAGGGTGGGGGCCAGTCTGGGCCCGGGCGAGCGGAGCTCGGCAGGCAGGCTGGGGAGGTGTTTCTGAAGGGGATTTGACAGGACGTGGGGACGCGGGAGGGGTCGGGCAGGCGGGCACAGGGATTGGGGCTGGGGGAGGGGCCCCGGGGCCCAGCGACCTCATGCACTCCCCGGGCCGGGCGCCAAGGCTGGCAGGCGGGCGGGGGAGCGGCCAGCAGAGTGAGCAGAGGGGCCGGGCCCTCCCCCAGCCCCCCGAGCCGGGCCAGGAGAGGACGAGAGCGTGATTGAACATGACAGCCTGTTTACTTTGGCCCCCAAAGAGAAAGGTCTCCTTTCAACAGATTTCGAAGTCAGGCCCGGTCAGCGACCACACGGGGAAGCAGAATGAGATTTTAAAACTGGGGGCGGCAGGGGGAGGAGCCGGGGGGGGGCACGTTTGTGCTGGTGGGTGAAGGGAGAAAGCAATGCCTCGTGGGAAGTTCAGGTTCCCCGATCGGCCGCCCCCAGAAAGGAGAGGGGCCCCAGAATGGGGACGGGGAGGCTGAGGCGGGTGAGGGGGGCAAGGGGAACAATGGCAGGGGGAGGGAGCCCAGAGGACCCTCCCAGGCGCCAGGCTGGCCCAGAGTCGCCATGGAAACCATAACACTTTCACAGCCTTTAAACTGGAGGAACGTCCAGGCCTCTCACAGCCGTGCCTGAGATCCACATGCGCGTGCATGCGTGTGTGCGTGTGTGTGTGCGCGCGTGTATCACATGCAATACATACACCGCCTGTGCACATGGAGACCACACCCCCATGCACACATGTGCACACACAGAGTGGCAGTGCACACACGTGCACTCATGCGTGGACACAGCACTCACACATGCAAACACATATGGGCACCACATATGGTGCCACAAGCAGCACACGTGACCCCGAGAGTCCTCACACATATAAGCATCACACACGCGTGTGAACGGACATGTGGGCACGCACGTCTGCACATAGGTGTGTGCAGACGCACACACCACACACTCACGCATGCTTTGTGCATACACACGTGTGTGCTTGCACATGCATGCACACGTGTGAACACGCACGCACAGGCCAGGGCCCCTCAGCAGCCCCTCCCCCGTGCAGAGCCCTCGGGTCACTTCCCTGCAGGAGATTTCAAAAGAGTCTGTTTATACAATTTCTAGTAAAGAAATAATTATTATAATCACATTAAGAGATTTGGCTGTAAAATTCCTGTAAAAGGGGTGGTTGTTCTTATGAGGGGGGGGGCGGGGAGCAGGGGGGGCGGGGGGCTCCCTCCCCCGCGTTTGTTTTGCTTGTTTTCATCTCCTCGGCCCTGGGAAATGAAAACAGCTTCTTTTATGATGGATAGGCCCTTTTGCTGGTCCTTGACCTTCGGGTGGATTTCTGCTGAGCTCGGCGGAAAATGCTCCACGCAGTTGTGGCTCCCACATGTGGGGGGCGGGAGGGGAGCGGAGGGGGGCCCTTCCCAAAAACAGAACAACAATAACAGCCGGCGGACGCGGGAGCCAGGCCGGCCGGGGGCCTGGACAGTGTCCCGCTGAAACAGCCAGCAAAGTGGGGCTCGCTCTGGCAAACCAGCGCCTGGACAAGGCTCCGTTTCTGTGGCTTCCCCCACCTCCTCCTCTGGGGCACGCCTTCTCCAGAGTGCGCCAGTGGTCGGTGGGGAGACCAGGGATCCCGGCCGAGCCCCAGAGCCCGCACGTCGGGCCGGGCTGCCCCTTCCCGGGGTCTGCGCTCCCTCCAGCGCCTCCCACCAGAGGGTGAGCCCCGGGGGCCCTGAGGCAGCTTAGGAACCCAGGGCGCTTAGGAACCCTGACCGCCACGGACGCTTCAGCTCGGCTCTCAGCCCCACAAAACCACGGAGCCCGCAGGCCCTGCCCGGAAGCCAGAGGGTGAGGAGGGCCCCAGAGCAGGGGATGACACAGGTCCCGGCTCCAGCGCGGTGGGAGTCCCCCTCTGGGCCCGGAGCAGGTCTGGCAGGGGACGAGGACACACCTGCAGCCTCTCCCCCTCCTCGGGTCAGCTCACAGAGGTGAGGGTGGCCTGAGGCCAGGGTCCGGGCTGCTGGGCCCTGAGGTCCCCACTGGCTCCACAGCCTTCCCACCCTGGGGCCTCTGCTGCCCTCACCCCTGGGGTTTAGGAGGCCCTCGATTCTGTGGCGGGCACCTTGAACCATGCTCCTGTGACAGCGACAGCCCAGTCCGAGCGGCCCTGCTGCGGCCAGAGGATGCTGAGGGCGCCGTCGCCCAGAGACCTGGCTTCCCCACTCCCTCCCTCACGGAGAGGGAGCCCAGGCCCGAGGCAGTGGACGTGCCCACGGCCGTGCAGGGCTCAGGAACCTGGGCTGCTGAGGCTGCTCTCCACACCAGGGTGGGCGGTGGCCCGGGGTCCACACCCTTATTGAAGGGGAGGAGCCGGCCCGAGGGACACAGGTGGGGACAGTGCAGACGTGTGGGCCGAGCTGTGTCCCACACAGGCCCTGCTGACCGGTGACCAACGTCCCCAGGGTCCAGGGAGGGAGCGCAGGGCAGCACCAGGGTCAGGAAGGGCCAGGGTGTCTCCTGCCAGGGCTCTGGGATGGGCCCCTGTGAGCTGTCCTGCAGCCTCAGCGGCGTGGGCAAAGCCAGGCTGCCTGCTTCTCCTTCGAGCACTTGACGACCCGGGGCCAGGGTGTTGGGGGGGCACTGGCGCTGCCAGAGGCCACAGCTGACCCTGGCCCGTGGCCCCCAGCTGGCCCTAGAGACACACACTCCTCCCCAGGCCGAGAGGCTGCGGGCACAGCTGGACGAGGCCCAGGAGGGCCTGTCCGCCCTGCGCCGGGAGCTGCAGGGCAGCGAGGAGAGCCGGGAGAGGCTGCACAGGGAGGCCCTGGACGCCCGCCGGGTGCTGGAGGACGAGGCCCGAGAGAAGGACGTGCTGCGGGATTCCAACACCGTGCTGCGGGCCACCATCCGCAGAGTCGAGCAGGAGAAGGCCAGGTAGGGCGGCCGCCCCACAGAGCAGCCCTGGTCCTGTTGAGCTGGGCCAGATGATGGTGAAGTGGGCACACCAAGTGGACCCAGGTGCCAGCTGCCCGTCCAAAGGGTCTACGGTGCTGGCCCAGGAGGTGGAGGCTGGGACGCCGCCAGGCCTGTCCTCGCCCTCAGGAAGTTCCGTTCAGCAGGCAAGACAGGCCCCAGGTGGCCAGGGCTGGGGAGCAGAGGGAGGCCAAGGACCTGGTCCGGGATGCCTACCAGAGGCAGGACAGCCTGGCCGGAGCTGCGGCCCTCCCGGGGGAGCAGCAGAGGTGCTGGCGGATGCTGCACACTGGGTCTCTAGGAGCGTGGCTAGAGGGAGGGGAGTGGGGAGAGGGGCTGAGACACGGCGAGGGGCCCGGCCAGCTGGGCAGTCGGACCCAGACAGAGGCGTCCCCAGACAGAGGAGGCTGGGTTTCGGCACACTCGAATCGGATGTGGGGAGTGTCTGGCTGGAGTGAGGCGGGCGGCCTGCCGGGTGGCCAGGACCGTCACCTGGGGGGATGCCGGAGCCCCCAGGGAGCTCCCCGGCCCGAGGTCGTGACCCTCTGCTCAGCTTTCAGCGTTCCAAGGAGGAGAAGGCGCAGAAGGTGCTGGTCCTGGAGGAGGCCCGGGCAGCGGCTCAGAAGGAGGCCGGCACGCTGCGGGCCCTTCTGCGGGGGGCACAGCAGGCACGGGCAGACGCCCGCCGGCAGCTGCAGGAGCTACGCAGACAGGTGAGGGGCCGCCCTGGAGCCCACACCCCTCCAGGAGCGTCCCCCCCACTCCCCAGACTTGGAGCCACAGCAGAAGGGCCCTGCTCGGACTCACGGGGTCTGGGTTTGGTCTGCCTGTGGGGCACAAGGACAAGCCCCAAACCTACTGGCTTAAAACAACCATTCGGACGCCCATGGACTCTGAGGGCCAGGAGTGAGCCAGGGCGCCACGCGGAGGGGACCCCACTCCACAGAGGGACCGACGGTGGGGCTCTCCCAGCACGTCTTCTCAGGCGCCCGGTGGTGATGCTGGCTGTCGGGGGCACGGGGTGGGCAGCTCCCGTGGCCCCGAGTGGCCTGGGTTCTTCCCGTCACGGCCGCCTCAGGGCTCAGGGTGCACAGATGGGTACTGCTTCATCCTTTAGCCTTGGCGTCCGAGGTCAGGGCCACTTAACACTGACCACCTTGGTCTCAAGCCCACCCAGGAGGGCCCTAGACTGCCCTTCAAAGTGTGCACACCCAGTTTTGCCAGACTTCTGCAGACAAATCGGTTGGTGAACTGTCTACTGTAGGGACGGGCACAGGCACCCTTCCTCACTCGAGTGGCCTCTGCACCCGCATTTTTCACATCTCTGGGCTCCACAGAGTGTCCTGGCTCCAGAGACGAGACACCAGGAGAGGGTGTGGAATGGCAGAGAGGGTCAGCTCCAAGGGCCTGGTCTTGCTGGGGACACGGCAGAGACCCCAGGCTGGAACTGGACGTGGCCTTAGCCTCCCTGAGTGCAGTCTGCTGCCCGGGAGGGAGGCTCTCTCCCGGGCCATGTGAGCAGAGGCAGGGGTCAGGGAGGCCTGGCACAGAGGCCCAGGCGACCCCATCAGTGTCGACCCCACACACCCAGGTGATGTCACTGGAGGCCGAGAACCAGAGGAAGAGCCAGGAGCTGCGCCGGATGCAGGTCCGGGGCGCACAGGGTGCGCAGCAGGGGACGCCGGAGCTGCAGAGGCTGGCGGCCGAGGCACAGGCAGCCAGAGAGGGCTCACAGAGGGAGGTAGGAGCCCAGCAGCGCCCAGGGCTTCCCGTCTGGCAGGCGCGGGGCCCCAAGCTGGGGGACTGGCTGTCTCCACCCCAGCCTGGGCACTTCCTGAGGGGCTGTGGTGTCTCCGTTTACCCCCCATTCACTCATGAGTATTCAACGGGCACCTTGCCCGAGTCCATGGAGGGACCATCCCAGGGGATGGGGGCACGAGTCAGGCCACGAGCAGGGTCTGCCTGGGGCTTGCCCCACGCAGGCCAAGGAGGGCACAGCCTGGGGCCATCGCCCCGTCTGGCCAGGGTTGTGAGGCTGCCAGTGGGCTCTGCTGCCTGCCAGGACCTGCTCCATGGTTCTGGGGTGTCCCTCCCCACCTGGGCTCGGTGTCCCCATAGTCAGACAGGGGGTGGGAAGCAGGTCCAGGGCCCCCTAGCTGTGACATGCCGAGCAGGGGCTAAGGCCAAGCGGGCTGGGGAGTCTTCAGAGAGCAGGTGGGTCTGGAGCCCCGAGTCCCTCCCCCAGGTCCTGAGGCTGCAGCAGACGCTGGTGGAGGCGGAAGCCAGGGCCGCGGCCCAGGAGAAGCAGCTGGAGGAGCGCCTCTGCGAGAGCCGGGGCACCGAGCGGGCCCTCCGGGCCGAGCTGCACCGCGTCACCAGAGAGCTGCAGCAGGCCAGCGGCACGGCCGATGGCCTCCAGGCTCGCCTGGACGGGGCCTGCCAGCGGCTCGGCGGCCTGCAGCAGGAGGTGGCCCAGGCCAAGGGCGCCAGGCGGGAGGTGGAGGCCCAGCTGGGCCGGCTGTGGTCCACACTCCGCCTGGGCCTGGGGCTCCGGGGACAGAGCCCCGTGGCCTCCCCCAAGCGGCCCGGCTCCCCCGCCAAAGGTCAGTGTCGTCTGTGGCTTCAGGCAGGCTCCTGTCCCAGCTGTGTCACCCTCCTGGGGCATCACCCCCGCCCCCCAGGGCCCATGACCCTCGGGTTAGGGTTAGGGTTAGGAATCCAAAGGAGGGATGTCTGGGAGCAGAGCCAGCAGGAGAGAAGCGGGGGCCTGAGCCCTGTGCCTCTCCCCAGGCTCCCCATGGCCGGGGACGGCAGAGAGAAAGGGGGACGGGGCACCTGCGTGTCTGTCACCACATCCCCACCACGCTCTCTCAGTCGTCACTGTCCTGCAGGCTCAGAGGGCACCCAGGGTTCCCCTGGGCGGCAGAGTGCCAGCACCCCCGGCCGGTCCCGCTCGCCGCTCCGATGGCCCTCGCCTGCCCCGGGAGACTGCAGCACAGAGGGGGCCGTGGCCTCGGTGAGGGACGCCCTGAGGGACTTGGCGCAGAAGCTGAGGGATGCCCGGCAGGAGCGGGAATGGGGGCGGGGAGGGGCTGCTCGCTCGGTCTGCTGTCCTTCTGTCTGTCCGTCCTGGATCCACTGAGACCCTGGCAGGACCCTGAGGGATAGATGCCAATAAATACCAGCAGCCCTCGAAAGCCAGCTGCCCCACTGCCCAGGGCTGCCCTCCGTCCTCTGAAGAACCAACCCAGGAGCTGGCCAGGGCCCCCTAGAGTGCCCCAGTGACCCCACCCTGCTGCCCCGGGGATCCCGCAGGGCAGTCCATGAGCTGCCCCCGCCAGATTCGCCAGACTCGAAGGGGCGAGGGTGGGAAGAGACAGACTGACAGTGACGGGGTCCTCCACGGACACCTGTTCCCCTTCCACCCCCACCCCACCCCCGCCCCGCCCGACCAGTGCCAGCCCCGGGGACGGGCTCCAGCCCCACACAGGCCCAGACCCCGGCGGGGGGCCGTCCCTGCAGGTCACCCTGACCCCACCCACGGGCCAGCTCCCGTGCCCCTGCAGGCCCTGCTGCCCCGCTGTGTCCATCCCGCACAGCTGGACACGGGACCCCAGCCGCCACTCCAGCCCTCGGTGCCCCCCTCCCCGCACCCGCAGGCCAGCCCAGCCGCCCACCGCCCTGTCCCGCCCGAGCAGCCTTGAGCTGCCCCACCCCACCCTCCAGCCCGGTACTTGGCCCTCCACCCGCCCCCGCCCACCAGCTGCCCCCGACCTTGGTTCTCCCCCAGGATGCCTGGCGCTGCCAGGAGGGGAGCCTGAGCTGCCGGCTGAGCGAGGCCGAGAGTGAGCGCGCCCGAGCCCAGAGCCACGCGGGGCAGCTGCAGAGGGCACCGGCCGGGGCAGAGGAAGGTGGCCGCCCTTCTCCACCCTGCCCTGGCCACCACTACAAGGTCCCCCAGAGCCCCCCTCCTGGCACCTCGAGGGTCCGTCCCGGGAGCTGCTCGGGCCCGGGCCACAGGGCCAGACCCCGGAACCAGCATGCCCGCTACCCCGAGGCGCCCCAGCACCTGGCAGCTGGCGGGTCTTTCTCAGCCGTGACTTCCCCGTCACAAGGCAGTAAAGTCCAGAGACCTCCAAGGCCCGCCCCGACCAGGCCCCCAGCTACTCCGCCACGCCGGCCTCCTGCAGTCCCACCTCTGGGCATCTGCACTGGCTGTGCCTACCGCCAGGAGCCCTCTTCCCCCACCGGGTCCTCGGCCCACGTCAGCTCCTCAGAGGGAGGCCCCCTGCCCTGCTGGTCACCCCACCTCCTTTCTGCCCCCCTTCCCCCACTCCTGGGTCTGTCCAGGAGGCAGGCCCGGGCCTGGCACGGAGTCCAAGGGAGGGATGTCCAGGAGCAAAGCCAGCAGGAGAGAAGGAAGGGTGGGGAGGGGCCTGGAGTCCAGGCAGAGGGAGCTGGCACCCCAGACCTGCCCCCGGGGACCTTGACTTTGAGGCAGGACGGGAAGGGCAGGGAATTTTCAGAGGGGGGGCCTCTCCAGCCCCTACCATCTAGGTGCCGGTCACTTAAATAAACCAAGCCTCAGTTTCCCAGCCTGTGCAATGGGAGGGGCCATCCCCGAGAGGCAGCCCCACAGGCCCTGGGAGCCAGGTGAGCTGCCCCGCTTTCCCCACAGGCCGGCGTGCAGGCTGCATGGGCCCTGCAGGAGGAGGTGTCCCCGAGGCACGGAGGAGCGAGGCTCCAGGTGGGCGCACCTCACACCCCGGGGCAGGGGGCAGGGTGGGGAGGAAGGCTTCTGGGGGAGGGCGGGTTCCAGGTCCCCGCAGGCAGTGGCACTGGCTGTGCTGGGCTGGGGCAGGCGGCCCCTGGGCGTCGGGCCCCCACAGAGCTCGTCTGGGCCACCCTGGCAGAGCCTTCTTTGCAGTGGTCCCAGCCCTTATTTCACAGATTTGCAGACACTGAGTCCTGTGCAGGGAGTCACCTGGCCCCGGTGGCACAGTCGGCGAGGGGCCAAGTCGGGGGCAGACCCCCGGCCTCCCAGGTCTGTGCTTTTGGCGGCAGGCATAGGGCGGCGCTGGCCTAGCCTTGGAGCTCTCCAGGTGCGTGGGGTCATATTTATGCGGCCACGGGACTGCATTTTCTTCTATGACACTCAGACATGGAAGGAGGTTGCACAGGGTGGACTTGGGTAAATATGCCACGTGCTGGCCTTTGGGGTGTGAAGGCGGCCACCGGGGTGAAGTTTTCAGGTGAGGATCTGGGCCTGGGGTGGGGGCCAGGCCTGGGCGGATGGGGGCTGGCCCGGACCCCCCTCACTGCACCCCACCCAGGCCCACAAGTCCAAGGAACCCTGGGCTGTGCTAAGATCCCTCGGCAGGACAGGGCCAGGGCCAGGGCTCAGCCGGGTCTGGGCCGCTGCGGCTGCTTGAGGACCTCAGAGCTCCAAGAACAGCGCACCTGGCTCAGGGGGTACAGGCCCCAGAGGCGGCCACCCCCAGGTGTCAGGGAATCGGGTCCCCCGGCCCCATGCTGAAAAGACGAGGCTGACGGAGACAGCAGAGTGGAGGGGCTGAGGAGGACACGGGCTCGGGTCCAGGCCACCCCCTCCCAGTGCCTGCGAGGAGGGACCTGGAGAGACGGCCTCGCATGTCAGCATAGCAGTGAGCCGGGCGAGGCCTGTAGGGCCCCAGGGGCAGCCGGCAGGCAGGCCTCCCCTCAGAGGGCAGGTGCGGACGCCAAGCCTGCGCTGACTCGCTCCGTGCGGGGCTCGGCCTGGAGCCTGGTGGCAGGGGCCTGGGTCCCAGGTGCCCGCTAGGCCAGGAGCCTCTGAGGAGTGGCCTCCTGCAGGCGATGGGCAGAGAGCAGAGAAGGAGCTCAGCCTGGAAAACATTTGTGAGCTGAGAGGGGATTTCTGTTTCAAAGGCCCCAGTGGCTGAAGCTGCTGGGGAGAGGCTCGGAGGGCTCAGTCCCAGCGCCCAGGTGCCTGGCTGGGGGCTTGGGAGATGCCCAGGAAGTGTGGGGTCTGAGGAAGCAGGGGAGGCGGGGCCAGGCTGTTTCATTCTACACGTATGTCCACATGTATTTGTTCCATGCGCATTTGAAAACAATGCTTTCTGTTTGCAGGTTACACGTTTTGAAATATACCTATTAAACCAAACTTTACATCATTCAAATATTCCACCTTGATTCTGTCTCCTGGATTTATCGAAGCTAAGAATCATGTGTGGAATTTTCCCAAGACAGTTTTTTGGGGCAATGTCTCCTTTTATCTCTAAGGGTCTGTAACTTCTAGATCTCTCTGACACACTCTCTAACGTTTGCTTACTGGTCTGGAGGCCTCTGTGCCCTGCTCCGTGCCATTTGTCTTGAATTCTGCTCTGCCCAATGCTGGCAGTGTCCCCACCATCTCCTGACCCTGGCCTCTGCACTTTGACCTGTAGGTTTTCGGCCATCGTTGCATTAGCCTGGCTTTGGTTACAATCCTACCTTAGAGTCTTTCCCTTTTGCAGGAGAATTTGCCCCACTTACAAGTTTTGTGATAACTTATGCTCTGCTTTTCTTCCATCGCTGACGAGACACCTGCCCCTTTAACGACTCCTCACGACTTCCTTTTTGCCCTTTCACTGTGGGGTCATCTGCCTGCCCCTTCCCTCCAGTGTCTGCATCCTGGTGTCATCCGTTGTCCGGTCTCTTGGTCACTGCTTGGGGGAGGGGGGTGTTACAACAGTTGAAGTGTTTTCCCCTAATATTCGGTGTTAAGTGTGAAGAGAATGTGTGTGTCACCTTAGCTTAAGGACCTCCCACGGCCACCCCCAGCAGCAGGGGTTCTGCACCTGTGCCCTGGCTCTGCTCTGAGGGCTCCCCTCCTCCAGCCCTGCCCCACCCCTTTCTTTCTCCTCAGCGCCCAGGTGGGGTCCCTGAAGAGCTGGTCCCTGAGTCTGAACCCCACCCCACCCCCTGCCCGCGTCTGCCGAGACGGGGGCTTTGTGCTCACAGCACTCCCCGCCGGCATCCTCCTCTCTGACGGCCCAGCTGCGAGTCGCCATGGACGGCTGACTTCACTCCACGTGTGAGCCCCTGTCCTTGGCCAGAAGTCCCGCTGGCCTGCCTGCCTGCCTGCGGGGCTGGGCTCCCTCCGGGCTCCCACACTTGGGAGGCTGGGTCCACCCTCCTGAGGCTCCGGGAAGCGTCCCCTCACAGCCGCGGGACTAGGTCCCGTTTCCCAGCTGTCCTCTGGACGCCTTCCCATAGGCTGCCGGCCGCTTGCCACCGCCGCCCCCCCCGCCCGCCACCCCCCCCCCCCCCCCCCCCGGCCCCGCACCGGCCTATGGCCCTGTAATGGACTAGGCCCGCCCACCTGGGTGCCCTCCCCTTGGGTGAACTCGAAGCCAATGGGCAGAGCCTTAATTACAGCTGCAAATCCCTTCGCCAATAACCTCACGAACTCGTGGGACAACACCGGCCAAAGGTCACGGGCCATCTCAGAACGCTGCCCTTCGCGGTTGGGTTCTGTTAGGCGCGTCAGCTGAGCTCTTCGTGAGCACAGATGGTTCCCTGAGTCAGGCTCACGTCCCACCTCTTCTGAGCGGGGCCTGTTTTTCCTTAGATTTCAGGCGCCTTGTTTGCCCTCTGACCTCAGTGTCAGAGGGTGTCAAGAAATGTGAGGGTGTTTTAGGTTATTGGAGCTGCTCCTTCCGGAGTGGGAGCCACAGGACCCGTTGATCTTTGAAATGTTTGCCCTGCGCGTGGGAGCCCGCTCCGCGTGCAGGATCAAACCTACCTTCAGTTTATACGAGTTCTTTCCACTTCGAAACCGTCTCTTCCCCCCCCACCACTCCCTGCAACTCTCAGCCGCCCACCCTGCACTCTGGGCCTGCCCCCCTCGCTGACCTCAAACTTCACCTTCTCATCGCGTCTCCCACCAAGTCTGGGAGGACTTAGGGTCTCCGTGGTCTTAGCCGCTCTGCCTTCTCTCCTGCTGCCCCACGGCCCCGGGCTGGCGCTGGTGTTTTCACCGCAGATGGTTCGCCCTCTGGCTCCCCGCTGGGCTCACCTTCTCGAGAACATCAGTTACCGTTTTCTGACACGATTCCCCTTTCCTGCAATAACTCTGTTCTCTTTTTGATTCGAGACCCTCCGATCACATTCCGTGGACCGACGGCTCTCCTGAATCACCGCTGACCGCGAGCGACTCACGTGGTGATTCTTTTCCTCCTTTTGAGAAGGGGGTCCGGTCTCCTTCCCAGTTGGGGCTGCAGAGGAACCCATCAGGGGCTTCACGCGTCTCTGGCCAGATGTTTCACACCTCAAGGAAAGGCAGAGAGGAAGAGCCCAAGGGGAGACGTGGGGAGCAACGGCAGAGACGGCACTGAGGCCCCCCCAGAACTCTTCTGTTCCAGGAACGGGGAGGGTGGCGGCCCCAGCCTCAGGGCAGAGCTGCGGGGTTGTCCTCCGGCTCCTCCCCCCGGCAGTTGCCTGCCAGGGGAGTGGGGGCCTTCCTGGTGCCTCCCCCACCGTGACCCTGGTCCCTGGAGGCCTCCCCTCCACACCCCCACTGCCCCCTCCAGCCCCGGCCTCTGAGGTGCCCACGTGGGGTCTCCACACAGGGCGCAGACGGCTCTGCCGGAAGTTGTTCACATATTCTCCACCCCTGTTCGTCCTTCTGGTTGATCGAGTGTTGAGCAAACTGTGTGCTAGAATCCATCCGTCGTTTGTCCAATTTTTCTAAGAATTCTGGCAATTCGCAATTATCCTATTTTTAGGCCACTTGCCTCCATGTGCGCTCCATCTTTCGGGAACCCTCAAAGTCCCTGGTCTCCAGCTGAGGGAATCTTTCCCAATGTTTGTAACCTGTTGGTCATTGCAGTGGGCGCCCGGGAGGGGGTTCAGACACACCTCAGTCACTGGAGGCCCCGGGCACTCTCCACTCACAGCCAACCCAGGCTGCAGCGTTTCCAGCCCACTGTGGGCTCAGGATACGTGGCCACACCGCCTGCCGCCCACTGCCTGCACCACGTCCAGGCCAGGCTGCCAGGCGGCCAGCGTGAGCTAGAGCAAGGCTTGCATTTGACAACATCTTGCACTCTCATGGACTGGGTTTTTCCCTCGTTTCACATAAGCCAACGTGTTTGTCAAGAGAAAGTTAATTAAAAACATATTTTTCTAATTAAATGGTAGAGGCTGTGCTATGCAAACAGCAAGATTCTTGTTTGAGAGCAAATCCCTCCCTGTTTCCAGGGCTACCCTGGGAATTCAATAGATCAACAATGCAGAACCGAGCCCCAAGGTTAGGACACGCGCGAACACAGCCCCCGGGGGGCCTGCAGGCAGCTGGCGGGGCCTGAGCCAGCGGGAGGCGAGGCGCGGAGGGGGGCCTGGCGCCCGCCCACTGGGAGAGACCGCCCGAGGCTGTCCTCGGACCGGCGCCAGGTCACAGCCTCGATGGCTCAGAGGGGCTCATGGCGTCCACCAGCACCTCACAGTCCCTCGCACACCCTCCCCTCCTCTCCAGAGGGCTCACCCCCAGGGCCCAAATCCAGCTTCAGTCCAGGTTCTAGAGGCGAAGTGGGGAGCCGCTCGGCCTTCTGGGCGCGCTGTAGCTGGAGCGCATTCCTGATACTTGTTCAAGAATGTCTGTGCTCCTTTAGGGCACCATGCTTGTCAGATGTTTTGTGTGTTAAGAGTATTTTATCTTCATAAAAGGAATTGGTGAGCTTTCCATCTCTTTCTACTACCTGGGATCATCTAAATAGCCTCGGAGTTAAGCCTTCCTGAAAGGTTACATTGAACTCACCTGCAAATGCCCCGCCCCTCCTGTCAGCTTACGTAATACATTTTCATTTCCTCTCCCAGCTTTTCCCTCGCGGTCTCTGAGTTTTTCTATCTCTTCTGGGGTCAGTTTTGGACATTTGGAAGTCACCCATCTCATGTTCAAAGGCGCTGCCAGGAACTCGCTCTTATGTTTGGTGGCCGTTTTTCATTTTTACACCTGTAGTTAGATCTTATTTATATCTATAGTTAGATCTGTTTCTGTCCCTGATGTTGGAGATTTTTATTTGTCTCTCTTTAACTTGCCAACAGTTCATCTGTTTTATTGGTCTTTTCAAAGAATCAACTTTTATCTCTTTTCTCCTTTCATGTGGTTTATTCGTTTCAGCTTTTATCCCTATGGACACACTCTTTGTTGTTGTTGTAATATTTCTGATTTCTTCAGTTGCATAGTGCTGTGTTTATTCTGGGCTTTACTCTTTCAATAGTAAAAGCATTCAGTGTTATTGTGTTTTCCCTCGTTGTGGTTTGGTATGTGCCCCCATACGTTGTTGTTGTTGTTGTTGTTGTTGCTTTATTTACTTTTGGCTGCGTTGGGTCTTCGTTGCTGCGCGGGCTTTTCTCTAGTTGCGAGGAGCGGGGGCTACTCTTCGTTGCGGTGCACGGGCTTCTCACTGTGGTGGCTTCTCTTGTTGCAGAGCACGGGCTCTAGGCGCGTGGGCTTCAGTAGTTGTGGCTCGTGGGCTCTAGTGCGCAGGCTCAGTAGTTGTGGTGCACGGGTTTAGTTGCTCCGCGGCATGTGGGATCTTCCCAGACCAGGGCTCAAACCCGTGTCCCCTGCATTGGCAGGTGGATTCTTAACCACTGCCCCATCAGGGAAGCCCCCCAAAGGTTTTTATCATGAATTCTTTTCCTTTCTTACCAACCCTCTAGGAGTTTCCGCTTTTATTTCTTCTTTAATTCAAAGGTTGTTTAGAAGAATAGATGCTGTGCCTCTTCTTGCGGCTGTGTCTCGTCTTACTGGAGAGGGGCTGCCTTTGGGGCCGTTATGATGTTTTGATCAGCTTCTGGGTGGATCTTTGCTTACGTTCCTGGTTTGTCGGTTGCTTCTTGGTTGTCGGTTGTTTGCTTTCTTGGTTCGGTTTTGTCTATTTGTTTGTGGTATGTTTGGAGGGAAACTGGATAAGCTGATTGCAGAGTTTACAGGGAAGAATAGATGTTTGAGATTTTCTAAGAAATTTTTGAAATAGTATCGTAATACTGACTGTAACAGTAGCGTGGTCAAAGCAGCAGGGGTTGGCACAAGGGTGGACGAAGAGGCAAGCAGGACAGGACAGAGTCCAGAAGTTTCCAGCTGTCCCTAACCGGCACCAGATCCCAGCCTCCTGTCTGGGCTACTGAGGCCCACCGTGTAAAGTAAGGCGCTTGGGTCCCCTTATATTGGAGCACTTCCCAGCGCTAGTTCTGTCCTGTGACCGGCCAGAGGGCTCGCGAGGCTCCCAGAGGGCAGGGCCAGGTGGCCGTGCACTGCTGCCCAGCGCTCACCCACACTGGACACTTGCCAGCTGATGAACAAATCGATCCGTTGTCGCCAGTGGATGAAAAGGCTGAGGACCTGAACTCCGAAGGATGCGCTGGGGTTGGCGGCAGGCTCTGCTCTTGTGCAACAGGCAGGGTGCGGAACGTTGCGTCCGCCTGCTGTGCTAGTGCCTGAGGCATTTCTAGCCTCTACAGACCCCCACTTTACAGCAGCCCCGATACAGGGGGGCGGTCCTCACAGTTCTTCTCCCGTCCTTCTCTTGCTCCCGACGAAAACGCTGTGAGATCGCATCACACCCGTCCGCAGAGGGGGAAACCAAGGCTGGGGGCTGGCCCAAGGGCACGCGCCGAGCCCTGCCTCCTTCCCCAGGCCCGGGGTGGAACCACAGAAGCCGGCGGTCGAGCCTCGTGCGCTCCTGCAGCTGAACCCCCGCGCTGAGCGCAGGCTTGTGACGCGTGCACGGCCAGCCGCCCCCCATTCAGGCTCAGGGCTCAGAACCAAAGCAAGCCAGCAAGGAGACTGACTCCGTGGGGCAAAGGGAGGTGTCCATAAAGGGTGCCCCGTTCCGTTATTATGGTTCATCTGAATTCCACAAACGCTGCGTCACTACGAGAGGAGCACAGCGCGTCACGAGTGGCCTGGAGCCTCTTTAAAATACCGTGAAATATTTAAGCCATATTTGAAGGAAACGTCTGCTTTTCTACGGGAAAATGTGTACAAACAGAAAACTGTAATTTCCAAAATTGTAAAGAAGGGTGAAACCTCAATTTGAGGTACAAGCATTGCCCTCCCTTTCCTTTAACTTTCTAAACTGACAGACCCAGAAAAGTTCCTACAGGGTCACGGCACCTGTCCCACCTTCACCCAGCCTGGGACGGGGGTGCCCGGTGGCTCCCCCTCTTCCCCTGAGCCAGTCCTCCTCTTGTATTTAGTGAAAACGGAGTGGGAGGTGGATGCAAAGCCCCCTTAGACACACGGCTCCCGGGACACAACTGCTGGGTCCCTGTGCCTTCAGGCGTTCCTGCTCTGGCTCTAGACCCAGTCTCCCTCTTCCTAAACAAGCACCTCTTGCCCGCCACAACCCACACCCCCTCCTCTCTCTGCTGGCCCCATCTCCCCTCCCCCAGCCAGGATTCTGGAAGGGCTGCCCCTCCCCCTCTCCCCA
Source organism: Orcinus orca (assembly GCF_937001465.1). NCBI lineage: Eukaryota > Metazoa > Chordata > Mammalia > Artiodactyla > Delphinidae > Orcinus > Orcinus orca. Next base: position 120,045,826 of record NC_064565.1, read on the forward strand.
GACCGTCAGCACCGCAACCTCCCGGGACCCACACAGACACAGAGATCACCAGCAACTTTGGTCCCTTCCAAAGGGTGCCTTTTGGGTCCATGTCTACCCGAGCCCCTGGAGCTTTCCGCACAGGAGCCCGACCTCTCCCTCCGATCTCCGCCAGCTCTCTGGTCCTCCCTGGGCCCAGCCTCCTCTTTTCTCTGCTCTGAAGTCCACTTGGCCTGGACCCCTCCTCCCCCCACTCCCTGGCCTTCCGTGCCAGGGCCTCCATAGTCACTTGGTCCTGTGACACTGCCCCCGGCGCAGTGACCCCCGGGAGACCCCTCAACGTGCTCCCACACCCACCTTCCCATCCCAGCAAGTGGGCTCCGGACACCCCGCACGCAGTCCAAGCTTGGGAGCCCTCGTGGCACTGCCTGCCCCTCACCCGCCACGCGGCCCTCGGGCTACCTCTCCATTCCGTGGCGCGTTCTTCCACTTCTTGGCTCCTTGAGCCCAAGCCGCCACAGGCTCCGTATGGACAATCCCGGGGCCCCCAACTTGCCTTCCTCCGCCCCCCGCTCAGCCCCCGCAATGGGCTGGACGCGGCTCCTGATTTTCCAGAGTGCTCTGTACCAAAGATCACCACCACCTCCTGCCCACCAGACACTCGCGGGCAGGACGGCATCCGTGTGCTCCCGAGAATCGCCAGGCCCCACTGCGCACCAGCTCCAGCCCGGGGACACCACAGGCGCTGTCCTCGTGAAGGCTCAGAGAGGAGGGGTGACAGGGAGGGGGCGGCGCAGCGGGAGAGGGGGGCGGCCAGCAGCACTCCGGGCTCGGGCAGCAGGGGTGGGGAGGCCTGAGTCACGGGGGTACGAGGTGGGCACAGGGGAAGAAGGCTGCAGGTGGAGGGCGTGGGGGCTGAGCCCCACCCGCCCCGGGAGCTTCGGAGGACTTGCGGGGACTGTCGCGGTCTTTCTTCCAAGGGCTGGAAGCAGGGCAGGGAAAACGGATGTGTCTTCTGAGCCACTCTGACCACAGCGGAGAACCCGCCTTTGCCCACGCCGCCGGGCCAACAAGGCCTGCTTCTAGGACCCCTCCCACCCCGCCCGTGGTTACATCGGAAACTGCCCGATCCGTGCACACGGCACTCAACCTGTTCTTGCGTCTTTGCTTCCCAGCCACTGCACGTGATCTGGGCAGACGCCAGGTGCCACAGCCTCACCTGCAGCACACCCCGGGCCGTGCTTCCAGACGGCCTGTGCCTCCCTCCCCCAGAAGCACTGGACACGCGGCACCAGGCCCTGGACGAGGGCAGAAGGCACAGGCAGGGCCTGGCCCAGAGCGGGCGCTGCTAGAGGAGAAGGTCGCCCCCCTGGAGCGCAGGCGCGGGAGGCCCTGCAGCAGGTGAGGGGCCCCGGGGGGCAGGGCCCTGCCTTCCCTTTAGGAATCGCTCCCTCCGTGTGAAGGGAAGTCCAGGGAGACGCTGGAGGCAGGTGTCAGGCCTGGAGTCACCCAGACGCGTCCAATCCCCAGCTGACAGAGGGGAAACCGAGGCGGGAGGGGCACGCAGGGAGTCAGAGCCCCAAGGCCTCTCCCTGGTTTCCTGCTCCACTGCGGGCGCCCCTACGACAGAAGGTGGACTGTGGACACACAGCTCCGGGAAAAATAATCAGCCGAGCCGGGGGCTCAGCCTCAGGCCAGAGTGACCTGCCTACGCGCGGCCTCTGCCCGGCCCCTGCCCGGCCCACGTGCTCTGGCGGCGGCGGCGGCGGCGGGCGCAGCGCGCGGAGAGGCGTGTCCTGCGGGAGGAGCGGCCGCGCTGCGCCCCGGGCGGCCCGCCTGCAGGCGGAGCTCGCGGTGCACCGGGCCCAGGTACCCGGATCCGGTGGATGGTCCCCGGAAGAGGGGGGTGGGGTGGAAGGGTGGTCCCTGGAGAGTTGGGGGTGGGGAGGCGGGGTATGGGGAGGGCCTCGCGGGCGTCCAGGCAGGGGCTGGGGGGCCGGGGAGGCACCGGCTTCTGTGTCCCAACCTGCCAGTGGGGAGTATGCCCGCCCTGGGCCTGTCCACCCGCCTCCAAGCTCAGGGTCAGCCTGGCGTTGGCAGGTCACCCTGTGGACCTCCACAGCCCTCCGGTGATGTTACCCCAACTCTACCTCTGCTGTCCTCGGGGGAGGACCACAGGTCATGGCAAACACACACACGCGCGCACACACACACGCACACACCCGCGCACAAACACACACACACACACGCGGCGTTGTTCCCAGTGTTTGAGCGCCAGTCCTGCCTGGAGCTGTGTGGCATTGGCACACTGCCCGCCTCTGGAGCCCAGATTCCCCTGTCCGCGGTGGAGATAGCCCAGGCTCAGGGGGTGCCCTGCAGATGGGGGCAATGGGAGGGTAGGTGTAGGCCCGCACAACAGAGACCAGGAAGAGCGCCGGAAGCCGTCTCGTCACCCTTGCAGACCCAACATGGGCTGGGGTGCAAGACAGGGAACCAACCAAAGAGGCTGAATGAATGCAGGACAGGACAGGGCACGGGCCGGCCCACAGACGGGCAGAAAGGATGTGAAAGGCAGGGAGGCCCAGGGGCCTGCTGGCCAGTGATTCTGACAGCTGAACTGTCCCCAGGCGTGAATGGACCATCTTCACGTATGAAACGGGCCAAAGTGGAGGTATTTGGGTTGAAATCAGGGGTTGGGGTCACCAGAGCATCTTCCTGGGGCCCAGGTTAACTGATGGGGAAACTGAGGCTAGTGAAAGGAAATGACGTTCTTGGAACCAGGCAGAATGTCACCCAGGCCCCAACCCCAGCTATGGCTCTGTGGACCCACCCGGCAGGCCTGCTGTGTGCAGGGACCTCCCAGGTCATGTGGCCTGAGAGGCAGCTCCCTTGACCTCGATGTCCTGCCTCTGCCCCATAGGAACAGGCACGACCCATCCAGCTGACCCCGGCGGAGTGCGAGGCTGGGCTTTGGGCCTGGGATTCTGATGCCCTCTCAACACCCCCAGGGGTGGGCAGGACAGGGAGTCCAGAGGGAAGACAGACCACCGGGCAGTAGGTGGAAAGCCTGCGCTGGGCTGGTGACCAGGCACCCGAGGCACCCGTCCCTTCAGACTCCGTGTCCCCACCTGAGCGGGGGGGGGAAGCAGGAGTCCTGGCAGTGGGGAGAGCTGGGGGCTCAGTCCTGGACCCCAGAGCAGGGCAGCCTTCCCAAGGCCTCTCTGGGGCGAGGGCATGGTTGGGTCCTGCTGCCCGGGCGGCCTGGCAGGTGGTGGCTGGAGGCTGTGTGAGCACACCTGGGCAGAGGTCTCGCTGCCTGTCCCCTGGAGCCGGGAGCTGGGCTCATGTGCAGGCACAGGGACACGGCCCTCCCGACGTGGCACGGATGACCAGGTACAGCTGCTGTCCCTTGCACCGCAACACTGGCCCTGGGTGGAGGTGTGGGTGGACCCTGCCAGCCTGGGCTCAGCTGTGTAAAGGGAACTGGGCCGAGAAGGGAAGGTTCGTCCCTCACGGTAGGTCCAGGCAGCAGTGTCCGGCCAGGGCTTCTCAGAGGGCGGTGGAGGGTCCGTGTTTCATGGCTCAGCCCATGGACTTTGCAGGGACCACCTCAGGCCCAGTGGATCCCTGAGCTTGTCACTGTGCCACCTGCCTGCCAGGTCCTGCGCAGAATGGCTCTGTGCGGGCGCGGGGTTTGTCTGGGCCATGCAGCCCAGGGCAGGAGGGCCCGGGCACCACAGGGGCCAGGCTTGGCCTCGCCAGCACACAGTCGTGGCCGCTGGGACGAGTGGTGAGGTGACAGTGCCCAGGTCTCTCAGACTTGGAGGGCAAAGATGTCGGGGGGCGGGGCGTGTGGACACCAGCGAGGAGTGAAAAGGACAGGCTCAGGGTCGGAGAAGAGGCAGAGGCCACCGGCCACGGCAGGGGCAGGAAGGAGAGTGTTTCACTGTGTCAGGAGCAAGGTGCAGAACTAGGAACAGTGGGGTCCCCACAGGGGGTGACGGCGGCACCCCAGCGCGGAGGGCAGGCTCCAGAGAGGACTGACCAACGCACCCCGAGGGAGGACAGCAAGGCCCCGCCCAGCGAGGAGCTGCCAGGCCTGGAGCCTCCAGGAGAGCCGCCACCCGGGTCACGTGTCCCCAAGCACATGGGGACACGTGTCCCGGGCAGGCCCTGGCCACCATGTGCACACTGTCCAGCTCAGGTGGGCTCGGGGACAGGACGGTTTTCCAGAGGGAAGTGGCCGGGTCAGTGGGGTGGCCATGGAAGGCAGGGACCCTGGGGACAGAACTGGGGTCAGGATGGAGGCACAGAGGCCAGCAGATCAGGTCACTGAGAGCCAGCGGCCAGCTTGTCCACACAAGGCCACCTGCCTTCTCACAGAGAAGGGTTGTCCAGCCGGGCATGGTCACCAGGACCCTGCAGCTTCTCCTGAAGGGCAGGCCCAGTGCCAAGCTGGGGAAGCCAAGGGCTCCCGTGGCCGCTCGGGGTAGGGGGCCTGGGGGCTGGGAGGCCGAGATGGCACTGCCCCGGGCAGCAGAGCCAACCGCGGGTCCCTGGAGCCCAGATGGGGGAGGGGAGGAACAGCTAATGAGTTCCAGGAGGTCAGCTGTGAGGGGCCCGAAAACCCATAAACCCTTTATTGGTGTCTCAGGAGGGGAAACCCGGATGCAGCCATTTATTTACTTTGGATTTCACTTTTCTCTTCTCTTTTTAACATGCACGTCCAGGAGTGTAACTGGATTTTTAAAGAAACAGGACTTCCTTTCTCAGTGGAGGGGCACCCTTTGTTTTCCTCAGTCCTGAAGAAGAAAGGGTCCCCTCCTTCTGTAACACGCTGGACACTGCCCCCGTCACGTTGCACTCGAGACCGATCCGCCATGTCCCAGGGCCCCCCGAGAGACCAGGCCCTGTCCAGCCTGAGGGCGAGAGGACAGGCCTGGGCCTCCAGCAGCTGGGGCTGACCACTGTCCCACCCGGCCCAGAGCCGGGGAAGTGGACAGGTCTGGTCTGGGGCCCAGATTCCCATCCTGCCCCAGTGGCTGATGGGCCAGGCCTGCCCTGCGTGTCAGTTCCTTCCTCCAAAGGGACCATCCACAAGGGGGCAAAAAGGAGCCCCCAAACCTTCCCACCAAAAGTGTTTGTTTCATTGGTCACCCAACATTCATCCCCAGTTCTTCCCCCCTGTCCTGTGCCTGCGTGGTGAGGATGGGGGCCAGGAGGGGGGCTGTACTCAAGCAGCGGGCCGTTCCAAGGAAGACGGGCTGTGGGGACAGGGACACAGAGGACATAGGCTGGCTGGGACCTGGTCAGGGAGAGGTTGGGGCCTATGAGCCGGCTGCAGGCGCTGAGGTGCAGGGGTGCCAGGATGCAGCGCACAGAGGCTCCCTGAGGCTGGGAGCGGCACTGCAAGGGCCTGGAGGTACCAGGAGATGCAGCTGGTCCAAAGCAGGACAGCAACGTGACTGGTGGTCCCCCCTCACTCTCATAGCAGCCCCACATGCTGGACGGCCCAGGCCACTGGGCATCCTGGCCAGGGAGCTCCCTCCCCCAACCCAGCCAGCTCTCATGGGATCCAGAGCCCCTCCCGGGGGCACCCCACGTGCTCTCCAGGGAAAAGGCTGGCCTGAGCTCACACCCCCGCCAGAGACTGTGGCAGGTTCTGCTCTTGTAGACAGAGCTGAGGAGGGAAAGGGACAACGTGAGGGCGGGGGCCGAGAAGGAGCCGCTGGACCATACCTGCCTGCACCAGGAAGCGGACAGGGCCCTGAGGCAAAACCAGCTGGGCTCCATGCACCCCAGTCTTGGGAGTGGGCCGGGGCCTGGGGCTGGGGGTGTCCGGGTGGGTGTGGGTCCCAGTGCTTCTGTCTCGTGCTTGGACACACATACGCACACGCCCAGATGGGAAGGGCGGGCTGGACCACTCCTACACAGAACAGGTGCGGAGACGCAGCCCCAGACAACAAAGGGGTCCACCAGGGCGACACCTCAGGTCTCAGGGCTCCATGGGCCCCGTGGGAGTGGGGGGACCATCAGGGGACCGTGAGCCAGTGCATGGACCAGAAGGGGGAGGAGTGTGGGAAACACAGGGCCAGGCAGGCCTACAGGCAGGTCCAGGGGCTGCTCCTGTGTGTTCTGGGGTATCTCCCCTTTCACCACTGGACAGACCCTCTATCGCCAGACAAGGAATCGGCAAGGGAGGTGGGGGCGAGAATCAGCCTGCGATGCCTCTGGGACCCCAGGTCCAGCCAAGTGGAAACTAGGATGCCATTAAAACAGATGTAAGGCTCACCTTGCCGGCCTGTGGGTGGGGCTCCGGAGCAGACAAGGCCCGGGGGCCGAATGTGTCTACGAAACCCTCCGCTCACCTTCCGGTCCTGGCCAGGCCCCGGGCTCCAGCAAAGGGCAGCCGGGCCAACTGGGGGTCCCCAGGGGAGGGCTGGATGCGCCTGTCCCGGGACTCTGCGCAGCCCTGGGTGGGCAGGCCACAGTGAGGTGCCTGGGGTCTCACCTATGCCCAGCGGCTCCAGGAGCTGGCCACCCAGCACCAGCGAGACCTGATGGTGGAGGCCGAGCGGCTGCACGGAGCCCATGTACAGGCTGCACAGGCCCTGGCGTCCCGAGAGAGGACCCACCAGCAGCAGGTGAAGGTGCTGGAGAAGCAGGTGGGCAGGGACCCAGCGCCCGGCGGGGGTGCAGAGGGAGGGGAGGGTCCCTGCGCCCGCCTGGCCCCAGCCCGAGGTCCTCCGGCAGCGCTACTGCCCGGTGGGCTCCAGGCCATCCCCACGGAACCCCACACTACCCTCCGTCACTCCCACACCTCACTGAGGGGCGGAGGGGGATTCTGGGGTGGGTCACCACCCTCTCCGTGCCGCCATCGCCCCCCATAAAGAGGGGCGGGGACAGTCCCTCAGCCGGTGGTTGCTGCGTATGAAACGTCCAGATGGTGCCTGGCGCGTGGCAGTCCTAGTAGCGGTGGCCGCTGCACCGTCCTGCGGAGTCAGGGACGGGGGCAGCAGCGAACGGGGGGGCGGGGCAGTAACAAAGCAGGACAGAGCCTTGAGTGTGTGCCTGTGCTGACCACACCCCCCCCACACGCACGCATGTGCACAGACACACACGTGCACGCACACATACACAGACATGCCAGCCGGGGCTGCCCCGCGGGCTCCGAGCTCTCTGCCTCGGGGGAGCTGCTCGATGGGGGAACAGAGGAGGGAACTGAGACGCAGAGACATAGAGTGGCAGCCCGCTGACTCCCTGAGGTGGTGTCCCTGACCCTCCAAGCCACGTTTGCTCGACTTGTAAGCCCAGGAGCATTATTTCCTCATTACTCTGAGTGTGTTCATGGCTGAGTGGAAGGAGGTCCACCCACTGTGAGTGGTGGTCACCCGGGTCCCTAAGAGCCCACGGGGGGGTGACCCTGATCAGAGGTGGGACCCTGCACGCCCCATCTGGCCTCTGGTGAGTCTGTCTGTCTGCCGGGGTTTCTCTCCACGCACACCGCCCCCTTGGGAGCCGTGGACCGCGGCCTCCCAGCCCTTCCGGTCACGGAGCTCAGCCACGGGGCCCGCCCGCCCGCCCGAGCTCCTGCCCTGTCCCCAGGTGGCCAGCCTGAAGGAGCCGCGGGACCAGGAAGTGCAGCAGCGGCGACGAGCCCGCCTCGGCCAGGCCTTCCAGGCCAAGGAGTGAGTCCGGCTCCCGACCCCTGGGTGGCCCGGCTGCCACTGCCCTGACCGGCCCGGCAGCAGAACCGCTGCTGGGGAAGCAACGCCTCGTGCTTCTCAGCCGGGGGGCCGAGCTCGAGGGGCACCGGGCCAGGGAAGCCACCACCCGTGCCGGGAGTCAGTGGGCACCCTCTGATCCCCTGACCACAGAGCTCCCCCAGCCCTTGGGACCCCCGCCTCCGGCTGGCGTGGCCCGAGCTCCGGAGCCGCTGCTCTCCGACGCGCCCCTCCCCGGCAGCACGGAGCCTCCCGCGGCCGGCATCGGCCCTGGCACCGCTGTGGATGTGCTGACCCGGCCAGACCCCGGCGGCCAGGCCCCAGCAGGCCAGCTTCCGCAGCCACGGGCTGCATTCCGTGCCCTCAGCTCTGTAAACATGGGGAAACACGTGGAAAACATTTCCACCAACTGAAGCCAAAAACATAATGTCCCGCAGGGCCCAGCTACCACATCCCTGCGCACAGAGGCGGCAAGACCTCCGTATCCAGGAACTGCAGGGCCGTCACGGTGGCAGGTGGCTGCAAGTGACTCAGAGTCCAGTCCCCACCCCCACCCCCACCCCCCCCCCGTGCTCCCCGCCCCGTGACTCACTGCCCGTGAGAGGCATCAGAATGTAAACGTTAAAGTTGTTAGAGAACCACCCACTTTCCCAGCCTATAACTCTGGGAAAATTCCTGCGGGAATCCAGCCCTGGTTGCCACGGAGACCGGGGCAGCCATCTTAGGCCGATGCCTGGTTCACCTGTTCGCATTTTCTCTCTTTTCCCCCCATGAACACTGGTCAGAGTGATTTGTTTCCTCTCCAAATGGCCTCTTTTGTTTTGTAAGTGACGTGTTTACAACATCTGCGGGGCACCAGCCAGCCCAGGAAATTCCTGCGTCCGCAGGTGCTAGCCGCCACCCCGAAGCACCTCCTCCCTCCAGGACTCATGGGGGTGAGAAGGGCCAAAGCTCCTGGAGCCCACCCATTCCAATCACGATCCCGCACTTAAAACAGGCTGTCCTGTCAGGCCTTCCTTTCTGACTGAACCTAGTAACGGAGTTGCCATATGTTGCGAACTGCACAAAAAATAGGTTTCATTCTGCCTGTCAGCTCTGCCTGATTATTGGTGGCTGTGTTGAGAAGGATTCTGAAGTTCAGCCCAGACTCAGAGGGGAAGAGCATGGTGACCCATTAACAACGCTGCTCTGGGCGAAGGAGGCGTTAGTGGTGGTGTTCGCACCCAGGTATTCACCAGCTCGCAGCGGCCCATTGGAACGCATAGCAACCCAGAGGCTGCCCCCACCATTGGAGAGCCTGGTACAGACAGGAAGGGTAGGGCCGTGAGACACACACAGCTCTGATGCTCAAGGCCTGGCATTTAGTAGGCAAGTCCCTTCCCTTCCTCCTCGACCCGGCGACCCCACGACCCAGTGGGCAGCTCCCTTGTGGAGGAAGGGCCTGAGGGTTGGCGGGTGGGGAGGAAGGGCCCGGCATCTGGAGATGATTGGCACTTGGGGAGGAAGGGCCCGGCATCTGGAGATTGGCACTTGGCAAGAGTCAACACTTGCCTCCCTTTGGTGGGCACTGGCGTCTCCGTCACGCCTTTGGCACTGAATCTCCCAGCACAGAGGAGGTGCCTAGTAAACGCGCACAGATGAGAGAGGAACACACCCCAGATGCAAAAGGGGTCGGAAAGATTTCTCAGCATTGAAATGAGGGCCACGCGCTATTTGATCAATGTCCTTGCTGGTGATTTCTGGACCCTCCTTGCCCAGGCTGCTCCCGGGAGACGTAAGATTTCTTATATTTCAATGAAAGTTCAATCAGTGTAGGAGACGCTGTTTTTACTTGTTCAACATAAAGTTGTATACTTAGGAGAAAGGATTTTTCTGATGGAGATAAACTGCTGTTTTCTTAAACATTTCCAATGGCAAGCGTGTGGCTTCCGTGTGAGAGCTTTATGACCGCCCGCACCCACGTGTGCACAGCTGTGTACCCTGAACCAGGGCCCCCCATCTCTGCCGCAGCTGCACCAAGGCCCCATCCATCCTCACAGTGTAGTGACCACGCCGGGTGGGCCTCCGCAAGAGCCAGATCCCGCCTGCCCCTCCAGGCCCTGTGACCTCCTGACCTCATTCCCGGACCAGGTAGGGGTCTCCCTGAGGTCTCACCTACGTGGAAGCCCCAGGTGCTCAGGGTGGGTGGGAAGGAGAGAGTGGGAGGGGGGTGCAGCCAGGCAGCCTCCACCACCAGCAGCCCTGCTGGAGCCCCCGTCCCAGCCCTGCAGGGACCAGCCGGCCAGGCCAAGTTCGGTGGGGGAGACGCTCCCCACCTTGGCCGGCACGGGGTCCTGGGGCTTCCCGAGGTCGGCTCCGGGGCTCCCCATCTAAACTGCGTACACACTCAGGCCCTAAATTAAAATGTCACAGGCCTGTTGGGGAGTCTCGGGTTTCCTGGCCGCGGAACACGAGCCTGCTTGATAAAACGATTTTGGTTTTGATAAATGTGGACTTTCTGTGGCCAAGACAAAGGCACCCTTGAGTCTGGAGGGGAACCTGAAACAGCACATTGCTGAAAAGTATTTCCTGATAATATTTTTAGCACCTGGAAAAAAATTTTTTTTTCTCTTTTTCGCCTGTGGAGCTGTGTGTGTGTGTGTGTGTGTGTGTGTGTGTGTGTGTGTGTGTGTGTGTGTGTGTGTGTGTGTGTGTGTGTGTTTGAATGTAATACCCAGCATGGCGGTGCCTCCTGTTAACCCCCAGTCTCCCAAATGGGACTGCAAATGGCCCAGGGTGAGGGCCGCGGAGGGTCAGCAGGCCTGTGCCTGGAAATGCACAGCCTCGCTGGGGGTCTGCCTGCCGAGCACCACTGTGTGCCCCGGGCATGGCCCCTGGGGCAGCCCTGCCCCTACAGGCCCCCAGGAGGACCCAGAAGAGAGCCTTTACTAGGGTCCCCTGAGGCATGTGCTCAGGAGAAGGTCAGCAGTGCCCCGGAGGGACCTCCTCTGCCTAGGCGGCCTACTCAGAGGAGGAAAGTGCAACTGGGGGGAGGACGGGGCGTGTGCCCCCTCCCACCCCCTGCAGGAGGTGGGCCAGTCTAGGGGGGGTCAGAGGTCAGCCTGGACAACCCACTGTTCCCACCTTCCCCCCTGCCCCCACCCCCCCCCCCCCCCGCCGTGGTTTGGTGCAAGCTGGGAAGTTCTGCCCCTTCTCCCTGTCAGGGAGGGGCCACCTGCCCTCCCCCCTGAGGAAACAAACAGGAGAGGGCCTTCCCCTGGGCCCCAAACCCACGGCACAGACGGCAGAGGGCTGCCAGTTTCCCACAGAAAACCCACAGATGGAAAAGCACGTCCTCCTGGGCTCCCACCAAGGTGACCGGCCTGCTGGCAGCTCTGCCCTCCGGGCTGCACTGTTGGAGGCCGTGTCCTGACCCCACGGGGATTTTGCGAGTGAGGTTCACGGACCCTCCCTGTCCAAGGAGGGTGAGGCTGCCACACCCCTCCTCCGACCTTGGCCATGATTTGACCACTGTGCTGCAGCCTGGCTCAGGTCTTCCCCCCACCTCCCCACTCAGCATCTGAGCCAGCGGGGTGCCAGGCTTGGCTTGTCCTCACGAATCAGCCCCCACCAGCACCCGAGAGCAGAGAGGGTGGAGAGCCCCCGGGGGTCGGGCCCTGCTCTGGGCCTAGGGACCAGAGGTGGCCAGATGCCGGCCCCCTGTGGAGGACAAACAGAGTCTGACTCAGAGCAAGTTCCTGTGGCACGAGAAGAGCTGCGATGGCCACAGGCTGGAGACGCAGAGTCTGAGTTGTGGGCACTCGAGGGCCTGCTCCCACCCACGGGGCATCTGTCCACTTGCCCCCAGGCCGGCGTGGACCAGCCTCCCCGATGGAAGGCTGATTTACCGGGAGTTGGCCCCAGACTTCTCTTGCTGTGAGGTTTCCTTAGGCCCCCAAATCATCTCCCCCCGCATTTCTCCTGATGTGGCCATGCAGGGCAGAAACTGCTTAATGCCCTGAAGCAGCCCGGGCCAGAGTCCTCCTCACATACGACCAGATGGCAAGCCTCAGGGCTGGGTGGGCAGCGTGAGGCTGGCCTCTGGCCACTTCCAGAAGGGTGGCCCCCCGCCGACGACACGCTGGCAGGAGGGTGACCTGGTCCCCTGGGGGACAGGGGCCTGAAAGGACACCCAGGAGGCCTGCCCCCAGGCCCAACAACTCACGCAGGCCTGAGGGTCTGTCCTGGAGCTGCCTTGCGGACAAGGCACCTCCTCTGGGCCGGCCCCACACGGGCGGCTGGGGACCCACGGAGGAGGAGGAGGATGGCCCCGGCCGCAGGGCACGCCCGCAGAGCCCTCTCCTCGTGGCCAGGCCACCTCCGGGGGGCTCGGGGCCGTGGGCTGAGACGCCCGCCCCGCTTGGCGCTTTAAGAGCCGCCTAATTTGCATGGCCCGGCCTGGCCCCGCCCAGGCCCGAGTGACCGCCCGGTTGGATATTTAAATCGCGGCCGTAGGGGCGGGTCCGGCTCCGAACGCGGTCCCGCCCGGCGCCTTCCTCCGCGAGAGGCGACCGGAGCACGGCCCGGCCGAGCGGCAGCGGGACTCCGAAGTCCACCAACGGCGCGGCCGCGCTCCCCGCACGCCCGGCCGGCCGGCCCTGCGGGCCACTCCCGACCGCGGCCTCGCTCCTGCCCCGCGGTGACCGCAAGCCCCCCTGCGGCCCCTCCTCGTCGCCTGTCCGTCCCCGCTGTGTCTTCGCTGTGTCCCCCGCTCCGTCCTTCTCTGTCCCCGTTCCGTCCCGCTGTGTCCCTCGCTCCGTCCCCGCCCGCCGACCCCCGGCGATGCCGCGCGGCGCCACCTGGGCGCTGCTCTTGGCCGCGGCCCTGGGGCTCGGGGCGCGCGGCGTGCGCGGCGCTGTGGCCCTAGCCGACTTCTACCCATTCGGCGCGGAGCGCGGCGACGCCGTCACCCCCAAGCAGGACGACGGCGGCTCCGGGCTGCGGCCGCTCTCCGTGCCCTTTCCGTTCTTCGGCGCCGAGCACTCCGGCCTCTACGTGAGTAACCCGAGCCCGCGGGGGGCGCCAGGGGGGTGCTGCGCCCCAGCCGCTGCCCGCCGCCCCGAGTCCCGCCGCCGCCGCCAGCAACTTGGCACCGTGGCGGCCAGAGGTGGAATGAGGACAGCGCTTCCTCCCTCCGGCGGCCAAGGCCGGACAGCCGCCCGCGGGAGCGGCGGGCGGGGTTGGGGGCCCGAGCTGCGGCCCCGCCACCTTGGCGAGTGGAGCGGGGCGCGCCCGGCCCTGGCCCCTGCCCCTGTCGGACCGCCTGGGGCTTGGGCTGCGGGCACTGAGCCGTGTGCCCCTGCTGGGCCCAGCGCAGCGGGGTGAGGGGAGGCCTGCCCCGTCCCGCCCCGTCCCGGTTCCTTCACAGACAGCAGTGTAACAGCAGGCGGCTGCTTCCTGGGTCCTCAGTTTCCCGAGTGGGGCTCCTGGCCCCTTCAGTTCCTCACTTGGCCTGCCGAGGTCTCAGCCCCTCCCAGGGCCACACGGGCCCCGCCCCCAGTTGACACCTGAGGCCCACTTGCTGGAGGCTGGGACGCGCCCAGACTTTCAGAGGTGCTGTGCGAGACTCAGCAAGCTGGTCGTCTCTGAGCCGCCCTTTTCCTCTCCCTCTCCTCCTGAGCCTGGGGGCTGGCCACTCAGGCCCAGACCTTCAAACAGGACTCCCAGAGGGAGCTCAGGAGAGCGGGGACAGTTCAGGCTTAAGGACAGCAGAACCCCCCCGGGGGGACCCGGGGCCACTGAGGAAATGCAATGTCACGCCTCATTGCTGCATCGAGCATTTACTGGGGGGCACCGTGCGCTGTCCTCTGAATCCCAGCTAGAAAAGTGCCGGCACCCTGTACCTCCAACACCATTGCCCCGCCCTCTGTCACTTCCAGCACCACCTCCACCTCCCCCCGCCACCGCCCATCAGCACCACTGCCTGCACTGCCAGCTCCCCCATCAGCCCTGTCACCTCCCCCATCAACACTGCCTCTCTCCACTCGACCCCAGCGCGGCTGCCAGCATCACTAGCTACCCTCCCACCACAGCCCTTCCATCGCCAGAGGTGGGAGGGGCAGCCGTTCTCTCTGTAGGTGCCACCCAGTGCACGTTCCTCCGGGCCAGGACTTGGACAGAGGGGCAGGACTGACTTCCGGAAGTATGGGGCTGGGGGCAGAGCTGTGCTCAGGGTCTTTGGGAGCCAGGGAGGCCCATGCATCCTAGAAGGGGGAAAGTTCACGTTGGCACCGTCTTAACAGAGCCTCTGTCCAAATGCTCCTTGAGCCTTCGGGCCAGGCGCAACCTCCTCACTCCAAGTCACAGGTGAAAATATTATTAAAACGGCTGACCCTCTTAACAGCCTCACCAAAACCATCTACCCCTGCCAAAGCAACTGGGAGACGTGGTTCTAAAGTGGAGAGATGTGCTAGCAAAACAAACGGTTTCATCTGAAACCAGCACGTGGTTCCTCGCAAAACCTGTGTCTCCATGAGAGCTCTTTCCTGAAAAAAGCTGTCGTCTGACAAACACCTGCCCGTGGCGACGTAGGGAGCCCACTTCACCTCTCTTCGCTCGGTAGGAAAGACAGTGGAAACCTTGAGGGCCCCGGACACCTTGCCTGAAATAATGGCCAGGGCTCTGTGGTCAAGGAGGGAGCAGGGCAGCGGGTCAGAAATGAGGCCAGTTAGAGAAGAGAAGGCATTTATTCCGAAGCAAGTGGGTCAGACCGGTGCCTCCCAGCTCGCGCAGCTGAGACAATGCTTCTCTGCATGCCCCTGTCTCTGACCCTCGTCCAGCCGGGCGCGGCGTCAGCCAGCCCTGAGCCCAGGTGCCTGCATCCGGCCGAGTGAGGATCCTCCAGGGCTGGACACCCCGGCCCGATGCGTGGCAAAGAGCAGGCTTGTGGAGTGAATGGACACACGGGTGAGTGAATGGAGGCCTCGCCGTGACCCTGCGTGAAGATCAGTGCTTTCTGATCAGAATCGGCCCCGGCAAGGACTCGGCCCTGCCGCGTGCGCGGTGGCCCCCTTTCTAGAAAGCCCCGTCGCTTCGCTTCTTTCTCGCGCCGTAGCAGCCGCATGTGGTGGCTTGTAAGGCTCTGAAAATTGCTGAGAGCCCCTTCTGAGCACAAAGCAGGCCGGCCCGCTGGTGGGCGTGGAGCGCGGCAGCTGAGAGGGAACCTTCTTGCAGGGAAAAAGCTGGACAAGTTCACAGGTAGAGATGGCAGCTGTGCTGTGGCCTGCAGGCCTGGCCGAGGTGCAGCGTCCGCGCGGGGCAGCCATGGGGACTGAGAGGCCGTGAGTGGCCAGCGGTGGTGAGGAGCCCCCGTGTCCCCCCAGAAGGGTGAGGCCTGGGGGCTGCGGAGGAAGGTCTTGGTTTATTTGGCATCAGGAGCCCCAAGTGGCAACCTCAGGGAGCACTTCTGCTCCTTCATCGGGGAAGGAGTGCCAGGTGGGCGGTGTCTGCGAAGGTGCTGGGCACGCTGAGAGGGTCCACACGTCTGTTACGAGGGTGCAGTGGCCGAGACATGGGTGCGGGGTCTGCCGGCTGTGTCTCCAAGGCTGGGCTGCTGGGGGTGATGCACAGGGGGGTACCCGCCTTGGCGTGCCTTCCATCCTTCCCCTGCAGAGCCCCTTCCAGCCCCTGCTGGCCCCGCACGCACAGTGCTGTGACACCCTTGACCTCTGAATCTTGGGGACTCTTCCTTGTTCTGGTCTTTTGGAGCACCTTGGGGCCAGTCACGGAGAGCCCCGAGTGGGAAACGGGAAGGGTGTGGGCCCGGGGCGGGCAGTGGCACCTCCGAGCCTGGGGGAAGACGTGTTGACAGTTGATTTGACCTGAGCCCTGGCCAGCAGCCCCTCTCTCTAGTGTCCCAGGCAAGGCTGGCTCCACACCTGGTGTCTGCTTATCCGCCGGCATCCCCACCGGGGGCACAGTCCCCGCCCAGCCTCTCCCAGACCGCCCGCCCAGGGGAGGTCCGCAGGCGGCCCGGGACCGGTGGCTGGTCGGTTCCTCCGAGAACCCCGGCTTCCCCACCTGTGCAGCCCGTGGCACCTTGCCAACCAAGACAGTCCGCTGGCTGGCCACCAGCTCCGAGCCATCTGGAAAACCCACCCTGACCCACAGGACAAAACCAGTGAGATGGAGGCAGGCCTGGCAGTGGAGCTCGGCTTTTCTGACCTGAGGAAGCCCCCGCAGAAACGCATGAGCCCCCTGGCTGGGAGGAGAGGCCGCAGCCCCCAGGGGGCAGACAGGGTCCTGGGCAGGCCCCTCCCCACGCTCCCTTCCTGCTGGTACCTGGGGAGGAGCGGGGCACAGGCAAGGGGCTCGGAGGTGGAGGTGGAGGTGGGCAGGGGTCGAGGGAGGGTCCTGGGTGGCCTGGCAGCCCCACGTGGGGGGAGAGCGCCGGGGCGAGATCCAGGCTGGCCCCTCGGCCTGGACCTCCCGGCAGCCCGACGGAGGGCGGGCAGTGCAGTCCTCCCCGGCCCAGAGAGGAAAGTGGGCCTCAGA
Organism: Orcinus orca; assembly: GCF_937001465.1. Classification (NCBI taxonomy): domain Eukaryota; kingdom Metazoa; phylum Chordata; class Mammalia; order Artiodactyla; family Delphinidae; genus Orcinus; species Orcinus orca. Next base: position 120,062,061 of record NC_064565.1, read on the forward strand.
TGCAGGCCCAGGGGCCTCAGGACTCCTGCGTCCCGCTGCCTCCTTGCTATTCCACCCCGGCCGTAGTGCGGCCCAGACAGAAGTCCTGCTTCCTCGGCCATCCTGGGAGCTCCCCTGAGACCCCGCCTCGTTCCCACGTGGTCAGAGCAGGCAGCTGGGCCTGCAGCCCTGCCTTGGAAATGCTCCCACTTCCCAGAGCGGCCACCCCGCCGGCCTGGGCGCGTGCGGCACCTCCTCGTGGGCCTCCGGCTCCTGGCCCTGCCCCTCCAGCCTGTCCGTGGGGCGGCCGAGGGAGCCTTGCCTTTCTCTCCTGCCCTTACCCAGCCCCCCTGGCCTTGGGGCTGGGCCCCGTGTACCTGTGCCCCCCCCGTCACCCGCCAGCCCCCCTGGCCCTGGGCCCTGTGTACCTGTGCCCCCCCAGACCCCTGGCCTTGGGGCTGGGCCCCGTGTACCTGTGCCCCGCCCCCGTCCCCCGCCAGCCCCCCTGGCCCTGGGGCTGGGCCCCGTGTACCTGTGCCCCCCCATCTCCTGCCAGCACCCCTGGCCTTGGGGCTGGGCCCTGTGTACCTGTGCCCCCCGTCCCCCGCCAGCGCCCCGGCCCTGGGGCTGGGCCCCGTGTACCTGTGCCCCCCGTCCCCCACCAGCACCCCTGGTCCTGGGGCTGGGCCCCGTGTACCTGTGCCCCGTGTACCTGTGCCTCCCGTCCCCCGCCAGCGCCCCTGGTCCTGGGGCTGGGCCCCGTGTACCTGTGCCCCGTGTACCTGTGCCCCCCGTCCCCCGCCAGTGCCCCTGGCCCTGGGGCTGGGCCCCGTGTACCTGTGCCCCCCATCCCCCACCAGCGCCCCTGGCCTTGGGGCTGGGCCCCGTGTACCTGTGCCCCGTGTACCTGTGCCCCCCGTCCCCCGCCAGTGCCCCTGGCCCTGGGGCTGGGCCCCGTGTACCTGTGCCCCCGTCCCCCGCCAGCCCCCCAGCTCCCTCTGCTCCAGCCAATACAGAACAGGTCACCCTCAGCCACTGTGCTTGCTGCCAGCTCGGAGCCCCTCCCAGGACAGGCAGGCCTCCTCCCCTGAACGGGCCCCACTCCCCCAGCCTGGTCCCTGCGCTCCCCGCGTGTCGCTTCTGACCCCACCTCGGTTGTTTACCCTGCACGGGGCGTGTGCCCCGCAAGGCTCATCAGTACACGGTCCTGGCACCCACGTGTGTTTGACTGTATTTGGACGTCGTGCTGGCGGATGTGGACGTACGTGTGTAGGTGCGTCTGCCCACTGAGGGAAATGCAAGCAGCGACACCTCAGCGGCCGTGAGCAGTCCTCGGGCTCAGGTCCTGGTTCCCGAACACCAGGCACCACTGAAAGGAACTGGGGCTCTCTGGAGATTATACAGCCACGGCAGGAAGAGAAGAAAATGAGCTTGGAAAAGCTTGTGCCAGAAAGTAATAGAGTGATCAGAGAAAGATGGGGATGTGGCGGGAGGACACAGTGGCCACACCCGAAAGGGGCTCTCGGGACAAGCGAAGCATTACTTTAATGGTAGTGACAGATTTCAGTCCCTAAGGAAAGGGGAGCCAGTGAGTTCACGCCGATACGAGTATAGATACATGATTAAATGTATAAACGAGGGAGAAAGTGGTACTGACCACACTGCCTCGGTGCTGAGTGTCCTGCTCCGGGCAACCCTGTGTTCTCGGTAGAGGATGTCCTTGCTCAGGGGAATACACAGTAGGGGGCTCAGTGGGTAAAGGGTCATCACTTCTGCAAGGTACTCTCAAGTGGTTCAGGAAACATCTGTGTAGAAGGAGAGAGAGCATGATGAAGCAAATGGGGCAGAATCCTAGAATTTGGTGAATGTGGATCAAAAGTATGAGGAGTGCCTTGCACTTTTTCTGTAAGTTTGACATTCTGTCAAAACATAACATAACCTCTAGGGAATGCCTTCTGGCAGGAACACCCGGAGCCCCGGGCACACACCCCGCCACCCTCACTGGGAAGCCAGCCTGGCCGACTGGGAAGGACTCAGTTGTTCCCCTCCTCAGCTCTCAGGGGCTGTGTGAAGCTAGAAGTGACCAGCTCGCCACAGCGTGCCTCCAGGACAGCCCACCACTCACTCACCATTGACTTATTTGCTAATTCATTTAGTCACACATCCATCCGGAAACCTTGGTGGAGCCCTAGCTCTGAGTCAAGGAGCGGACATATGCACCAGCAGCAGAGTTTTACTTTTAGTCCTAAAATTTTGTCTCTTTTGTTCACGGTGCTCTCCCAGCCTCTGCAAGAGAGCTAGCTTGTAGAAGCAGCTCTGTAAACGTCGGCTATTCATCCTCTGACTGTTGGGATAACACGCCCATAATTCCATCTTCCCAAAACAAGCGCTCTAAACATTTTGGCAACATCCTTCCCGATGTGTTTTCAAGCGCATTTAGAGCTGCCATTTCATACAAATTTCCATTTTGCATATTTCGTTCAATATTATACTGTGAGCATTTTCCAGTGCCTTAAATTTGCTGTGAAGAGTGTGCTTTTTGGTGGCAGTATAATATTCCATCCTGTGGCTATACCATAATTCTTTTCAGCAGTCACAACCTGTGGCCTGTGTGGGTGGCTTCAGTGTCTCCGGGGATGCTCCAGTGCACATCTTTGTTCAGGCAGGTCTTTTGTTTTTCCGTTCCTCCAGGGGGGCTGGCTGGGTCCCAAGGAATGTGCTTTTCAGGGCTGTCTCCCTACTTTCCCCTGCTGCCCAGAGGGCGTCCTTATTCACACCCTCCTCTGCTGGGGGAAGGGGGCCTCCTCAGGTGACCTGAGTCAGCCTGGAGGGCACAGCAGCTTCCAGGCCACACAGGGTACCTGTGGTCCAGTCGACGATGGGGTGGGGACAGTGGGCAGACCCAGGGACAAAACAAGCTGCGGGAGCCTGGGCCCCAGTGGACACTGCTCCCATGGCTCTGAAACCAGGCGGCTGGAGGGGGCTGCCCGGCTCGTTCCCTCCCCCCCACTCCCCCCACCCCCCCCCCGTACCTCCCCACAGGGGGTCCAGCCTCAGAGCCTTAGCAGCCATTAACTGGCCGTTTACACACCGGGGCGAGTCCTTCACTGAACGCCTGCTGTGTGCGAAGCGTTACCCGGCTCCCAGCCGGAGGACTCGGCTCGGGCAGAAGTCTGAGTGCTGGGGGCTGCGTCCAGGGTGGGAGGAGTGGGCACCGTGTCTTGGTACAGGTCCCAGGACCAGGCTGTCCTCCAGGCGGGTCCAGGCGGCTGGCCGAGGGCCAGACACAGCCCCCTCGGGCCCTCACACACGTCCTGCAGCGAATGTTTCCCGCCACCTGCTCTGGGCAGAGGGGCTGCCGGGCACAGGCAGCTCTGGAGGCTTGCTGTGGATGGGGCCTGGGGTAGGGCTGGTGTCCCGGGGGAGTGGCCACCGTCCCCAGAGTGAGACTGGCAGGGTGAGAGGCCTAGGTGTGGGAGCAGAGGCACACTGTCCCTGCACTTGGAGGTGGCAGCCAGGGGCGGTGGCTGCAGGGTGACAGTGGACCCGACGTGGCCTCAGAGCTCAGGGCAGCAAGGTCAGGCTGTGCTGGGCCCGGGGGAGGGGGGCGTGGGTGCCCAAGCACAGGGCATGTCCAGGGGCCTCTGGGGACTTGGGATCTGGTCCTAGGGGGGCACCTGGCCCAGGTGTGCCAGAGGTGAGGCAGGAGCTGCCATCTAATCTACACAGGGAAGGAAGGGAAGGGCTGTGAGGACAGCTGGAGGGACAGGACACGGGAGGGGCAGGTGCCTGGACCCCCCGCCCACTGGAGAGGCAGCCCCTGTTGGAGTGGGGTGGGGCTCAAGGGCCTGGGCTCTGGGCCGTAGGCAGGACCACAAGGCCCAGCAGGAGACGAGAGGGTGGCCACGGGGAGGCCCTGGACAGCTGACGGCAGGGGGCACGGTAGGGAGGTAGCAGAGGACCTGCGCCCCGAGGGCCCAGCCTGGGAGGGGGAAGGGCCGTCGCTCCAGTGCTGCGGGGAATCCCTCCTCCCCCGCTGGGCGCTGAAGCCAGCCCACTGCCCCACCCACAGGCTACACCCTGGCTGCCCAGCAGTGCCCCCCCCCCCCACCCGGTCCTCTGTGGCCCTCCTGCAGCCAGGCGAGGCCACCTGGCACTCCGGGTGCTCAGAGAGGGCCAGCCTCCCCTCCTCGCCAGGTCTGGGTGTCCAGGGCCCCACCTTGCCCGGGGGCCCAGGGCCCTGCCCACGGCCGCCCTGCGAGCAGGACCCCAGCCCCGAGCTGTGCTTGTGGAAGGAATCCTGGTTCCCCAGAAAGCTGCCAGGAAATAAAAGACATGCCTGCATTTTTCAAAACAAGCTTATAAAAGGCCTCAGAACTTTATTGTTTTATTTCTGGCAGAAACGTCAAAGCAGGAACCAAGGCCCCGCCCTTTCGGATCTGATGTTTGCAGAGCTGGGGTGCTGTGCCCGTGGGGTCCCCAGCTCCCCTCCAGGCTTGCCTCCTGGCCCAGAGCAGCCCCTCGCCCAGCAAGGGTGGCACCAGCCAGCCCCAAGCTGCCCAGTTCAGGGACCAGCCAGACATACGTCACACGCTTTCGGCTGCAAGTGGCCTCTGAGAGACTCTCCAGGACACTCCCGCTCTCTCCCAGTTCTCTCCCAGTTCTCTCCCAGTTCTCTCCCAGTTTTATCCAAGTCGGAAATGCCACCAGGCCATCTCTCTGCGCTTTCTCCTGGCCCAGCGGAGGGAGGGCCGGCCCCTCCTGTGAGAAAGGCCTAGGTGCCTTTCCCTCTGCAGGCCACACGCACCCCCAGGTCAAGGGCAGGCTTCCTCCACGCCCCGCGGGCCCCCTTCCTGCTGCTGTGGCCTCGGGGCCTCCCCAGGGGACCAGCCCAGGCCCACCTGGCTGGCCTCAGGTCCTGAGGGGCAGCGGACGCGGGGCGGCACATTGCAGGGCCCGGACCCAGCCGACGGCCGGCCCGGGTCTGGTTTCCGGTACGTCAGTGGCTGAAGAGCACGCTGGTGCCCGGCAGGGGGTCGGGGTCGAGTCCTTTCTCCTGTTTTCCCGACGTGTTGCCCGTTCTACAGAGTGCTGTTGCAAGGAGAGAAATAATAATAGTAAGATTGATATTCTGTGGGAGTAGCATTCGCTGGCCCTGAAGAAGGAGAGGGACCCCGGTGGGGGGGAGGGGTGCCGTGCCGCTCCCCGCGCCGCCAGCCCCGCCCGCCCCACCGGAGGTTCAGACGTTCTCCCCTGGAGGAAGACAGTCCGGGCACGCCCCTGCCCAGGTGGCCCCGGCCCTGCTCTGCCCTGGCCCCGCCCCGTGGGGAGGGCGGCAGCCATCCGGTGGGGGCGGAGAGGGGAGCCCGCCGGCCGAGCGCTGGCGGGCAGGCCGGAGGCCTCTGCACACACCGCACACACCTGAGCACCGGACTTCAAAGGCAGGAAGGAAACTGGGCAGAGCGCCTGTGGGGGAGCCATGGGGCCCAGGCCAGCCGAGGAAGACAGACGGGGGGGGGGGGGGGGGGGGGGGGGGGGGGCGGTGTGTGCAGGATGCAGGGAGGGCGGGGCAGGCGGTCCCACCCGGCAGGTGGCCACGGCCCTAGGGACCCTCACTCCAGCCTGCGGCGCCCCCCCATCCAACTGTGACTCCTCACCCTTGACTCTTTTCCTAAACACGGGCAGAAAAGGGGACCCAAAGTAAGTGTGCAGCGAAAGAGCAGATGTGATGCGAGCCCCGAGGGACGGCGGCCCCAAGTTAAGGCCTGTGGTTGCCGCCCACACCGTGCAGCCCTGACAAGGCTGCCTGCACCTGCCTCCTTCCCTCCAAGTTGTTCAGGTTCTTCCATGTTTTGTCCATTATCACCGTGGTTCAATTACATAGATCGTCTTCAGGTTGTTTGTTTCACTGTGGTGGACATTTGGAGCTGTTCCTACTTTTAGACCATTCTTACTGTGCTGTCTGGGAACATTCCGGAACGTGCGTCCCGGTGCACGTGGGCGCTGGCGTGGAGGGTGGTGGGCCCTAGGGGTGGGGCTGTCGGGCATGGGCCGCACCCGCTCCCAGCTCATGAAGTACAGAGGCCACGGGTGTTCCCACTGCAGGACACGCTTGCCAGCCCGGTGGTTGTGGACGGGCGTGAAAACGAGGTGCTGCTGCTCTGTTTTGTTCATGAGGCTGAGCACATCTTGTTCGCTTGCCGTTGGATTGCCTCATTTGTAAGCCCGCTGTTAAGTCTTTCCTCTTTCCTACTGAGTTCCCTTTTTCCTTGTTACTTTATGGGAGTTGTGTACATACACCAGGTCACAAGTGTTGCGAACATCTTTTCCCTTTTCTCTGCACCTTACTTCACGCTCTTTGGTGCGCCTTTGGGTGAATAGGTACTCTTGAGTTTAATGCAGTAAATGTACCCGTCTTTATTTTTATGGTCAGAGGTTTTTTGTGCTTTTTTTTTTTTTTTTTTGCGGTACGCGGGCCTCTCACTGTTGTGGCCTCTCCCGCTGTGGAGCACAGGCTCCGGACGCGCAGGCTCAGCGGCCATGGCTCACGGGCCCAGCCGCTCCGCAGCATGTGGGATCTTCCCGGACTGGGGCACGAACCCGTGTCCCCTGCATCAGCAGGTGGACTCTCAACCACTGCGCCACCAGGGAAGCCCCTGTGCCTTTTTCTTAAAAACATTTTATTTATTTATTTGGCCGTGTTGGGTCTTAGTTGCGGCACGTGGGATCTTCCGTTGCGGTGTGCGGGCTCCCTAGTTGTGGCACGCGGGCTCAGTTGCCCACGGCATGTGGGAATCTTAGTTCCCTGACAGGGGATGGAACCTGCGTCCCCTGCGTTGGAAAGTGGATTCTTCACCACTGGACCGCCGGGGATGTCCTGTGCCTTATTTTAAAAATCATCTCCAAGTCTTGAATATGTTCTCCATGGCCCCCCACAACAGCGTCTCTGCTGTGCAGCTTGGTCGCTCACACCTCCGTGCCTGCGCATGTGGAGCTGGGCACGAGGTAGGCCCCCCAGCCCGCCCCCCACCCCCCACCGAGTGTGTGCCTGGGCCGTCTCCCGGCCCTCCTCCTGCCCACCTGTCCGATCACTGTTCCGTGTGAGAGCCCAGTGTCCACTACAGCATCCATCCTGGACCAGCAAGTCCTTCCATCTTTTCTTCTCCAGGAAGTCTTGGTCCTTCTTGGCTTTGCCTTTTCATATAAAATTTACAGTTGGCTTATCAGGTTACACACACACACAGACCCACGTCTGCCGGGATTTTTACTGGGATTGCGTGGAGTATGAAGACTGATGAGAGAACTGATACCTTTACCTGGGTTGACTCGCGTGGCCCGGGAACAGAGCACGTTCCTGCGTTTATTTAGATTGTCTCTGACATTCTCTAATAAATCTAACATCTTTTGTTAGATCTATTCTTAAGGACTTGCTATTCTCTATACTGTTGTAAATGGTGTCTTTTCTTCATTTCTTTTCTAAGTACTTACTGCTGTCAATGTGGAATCACAACTGAGTTCTTACCGCTTCTAGTTTTATATGTAACAACCAGGCCGAGCCTCTTACCAATTCTGCTGCATCATCGGGATTCTTCTGGATTTTCCCACATTCACGTGCATAGCATTTGCACCTGATGGTCGTTGTGTTTCTCCCTTTCTAGTCCGTTTGCATTTTGATTCATTTTTCGCCTTGCTGTGCTGGTTGGATACATTGCGTGTTAGCAGGACCCAGAAAGAAAGTGTCTGTGTTTCACGACTAAACGTGCTGCTTCCTCCTGTTCGTTTTCAAGATGCCCTTTTCCGGATCAGAATGTCCCCTCCTATTCCTATTCTCATATTCAGGGAATTTGTATCACATGTGGGTGTTGGCTCTAGTAAATACCATCTCTATACCTATAAAGGTGACTCTCACCTTTAATCTGTTAAATGGGTCACTTAAATTCATTGGATTTCTAATGTAAAGCCACGCTTGATTCCTAACAGAAATCCAAGTTGGTAGTGATGAATTATGTACCCAGTTCATATATTGCTGCATTCAGTTTGCTAACTGCGTTAAGATTTGGGCGGTTTTATATGTGAGATTGGGCTGTTAGCCCATCCATGTTACATTTTAGTGTCGGGGTTGTGCTAGCCTCAGAAAACGAGTTCTTCTGTCTGGAAGAGTTCGTGTATCTCTGGACTTACTCCTTGGATGTTTGGTAGAACTCACTGGTGCTGCCATCTGGACCTAGAGTTTTCTTGGTGGGAAAATTGTGAATACTAATTGAATTTCCTTATGAATATAAAAAAATAGATTTTCTGTTTCTTTTCACATTTGGTAAGTTGTGTTTTTCTAGGGGAAAAGATCCATTTTATATACAGCTTCAAGGTGATCAACATAAAACTGTTGAGGTCTGGGATTCGATGGTAGCCTCCTTACACACCAGCGGTCAGCCTGTCACTGCTTCTCAGAAGCTGGCCGAGGCCCGAGGCTCCCGGGTCAGGAACAAAGGCCGTTAGGGCTCATGGTGCAGGGAGAGGCACACCGTGTGGTTCGCCTTGGTGTCCCTGGCTCTCCTCGTGGTGTCATGAGGCCACACGGAGGGGCCCAGGCAGATGGAACCCAGACTGGGGGTTTGTGTCATAGCCAGGAAGCCCTGGGCTCTGGGAAGCCATCTCTCCTATGGCAAGCCTGCCTTTGCCCGCAAGGGAGAGGACACTTTGTCTCTCGAAGCCAGTCTCTGCAAACACAACCCCAAGACCCGGCCCAAGCAGGGAGCGGACGAGCAAAGCGCTCGGGGCCTCCCCCACGGCCCACCTCCCCGCCCCCCCTGTTCTGGGCCAAGCTCCAATTTTCACACGAGTCTGCCATTCCGTCAGCCACCCTGATTCATCGGACCAGCAGAGGCCAGGACCAGATCTGGATGATTTGCTGCCCACAGGACTCCAGGCAGCAAGATGGGGTTCAGCCCCAGGTCCCAGGTGCAGCCAGCTGTGCAGGATCCCAGAGAGGCCAGGAGTGGTCCAAGGCCAGGCCACTGTCCATCCTGACGCACGAACGCCTGCGGACCGCCCTGCTGATCTTGGATGCCATCACCAGTGACTACAGAGGCCGTAAATTGGCCCAGAAAGCAACTCCCATTAGGCTGACAAGCTCACCCTGCTTTTGCGCAAACCTTCCCAGCTCTACACTGAAAATCTGGTATGCTGGGAATCGCCCAGTCACAGGCAGACTGCGAGGGTTGAGCCCCTGCCCCGCCGTGGAGAGACGTCCTGTGATCCCTCTCCCCACATGCAGACGTGTGACCTGAGGGGACGCAGGCCTCTCAGGTTAGGATCTGTTCAACTTGATTCGGATTGCCTGTCCCGCCGGTTTGGTTAAGGCCTAAGGGCCGTGTCTCTGACCGTTTGTGGTCTCAGTCATCACACACAACAGAACCCAAGGCCCAGTATGAATTCGTGTCATGAGACAAACAAGGTTGTGCCGTCGTGAATTTACCTGCAGGGAGGGCGGGGCCCACACCTGGGCGGCAGGCACAGTAGAGCAGTTTGTGACCCGAGTGTCCCGTGGTTTTTCCACTTTCATAGCTCGCAGACAGGGATGCAAACCCAGCGCAGGTCAGGTGGGCAGCTGCACTGCTGCCCGACTCAGGTGGGCCGTGAGGGCTTTGCCAGGCACTGGATCTAGGGGCGCAAAGCAGTCACCTACCCCCGGCTCCCCCGGGGGCTGAGGTGGTCCTGCCCAGGTGTGGGTTGAATACTCCTCAGCCACAAAGCCAGTGTGCCCGTCCTGGCCCCGTTAATCACCTCCTCCCCTAGCCACCCTCTGCTCACACCCAGACCTTTCACCAGGAGGGCTCAGGTGCAAAAGCAACAGGCATTTGTGTAACATGTACAGACACCGTTACATCCCCCACAGGGGCCCCCATGGACCACCGCTGATGACAACACGCAGAGTCCTCAACCAAGTGACCGTGTCTCCAGGACCTGGAATTCCGCCATCCGACAGAAAGTGAAATTCGAATCCTGCAGCCCCTGTATGGGGGCTGCCCCTGGGGGCGCACCTACCAGGCTAGGCAGGGCTGCTGTCAGGGAGAGGGATGCCTCACGGTGCCAGGAACGGTCCGGGCAGGTCCCTGTCTTCAAAGGAGGGCTGTGTAACCCAGTACCCACACCCCCCTTAGTCCTGGCCACCACCCAGAGGCCAGCCAAGGGGAGCTGAACCCCTCCTGGGGCCACGTTTGGTGAGCAAACAGCCCGGCCAGGGTGCGAGGACCCGGGCAGGCAAGGCCACAGGGGCAGAAGCCTTTCGGGATGATTTCAAGGAGGCTGGTCCAGGGCTCGTGACACCAGGTGCCCTCAGAGGATGGGGAACACAGAACGCTCGTCGCACACCTGACTCTAAGCACTGCGGGGGCCTTTGAGACCCCAGCCCTCCGCTGCCACACACAAATGGTCCAGGGAGTCGACGGTGGCAGTGCCGTGGCCAGAGTGGGCTGATAAGGCTGGAAGGGCAGCACCGTGACGGCAAGTATCAGCAGCAGTGAGACCCCCATGGAGGGCCTGGGAGGGGTCAGAGGTGGCTCACGAGGCCGACTTCTGTGGACACGGGCCTGGAGTGTGGCAGTGGATTTTGAGCCCCTAACGCAGAGCCCTTTCTTTTGCTGGGTCATGGTGGTGTCTGCATTGCCATCTCTGGTACGAGGAGGGACACAGGGGCATCCCCGTCAGTCCCATCAGAGAAAGCCCCACCCTGGACACCTGCCCGAGGGACCCAGACCGTGCAACCATCAGCTGCAGTCTGTTCCCGAAGATGGGCGCCCTTAGTTGGCCGGGCTGGGTGGGCTCCGTCCGGTGGCAGCGCCGGCTTTTTCTGCGGAGGGTCTGGTTGTGAACCTCTGCGCATCGTGGCCGTGAGGGCTCGGAGCAAAGGCGTGGGCGCATGTGGGTTCCCGCAAAGCGCGGCCCACGGAGCCCCACCCAGCCTCGTCTGCGTGACCTGGGAGCTGCGAGTGTGATTTGTGTTTTTAAAGGGCTGTGAAAACAAAAACAAAAGGGGCAAAGAGGCATATGCGAGGAGCCCGTATATGGTCCACGGCGTGAAAAGTGTTTACCATCTGGCCCTTCAGCCGGCAGTCCGCTGACCCTCCAGCAGACCCTTAGCAGCCCCCGCAGGTCAGTACAAACCTGGGCGTCCCTCAGAGCTCCTTCCGTGGCCGGGTTGCAGGGGAAGCCGGTACTTACAGTTCTGCCCACGCGCAGACTGACCCGGCGCCACTTCCGGAGTGGGCGCTGGAGCCGGACAGCCGCTGCCCCCCAGTGGACACCATGGGGCCCAGCTTAGCTGGGCCATCGGCGAACCAGGCTGGCTCTTAGGGCCCCTCTGGGACCCGAGGTCCCGCTAGGCCAGGGCTGCGCTCCGGGTGCCGGGGCGTCAGCTGAGCCCCCCGAGGGCCGCTGCTGCTGTTTCACGTAAAACCGAGACGGCTCGTGGCACAGGGACCTCTCCCTTTGGCCACCGACCCAGCTGGGCCCTTCCCTTGCTAGTGCTCAAGTTCAAGTCCGCGCGCCCCAGTGGGGATATTGGGCGGAGAGTCACAGGCCCCGCAGATCACACTCAGCTCCTACGAGCTGTCCCGGGGAGCGGGCAGGGCCCCAGTTTGTAAACAGGGTGCAGTGGGCCCTGCCTCGGGCAGGGGGCGCTGCTGGACAAGGACAGGCCTCCGGCTCCGGCTCCGGCTCCGCGTGGCTCCTGGACGCCAAGTACTTTCTGCTGCAGGGCCTGCGGGCGGGGTCTGTGCTGCCCTGCCCTCTCCACGTGCAGGGCCCCTGGAAGGAGAGCCCAGCCACTTCCCGGACGGACGTGCAGGCAGCGATCACTCGTTCAGACACAGAGGCCACGTGGCCCAGATCCACCCACAGGGCCCCTGAAGCTTCCCGTCCCCACTGCAAACCCGTCTAAACGCCAGGAGTCGAGTTTGGGCATCTTCTCTTCCTACGGGAGCGCAGGAGAGTGGAGGGGCCGCGGGCAGAGCAGAGGCCAGCTCCCGCTTTAGCCTTTAGCCCCTCTTTCCCGCACCCCTGCACCCCTGGGCCCTCCCTGCTCCCAGAGGCCCACGGTCAGGAGCGCCTACCTGCCACCTTCCTCCTGCCTGCCTTCCTTCCTTTTCTTTCCTTTTCATTTCTCTTCTTTCTTTCTCTTCCGTCTTCATCACTGAGGTATAATTCACTTACTGTGCAGTTCACCCTCTTACAATTCAATGGCTTTTCACATACTTACAGGACTGTACATCATCACCACAGTCACCCTGGGGACACTTCCCTCAGCCCAGAAGAAGCCCTTCGCCCCGAGTGCCCATCCTCCGCCTTTTTCCAGCGCGCCCCTGACCTAGGCAGTCACTAAACTACTTTGTTTCTTTGGATTTGCCTGCTCTGCGTGTCTCATGTAAGTGGAGTCATAGTGTTTTGTGGCTGGCTCCTTTCACTTAAAATGACGTTTTCAAAGCTCACTCGTGTTGTGGCCTGTGTCAGTACATCATTTCTTTTATTTGCCAAAAAATTCCATTTATTTTTATAACGTATCCACTCCTTAGTTGATGCAAATGAGGCTTGCTTACTCCCTTTGGCTATTATGAACAATATTGTTGTGGACATCTGTGTACAATGCATCCTTGTGTGTGGACGTGTTTTCAGTTCTCTTGGGTGTCTATGGGTATATATCTAGGCATGGAATTGCTGGTGCATACAGTTATTCTGTATTTAACCATGTGAGGAGCTGACACTGTCTGTTTTCCAGAGTGACCACACATCTTGCGTTCCACCAGCGGTGTAGGAGCGTTCCCGTTTCTTCACATCCTCACAAACAGTTGTTATTATCTCCTTTTTCCACGATGGCCATCCTAGTGGGTGTGAAGTGTTATCTCACTGTGGTTTTGAGTTTCATCTCCCGGACAGTGATGCTGAGCGTCTTTTCATGTGGTTGTTGGCCATTTGTATATCTTCTTTGGAGAAGTACCTATTCAAGTCCTTTGCACTTTTTTTATTGGGTTGTCTTTTTCTAAAGACTATTTTTTAACAACAGTTTTAAGTTCGCAGCAAAATTGAGAGGAAGGTACAGAGAGGTCCCGTATCTTCCCACTCTGACTCACGCACAGCCTCCCCGTTACTCGTCGTCCTCCACTGGAAGGTACGTTTGTCACAATTGACGAACCTACATCTACACGACATCATCATGCCCCGAAGTCCACAGTTTACATTGAGGTTCGCTCTTGGCGTGATACGGTCGGTGGGTGTGGACAAATGTTTAGTGCCGTGTACCCGTCACTGTGGCATCATCTCCGTGCTCCACCTGTTCACCCCTCCCCCAAACCCTAGCAAACTACCGGTCATTTTACTGTCTCCATAGTTTTACTTTTTCTAGAATGTTATGTAGTTGGAATTATATAGTATGTGGCCTTTTTAGATGGACTTGTTTCATTTAATATGCATGTAAGTTTCATGTATATTTTCTCATGGCTTGATAGCTCATTTCTTTTTAGCACTGAGTAATATTCCACTGTCTGGATGTACCACAGTTTACATATCCACTCACCTACTAAAGGACGTCTCAGTTGCTTCCACGTTTTGGCAATTATGAATGAAGCCCTTCTAAATACCTGTGTGCAGGAATTTGTGTGGACCTAAGTTTTCAACTCCTTTGGCTAAATAGTAAGGAGCACAACTGCTGGATCTTCTGGTAAGACTGGACCGTATGCAGCCCCACCAGCAGTGAGTGAGAGTTCCTGTTGCTCCACATCTTCACCAGTATTTGGTGTTGTCAGTGTTCCAGATTTGGCCGTGCTAATGGGTGTATAGTGCTATCCCACTATTGTTTAAATTTGCATTTTCCCTGATAAGCTATGATGTGGGGCGTCTTTTCATGTGCTTATTTGCTGTCTGCGTATCTTCTGTGGTGAGGTGTCTGTTAAGGCCTGTGGCCCAGTTTTTGACAAGGTTGGTTGTTTTCTTATCGCTGAGTGTTAAAAGCTCTTTGTATACTTTGAATAACAGTCTTTATCATATTTGCAAACATTTTCCCCAGGTCTGTGGCCTTTCTTCTCATTCTCTTGATATTATCTTTCACAGAGCAGAGGTTTTTGTCTCCTTTTCTTACTGCATTAGCTAGAACAAATGCTGAAGACGGTGGTGAGAGGGACATCCTTGCCTTCTACCTCATCTTAGTGGGAAAGCATCTAGTTTCTCACCATTGAGTATGATGTTACCTGCAGGTGGTGTTTTTTTTTAACATCTTCATTGGAGTATAATTGCTTTACAATGGTGTGTTAATTTCTGCTTTATAACAAAGTGAATCAGCTATGCATATACATATGTTCCCATATCTCTTCCCTCTTGTATCTCCCTCCCACCCTCCCTAATCCCACCCCTCTAGGTGGTCACAAAGCACCGAGCTGATCTCCCTGTGCTATGCAGCTGCTTCCCACTAGCTATCTACCTTACGTTTGGTAGTGTCTATATGTCCATGCCTCTCTCTCGCTTTGTCCCAGCTCACCCTTCCCCCTCCCCGTGTCCTTAAGTCCATTCTCTAGTAGGTCTGCGTCTTTATTCCCATCCTGCCCCTGGGTTCTTCATAACTACCCGTAGGTTTTTTGTAGATATTCTATATCCCCCTCTGTTCCTAGATTACTGAAAGTCTTTATCATGAATGGGCGTTGGATTTGGTCAAATGCTTTTTGTGCATCTGTTGACATGATCATGATTTTTCTTCTTTATTTAGCCTCTTGATGTGATGGATTACATCAATTGGCTGTTGAATGTTGAGCCAGGCTTGCGTAGCTGAGATAAATCCCACTTGGTTGTGGTATACAATTCTTTTTATACGTTGTTGGATTTGATTTGCTAATAATTTGTTGAGGATTTTTGTATCTATGTTCATGAGCACTATTGGTCTGTAGTTTTCTTTTCTTGTAATGTCTTTGTCTGGTTTTGGTATTAGGGTGATGCTGGCCTCATAGAATGAGTTAGGAAGTATTCCCTCTGCTTCTATCCTCTGAAAGAGATTGTAGAGAATTGGTATAACTTCTTAAGTGCGGTAGAATTCACCAGTGAACCTGTCTGGCCTGGTGCTTTCTGTTTTGGAAGATTATTAATTATTGATTCAGTTTCTTTAATAGATATAGGCCTATTCAGATTGTCTATTTCTTCTTGTGTGAGTTTTGGCATATTGTGTCTTTCAAGGAATCGGTCCATTTTGTCTAGGTAATCAAATTTATGGTCATAGATTTTTTTCATATTATCTCTTTATTATCCTTTTAACAACCACGGTGTCTGTACTGATGTTCCCTTTCACATTTCTGATGTCAGTAATTTGTGTCCTCTTTTTGTCATAGATAGCCTGGCTGTCAATTTTCTTGATCTTTTCAAAGAGCCAGCTTTTGTTTTGTTGATTTTTTTATTGATTACCTATTTTCAATTTCATTATTTTTTTCCTTGAATTCTTCTTATTTCTTTTATTCCACTTACTTTGCATTTACTCTGCTCTTCTTTACTAGTTTCCTGTGGTGGAAGCTTAGATTATTGCTTTTAGACTTTTCTTCTTTTCTAATACATGCATTCAGTGCTATCAATTTCCCTCTAGGCGGTGCTTTCACTGCATCCACAATTTTGGATAAGTTGTGCTTTAATTTTCATTTAGTTCAAATATTTTTAAATTTCTCTTGACATTCCTCTTTGGCCCATGTGTTATTTAGAAGTGTGTTGTGTAACCACTATGTAATTGGGGATTTTCCAGTTATCTTCACTAGTTACCATCTGTCACCTAGTTACCGTCTGTCGCCACACCAAGTCATTACGATATTATTGACTATATACCCCATGCTGATTTCTAGTGTGGTCTGAGAGCAAATATCGTATGATTTCTATGCTTTTTAATTTCTTAAGGTGCGTCCTATGGCCCAGAATGTGGTCTGTCTTGGTGAGTGTTCCTTGTGAGCTTGAGAAGAATGTGTTTTCGGCTGTTGTTGGGTGAGGTGGTATTTCGATTATATCTAGCTGTTTGATGGTGGTGTTGAGTTGGGTTATGTCCTTTCTGATTTTCTGCCTGCGGGATCTGTCCATTTCTGGTAGAGGACTACTGAAGTCTCCAACCGTAACGGTGGACTTGTCCATTTCTGCTTGTAGTTCTGTCAGCTGTTGCCTCATGTAGTTCAATGCTGTGTCAGGTGTATACACACTAAGGATTGTCTTGACATCTTGGAGAACTGATCCCTTTATCATTATGAAATGACTTTCTTTACCCTTGATAATATCCTTGGTTTGAAGTCGGCTCTGTTTGAAATTAATATAGCAACTCTTGCTTTCTTTTTTTTTTTTCTTTTTTTTTTCGGTACGCGGGCCTCTCACTGTTGTGGCCTCTCCCGTTGTGGAGCACAGGCTCCGGACGCGCAGGCTCAGCGGCCATGGCTCACAGGCCCAGCCGCTCCGCGGCACGTGGGATCCTCCCGGACCGGGGCACGAACCCGTGTCCCCTGCATCGGCAGGCGGACTCTCAACCACTGCGCCACCAGGGAAGCCCTTGCTTTCTTTTGATTAGTGTTAGCGTGATATATCTTCCCCCATCCATCTACCTTTCATCTATATGCGTCTTTATATTTAAAGTGAGTCTCTTGTAGGCAGCTTATAGGTGGGTCTTGTTTTTTGATCCACTCTGACAATCTCTGTCTTTTCATTGGCGCATTTAGACGATTGATGTTCAGAGTGATTACTGATATGGTTGGATTAATATCTACAACACTTGTGACTGTTTTCTATTTGTTACCTTTGCTCTTTGTTCCTACTTTTGTCTTCCACTCTTTTCTGGCTTTTGGTTTTTTTTAGTTGAATTATGATTGACCTAGTTACCATCTGTCACCACACCAAGTTATTACAGTATTATTGACTATGTACCCCATGCTGTACATTTCATCCCTGTGACGCATTATTTTGCAACTGAAGTTTGTACCTCCTCTGAGTGTCCCTCACCTGTTTCACTCACTGTCCCACCCCTCCTCCCCTCTGGCAACCACCTGTTTGTTCCCTACGAGTCTGTTTCTGATTTGTTATGTTTGTTCATTTGTTTGTTTTTTAAATTCCACATATAAGTAAAATCATAGAGTATTTGTCTTTCTCTGACTTCCTTCATTTTGCATAATACCCTCTAGGTCCATCCATGTTGTCACAAATGGCAAGATTTCATTCTTTTTTATGGCTGAGTAATATTCCATTATATATATATGTATACACACACACACACACACACACATACATATACATATATATCCCACTTCTTCTTTATCCATTCATCTATCAATGGACACTAAGTTTGCTTCCATGTCTTGCCTATTGTAAATACTGCAGCTGTGAACATAGGGGTGTATATATCTTTTCAAATTAGTGTTTTTGTTTTCTTTGGGAAAATATCTGGAAGTGGAATTGCTGGTGGTTCTATTTTTAATTTTTTGAGGAACCTCCATACTGTTCTTCATAGTAGCTGCACCAATTTACACTCCCACCAACAGTGCACAAGGGTTCCCTTTTCTCCACACCCTCACCAACATTTTTTATTTGTGTTTTTGACAATAGCCATTCCGATGCGTGTGAGGTGATATCTCATTGTGGTTTTAATTTGAGTTTCTTTGATGATGTGAAGTTGAACATCTTTTCATGTGTCTGTTGGCCATCTGTATGTCTTCTTTGGAAAAAAATCTATTCAGGTTCTCTGCCCATTTTTAATCTTTTTTGTTTGTTTCAGTTTTTTTAATGTTGAGTTGTATGAGATCTTTGTATATTTAGGATACTAACCCCTTGTTGGATATATAATTTGCAAATATCTTCTCCCATTTAGTAAGCTGCCTTTTCATTCTGTTGATAGTTTCTTTTGCTGTGCAAAAGCTTTTTAGTTTAAGTCCCATTTGTTTATTTTTGCTTTTGTTTCCCTTGCCTGAGAAGACAGATCCAAAAAAAAAATTTCTGAGACTGATGTCAAAAAGTGTACTGCCTGTGTTTTCTTCTAGGAGTTTTATGGTTTCAGGTCTTTATTATTTTTTTTTTTGGCTGTGTTGGGTCTTCGTTGCTGCACGTGGGCTTTCTCTAGTTGCAGCGAGCGGGGGCTACTCTTCGTTGCGGTGCGAGGGCTTCTCATGCAGTGACTTCTCTTGTTGTGGAGCATGGGCTCTAGGAGCTCGGGCTTCAGTAGTTGTGGCATGCAGGCTCAGTAGTTGTGGCATGCAGGCTCAGTAGTTGTGGCTCAGGAGCTCCAGAGTGCAGGCTCAGTAGTTGTGGCACACGGGCTTAGTTGCTCCCTGGCTTGTGGCATCTTCCCGGACCAGGGCTCAGACCCATGTCCCTTGCATTGGCAGGCGGATTCTTTTTTTTTTTTTTTTGCAGTATGCGGGCCTCTCACTGTTGTGGCCTCTCCCGTTGCGGAGCACAGGCTCCAGACGTGCAGGCTCAGCGGCCATGGCTCACAGGCCTAGCTGCTCCGCGGCATGTGGGATCTTCCCAGACTGGGGCACGAACCCGTGTCCCCTGCATCAGCAGGCGGACTCTCAACCACTGCACCACCAGGGAAGCCCTGGCAGGCGGATTCTTAACCAGTGTGCCACCAGGGAAGTCCCTCAGGTCTTATATTTAAGTCTTTTTTATATAATTTTTATTGGAGTATAGTTGATTTACAATGTTGTGTTAGTTTCAGGTGTACAGCAAAGTGAATCAGCTATACATATACATATATCCACTCTTTTTTAGATTCTTTTCCCATATAGGTCATTACAGAGTATTGAGTAGAGTTCCCTGTACTATGCAGTAGGTCCTTATTAGTTATCTATTTTATATATAGTAGCATGTATATATCAATCCCAATCTCCCAGTTTATCTCTCCCCCCCATTTAAGTCTGTAGTTCATTTTGAGTTTATTATTTTATATGGTGTGAGAAAGTAGTCCAGTTTGATTCTTTTGCATATATCTGTCCAGTTTTCCCAACACCATTTCTTGAAGAAGCTGTCTTTCTCCCCATAGTATATTCTTTCCTCCTCTGTTGTATATTAACTGACCATATGTAAGCAAATTTATTTATGGTGTCTCCATTCTGTTCCATTGACCTATGTGTCTGTTTTTGTGCCAGTGCCATACTATTTGATTACTATAGCTTTGTAGTATAATTTGAAATCAGGGAGTGTGATACCTCTAGCTTTGTTCTTCTTTCTCAAGATTGTTTTGGTTATTCACAGTCTTATGTGTTTCCATACAAATTTTAGAATTATGTGATCTAGTTCTGTGGAAAAATGCCATTGGTATTTTGATAGGGATTGCATTGAATCTGTAGATTCCCTTAGGTTGTATAGTCATTTTAACAGTATTAATCCTTCCAATTCATAAGCACAGTATATCTTTCCATTTGTGTCACCTTCAGTTTCTTTCATCAATGTCTTATAGTTTTATAATATATATATCATATATATGTCATATATATATGTGTGTGTACATACATATGCATATATAATATGATTGAAAACATTGTTGGTATTATTATTCTGGACAAACTGTTATCTGTTAGATCAGTTAGGAATAAGAAAAATAAAAGTTTTATTTTACCTTTATTACTTTATTCCTTCTTTTATGCTCTTCCTTTCTTAATGAAGATCCAGATTTCTCATCTATATCATTTTCCTTCTCTCTAAAGAACTTCTTTTAACATACCTTGAAAAGCATGTCTACTGGCAAGAAATTTCCTCAATTTTTGTTTGTCTGAGAAAGCCTTTATTTCTCCTTCACTAAGGATTATCTTCACTGAGGATAATTTTGCAGGGTACAGAATTCTAGGTTGGTGGGTTTTCCTCTGAATATTTAAATATTTCATTGCACTCTCTTCTTGCTTGCACTGTTTCTGAGGAGTAGTCAGTATAATTCTTATCTTTGCTCCTCTGTAGGTAAGGTGTTCCCCTCTGGCTTCTTTCAAGATTTTTTCTCTATCTTTGATTTTCCCATGATTTGAAAATGACATGCCGAGGGGATTTGAGCACCTCTCCTTCTTGGTATTCTCTGAGCTTCCTAGGTCTGTGGTTTGTGGTCTAATATTAATTTGAGGAAATTCTCAGTTATTACTGTTTCAAATATTTCTTCTCTCCCTTTCTCTCTTTCTTCTCTTTCTGGAATTCTCGCTACATGTATGTTTCTCCTTTTATAGTTGTCCAGCAGTCCTTGGATAATTTATTCTGTGTTTCTTTTTCTTTCAGTCTTTATTCTCTTTGCTTTTCAGTTTTGAAGGTTTCTGTTGAAATATCCTCAAGGTCAGAGATTCTTTCCTCAGCTGTAGCCAGTCTACTAATAAGCCCATCAGAGTCTTTCTTTACTTCTTTTACAGTGCTTTTTCTATCTAGCATTTCTTTTTGTTGTTTCATAGGGTTTCCATCTCTCTGATTACATTGCCCATCTGTTCTTGCATGTCATCTACTTTATCATTAGATCTCTTAGCATATTACTCAGAGTTGTTTTAAATTCCCAGTCTGATAATTCCAGCCTCCCGTCATGTCTGGTTCTGATATTTGCTGTGTCTCTTCAAACTGTGTCTCCTACCTTTTATTCTGCCTTGTAATTTTTTCTTGGGTAAAAGGAACTGCTATAAATAGACCTCTAGTAATGTGGTGGTAAAATATGGCCATAAATTTGCTCCTAAGTTCTGCTTTCACCATACCTTCACATATTCCTGCTAAATAACACTTTTGTTATCTTTCTGTCCAAAGTTATTTATATTTCTTAATTTTCGTATACATAGGAATTTTCTACCTTTTGGGGCTTATGATTTTCAGTGTAATTGCACTGTGGCCAGAGAACAAACTCTATACTTTTTGCAGTCATTTGAAATTTGTTGACACTTGCTATGTGGTCAGTATATGGTAAATTTTAGTGTTATATTTGTGTTATATATTAGGTCAATTATTATTTACATTGTTCAAATTTTCCATATTCTGACAGATTATTTTTGTCTGCCTAGTGTATATTCTACTAGCAAAGATGTGTTGAAATGTCCCACCACGATTATGAATTGACCTATTTTCTTTTTTTTTGAATTTTATTGTATTTATTTTTTTATACAGCAGGTTATTAGTTATCCATTTTATACATACTAGTGTATATATGTCAATCCCAATCTCCCAGTTCATCGCACGAATTGACCTATTTTCTTTTGTCAGTTTTTCACCTATATATGTTGAGCCTTTCTTATTAGGTATATAAAAATACAAAATTGTTATATCTTTCTTTATTATTATGAAGTAACCCTATTTATCTCTAACAATACTTACTACCTTATGGTCTAGTTTCCCTGAAAACAATATAACTATACCGGGTTTCCTTTGCTTAGCATTTGAATGGTATTATATATAGTATTTTAACGTTTTATTTATTGATTAATTTATAGTATATATTTTAACTGAAACATCATATCCATTTAATGAATTATTGAGGTACTTGTGTTTCAGTCTATCTTCTTGTGCTGTTTGTTCCACTGCTTTATATTTCCTTTTTTTCTCCTTTCTTGCCATCTTTTATGTCAATTATTGTAATCATCCCATCTTATCCCCCCATCAGTTAGGACTATCTACACTATTTCTGTTCTTTCAGTGATTATCCTAGACAGTACGATATGGGCTTTTAATTATCAATGTTCACTAATAAGTTTATTAATGCCATTGTCCTTCTCTTGGAAATACAGTGACCTTGAATCACATTAACATGATTTATACTCTCCCAACTTACAGGCTATTATTGTCATGGCTTTTAATTCTCTATTTTTAAGCACAGTTCCACAAAGCGTTATTTATGTGGTCAATGTTCATGTAGATTTATTCTCAAGCCTTCTGCTTTAGTCTGCTTGGGTTGCTGTAACAAAAATGCCATAGACCAGGTGGTTTAAACAGCAACAACAAAAAAAAGATGTTTATTTCTCACAGTTCTGAAGCCTGGGAAGTCCAGGATCAAGGGGTCAGCAGATCTAGAGTATGTGGTGAAGAACCACTCCCTGATTCATAGACGGCCATCTTCTCGCTGCATTCTCACATGTCAGAAGAAGCAAGGGAGCTCCCTGCAGTCTCGTTTTTAAGGTCACTAGACTCATTCATGAGGGCTCCACCCTCATGAGCTAATCACCTCCCAAAGGCTCCACTTCCAAATACCATCACACTGAGGAGTAGGTTTCAACGTATGAATTGAGGGGAGGGGGCACAAACATTCAGCCCATAACAACTTCTTTGTCCTTTTTTCCTTTTTTAAAAAAATGTTTATTTATTTATTTTCTTATTAGTCATCCATTTTATACCCATCAGTGTATACATGTCAATCCCAATCTCCCACTTCATCACACCACTACCACCACGCCCCGCCGCTTACCCCCTTGGTGTCCATACGTTTGTTCTCTACATCTGTGTCTCAGTTTCTGCTCTGAAAACTGGATCATCTGTACCATTTTCTAGGTTCCACATATATGCCTTAACATACGATATTTGCTTTTCTCTTTCTGACTTACTTCACTCTGTATGACAGTCTCTAGATGCATCCATGTCTCTGCAAATGACCCAATTTCATTCCTTTTTATGGTTGAGTAATATTCCATTGTATATATGGACCACATCTTCTTTATCCATTCGTCTGTCGATGGGCATTTAGGTTGCTTCCATGACCTAGCTATTGTAAATAGTGCTGCAATGAACATTGGGGTGCATGTGTCTTTTTGAATTATGGTTTCCTCTGGGTATATGCCCAGTAATGGGATTGCTGGGTCATATGGTAGTTCTATTTTTAGTTTTTTAAGGAACCTCCATACTGTTCTCCATAGTGGCTGTATCAATTTACATTCCCACCAACAGTGCAAGAGGGTTCCCTTTTCTCCATGCCCTCTCCAGCATTTGTTGTTTGTAGATTTTCTGATGATGCCCATTCTAACTGGCATGAGGTGATACCTCACTGTAGTTTTGATTTGCATTTCTCTAATGATTAGTGATGTTGAGCAGCTTTTCATGTGCCTCTTGGCCATCTGTATGTCTTCTTTGGAGAAATGTCTATTTAGGTCTTCTGCCCATTTTTGGATTGGGCTGTTTGGTTTTTTTTGGGTTTTTTTTGCGGTACGTGGGCCTCTCACTGTTGTGGCCTCTCCCATTGCGGAGCACAGGCTCCGGATGCGCAGGCTCAGCGGCCATGGCTCACGGGCCTAGCTGCTCCGCGGCATGTGGGATCTTCCCGGACCGGGGCACGAACCCGCGTCCCCTGCATCGGCAGGCGGACTCTCAACCACTGCGCCACCAGGGAAGCCCTGGGCTGTTTGTTTTTTTAATATTGAGCTGTATGAGCTGTTTGTATATTTTGGAGATTAATCCTTTGGCCAATGATTCATTTGCAAATATTTTCTCCCATTCTGAGAGTTGTCTTTTCGTCTTGTTTATGGTTTCCTTTGCTGTGCAAAAGCTTTGAGGTTTCATTAGGTCCCATTTGTTTATTTTTGTTTTTATTTCCATTACTCTATGAGGTGGATCAAAAAATATCTTGCTGTGATTTATGTCAAAGAGTGTTCTTCCTATGTTTTCCTCTAAGAGTTTTATAGTGCCTGGTCTTACATTTAGGTGTCTAATCCATTTTGAGTTTATTTTTGTGTATAGTGTTAGGGAGTGTTCTAATTTCATTCTTTTACATGTAGCTGTCCAGTTTTCCCAGCATCACTTATTGAAGAGACTGTCTTTTCTCCATTGTATATCCTTGCCTCCTTTGTCATAGATTAGTTAACCATAGGTGCGTGGGTTTATTTCTGGGCTTTCTATCCTGTTCCATTGATCTATATTTCTGTTTTTGTGCCAGTACCATATTGTCTTGATTACTGTAGCTTTGTAGTATAGTCTGAAGTCAGGGAGTCTGATCCCTTCAGGTCCGTTTTTTTCCCTCAAGACTGCTTTGGCTATTCAGGGTCTTTTGTGTCTCCATACAAATTTTAAGATGATTTGTTCTAGTTTCGTAAAAAATGCCATGGGTAATTTCATAGGGATTGCATTGAATCTGTAGATTGCTTTGGTCATTTTCACAATATTGATTCTTCCAATCCAAGAACATGGTATATCTCTCCATCTGTTGGTATCATCTTTAATTTCTTTCATCAGTGTCATACAGTTTTCTGCATACAGGTCTTTTGTCTCCCTAGGTAGGTTTACTCCTAGGTATTTTATTATTTTTATTGCAGTGGTAAATGAGAGTGTTTCCTTAATTTCTCTTTCAGATTTTTCATCATTAGTATATAGGAAAGCAAGAGATTTCTGTGCATTAATTTCATATCCTGCAACTTTACCAAATTCATTGATTAGCTCTAGTAGTTTTCTGGTAGCATCTTTAGGATTCTCTATGTATAGTATCATGTCATCTGCAAACAGTGACAGTTTTACTTCTTTTCTGATTTGTATTTCTTTTTCTTCTCTGATTGCCATGGCTAGGACTTCCAAAACTATGTTGAATAATAGTGGTGAGAGTGGACATCCTTGTCTTGTTCCTGATCTTAGAGGAAATGCTTTCAGTTTTTCACCATTGAGAATGATGTTTGCTGTGGGTTTGTCGTATATGGCCTTTATTATGTTGAAGTAGGTTCCCTCTACGCCCACTTTCTGGAGAGTTTTTATCATACATGGGTGTTGAATTTTGTCAAAAGCTTTTTATGCCTCTATTAAGATGATCATATTGTTTTCATCCTTCAATTTGTTAATATGGTGTTTCACATTGATTGATTTGCGTATATTGAAGAATCCTTGCATCTCTGGGATAAATCCCACTTGATCATGGTGTATGATCCTTTTAATGTATTGTTGGATTCTGTTTGCTAGTATTTTGTTGAGGATTTTTGCATCTATATTCATCAGTGATGTTAGTCTGTAATTTTCTTTTTATATAGTACCTTTGTCTGGTTTTGGTATCAGGGTGATGGTGGCCTCATAACAACTTCTTTGTCCTTTTTTCCTTTTAGTGTGGGTCAGCTGTAAGACCACACCAGTCCCATTAGAATTTCTTTAATAGGGGTCTGCTATTTATTCATTTAGTTAGTTAGTTATTATTCGTATGGATTTTCTCTGTTTGGCCTTCAGCAGTAATGGATATTCTATCTCAGTATAAAACTTTATGTTGGCAGTTTATGTATCTGTCAGCATATTGAATATACAATTCCACTGTTTTTCTGGCTCCCATTGTTGCTTATGAGAAGTCAGCAGTCCGTTTACCTGTAATGCCTTTAATGGTAATTTATCTGTTTTCTCCTTTTAAGATTGTCTCCTTGTCATTGACTTTCTGCATTTCCAGTGTTTATTTTCTATAGCTTTGTTTTTGTTTTTTCCAGGTAGGGAATCACTGGGATTATTGAATATACAATCTGATGTCTTTCATCAGTTCTGGAAATTTCCCAACTGTTGCATTTGTATCTCTTTGCCTTCTGTTGCTCCATGTCATACATTTGGCCGTCTTACTGCTTCCCATAGTCCTGATCTTTTCTTCATTTTCCACCTTTTTGTCTCTGTTCTAAATTGTAGATCTTTCCTTCTGAGCTGTCTTCTAGTTCCAGTTAACTCACTCTTTCTTTAGTTCCATCAGACCTGCTCTTAAATGTCTAATTTAAACAGAAATTCTCTTAATTTCTGTTATTTGGTTTTAGTGCTAGAATTTCTACTTAGTTCTTTTAAATGGGTTTTAAAAAATAATTTCCAATCCTGATGATTTTTTTTTTTTTTTTTGGTAGTACGCGGGCCTCTCACTGCTGTGGCCTCTCCCATTGCGGAGCACAGGCTCCAGACACGCAGGCCCAGCAGCCATGGCTCACGGGCCCAGCCGCTCTGCGGCATGTGGGATCCTCCCAGACCAGGGCACGAACCCATGTCCCCGGCATCGGCAGGCGGACTCTCAACCACTGCGCCACCAGGGAAGCCCCCCTGATGATTTTTTAATAAAATTTTGTATTGTGGAAAATATACATAATATAAAATTGACCATCTTAACCATGTTTACGTGTAAATTCAGTGTCATCAAGGACATTCATGTTGTGTAGCCATCACCACCATACATCTCCAGAACTCTTTTCATCTTGCAAAACTGAAAGTCTGTATCCATTAAACACTACTTTGCCCATTCCCCTTCCCCTTGGCAACCACCATTCTACTTTCTGTCTTTATGATTTTTGACTACTCAAGGTACCTCATATAAGTGAAATCACACAGCATGTGTCCCTTTGTGACTGGCTGTTTCACTTTGCATAATGTCTTCAAGGTTCGTCCATGTTGTAGCCTGTGTCAGAATTCCCTTCCGTTTTTAATAATATTCCATTACGTACATATATCCTATTTGGCTTATTCATTCCTGCCTTGATGGAACTTTGGTTATTTCCGCCTTTCAGCTGTTGTGAATAATGCTGCTATGAACATGGGTATACAAATATCTTTTCAAGACCCTGCGTTTAATTCTTTTTGGTATTGTTGTGGATTAAATTGTGTCCCCTCAAAATTTATATGCTGAAGTCCTAACCCCAAATGTGATTGTATTTGGAGATAGGATCTTTAGGGAGGTAATTGAGGTTAAATGAGGTCACAGGGGTGGGACCCTAATCCAATAAGAAGATGAAGAGACACCAGAAAGCTCTCTCCTTCCTCGTGTGCACACAGAGGAAAGGCCCTGTGAGGACAGAGCAAGAAGGCAGCCATCTGCGCACCAGGAAGAGAGGCCTCACTAGAAAGCAGCCCTAGTGGCTCCTTGAGGACTTCTAGCCTCCAGGACTGTGGGTAAATACATTTCTGTTGTTTAAGCCACTCAGCCTGTGGCATTTTGTTATGGCAGCTCTATCAGACTAGTACAGATACATACCCAGCAGTACAATTACTGGATCATGTTTTAATTCTATTTGTAGTTTTTTTGAGAAACTGCCTGCCTACTGTTTTCCACGGTGGCTGCACCATTTTACATTCCCACCAACAGTGCACATGGGTTCCAGTTTTGCTACATCCTCACCAATGCTTGTAATTTTCTGGCTTTTTAAAAAAAATAGTAGCCATCCTGATGGGTGTAACATGGTGGCTCACTGTGGCTTTGATTTGCATTTCTAATGATCAGTGGCATTGAGTATATTTTCATTGGCTTGGTCATTTGTATGTCTTCTTTGGAAAAACGTTTATTCAAGCCCTTTTCCCATTTTTTTAATCAGGTTGTTTGGCTTTTTGTTGTTGTTGAGTTGTAGGAGTTTACTATATATTCTGGCTATTAACCCCTTATTAAATATATGATCTGCAAATATTTTCTCCCATGTGTGGATGACCTTTTTACTCTGCTGAAGGTGTCTTTTGATGCACAAAAGGTTTTCATTTGGATGAACTCCAGTTTGTCTATATTTTCTTCCATTGCCTGTGCCTTTGGTGTCATTGCCAAAGCCAGTGTTGTGAAGCTTTTGCCCTATGTTTTCCTATGAGTTTTATGTTTTTAGCTCTTATATTTAGGCCCTTGACCCATTTCAGTTAATTTTTGTAAATGGTGTTAGGTAAGGGTCTGACACATGTGGATGTCCAGTTTTCCCAACACCATTTGTTGAAAAGACTGTCCTTTCTCCATTGAATGGTCTCAGCACCCTGGTTAAAAATCATCTGACCATACATGCAAGGGTTTCTTTCTGGGCTCTCTGTTCTATTCCATTGATCTATCTGTCTGTCTTTGTGCCAGTGCCACACTGTTTTGATTACTGTAGCTTTGGGATAAGATATGAAATCAGAAAGTATAAGTCCTCCAATGTTGTTCTTCTTCTTCAAGATTATTTTGGGTATTCTCTTGATGAAATTTTAAAGCTTGCATTTTATTTCTTTGAACATAGTAAACTTAGTTATTTTATAGTCTGTGTCTGATCATTCCAATATCTGATGTTTCTCTTATTTCTGCTTATTCCTGTCAGCAGTGTCTCACTTCCTTGTGTGCCTGGTCATCTTTGACTGTGTCCTGGAATTTGTATTTGAACAAATGTTTACAGGAATAACTTGAGGCCGAAGATGATACATCTTGCTCCAGGGAGGGTTTTTCTTTACTCCTGCCTGGAACCTAGGGGTTCCACCTTAATCTAAGTTCCAGGCTCAAAGTGCCTGGATGGCCCAGGTGAAGGGAAGGTGGAGTGTACATCTGCATAAGGACCACTTACTTTGGGTTCACCCTGATTATGAGGCAGGCCTTAGAGGTCCCAGCTTAATGTGGGGGTTATCAGGTTCCTCACCTTGAGCTAGCCCCGAGTTTTGGCATTTATCTCTTTCCCTCCATGAGGCTACAAAAATTATAGGTCTGTCGTACAGCTGTTGCTTTACATCTGCAGATGCACTCACTCAGGGGGAAAGGAACTTTGAGTACTGGGCTCACCTCCAGTCTCTTCTTGTCCAAGATTTGGAATTGAAATATGCCCCCTTGTGTACTCTTTGGTGCCTTTGAGAGGCCTATTGGGCTTCCCTGGTAGCGCAGTGGTTAAGAATCCACCTGCCAATGTAGGGGGCACGGGTTTGAGCCCTGGTCCGGGAAGATCCCACATGCCGCGGAGCAACTAAGCCCTTGCGCCACAACTACTGAGCCTGCGCTCTAGAGCCCGTGAGCCACAACTACTGAAGCCCATGTGTCACAACTACTGAAGCCCGCATGCCTAGAGCTCGTGCTCCGCAACAAGAGAAGTAACTGCAATGAGAAGCCCGTGCACCGCAACAAAGAGTAGCCCCTGCTCTCAGCAACTAGAGAAAACCCGCACGCAGCAGTGAAGACCCAATGCAGCCAAAAATTAGATAAATAATCTTATAAAAAAAGAAGAAGAAAGGTGTATTTATCCGCCTTTCTGGTTGGTGTAGATTACAGAGCCTGCCCTCACCCGAAGGGTCATTTCTAAACACGGGCTGACCACAGTCTTCCCAGGATAAATCGTGATGGTCTAGAGCCGACTCTGTGATCGTTAGTCCACTCACCCTGCCCAGCACCCCGTGAGGCCAGAATGAGTGTTTGCTCCATCCTGCAGGTGGAAAGCCAGAGCACAGAGAGGCAACGCCTGACGTGCCTGGTGGCTGCATAGCCGGAGAGTGGCAGGGTCAACGCTAGAACCAGTTGTGTCTGACCGCAAATTTGCCGCTCCACCTCCTGTGCTCAGGGGCCTTCTGGGGCTCCACTACCTGGAGTCCTGAGCACAGGTGCCCCACCTGGCCCTCGAGGCCCTCCCGGCCTCCCCTGTCCACAGTGGTCCCAGCCCATCCCCACCCCTGCTCGGCAAGCACGCCTCCTCCTCACCCTTCCAGACCTGGCTCAGAGGCTGGGACTGCCCTGCCCTCCTGCGGCCCCTGATGGGAGTCAGACCAAGGAGCTGGGGCCACTGGGCAGGTCTGAGCCCCCTACCGCCCAAAGCCAGGGCCCACACTGGGGGATCCCCACCCCACGCTGGCAGCCCTGGGCCAGGCACTGTGCAGGGCACCGTGTACAGCAAACAGGTCAGAGCCTGTGCCCTGAGCCACGGCCTGTCCAGGAGGGGTTGGAGCAGGCCCAGGGATCCCAAATCAGGGACAACTGTCAGGCCATCCTGAAAATACCCTGCCCAAGGCTGGCTCAGCCTCAGAGGGTGCCCAGGGGGTGAGGCTGGGGAGGCCCCCATCTGGCCCCTCTCTGGCTTTCTGCCCCGACAGGTGAACAACAACGGGATCGTCTCCTTCCTGAAGGAGGTTTCTCAGTTCACCCCAGTGGCCTTCCCCATCGCCAAGGACCGCTGCGTGGTGGCGGCCTTCTGGGCGGACGTGGACAACCGGCGTGCAGGCGACGTGTACTACCGGGAGGCCACCGACGCAGCCACGCTGCGCAGGGCCACAGATGATGTCAGGCGCTACTTCCCCGAGCTCCCAGGCTTCTCCGCCACCTGGGTGTTCATAGCCACCTGGTACCGCGTCACCTTCTTCGGAGGCAGCTCCTCTTCCCCCGTGAGTGTTCTGTCCTGGGGAAGGGAGGACATCCATCTGGGGCCCAGGGTCTCCCTCCAGGGCCCCCTGCTTGCTGAGTGGGCCAGACGCAATCCCTGGGCTTCGTGCCCAGAGGGGACAGCTGGGCTCAGGGGCGGAAGCCACTCGCCCAAGGTCACAGGGCCAGGCTGGAGGGGGGATGGAGCCTGGGCCTCCTGGAAACCACCCGCGTCCAGGGAAACGCCAGGTGCCCCAACACCGTCCTTCACTCCCTCGGGGGACGCAGATGGTCGGTGTTAGGTTTCTGTTTGGAACGGTTCAGTACTCAAAGGGTTAAATGGGAAGTTTATTGCGTTTAATACATTATTCCTTGATGACGCCAAACGGCCACAGCGCCCAGTCCAGAATAACTGACCACTGTAGCCAGCGTGGTCCGTGTGGCGGGCGGATCCCCGGTGAGGGCGGCATAGCGCTTCCGGCAGCAGATGCGTGAGCGGCACCTCCTGCGGCCAGGCCCGCGAGGGGTGCCGGGCCACAACCGCGTGGGACAGAGGGCGGCTCTCCAGAGAAAAGCACTGGGGAGCGGGCGGCCTTTCAGGACGGCGTGCCCACACATTCAATACACATTCCTTTAGGGGCACGTCTGGGGCAGGCAGTGTTCTGGGCTCTGGGGAGGTGGCCCCAGACAGAGAGCACAGGACGTGACTCTCCCGCGGGGCGCACTCTAACAGGGGGGACACCAGCGACCACGTAAGAGGGACGCCACGCCAGCAGGACGTGGGCTCTCCCTGATGCTGTGCAAGCCTGGGGGCCTGGCTCGGCCACACGGGGGAGGTTTGGAGCTGAAGGGACTGGAGGGCTCAGCACAGCAGTTAGGGTGGGTGTGACCACACTGGGCTGAGGAGGACAGGGAAGCCCCGAGGGCGGTGCCCGGTCTCCCATCGCAGGCACAGGGTGGGAGGGGTGGGCACAGGTGGCAGACGGGCTCGGTCCTAGATGTGCTGAGCGGAGCCCGGAGTCCCCAGCCGCGGCGGCTCAGGTGGGGACGGGGCGGGGAGGGACGTGCAGGTGGTGATGAACCCTGCAGCCCCCAAGAGGCCAAAGAGAAGCCAGCTGGTTGGCAGGTACCCTGCGAGAGTAACCGTCACTGCTGGGGCTGTAGCAGGAGTATGAGAGCAAATCAGGAAAGATGGGCTTTTTCTGTAAACATTACTACAAAGAAATTTCACGCCTGAACTTTTGTTCACACATAGCCCACTAACATTTTGTATGTTTTGTTTGTTTTTTCTTATCGCCAATTTGTAAGAAAAATGTCTTTTTAACAAAAAGTAGAGAAAAAGAATCTCCAGCCCCACCAGCAGGAGGCAACTCCTGTTCAACGTGTCCTATTGTCAATCAACCCACACGTTAAAAAATAAATAGAACCACCTGGAACGTGCTGTTTTGTGAGCGTTTCTTTCACTCAACAGTATTGTGGGCACTTTCCTCATTCTTATATGTTCTTCTGCATCATTTTTTATGTTATAATTTCACCTCTGCAGAGTCATTTTACCTATTACTTCTCCGCCTGGGAGGAAGGAGGCGCCCAGGGCCCCTCCTGAGCAGACAGAGGAAACCTTAACGTTCTCCTCTTTTCAAACCCGGAGATGTCAGTTCCAAAATGATTACCTCGTGAGACGGGGAACCGGGATTCTGAGTTTGGGGTGGAAACCAGGCTGGGAGATGGGGAAGCCCTCCCCTGGGGGCACCTGCAGGGCAGGTCGATCAACAGAAAGTGATGGTTAAGCTTCGGGCATGTCCTCATCCTCCTCAAACGTCTGGGCCTCATAGCTCGCGAAGCCCCTCCGCTGGCCTTGCTGACCAGCCGCGGTCCGGCCCTCCTCACACCGTCCCACTGCTCGGGCCTTCCAGCCCTCACGCCCTCCTCGTCCTGAGTCCCAGCTCCTGAGCTTGCCTTCCTGCAGGAGACTGCTCGGTTCCCCTGCTGTCGTCTTTCACCGTGGACGCCCCCATGTGCGATGCCTGCGTGCCAGCCCAGCGTGGCGGCACTTGCGCTCTGGTGGGCCTGCTGCCTCCGTCACGGGGTGCCCCGAGGGGCGCTGCATCGCCCCCAGTGGTTTGTGAAATCATCCCGGCATGAGTTGCTAGAAGGGAGATTGCTGCCTGCGCAAGTCTGATTTCCCCTCAGAACTGCCCACTCGTAGTTCCATAAGCCGCATTCAGAAGCGCCTGTAGCCCTGCACCCCGGCCAGACGCACCGCTCCACAGGCGCGAAAGGAATGGCCCTGGTTTTTTCAGCTTTACGCATCTCTGATTTCTAGTAACGGGGAATCTTGGCCAGTTGTATTCCATCGTGATGTTTCTGTTCACACCCTTTGCCAATTTGTCTGTAATCTTTCTGTCCTTTTTCTTATCGATCCGTGGAAGTTCTACTTGAATTAAAGACATCACCAGTTTCTCTGCCGTGTGTGTTATAAACACACTTTTCCCTTCACTCGTTGCCATTCAGCTTGATCTCGTGACACTTTTTTATATCCGGAAGGTCTTGTAGTCAAATGTATAAACCTCCTTTGTGGTTTCTGCAGTTTTAACAAATGTCAGGCTTAAAAGTCCTTCCCTAGACGTTCTACATATTCGCCTACGTTTTCCTCTAGGCCAACGACAGCCTCATTTACAACCTTACTCGGTTCGGGATTTATTTTCATAAGAGATATAAAGCTCCAATTTAATTGTTTTTCAGAGCTTCCTATTTGTCCCACGATCATTTCTTAAACAATCTCACCCTTTGCCCATTCTGAAATAGCACCTCTTATGTGTACACTGCCCACTAATATTTTCATGGAGGATTTTCCATGAAAACCAAAAAACTTAGCGATTGAAAACTGCCTTTCCTTCTTTCCCCTTTTTTTTTTTTTTTTTTTTTTGCGGTACGCGGGCCTCTCACCGCTGTGGCCTCTCCCGTCGCGGAGCACAGGCTCCGGACGCGCAGGCTCAGCGGCCATGGCTCACAGGCGCAGCCGCTCCGCGGCATGTGGGATCTTCCCGGACCGGGGCACGAACCCGCGTCCCCTGCATTGGCAGGCGGACTCTCAACCACTGCGCCACCAGGGAAGCCCTCTTTCCCCTTTTTATCTTTCCCCTTTTTCTCCTTTTACTTTTCTGTTCATCTCACATGAGATGATTTTGTGGATTTGGTCAGGTAGTCATGAACCCTCTGTGCCCCCAGACCCACAGAGGAAACTGTCTGTTCCTGGCGTCCGTGGCCTCCACAGCCCCTCAGTGGGCTTCACTCGCTCACCAGGCATCAGATAATACTGGGGAGGGCAGGCGTTGGGGACACAGCGGAGGATGGAGGCCGAGGTCATCGGGGCCTCCCTGTGGCTGACCATCTCGCTGGGGAAACAGAGGAGGGACCAGTGGGCAACAGCAATGTGGGCGGGGCGGGGTCTTTGGGTGGAGACGGGGGCACAGGCCCCGCTCAGGCCCCTCCTTGGCAGGTCAACACGTTCCAGACCGTGCTCATCACCGACGGCAAGCTCTCCTTCACCATCTTCAACTACGAGTCCATCACGTGGACCACGGGCACGCACGCCAGCAGCGGGGGCGACGCCGCTGGTCTGGGGGGCATCGCGGCCCAGGTAGGGGCCCCTGCTCCCCATGGCTGGGACTGTCACGAGCTGATGAGGCAGGTGGACACCCCCCGCGCCCCGCTCCACCCAGTGCTGTGCAGAGGCCTCTCCCGGCCCAGAACCACAGAAACACTCTCCGGCCAAAGCACCTTTGTCCTGACCCACACGGCCGGCCCTACAGGGCCAGCTGCAGCTGGGACAGAGTTCTGTGTGCGCTGTGGCCTGGGGTGGCCTGGCCCGTGGCCTGAGGGACAGTGGCCAGCAGAAAATCCCAGGTGCGGAGGGTGGTCAAGTGCGAGCCCCCAGGGCCTGGGAGTGCCCCTCCCCCCGCTCCAGGCTCTCTGCTTTCTCCTGAGGTCACACTGGCCCTGGGTCCTAGGGGAGGCCCAGGAGCCCAGGAGTGGGCGGGAAGGGGTGGGGGGAGGGCTGCCAGGGCCCAACCAGGTCAGCAGCTGGAGGAGCTGCTGGTTAGGGTGGGGCGTGGCTGGGAGGCGGGGACCGCACGGGGTGCGGGGGGGCCGGTGAGGATGCCCCTGAGTCTTCAGCACTCCGCAGCTCACGAGGCCGCCCCGCGGGAGGTGGGTCTCAGGAACGTTAGGGAGACCTGCGGACCCAGCCCGCACCTGCCCCCCTCTCTCCCACCCGCCCGCAGGCCGGCTTCAATGCGGGTGATGGGCGGCGCTATTTCAGCATCCCCGGCTCACGCACAGCGGACATGGCGGAGGTGGAGACCACCACCAACGTGGGCGTGCCCGGGCGCTGGGCGTTCAGAATCGATGATGCCCAGGTGCGCGTGGGGGGCTGCGGCCATACAAGTAAGAGGACAGAGAGAGTGGCTGGGGTGGCGGAGGGGCATGGACTAGGGAGGCGGGATGGCGGGGGGCGGGGAGGGGGAGCCCCGGGCCTCTTGGGGACGCACGGCCCCGCCCACCTCGGCTCCTCTCCCCCGGGCTCACCCCTGAGCCCCAGTCTCCCCCTGGGAGGCCTTCCTGCCTCTGCTGAGGGGAAGGGGTTTGCTGGAGACCACGGTTTGAAGTGTGAAGGGGTGTAAAGGGGGGGAGCTGGGGTCACATCCCCACCCAGGGAATCCTGGACATCCCTGCGTGGCCTCCCGCGTCCTCAGGACCACCTGGGAGGCAGGCCCTCTTCCCACCCACTTTGCTGCCTTGCTTCTTGGTGGGACTTGGTGCTTGTGTGACAACCTGGACATCTACCTGACAGGAGGGAGCTCTCTGATGCCCGGGGTCCTTCAGGCACAGAACACAGAGCAGACGGGAGCAGGGTCCACCCCGGGGGCGAGCGTGAGTCCTGTGGAAACAGCGGGACTGGCCACAGAAGGATGTGCTCCCGGCTCTCCTGCTGTGTGGCTCTGGGTCACAGACCCTCCTGAAACCCCTGCTTATAAACGGAGGGGGGAGGGTGTCAAGTGACGGGTTCAGCCGTGCCACTCCCCCTGCCAAACCTGGAGCCAGTGAGGCCAGTGCTGGGACCTCCCCCGGAGATCGCCTCCCACCCCCATGGGGACCAAGGCCACCAAGAGGGGCTGCTTCTCCTGAACACCATCCCAGGGATGAACCCAGCGCAAGGAAGCCCACCCAGACCTGCCAGGGGAGCAGGCGCACACCCCGGGGGGGGGGGGCGGGGGGGCGGGGAGGGCAGGTGTGTACCGCCCTGAGGACTGGATATGGGCCCTGGGGAGAGAGGCCTGGGGAGCCTGAGCCCACCCACTCACCAGTGTGAACGAGGGGGCGGCCCACAGGGCCAGGAGCCCAGGGGCCACTGATTGCATCCCCCTCCCCCAGAGTGGCAACACCCGCCCGGGCTCGGAGCCGCGGTGGTTCGGGGCACGTGGACGCTACTCCGTCACCACACCTTTGCGTGGGCAGCACAGAGGTCTGGCGCTTGCCAGCGGCCAGGGGCTTGGGCTGTGGTTGAGGGGTAGAGTATGGGTGCAGGTGTGCGTGCAGGTGTGCGTGCAGGTGTGCGTGCAGGTGTGGGTAGGTCCACGCTCCCCACAGAGGCTGCCGGCTGTGAGGCTGCAGACTGGGGTCCTCAGAGGAGGGTCCAGTCAGTCCCCCGGGGACGCCGTTCCCATGTGGCGGTGCTTCTCTCCCGCCCCAGGCCTCTGCGGGGAGCAGACGGAGGAGGCCCTGCTTGGCCCTCAAAGCTCTCGCGCATGGAGGCCCTGCGGGGCACAGTCCCGTGGGGTTGCAGGGAGACCGGCCCCCTCGTGTCCCCGCCCCACGCTGCAAGCCCAGGAGATGGAGCTTGTGCGCCTCAGTCTGGAGGCACCGGGGAGGGAGGGTGGGTTCACACCTGAGAGGCGGGGCGCCCACACCTGTCAGTCTACCTTATGAGAAGGGCTGGTCCTGACACGGGCTCAGGCAGTCAGCCGCCACCCGCTGCAGGGCAGCCGGACTACGCGGCCTGAGTGCCGGTGTGGCTCGGTGAGTGGACCGGTGGGGGCAGGGACGGTCCTCAAAGGCACCCACAGCCTTGGTGGTGCTCGGGGCCCGAGGGCCCTTCCGGGAGTGCCCCTCTCTCCCTCCCTCCTGGACACCAGCCAGCTCTTCCCGGGGCCCTCCTAGTAACAGGCGGTCTGAAGCCCTGAGATGCCCCTGCACCTGCCCAGGTGTGCTCATTCATGGCGGGTTTTGGTGGCCTTGTTTCTGCGGAGGGTGGGGCCCATGAGCTGAGCCCTGCGGGAGGCCTGTCCTCAGGATAACGGAGACCCAGCAGCAGCGGACCTCGCAGCGCCTCCCCCGAGAAGGGCCCCCGGGCCAGGCTGACGGCCCTGCCCTCCCTGTGTCCGCAGCCTCCGTGTGCCTGACCCTGCGCCCCTGCCTCAACGGCGGCAAGTGCATCGACGACTGCGTCACAGGCAACCCCTCCTACACCTGCTCCTGCCTCTCGGGCTTCACGGGGAGGAGGTGCCACCTGGGTGAGTTTCTGCTGGGACCCCGCCCACCTGGAGGAACCCAGCAGCACAGCCAACGGCCCCAAGAGCCCGAGGCCGCGGACCTCTGACCCCGTGGTGTGGGTGGCGTCCGGGAGGCACCGCCGGCGGAGCCAGACACAGCGGCTCCGTGATGGCGAGCACGTGGGCGGGCTCTGCAGCCGCGCCGCCCCGGGCCACGGCAGGTCCTCCCCAGCGGCGCCTCCACTGAGTCCCCGGCTGCCCCGTTTTCCAGATGTGAACGAGTGTGCTTCCCACCCGTGTCAGAACGGCGGGACCTGCACGCACGGCGTCAACAGTTTCATCTGCCAGTGCCCGGCCGGCTTCGGGGGACCCACTTGTGAGACAGGTGAGAGGAACCAGGGGCTGCAGGGCCGCGGGGATGGTCCTGCCCGACCAGGGAGTGGTGGCTAGCCTGGTGGGGGCATCAGGTCAGCGCGCCGCAGGGGGCCCGGCCCCAGGGAGGCCCGGGGGCAGGGGGCGCAGGAGCCCAGACTCCAGAGGAGAGGCCCTGCCCCGTGGGCGTGACA
This sequence comes from Orcinus orca, assembly GCF_937001465.1. Lineage (NCBI taxonomy): Eukaryota > Metazoa > Chordata > Mammalia > Artiodactyla > Delphinidae > Orcinus > Orcinus orca. Next base: position 120,099,116 of record NC_064565.1, read on the forward strand.
GGAGCGCTGACCACAGCACACAGCCAAGGGTGAGGCCTTGGGACAGGGCAGGGCCTGGTTCCGGACGCGTCTCACTGTAGGCCTGCACCCCTGAACCCCTGAACCCCAGCTGCTCCTGGCAGGAGTGCAGGCTGTTTCTCTCCATCCCGGGGGTCTTACGGCCTAGATGTGGGTTGGGGTCTTTCTGAAGACCCCCTTGTTGCTTCCAAACTGCAGCCCACACGCCCGTCTGCCGCCCCACTTCTGAGCGCGCCTCTTCGGGGCAGTGCTTTCTGATCAGGCCTCCACTCTCTGCCCTTCATGCAGCACCTCTTTGGGGCCCCTCACCCTGGGCCCTTCACCCACCTGGTAAAGGAAGGTGGATGCCCCACTCCCACCCCCGTGCCACTGTGGGAAGCCACTAGGGGAGCCCAACAGACGGAGCCCCTTAAAATCAAAGCACGATGACCCTTGCTCCCCATCCGGCGCAGCCAGACACGCTGTCCCGTGCACACGCTTCCTGATGTGTAACTGTTGTTTAGAAAAACATGTAACACCTGGTTAACTCGAGTGTGTACGAGTAACCACCGCACCGATGTCTCAGTCTAGAAAAACCATTTCTAATGGAGACTTACGGCCACAGGGAGTGTTTTAAAGTCCTTAACTCTGGTGTGTATACACGTGTCCGGGCCGGGTGGGACCCTGGGAGGGCTTGGGGCCAGAGCCAGGAGCCCTGAGCCTTGGCCTCCTCATGGCCACCACGGCAACACCCATGGGTACCAGCCCCCAGTCCCCCATGAGGCTCTCTGGTCTCAGGACCCACCTCGGCCCCCAGAGCCCATGACAGCAGGGATGCTGGGCAGAGCCCAGCAGGGACATGGGTACCGCTCGGCCCGAGGCTCCCCTCCCCCACCCGTGCCCAGCCCTGCCCTCTGGTGGAGTCAGGGTCCCAGAGACGGGGGTCACCGTGTGCCGTCAGCCACCAAAGCACCGCCACACCTCCCAGGGTTCAGGCCTCCTTCCTCCCACTGCCCCCCACCCTGACTCCAGGGTGGGTCACCCGCTCTGGGGATCCCATCTGGTTCCTGTATTGAGTCCTTTCTGGAATGAGCTGTCAGCAGGACAGGCGACATAGCTGGGGGAAGGCAGTGTCCCCCCACCTGCTGCCAGCAGCCACCAGGTGAGGCCAGCATCCTGGGTGAGGGGCAGGCCAGAGCGCCAACAAAGGCGGGTCCCGCCTGCTCACTTCCAGCTGACTGGGGGCCGAGGCCTTTGCAGGGCTGTCCTTGCAGCAAGAAGTGTCACCTCGCCCACCCTGGACCCTCAGCCCCGGACCACTCAGGCCCCTCCTGCGCCCCCTCAGGGCTCCGTCACAGGCCGTGCCCCCAGCCCAGCTGGGAGGAATCTCTCAGCCCCAGAGCCCTGTCCTGTGATGACAGCTCTGTCACAGTCATCTTAGCAGGGGCACTGCCCAGGAGGGTGGGAGCTGGGTCCCATTCACCCCCATGTCCCCCGCCAGGCACAGGCACACCCTCCCTCCTCCCCAGGTCTGCTGAAATAAACCCCATTCAGACAAGCCTTCAGTGCCGGTGGGTTGGGACTGCCCTGGTCCCCCAGGGCCCGATGCCCTCCAGAGACGGCCAGACCCACGCGTGCTGCAGCCCGAGATGTCAGCAATGGGGCCACCCCAGCTGGGGATCCCATGGCCTTCCACCCCTTTGCGCTTGTAGCACAGTCTCCATGCGACGCCAAAGAGTGCGAGAACGGCGGCTGGTGCCAGGCGGAGGGCGGCTCCGCGGTGTGCGTGTGCGCAGCCGGCTACACGGGCGCCGCCTGCGAGACGGGTGAGTGTGCCCTCGGGTGGGAGCAGGGGCGCAGGGTGCCAGGTGCTCAAGGGCTGGCACAGAGCCGAGCACCCACCTCTGCCGCCCCCAGATGTGGACGAGTGCGGCTCTGACCCCTGCCTGAACGGAGGGTCGTGTGTTGACCTGGTGGGGAACTTCACCTGCCTTTGTTCAGAGCCCTTCGAGGGACCTCGCTGCGAGACAGGTAACGGCCACGTGCCCGAAGCCCCCCACCGGTGACAGCAGTCAGCTGCCCCCTTTCCCTCTCGGGGGTGGGGGGTGTGGTCTGAGCTCTGCTGTCCACGTGCTGGGTAAGGCTGAGCGAATGGCTTCCCCTCTCTGGGCCTGGGCTCCATCGGGCAAATGCAGGTGTGGAGGAGCGCCCTCCCGAGGCCCCTCTCCCGACTCAGGAGATAGATTCTTGGCTGTTGAACGTCGCCCCTTCCTACCCCAGACCCCTCGCCTTGCTAGGGAACAAGCCGTGGGCGTCGGAAAGAAAGCTGATCGCTCCTACAAGTGATGGAGGCTGCTAGCTCCCGCTCCATTGCATACTGTTCTAGATGCCGGTTAGGACTCGGTAGGTCAGTTAAAAGACCCACGCAGTAAGTTCGGGGCTTTAGCACCTGACATCGCCTTACCTCCCACAACAGCGGTGCTTGCATCTCCCCGGTGGGGGGGCGCTCGAGACAAACTCAACTCGATTTGCTTCGAGTCTCAAAACCTAAGAAGGAAATTAGGTTCTACCCGTGAGTAAGACGCGGATGGGCGCTGTGCCCTCCGTTGGTCTTTGGTCGGATGGCCACACGCAGGGCGGGCTGTGTCCTGAGGCGATGGCGAGGCTTCACGGTGCAGAGGGCGAGAGGGTGGCAGCCTTACCTGCTGCCTGAAATCATCGCGATGTGTCACACGATTGCCTAGACTGTGATTTAAGTATCAGCGTATTTAACTAAACTCACGTCAGAAAACAGAGACGTGCTTGCAAAAGACTTTGCAAAGAAACCATGTTTTGTACGAAGAATAATGCAAACGAAAGCAAACAATAGGAAACAACTGACTTGTCTACCCCAGTACAAGCTCATTAGCCACGTTGCACATACAGCGGGAAGCTGGCCAAACGTTGGAGATTATAAAAAGCAGTATCTAGCCTTCTGCTTGGGGCCAACAAGGATTAACTGCCCTGGGAACTTCCCTCTCGCTGTCAACAATGAGAAAACCAGACAAAATATATGAAACAACTGTTTTCAGCCATTGGACAGCAGAAAGTAGAGGGCTGTCATCCCTGAGAGAAGGGAATGAAATGGGGTGAGCCCTACAGTTGCCCCAAGGCTGCCTTGGCGCCGTTTCCAGGCTGCCATGCCGGGGTGGGGCCGGGGAGGAATCCAGACTCCAGCAGTTCCTCTGAGTCTCTGGGTCAAGGAGACAGAGATTCAAATTCAGTGGCTGGAATTTGGGGGAATAATACCAGCAAGGACAGAGCTACTGAGAGGGGAAGCGGGGAAGGGGAGAGAGCACGAGATTGGCTCTGGAGATCTGCAGGGGGACCCCTTGAGTGTGGGTTGGGTGAAATCTATTGGGCTGGGGAAGAACCACTGGGAGTGGTGAGTCAGACAATTCCTGGAACTCAGACCCGCCTCCCCACCAGCTGGAGTGGAGTGAGCTCTTCGTAGCCAGGGCCAATGCTGAGTAGAGTCCCCAGTGGTATCACCTTAGTAGTGGGGATAAGTAAATGCTAAGCTAACGGCTAATCTGACCTGCCCCAAGAAATCTTAAAGGAAAGTTCGAAAGGATCAAACTGAGCCCAAGTAATTTCACTCTATGCCAGCATAAAATCCTCCACCCCTTAAAGGAATAATAACAGAGGCCAGAACCCCAAGATACCCAACCAGAAGTTACTATAGGCGCACAAAGGATTGAGAGTACATGACCACAGCCAGGAGTCAAATAGACCAGTGGAAACAGGGGCCAGAGATGACAGAACCAGCAAGTACAAATGTTCAGTTGTCCATCATGAACACGCACCATGTGTTCAAGACTGTTGAGGGAAAAAGACATAATGAGAAGTAGGAGATAGAAAAAAAGAAGCTTCTAGAGATGAAAACTATAATATCTGAATTTTAAAAATACACTGGATGGTGTTAACAGCAGGTTAAGACATCACAGAAGGAAAGATCAATGACCTTGAAGAGAGAAAAGGAAGCAATTCAACATGCAGCCCAGAGACAATAAGATGAAAGGACAGCACCTCCTCAGGGGCCTGTGCACAGACACCATGCAGTCTGGCAGGTGTGTACTTGGAGTGCCGGAAATGAGGGAGGGGGCTGAAGGGGTGCAGAGAAAGTATGTGAAGAAACAACAGCCAAACACTTTCTAAGTCTGATGAAAATGAAAACCAAACCTCCAAGAAAAACATGAAGCCACATCATAGTCAAATTGCTGAAAACCAGTGACAGAGAAAACCTTAAAAGTAGCCAGAGAGAAAAGGCAGACTGCACAGAGAAACAAGAATGACAACAGCCTCATCAGAGACAACGCAGGTCGGAAGACACTGGGACGACACCCCTAAAGCATGGAAGAAATAAGCTGTCAACCTCGTGCTATACCCCCAGCAAAACTCTTCCAGAAATTCAGGTGAAATAAAGATTTTTCAGACAGCAAAAACAGAGAATTCACCACCAGCATATATGCATTACAAGAAATGTCTTTTCGACAGAAGAAAAATGGTCCCTGATGAAAATCTGGATCTACACAAAGGAATGAGGAGTTCTAGAAATGGTAAATATATGGGTAAAAATAAAAGACTTTTCTTCTTACTTGTTAATCTTTTTAAAGATATTTTTAAAACAAAGAAATAGCAACATATTTGGGGTTTACAATATACACAGAAATAAAATGTATGACACCAATAGCTTAAAGCAGCCTGTGCAAGCGTTTAAAGGGCCAGATAGTAATATTTTTTTTGGCGTTATGAGCCATGTGGTCACAGCTATTCAGCTCTGCCAACGTAAGGCAAAAGCAGTGAGCCACAGACTGTGCGTAAGTGAGTGGGCGTGGCCATGTTCCAGCGATACTTTATTGTTTTAAATGGGTGGCAGGAAAGATTTGGTCTTTGAGCCTTTGCTTATGAACTTCTGGCATAAGGGATGGAAAGGGAGAAATGGAAGTATAATATCGTAAGGTCCTGACATTATATACGAAGTGGTATAATACTGTTTGAAGGTCGACTGTGATAAGTTAAAGGTATACATTGTAAACCCTAGAGCAGCAAGTAAAAAAATAATAATAATGAGTTATAGCCAATAAACCGATCACGGAGATGAAATGGAATCCTAAAAATACTCAATACGGAAGGTATGAAAAGAAGAAAAATGAAGATAAAGAACGCTGGCTGTAACTACCACTGAATATTCAAAGGTACAATTACAAAATACCAGATTTTAGCAGTGGAAAGGAATTCAGGATTCAGAGGATTTAATCCTTAAATAAATATGTAATGTTAACTGAGCAAATGAGTTATATTACTAGCTACCTCTAGTTAATAAATAAAAATAAAAGTGTGCAGGAAAATTTGAAAAATCTACAGTCATTGAGAAGAAAAAGGAATATATTTTTCTAACTCAAAATGAAAACACAACTTTATATCTTTAAGAATAAATGAAGCCTAGTAGTTAAAGTTTAAATAACTTTTTAGTGGCATTTATGAAATTTTACATATGCTTTCTCACCTTACGATTTCACATAAACAAATGTTTTGTTCACCCAGAAAAAAAAAAAAAAAGACGAAAAAGGAACAAGGAAGAAGTGGGACAAATAAGAAACAATAGCAAGGTGATGGGTTTAATCCAGTCATATTGGCAATTACATTTAAATGTAAAAATGGTTAAAAACACAAAAGACAGAGATTGTCAAATCGAATTGAAAAGCAAGACCCAACCATATACTTTCTACAAGAAACCTGCTGCCAATAGGAAGACACAGATCATTTTAAAGTAACGGGATGGGTCTCACACTGAGTGCAGCGACCAGTCCTGGACTGAGTGCTGGGAGCGGCTCTGAGGACTCTGACGTAGCAGCGGGCGGGGTGGGGAGAAGCACAGGGGCGAGTCCTCATCATTTTCCTCTGGTGTCCCCCCGACCCCGCCGCCTGGTCTCAGAGCAACCCCGAAACCAGAAGTCGGCATCAGCGCTGACGGAGAAGCAGGACCCACAGAGGCAGCAGTGGGCGGAGCCTTCCGCTCCAGCCGGGGGAATTCTGGGCTTCACAAGTGTGGGCAAACTCCTGCTGGTTTTCCCTTTCTCTGTCCTCCAGCCACGTGACCCCAGACAGGCGTGCGGTCACAGGAAGTAAGTAGCAGAGTGGGGCCACTCAGCCCAGATTTCATGCCAGAGGACGAGATGTGCTGCGGAGGGCGTGGAGGGGGTCTGGGGCGGCAGCCCCATCATGTTCTTTCTGAGCTCCTGGGCTCCCTCAAGTTGGGCGTGTGTAATCTGATAAGCAAAAGACAAACAACTCAGCGGAAACAATGGCAAAGAATGTAAGCAGGAAAGTCACACAGGGAGAAACAAACACCATAAACAAGTGAAAAGAAGCTCAGTCTCACTAATCAAGAAACTACAAATTAAATAAAAATCTAATTTCAGGTTTTGCCCATTAGATGGGTAAGAATTTTGATAGTTGATGGAATCGGGAATTGGAAAGGCTGTGGCAGAATGAGTGCCCCCATTCTCCCCGGGGAGTATTGATTCTATTTTCCTTGAAATTTTTTTTGCAATCGTTCATATGTATTACATTTACAGTTAATTTTTAAACCATAAAATGATGGATAAAAAAATTAAAAATGATACCATTTACTGAAGGACTTAGGTATAAATGTAATAAAGCATTTTCAGGATTTAAATACTGAAAACTACAAAATGCTGATGAAAGAAATCAAAGAAGCTCTCAGTACATAGAGAGACACTATGTTCATGGATTAGAAGACTTAACATAGCAAATATGTCAGCTCTCCCCAGACCGACCTGTAGATTTAACATGATTCCAATCAAAATCTCAGCAGGGTTTTTGGTAGCTGCACACAAGCTGATTCTATAATTTATATGGAAAGGCAAAGGAATTAAGATAGCCAAAACAATTTCGAAAAAGAAGAATACATTTTAAGGAATACACTACCCGGTATTAAGACTTATTACAAAGCTACAGTGATCAAGATTATGTGGTATTGGCAAAGGGACAGACACACCAATCAACAGAACAGGAAAGAGGATCCAGAAACAGACCCACACAAACATGGGTATTATATTTTGAAAAGGTATAAGAGAGATTCAGCAGAAAAAGGATGCATAAAAGCATGGGGACCAGCAAGGACGCAGGGACTGGGCAGCGCTGCTTCAACCTAAACACCTCTTATACAAAGATTAACTCAAAATGAATCATAGACCTGAACAGAAAACAGAAAACTATAACGTTTTTAGAAGAAAACTAAAGATTTTTAGATAGAAAAATCTTTGTGACTCACAGTTAAGCAAAGAGTGCTAAGACAAGACCGCAAAAGCATGCTCTATCAAAAAAAAAATAGATAAATTGGACTTCATCAAAACTGAAAACTTTTCCTCTGTGAAAGACATGGTTAAGAGAATGAAAAGACAAGCTAAAGACTGGGAGAGGGACTTCCCAGGTGGTGCAGTGGTTAGGACTCAGCGCTCCCAATGCAGGGGGCCCGGGTTCGATCCCTGGTCAGGGAACTAGATCCCACATGCATGCCGCAGCTAAGAAGTCCACATGCCACAACTAAAGATCCTGCATGCCTCAACTAAGACCCGGGGCAGCCTAAATAAATAAATAAGTAAAAAAAAAAAAAAGACTCGGACGCTTAACCAAAAAGGATACACAGAAGGCAAATAAACAGGTGAACAAAACTGTTGTCATTAACTATTGGTGAAACGCAAATTAAAGCCACAATGAGATGCCACTGCAAGCCTATGATAATCGCTAAAATAAAAGACACTGACCTGGTGAGGGTACAGAACAACGGGAACTCTCACCTATTTTTGGTGGGAATGCCGAACAGTTTGGCCACTCTGAAATAGTTTGATAGTTTTTTTTGTAAAGTTAAACATACACTTACAATATGACCCCGCAATCGCACTCCTAGGTATTAACCCTAAACAAATGAAACTTATGTCACACAGAACTCTGTACAGGAATGTCTGTAGCACGTCTATAGCCACCAGAAACCGGGAACCCAAACGTCCTTCCCAGGGTGAACGGACACATGAACTGCGGTACCTGTCGACGTGGGACACAACTCGGTCATAAAAAGGCCTAATTACTGATGCTCATAACACCTGAGACCGTCCTGGAGGCATGGCGCTGAGCGAAAGAAGCCAGTCTCAGAAGAGCGCAGGCTGTTTGCTTCCACTTCTCTGGCAAAACTGCAGTGATGAGCAGATCGGTACTCTAGGGGTTCAGGACGGAGGGGGTCTGTGACCCTGCAGAGAGAAAACAAAGAGGTCTTTGGGATGACGGAACGTCCCGTATCCTGTCCTGTATCCATATACACACAGCTATACATGTGATAAAATTCTTAGGCGTGTCCCTCAAACACAAGTCATTTTACTGTATATTAATTTCAAAGATAAATTCTGAAAAAACATGAGGAAATTGAACATCTAGAAACAAAAAGACTAAAAAGGCAAACACGAATCAGGAGAAGCTGGAGTGGCTGTATTCATATCATTCAGATTAAACTTTCGAGTAGGAGAGCAGCCAGAAATGGGGACCTTTTATAATGACCACGGGCCAGTTCATCAGGAAGACACAATAAATATGCAACACCTAGTAACGCAAATCGAAATACCCAAAGCAACAGCTGGCAGAGCTACAAGGGGAGACAGATCCCCAGTCACAGGCGGGGCTTTCGGCGGAACTCCTATCTCGGTGGCTCAGAGCATACAAGCATGGGGACCAGCGAGGACGCGGGGACTGGGCAGCGCTGCCAGCCGACCTGGCCCGACTGACAGTCACGGACACCCACGTTCCTTCCAGGACTCACGGAGCCTTCACTCTGACAGACCATCCTGTCGGCCATAAAATAAGGCTCAATAAATTGAAAAGGACTGTGTTCTCTGACCACAGCAAAATTAAACTAGAAATCGGCAGCAGAAAGATAACTTAAAGGTAAAAATCCCAAATCTTTAACTAACAGAGATGCTGGATGGGAAATGTCTGGAGGCTCTGGCCTCAGCTGGGCCCTTTGGTGCACACCGTGGGGCTCCCTCCTCACTCTGGCTTCTCATTCTGCTCCAGAGAAGGGGCTCGGGGACTGAGGGGCCGCTAGAGGTCAGTTTCCGGGCGCTCGGCACTAAGGACAGAGGTTAAGACACCTCCTCTCCGGCCCGAGGCCCCATCCTCGCCGTGCTCTCTGCGCGGCCTCGGGTGACCTCCGTCTTTCTTGCAGGAAGCCACCCGGTGCCCGACGCCTGCCTCTCGGCCCCCTGCCAGAACGGGGGCACCTGTGTGGATGCGGACCAGGGCTACGTGTGCGAATGCCCCGAAGGCTTCATGGGCCTTGACTGCAGGGAGAGTGCGTGTGGGCCAGGCTGCCGGGGCCCCGTGGGGTGTGCACGCAAACCCCCATGAGAGAGGCTGTGGGGAGCGGGGAGAGGGGCTACACGGCGGGGTTTACGGGACGGTGGTCAGGAGAGGGCACCCCGACATTGGAGGCTCCTCCCTCCCTCCCTCCGTGGCAGGAACCCCCAACAACTGTGAGTGCCGCAATGGTGGCAGGTGCCTGGGGGCTAACACCACCCTCTGCCAGTGCCCTCCGGGCTTCTTTGGGCTCCTCTGCGAATTTGGTAGGTGCCCAGGGCTGGGATGGGGGCGCCCTTCCTGCCTGGACCCTGAGAATCCCCACAACCACCGTGTAAGTGGTGGCTTGGGCCTGGGCCCAGACCCACATGGCGGGCCCCGGGGGGTGGGGTGGGGAGGCCACAAGGGTGCCCGAACCTGGTCACCCGGGCAGCTCGGTCCTTCTCAAGGACACACGGTCTCCAGGGAGACACGCGGGGACGTGAGACGGGCTCACCCCTTCCCTGCAGAGGTCACGGCCATGCCCTGCAACGTGAACACGCAGTGCCCCGACGGCGGCCACTGCATGGAGTACGGCGGGAGCTACCTGTGCGTCTGCCACACCGACCACAACGTCAGCCACTGTGAGTGGGGGGGGTGCGGGCACCAGCCTGCGAGGCCGGGGTCCGGCCCAGAAGCCGGGGTGGGGGGTGGGGGAGAAGGCAGTGGGCGCAGCAGGAGGGGGCCCTCGAGGGGACCTGGGGGTGGACGGCCTGGCCGTGCGCACGTGCCACGCCGCACCTGCCTGAGCCCCGGGCTTAGGTGCTAGAACGTTAACGTGCACCTGACGAGCACCTGCAGAGAAACAGGTTCACCCCGCGTATCTGTTAGCGCGCGGATGACCAGTGACTTAGGTAGTGAGTGACTACACGTGACGGTGGTGCTGGTGGTGACGATACCAAGACCCTCGTGGACCACAGCTCAGTCCCAGCTCACGTAAGAGTGAGGATGAACTCTGGAAGAATCAGAAATACAAGAAATTCCAGGGCGGACCTTAGAGCCCAGCGTGAAGAATCCAGACCTTGGCCTTGGGTCCAGCCAGGACCTCAGGGTGATCGCCCTCTGTCCCCGCAGCGCTGCCGTCCCCCTGCGACTCGGACCCCTGCTTCAACGGAGGCTCCTGTGATGCCCACGATGACTCCTACACGTGCGAGTGCCCGCGGGGCTTCCACGGCCGGCACTGCGAGAAAGGTGGGGCGCGGCGGCACTCGAGGGGGCGGGGGGCTGGCGGGGCGCCACCCCGGCTGCCCCTGCGCCTCTCGCTCATCACAGCGCTTTCCTCACGACGGGCTTCCTTTCCTGCTCAGTGTTCTTCCAAGTGGATTTTAGAATCACTGATTTTTTTAAAATTCATTAGGACTTTGTTAGATTGAGTGCAGTTGGAGAATGTCAACGTTTTACAACATTTAGCCAGTTAAGAACGTGAGCACTCTTCTGTAAACACACGGCAGGCGTCACTGTGCTCGACAGCACCCACCCAGGGCCGTCTCTTCCACGCAGTGTGAAGCAACGCTCAGAACTCTTTTCAGTGACCCAGGCGCCCCTTGGTCAGAGCCCAGGGTGCCGGCCCCCTGACCCCGTGTTGCCCGGCCCATTCTCCTGGGCTCGGCACCCAGCCCACATCCAGCCCTGCAGCCTTCCCACTGCCCTCACTCGTCCCGAGAGCTGAAGCCTGGACCTTTACCTGCACGCCTCCGCCGCTCCCACGGTGGCCCTGAGGGCAGCTCCCCGGCACTCTGACCACGGAGCCCCTGCGGCCACCCCACCCCTGTAGCCGGAGGAGGGCTTTCCGGAGAGTAGGCCTCGTCTTCTGCAAGGACCACTGAGGTCCGTCACCCTCGGCAAAGGCATCCCGGAGAGCGGACACGGAGGGACACGGGGTGGGGTGGCCGGAACTTGGGCTGGCAGCCTGGGAGGCCCCACAGGATGCGGGGGGAGAAGCGGCCCCCTGAGCCTGGGGGCAGGCCCCCTCCTGCCTCACGCCCCCCCTGAGTGTCGAGGAGGCCAAGCGCCTAAACTCCTGGCTGGGCTGTGAAGGTGCGGCTCCTCCAGCCCGGGCGGGCGGCCGGGGCCCCGCACGTCCAAGGAGGTGCCCACAGGAAAGGTACAGAAAACAGGAAAATCAGAGCCACAGCAGGGCTCCCAGCCCGGTCCTGGATGCCAGCTCCCCACCGGGCAGGAAGGCGGGGCCAGCTCTCCTGGCTCTCCAGCGGAGCCTGAGGCAGGGAAGAGAGGGCAGGCGGGCGGGCAGAGGGCCCCGAGGCTGAGGGGCTGCACGTGGCTGGCTCGGCCCCCCTGCAGCTGGGCCTCGGGCTCCGCCGAGAGGCAGGCCTGGGCGCATGGGGCCCAGCGGTGCCTGAGGACGGAGAAGGCTCGCGCGGGGCGTCGTGGGCACTGCGGGGCCGGGAAGCTGGCCCTGCTTTACCCGCCTCTCTGTCTCTGTCTGTCCCTCCTCCAGCCCAGCCGCGCCTGTGCAGCTCGGGGCCCTGCAGGAACGGCGGCACGTGCAAGGAAGCGGGCGGCGAGTACCGCTGCGACTGCCCCTACCGCTTCACCGGAAGGCACTGCGAGATCGGTGCGGCCCCAGCCAGTGGGGATCAGCCTGTAGAGAGTGGGGAGGAGCCAGGCCCCGACCCAGGACCCCCGACCCTGCCACCGTGCGTCTGCTTGTCAGGAGCGTCCCCGCCAAGGCCCCAGCTCTGGGATGTCGAGGGATCAGGGAAGGGGCAGGGGTGGTGGACGCATGACCCCCGACCCCGCCCGATGGGTGCCTCCTGCTTCCAGGGAAGCCAGACTCATGCGCCTCTGGCCCCTGTCACAACGGCGGCACCTGCTTCCACTACATCGGCAAATACAAGTGTGACTGTCCCCCAGGCTTCTCGGGACGGCACTGCGAGATCGGTAAGGGGGGCGGAGGCCAGCGGGCCAGGGCGCAGACAAGAAGACGGGCCCGGTGGGCAGGGATGGCCCGACCACGGAGGCGTGGGAGGCGGAGCTGGGGCGAGAGACGGGACGCTCTCCTGCAGCCCCGAGGCCTTTGGGGAGGACTCGGTGGTGGGCGACAGGGACTCCCTGCACCCTTGCAGCCCCCTCTCCCTGCTTCCGGAGCCCGTGCATGAATGGGGGCACCTGCGAGGCCCTGGGGACAGACTTCTCCTGCCACTGTCAAGCAGGGTACACCGGACGCCGGTGCCAGGCAGGTGAGAGGGCTGGGGGTCCTCCGCTCCCTGAAGGGCAGAGCAGGGCCCAGCAGGGGGCCGAGGGGAGGGATGGGAAAGAAGGAAAGGAGACCTCTGAGAAGCCCATTCTGGAAGGCACGGCACCTTCACCCCGGGATGGGCTGTGTGGGGAGCAAGGGCCCCAGGCCGTGCAGCCCAGCGGAGCCAAGGGCAGAGCAGCAGGGGGGGCCGGCAGGCACCCCACGGGGCAGGACAGGGCTGCTGTGTCCTTGCAGAGGTGGACTGCGGCCCGCCCGAGGAGGTGACACACGCCACCCTGCGCTTCAATGGCACCCGGCTGGGCTCGGTGGCCCTCTACTCGTGTGACCGAGGCTATAGCCCGAGCACCTCCAACCACATCCGCGTCTGCCAGCCGCAGGGCGTCTGGAGCGAGCCTCCCCAGTGCCACGGTGACCTGGGGGCCCTCTGGGGTGGGTGGGTGGGTGCACAGGGCCAAGCCCTCCCCCCCCCCCCCCCGGGCCGAGTGGAAGAGCACAGGGGCTGCAGTTCTGACCCTGGCCTGCGCCTCCTCCCTTTGGTATCCTCTGTGCAAAGTGAGGCCAAAACCGTGTGGTGATGGTGGTGATGACCAGTGCCAGCTCCACTCTGTACCCTAAGGGCTTCCCTGTCCTCAGAGCATCCCAGAGCATGGGGTCCAGCACCCACACACCCACTCTGCAGAGGAAGCCGCCAAGGCCAAGAGGTAGCCCAAAGGCAGAGCCCCGAAGAAGCAGATCAGGGTTCAGGCCTCACCTCCCGCTCCCAGCCCCACCCAGACCTGTGGAATCAGACCCTGCGTTTGAACAAGGTCCCCACGAGCCCCCATAGCGCTTTGAGGGCTGTTGCTCTAGACAGTGTTGCCTCCAGGGCCCTACAGTGCGCCAGGGTGCACGGCCTGCAGGCGAGGCCCCCCGACCCACGCCCCTGGAGACAGGGGCGCCGCGGACACCACCGCAGGCATGTGGCATTAATTCAAAGCATCCCAGACTCTGTTCATCAGAAAATCTGTGTGATGGTAACACATTTTTCATGAAAGAAAGGGTTTTAAACAAAGTAGCTTAGGGACAGTGACAGCACCCAGAGATGGGAGGGGCACATAACACATTTCTATCTCCCAAATGCCCTGCAAGGCCCAGTCGGACCTGGGCGGCCCTATCAGGCGAAGAGTTCCAGAAAACAGGTGGAGACCACCTGGCTTCAAGCATCTTCCTTCACTCCTGTCCTTCCAAGCCCCCCAGGGCTGGTGGTTACTGTCTAGGAGGCCACCCCTGGCCCAGTGCCACTTCTCCTCAACATGCCATCAGATGAGGAGTGGGTACCACCAGGGAACGCGCACCCATAAGCCAAGATATCAAGACACCCAACAAGTACGGCCACCTCTGAAACAACAGTAAAGTCCAGACAACATATACTATTGGGGGTAGAAGTATAGAAGATAAATAAGAATATAAGATAAGCATGACAAACATACAAAAGGAAACATGGCACTGGCCATAAAAAAATGGATCAATATATAATCTTTTAAAAGAAAGCAGAAATAAGAAGATTGAAAAACTATAATAGTTGAAGTAACAGACACAACTTACAAATGGATACGGACGAAGACTTAAGTTAATGCGTGGACAGATCGGCGTGCGGGGCTGTACGAGAGAGAAGCAGGGCAACACTCAAATCAAAAGACAACGCAGGCACTGAGGAGGGTAGGAGTGCTGACGCTGAGGTGACAGGAATCCCAGAGTGAGGAGGAAACGTGGGAGCAGCTGTGGAGTAATCCCCAGAATTACTGGTGAATGACCAGAGGCTGAAAGGGCCTGCAGGACATCAAACAGGAGAAAAGGGAGACATTAGACACATTATAATAAAAGTTAAGAAAATCAGAGAAAAACAGAAAAAAAGAATCTTTAAAACATCCAGAGAGAAAAAAGGAACGAGAATCAGATCGGCACCGGGCTTCTCAGCAGCGGACATCAGCAGTGAGATAATAAAACGGTATCGGCACCGGGCTTCTCAGCAGCGGACATCAGCAGTGAGATAATAAAACGGTATTTGTAACATACTGAGGTGATCCATTCAGTTAGGATGTAGACAGTTAGAAAATACCATCAGTCTCACTGTAACATAAAGGAAACACCGGAGAGCCCATAAGATCATACCTTTTAACCTATCAGAGAGCTGAGGATGCAAAGAAGTTTTCTCACAAGGAAACACCAGGCCCAAACAATGCTATGGGTAAATTCCACCAAACTGCCGAGAAACAGATTGTTGCAGCGTGATACAGGCTCTTCCGGGGAGTAGAAAGGAGTATGCCCCAACCCACTGTGTGAGGCCAGGATAACCGTAAACCAACACTAGATATGGACAGTTGGAGAAAGTAAAATTAGGGGTCCATTAAACAGACGCAGGAATTTGACAGTCTATAAAGACTATATACACCATTATCAAGTTGGGTTATTGCGAAAATAGTTTGATATTAGAAAAATCTACAGTAAACCAACTGAAGGAGAAAAATCATGTAAGAATCTCAAAGAATGCATAATAATCATTTGATAGAATTCATACCTATTCATGAAACAAATTCTTACCAAATAAGGAATAAAAAAGTACTTCCTCATCCAGATAAAAATAACATGATACACACACCCTTCTAGTACCATGTGGTGTAAAATAATATAGAATCTTATTGGAAGGAAAACTTAGAAGAGAGAAATAGCAGAGCCCCCATAGCCCCCACGTGTTCATTACCCCACAGAGAGGTGTGCTTAGGCCAGGCACAGGCTGGACACACCACCTGAAGCACAACAGTTACACTCCACATATTTATAGAAGAAGGGGTACAGACTACATCAAGAGAGCTGTGGAACGATGTGTTCCTGACCCTTGTTATACAGGGGAGGATCTGGAATTCAGAAAATGTCCTTCTGTTGAACTGACACAGACAGGCTGAGCTGCCAACAGGAGGAAGGAAGTCAGCTTCCAAGGCAGGTTTAGTACACCTCTCCTCAAACCCGGAATACACAGTATCCTAAGTAGACAAACATTCCCCTGAAAATTCAGAACAAGACAAGGATGCCCGTTATCTCCAAGTCTAATCAGTATTACACTGGCAGTACTAGGCCATGCAATAAAGTAAGAAAAAGAAATTAAAGTCATGAAAATGCTGAAGGAGGAAGTAAAAATGTCAGTATTTGCAGCTGATATTGTTGTCTTTACAGGCAAACTTCTAAAAGTGATAGGAAATGGAACACGTTTCGTAGATATAGGTATTATAACAAAATTCATTGCATTTTTATTTATCAATAACAAACAATTATAAAATATAATTATAAAAAAGACGTGCAGAGAAAACCAATGAAACCAAAAGCTGATTCCTTGTAAAGGTCAATAAAAATAATTAAATCTCTAGCTAGACTCATCAAGGAAAACAAAGAAAAGAAAAATTAGCAATATCAGAATGAAAGAGGAGACATCAGTAAAGATCGTACCAGCATTTAAAGGACAGGGAGATATTGTGAGCAACTTTAAGCCAATATATCTCACAACTTAGAGAAAATGATGAATACTACCTTGAAAGACACAAATAACCACAACTGACACAAGAATAAATAGAAAATGTGAATAGCCCCATAGCTATGAAATACATTTAAGTTGTAATTTAAAACTCTCCTGCAAAGAAAATGGCAAGACCAGACTGCCTCACCGAGTTCTATCGAACATTTAAGAAAGGAATAATACTATATATGGAGCTCTTTCAGAAAATGTAGGAGGAAGGAACACTTCTCAACTCATTTTATGAGACCAGTATTGCCTTTACATCAAAACCAGAGACATTACACACATGAAATTACAGACTAATATTCCTCATGAGCAAAGCACAAAAGTCCTAATAAAATATGACGAAAATCAAACCCAGTACTTCATCCAAAGGATAATACAGCCTGACCAAGAGGGAACCACCTCAGAGCACAGGTTGGTTTAACATTTGAAAATCAATAAATGTAATTCACCACATTAGGAGATAAAGGAGGAAACCATATGATCATCTCAATAGATGCAGAAAAATCATTTGACAAAATTCAACTATTATTTTAAAAACTCTTAATAAACTGAGTAGAAAAAAAGTTCTTCAACCTGATAAAGGGCATCCATGAAAAAGTCAACAGCGAACAAAATACTTAACGGTGAAAACTTCCTGCTGTAGTCAGTAATACGGCAAAGGTGTCCCTTTCACCAGTTCCTTCCAACGTTGTCCTGGAGGTCCTAGACAGTGCCATAGACAAGAAAAGGGGGAAAAGCCATCTCTATTGGGCAGGAAGGAGTAAAGATGACACAATCGTGCACATAGAAAATTCTAAGAGATCCTACAAAAGAAGCTATAGAACTAATAAGTGAATTCAGCTAGATCACAGGATACAGGGTCAATACACAGAACCAATTATATTTTCATATTCTAGCTGTGAAGACTTGGAAAATGAAGTGAAACAATATTATGTACAATAGCATCAAAAATGATAATTTTTATATGTGTGAAATGAATTATAGACATAAATGTAAAAGATAAAACTATAAACTTCTGAAAGAAAGCATATGAGAAAATCTTCATGACAACTGGGATAAAATGGTTATGTACTTGGGAAAATATTACACTGTTTCCCCACTTCTCACCATACACAACAATTAATTCCAGATGGATTAAGGACTTAAATGGGTTTTTTTTAAGTATATGATTTTGTATAGAAAATGTAGGTAATATCTTTTTGGCCTTGGGGTAGGGAAAGATTCCTTAAGCCACAGAAAGCACTAACTATAAAAAGAAAAAATGGACAACTAGACTAGCTAAAATTGAGGAATTTAAATTCATTGGCCTTAAGAAAATCAAATATAAGCTACAAACTGGGAGAAGATTATATATATTATATAAATATTTATTTATATATATTATATATATAACATATATATATATAATCAACCCAATAGGAAAATAGGTAAAACACATACGTAGACATTTCGTGGAAGAGGAGGTACATAAAGCCAATGAAAAGAAACATTCTCTTCATTAGTGATCAGCAAAATGCAAATCAAAAGTACACTGAGAGGGGCCTCCCTGGTGGCGCAGTGGTTGAGAGTCCGCCTGCCGATGCAGGGGACACGGGTTCGTGACCCGGTCCGGGAGGATCCCACATGCCGCGGAGCGGCTGGGCCCGTGAGCCATGGCCCCTGAGCCTGCGCGTCCGGAGCCTGCGCTCTGCAACGGGAGAGGCCGCAACAGTGAGAGGCCCGCGTACCGCAAAAAAAAAGTACACTGAGATACTTTCAGTTGGCAAAACCTCAGAAGTCTAAAAAGCCCAAATATTGGTGAGGATGTAGAGCAACAGGACTTCTTATGAACTGCTGGAGGAAGTGTAGATTGGTAGAAGCACTCTGAAGACAACTTAGTAATTTGCCTGGCAAGTTGACCATCATATGAACTATGTCCTAGCAGTTCTACTTCTAGGTATAAGTCTAGGGAAAACTCACATCTACACCAGGAGATGTGAAAGACACAGCTTTTTTTTTTTTTTTTTGCAATAGCAAGAAGTCTAAATCCAACCCAAATTCCTACTAAACAAGAAAGGATAAAGTACGGTATAATCACACTGAGGAATATTATACAGCAGTAAAAATGGCAACCCACAACGATGTGGAGACGTTAATGCTGAGTGAGAAAAGAGTGCATATACCACAATGTCCTATTAATAAAGTTCATAAAGAGCAAAATCAAAACCATATATTGTCTAAGGTATTCATAAAAATTTTAAAACTAATTTAAGGAGGCACAGAAGAGATAAGCACAGAAATTCGGGTCACAAGGAGTTGGGAATTGCACGTGACCAGATGAGCCGGCCAGCGTTCTAGCTCCCAGGTTGGGTGCCGGCCCCCAGGTGTCATTGTGTCCTTACCATTTATTTACTTATTTACACGTTAAGCATTAAAACTAAACTCTTCTAAATTGAACACTTTTAATTCAGGAGCACAACTCGCGGTTTTTAAAAAGCCTGCGGTATTTTAAAATGAAGGACTCACCCCCAAGTGTATTGGTTCCGTACGTGATTGTTATCTAATGAATTGGCAAGATTGGGCCTGTCCCCCGAGGGCCACTGAGGGCAGCCCCAGGCACTTCCCAGACGCCGGCCCGGTCCGAGTGCCCAGGTCCACAGTGTCCCCTGCTCCGAGGCAGCCCTGCCCAGATTCTGGCCTCTCCAAGCACCTGGGGGAGGCCGTAGACCTCTGTCCAGACCCTCACACCAGAGCTGACCTGTGGCTGTCTTAACCTGGCTTCGAGTCACCCCCTCTAACAACAGCAACACTGCTTTGTTCTTGGGGCCTCTCCTGGCACCTGGCACCCGGGCTCTCCTCTCCCAGAAATTGACGAGTGCCGATCCCAGCCGTGCCTGCATGGGGGCTCCTGCCAGGACCGCGTCGCTGGGTACCTGTGTGTCTGCAGCCCAGGGCATGAAGGAGCCCGCTGCGAGCTGGGTAAGACAGGTCCCGGCCCTCGCTGCGGGCCGGCAGCTCCGGCACCCCGGCCGTGGGCCTGGGGCACTGGCCTCCCCTGGCCGTGGTCACCTTGCTCCAGCTGCCCCTCTCCCTGGGCTGGTCTCTGGTTGGGCACTGCCTGCTCTCTCAGGTCCCTGCCAGCTCTGATGTCCAGAAGGACAGCAGTTTATAAATATCTCTGCTTCTGCCTCCCCAGGGGGACTGAGAGCTCAGCTGAGAAAAGCTAGCCTCCTGCAGCCTCTGGCCTGGGGGCAGGGGGGCAGGTCACACCCCAGTGCTCTGCGCCAGAGGAGGGAGGGGAGGCCTGCCGGGTGCACCGCTGAGCAAGCCCTGCTCCCCGCACGCCTGTGGGGTCCTCTGAGCCCCGAGACAGAGACACCGCCCCGGCATGGCGGGGCAGGCCCAGGATGTCCAGTCGGGGCCCCTGCGAAGCCTGGGCGGTGAAGGCCGGAGCGGCCTGGGGGCAGGCTCTGTGGGCAGAGTGGAGGGCAGCGGCGAGGCTGAAGCCGCGGTGCACAGGAGACCCCGGGGGCGCGGGGTCATGCCGTCACATGTCCCGTCTCTGCAGAGACAGACGAGTGCCTGACGCAGCCCTGCAGAAACGGAGGCTCCTGCAGGGACCTCCCAGGGGCCTTTGTCTGCCAGTGCCCCCCAGGCTTCGTTGGAGTCCACTGCGAGACAGGTAGGGGCTGCGCTTGGGGGATCCCCATGCGCCAGGTCCTCAACCACACTCGCTAGGCCCCTGACACCCCGGGAAAACCTCTTGTCAACGAACGTAGACCCTGGGCCACTCAGAGAGCAGGGGGATGGGGGCAGTCCCCGTGGCCCTGCTGGACAGGACCCCTGGGGGAGGGGCCCCAGGGGGGAGGAGGAGGGGAGGGCCGGGTGCCCGCCAAGGGGAGGGGCCCGTCGCCAGCCCCTTCCGCCCGAGGGGCTCGCCCCGCTGCCCTGCGCCCCCGCCCGGCCTCCCTCCTGCCTCCCCTTCCCTTCTTCCCGCTGTCCTCTCCTCCCTCCCCCAGACACCCCCCTGCCGCCCTGGCCGACTCTCTGGGTGTTCTCCAGAGGTGGACGCCTGCGACTCCAGGCCCTGCCAGCACGGAGGCCGGTGCGAGAACGGTGGCGGGGCCTACCTGTGTGTCTGCCCAGAGGGCTTCTTCGGCTACCACTGCGAGACAGGTGGGGCCCAGCCGCCCTTCCCTCCTCCGGGGTCCTTTCCTCTGCCTGCCCCCGCCTCCTGTACTTACCCTCCCCGGCGATCTCACGTCCCCCCCAGCTCCATGTCCAGCCACAGGCCCTGCTGTCGCTGCACCGGCCAAGCTCAGGGCCGCCCCGGGGGCCAGGAACTCACGGTTCCTCACATCGGGATACCCTCCCTGATCAGCCTGAGCAGGGGCTCCTTGGGGACCAGGTCCCGGCTGGAATGTCCCTCCTGGACGAGGGCTTCCCTGACCACAGACCTGCAGGGGCCCCCACCCTATCACCCGTCTCCCCAGCACCATTTTTCTCCTTTGGAGCACTTTCCCATCTCTGGGACTGTCTGGCAGTACTTCTCTCAACTTGCTGCTGTGTATCCCCTCCCAAAACAGGCCTATCCCCGGGGTGGGGCGTGGCCTGACCTGGGCTGTTCGAGTGTCCCCAGCCCCTAAGCTGAGCGTGGCTGGCTCCACTCAGACCTACTATAGTGTGGATGGGCTTCTGGGCTCCAGCACCACAGTGCGGACCGCCTGTGGCCAGAGAGCCCCACTGCACAGGCCTGGGGCGGCGGAGGGCACTGCAGGCTCTGGCCTGTGAGCTTGGGGCCGCACCCGCACCCCAACCCCAGTGCTCTCAGCTGCCTGCTGCCCCCCGGGGGTGGTCGCCCCAAGTCACCTTGGCTCGGGCCGGGGCAGCAGGGCCTGGTTCACAGTCAGAGGCCTTCCCTGCCTGGCCTCTCCACGGGGCCCCAGCAAGCCCTGCCCTCCCCCTACGAGAGTGCCCGCACCCCCCGTATCCACCTCCCCAGAGTGCGGCCGTGATACCACCCACCTCCACCCCGCAACTGCATCAGCACAGGAACGGCCCTGGGTCAGGACCAAGGCCCAGCTGGAGGGGGGCCTGGCGATGTGTGCGCACTCACGGCTGCCTCCCCCCTCGCAGTGAGCGACCCCTGCTTCTCCAGCCCCTGTGGGGGCCGCGGCTACTGCCTGGCCAGCAACGGGTCCCACAGCTGCACCTGTAAAGCGGGCTACACGGGCAAGGACTGTGCCAAAGGTGAGGCGGCCAGGGTGCCGACGTCGGGGGCAGACTCCCCTCCTCCCCAGGGCTGCAGACACCCCGTGGGACGGGCCAAAGGGCCAAACGGCCCCCAGGGCCGAGTGTCCAGGCGGCTGCTCTCCCAGACTCTGCCCGGGAAGCCGGGAGGAGCAAACAGGCCGACGGGCGGCATCAGCGCAGTCACGCATGCGCTCACACGGGAGACCCTCCAGGAGCCCAAGGCGGGCTCCCACCAGCAGTGGCCCACCTGCGCCCCGGGGTAGCCAGGCCCGAGAGCTAATGGGCCAGACACCTGCCTGGGGGCCGGGGCTTCCACGGCCGACAGCTGACCACCCCCCTTCCCTTGTTCTTGACTGAAACCCTGAAGAGCTCTTCCCACCAACGGCCCTCAAGGTGGAGCGAGTGGAGGAGAGCGGGGTCTCCATCTCCTGGCGCCCACCCGAAGGCCCAGCCGCCCGGCAGATGCTCGACGGCTACGCGGTCACCTACGCCTCTTCAGACGGCTCCTACCGCCGCACGGACTTCGTGGACCGGGGCCGCTCCTCGCACCAGCTCCGGGCCCTGGCGGCCGGCAGGGCTTACAACATCTCCGTCTTCTCGGTCAAGCGCAATGCCAACAACAAGAACGACATCAGCAGGCCCGTGGTGCTTCTCACCCGCACGCGTGAGTGTCTGCGGACCTGCCCGCCCCCCCGAGGGCCCCACGGGCCGCACGCCCCGGAGCCGGCTGGGGGCCAGCCAGCCAATCCCCGACACTGGCGCCAGCGCTGCCAGGCAGGGCAGAGAGGGAACCTTCTCACAGAGGAGAGGAACAGCTGCGGGACAGAGACGGCGATGGGGGTGAGGGAGCGAGACTGGGGAAGTGCAGCGGGGCCCCTGAGAAGGTCCTGGGCTGATTTGCCAGCCCACACTGGGGCGGGGCCGAGGGGAGGCGGCCAGGTACCCCGGGGGTGAGGACGGAGCCTCCTTGCTGCAGGTCAAGAGAAGGGGCAGCAGGGGCCGCAGGGAGGGCCCTCTGGGGGAGCTGCCCTGAATGGAAGTTGTGTGTAAGGGCGTCCAGAGAGGCTTGGTGCCCCAGCTGGCTTGTCTGCTCCTGGGATCAACAGGGGAGGGGGGAGAATCCCAGAACACACCCATGATGGTGGGATGGTGGGCGCTGGCCCAGGGGGTCAAGAGACTGGGGAAGGGGCGGCTGGAGGCTGGAGGGTGGAGCGAGAACTGGGAATTGATGTGACCACTGGGCGTGTCGAGAGCCCCGTGGGGTGGCTGATGGGCTCCGAGTGAGGCCCGGGGCAGGTGGACACAGGCAGGCGGCTGGGTGCGGACCCTCGGAGGACGGGCGGGGGAGCACCTTCTCAGGTGCCCCGGGAGGAGGGAGGCAGGCATCCTGGCAGCAGCTGCCGGCCCGAGCAGACGCTGACACCGAGGACATTGAGGGCCAGTGCAGGGCGAGACGAGGACTCAGGACAGCACGTCCTGGGGGAGGCCCCGAGCGGTGCCGAGGACACACCGGGCCAGCAGGGCGGGCCGGGCACGTGGCCGAGGAGCGAGCCCTCAGGGGCCTGGGGGAGGAGTAGGCCACCCTCAGCCTGGCTTCAGGAAGAAGTGCTTTTGCGCTGCTCGAGGTGGGGTCTGCCGGGGAAAGGCCTCTGGAAGGAAGACAGGGTGGGAGGGGTACCACTGCGCGCAGAATGGGGCGCTGCACCCCGGGAGCTTCGGGCGCCCCTCTCCGCTCCCTTGACTGGGGTTCGGCCCCCTCCCTGAGGTCGCCAAGGACCCTTCCTGGCTTCTCCCCGTCAGGCCCCTGGACCACCCAGACAGTGCAGGTAGTCGCTGTCGGTGCCACTGAGACAGCCAGCCAGAGGGTCAGGAAGGGCCCACCTCACCCCTGGCGGTCTGAAGGGGCCAAGACCGCCCAGAGCAGTGTCCACAGCAACCCCTCTGGAGCCCCCCCAAGGCAGGGGCCTGGGGCGTGTCCACCCACCCCGACTCCGCACTGGGCTGGGGGACATGTTCAGCTAGCCCAGGCTGGATGGCTCACCGTGAGGCCACCTCTCCGCGCCTCCTCTCTTGTGCTGGCCCCGCCCTACCCAGGGGTGAGGAGGTGCCACACGGCTGTGCCCCCATTGTCCCCAGGACCCCGCCCCGTCGAGGGCCTTGAGGTCACCAACGTGACCGCCAGCACCATCTCGGTGCGATGGGCTCTGCACAGGATCCGCCACGCCACCGTCAGCAGCGTCCGTATGTCCATCCGCCACCCCAAGGCCCAGGAGGACGAGTCCACCGACGTGGACAAGGGTGTGGACAAGTTCACATTCAGGTGAGAGCGCGGCGGCCTTGCCCCACCCCGGCTCCCAGCCTCGCTCTTGCCGCCACCCTGTGCTCCCCACCTGCCCAGCCCCTGGGGGAGCAGGGGCGCTTGGTCGGTCCTGGGTCTCACTCCTGCCTCGCCTCCTCATGGGGCCACCAGACAGGTGTTTCAAAGCGCCCCCAAAAGCAGAGACACTCTAAAAATCTGAGGACAGACCTCCTGCACGGAGGCCAGTGAGACACTGGCTACCCAGAGGCCAGCCCAGAGTTCTTCCAGCCTGAGTCACGCAGACAGACGCCTCTGAGAGGGAGAAACCGTGGCACCCCTGGGTCGCCTGACATTTTTATCTTGTTCAGTAATATGTTCGAACCTTAAACTAGGCATATAAACTTCTTAGGCTTAATTATTACAAATTACATACAAACAAAACTACAAAAATAAAATTCAAATGAACATCAGTCATTCAGAATGGCCGGTGACTGAAATAAACCCCTTAGCAACCCTGCAGGGAAGCCTCAGACCCCACGGCCTAGGCGCCCCGGCTCAGGGACCCCTGTGGGCTGCTCGTCAACCAGAGAGGTTTCCAGCCCTGGCCAGGAGGGCAGGCAGTGCTGGAGGGCAAGGGTGAGGAAGAGTGCTGGCAGCCTCCCAGGTAGGGGTCCCCAGGCTGGGGAGTAAAGTCGGCTCCACTCCAGGACACGCCCACCAAATTCCTGCGCAGCAGTCTGGGCGGGCTCAGCGGGAACAGCCCTGCAGCGTCCAGCCCAGAGCAGCCACAGGCCACGGCCAGGGGGCGGGGCTCTGGAAGGTGAGGCCAGGCCAGGCGGGGCGCTCTGTCCGCCACGTCTTCTGAACCACCCACATTTTGGTACGTTTCTGGTTTGCAGACTTCTCACAACCACTTTTTCTGTGCACGTCTGTCCTTTCCGTCTAAGCAGACGGCTGTCAGTGCTGGAGACGACACTCCACTTTCTTTGTCTTTTAAGTATTGCTGTGACTCTCCTTGATTCACATCCTGCCCACTTCCTAAGAGTGGCAGGACAGAAACACAAATGGAGCCCAAGGTGGGCATTTTGTGGCTACGTCAGGGTCCCCAAGACCACGCCCACGTTCACTAGGGGGCCCCCAGGACTCAGCAGAGGCCGTGCTCACAGCTGGATTCAGGACAGAGAAAGGATACAAAGAATATCAGTAAAAGGAAGGGGCTCAGGGACAAGTCGGGGACCAGGCGTGAGCTTCCAGAGCCCCCTCCCCTCACATGACACGCTTAGCTCTGCACCACCAGCCGTGACGAGACCGTGAGGTGCTGTCTCCCCGGGGAGCCCGTCGGAGACACAGCGCCTGGGGCTTTTCCTGGGAGTGGTCGCGGGCACCTGTGCCTGGTGAAGGTTCCAGACTCCCAGGAGGAAGCGGCACTCCGCAGGAGCCTCACTGGGCACAAACGTCTAGGGGCAGCGAGGCCATCTGCTCCACGAGGGGGCTGGGGACCCTCCCGGCGCGCCCAGCCCAGGGCCAGCCTCGCGGGGGGGCGGGGGCCTGTTAACCCTTTTCCTCCAATTGCCCTATTCCGGCCTCTCCTGTCTTAACACCAACCACCCCGGCAGGCCTGTGACCTTCCCAGCCACTCCAATACTAGACAGACAGACCGGGGAGTAGCTTCCTACCCCCGGAGCACTCAGGTCTCAGGCCACAAATCTGGCCTTCGTGGAGGCTGCCTGGCCACCAGCACTGGCACGACCCCTGGCCCCCGTCACACCCGCGCGGACGAGCCTCAGTCTGGCAGCACAGCCGTCCCGTTCCTCTCTCCCTGGCCTCCCCTCCCCACAGGGCCCTGCTTCCAGGAAGGAGATACACCATCTGGGTGACTGCCCTCAGCGGGCCTGGGGGGCAGGAGCACCCCACCAAGAGCCTGGCCTCGGCGCCGCTGCACGTGTGGACCCGTAAGTAGGATGGCGAGGGCTCGGCTCGCACGGGGGCTTCTGGAAGCTCTCGCCTCCCCCTGAGCCCTCAGTCCTCTCCAAAGTGGCTGCAGCACCAGAAACCTGGCCCTGGCCACGTGTAGCAGGCGTGCCCAGAGGCGCCCGGGATGGCGGCTGCAGGGGGCTGGGTGGCCCTCCCGCGGGGGACGACCTTCCTAGGCAGCCCTCCGCGTGGCTGCCCGCACGCTGCCGGGCTGCTGCGGGACCAGGGTCACCAAGCAAGGACAGGAGGGACAAGCGGCAAGTTGCCCGAGTGAGCGCCACGCTGTCACGGGGAGGACACCCGGCCCTCACTGCCCCTCCCTCCCCAACACGCGGGCTGTCCGGGCACAGGGGGCACAGTGGACAGGGGTGGGGAAAGGGGCGGGGGCTTGGTGAGCAGGGCCTCGCCCGGTGGTGCAGGTGGACAGCACAGGCTCAAGTCCTTGCTCTGACCCTCAGTGCTGGGGCCCTGGCCCACCCTCTGCCTGTCTAGCCCCCTCCCCTATCTACATCCCAGGAGAAGGCGTGCATGGCCAGGCTCGAGGGATGGAAAGTGTCACCGGGAGGGCCCCCTGATGGACTGACCAGGCAGGGGGCCTCACCGGGGGCCAGCGGGTGGCATTCTGGGGGTGCCTCTTGGGGCAGGAGGGGGAGCTGCTGCAGGCCCTGAGCAGGTGCAAACGCCCCTCCACACCACGCTTTAGGACCACGAAGTGGTCTGTAATCACCCAAGCTGGCTTCAAATGAAGCTTCAGCAATCCGTGTCAGATCTTTAAACCGTGTCCTGGGCAGAAGACCCCGTCAACCCCCGTTCACTTCCCTCCCCTGCTCCGTGCTCGCCCAGGGCCTCTGCCGCCAGCCAACCTGACCGCCGCCCGAGTCACGGCCACCTCCGCCCACGTAGTCTGGGATGCCCCCACTCCGGGCACCTCACTGGAGGCCTATGTCATCAACGTGACCACTAGCCAGAGCAGCAAGAGCCGCTACGTCCCCAACGGGAGGCTGGTGTCCTACACAGTGCGGGACCTGAGGCCTGGGCGGCGGTACCAGCTGTCAGTGACGGCCGTGCAGAGCGCCGGGGGCGACCAGCTGCACAGCGAGCCCGCTCACCTGTACATCATCACCTGTAAGTGCGGCACCTTGTCCGGGAGGCAGCTCTCCTGCTCTGGCCCAGGCCACACTGTCCCAGGGACAGACAGGCAGCCGAGCACAGGGCTGTGCTGACACAGAATTGCATGCATGGAAGTTGGGGGAGGAGTTCCTGGGCAGCTGGTGCTGGGGCAGTGAGCTGACAGTTCAGAAGACTAAGCATCTCACTCCTCACCTTGTGCCGTCTGCCCGAGTGGACCCCAGATGGCTGAGTGGTAAATACAGGGCATCACCCTGAAAACAAGCGCCGAGAGTGGGCAGTGGCAGCGTGGAGGCGGCCCTGGGTGGCAGCGTGGCAGCCTGGCAGCCAGGCCTGAGCCGTGAGGAGCTGCTGGACCGCAGCATGGGAAGGAGGGGCAGGACAGCCTCAGCAAGGGGTGGGCTGGGAGAGGCAAGAAGGAAGGGCAGAGTGGGCGGACGGAGGGTGGGGGCAGCTGAGGAACACGGAGGCTCAAGGCCACGGTGAGGGCACGGGTCGGCTCCCAGGAGCACAGGAGGCCCGCTGGGTCCTGCGGGGGTCCTGCCCGACCCCGCTTACACGTCACAGCTCACAAGAGGACGGCCGGTCTGGATGGTGCTGCGGGGAGGTGGGCGGCGGCCCGGGCTCCCTCCTCTCCCAACCCACCGACCTGCCCTCAGGGCATGGGGCGCACTTGCCCTGTGACATTCAGACCCAGCTCAGCCCCAGGCGCGCCCGCCAGGCAGACAGGGCAGGTCGGGGCCCCTCTGTGAGCTGGTGGGGGGCGGGGGGTCTCGCAGGTGAGGCGGGTACCCAGCCCTGGGGGTGGGGGCTGCTGAAGGCCACGGTTAGGTGACAAGGACCCACGGAGGAGCCATGCCCTCTCTCTCGGGGTGTGCAGGGCGTGGGCCTCAGATGAGGTGAGTCTGGACGGGGTCCGAGGCCCGGCCCCACCTGCAGGCGGAGAGCCTGGGCCAGGGTGGGGGGCGGGGACCGGCACCTGGACCACTCCCAGGCTGCATCCGCAGCTCCCCATCAGGCGGGGAGCGGGGCTCGGGGTGGGATGGGGGTACGCGCCCCTTCGGCTCTCACCTCGGAGCAGCGGGGCAGGACGGGGGCACAGGGAGCCCCAGACCAGCCCGCGCGGCCACCCTGTCCTCCACCCGCCCGCAGCCGCAAGGGACGGCGCCGACAGACGCTGGCACCGGGAAGGACTCCCCCCGCGGGCGCTCAGAACCCGACCGGCCCCCGCGCGCCTGCCGGAGCTGCGTCTGCTCAACGACCCCGGCGCCCCCGCACCGCCGACCCAGGCCCCCAGGTGCCCGCCTCAGCCGCCGCCCCTGAGAGCCCGGGCCCAGAACCCACCTGCTGACCCGCGCTGACTCTCCCACAGGTTCTCGGAGCTCGTGGACGGCAGAGGACGAGTGAGCACCAGCTTCCGGAGCTCGCCTGGCAGACGGGTCACCGTGAGATCACGTGAGTGCCAGGCCTCCCAGTGGGATGAGGGTCGAGGTCCCTGAAACCTGGGCTTCAAGACCACCTCCAGTGCCCCGCACCGTCCCCAGCAGGGGACCCCGATGGGGTCGGAGGCCCTGGGCTCCAGGGAGAGAAGCCGCTCAAGAAGGCGGCCCAGGGACAGTCCTGGGCGCGAGGCAGCAGGCTTCATGGTCAGCGCGCTGTGGCATCCTGATCTCTCCTAGAACCCACGGCTCTGGTGCAGCTGGAGAACGCGGAGGAGGTCCCCGAGCAGGTCAGCCTGGCCCTCCAGCTCCCCGGACGCAGTGGTGACAAGGGCGTGGAAAGTAAGTCAGCAGGAGTGGATTTCAGGGCTGACCACCCTCAGGGGCCTGAAGGACCCCAGTGAGGAGGGCTGAGGCACGGGGCCTGCCCGAGGGGCAGCCGAGCGCCCCGCCCTGGAAAGGGGGGACCAAACCACACCACGCAGGCAGACCAGAACAGGCCTGGGGGCTGCAGCCACCCAGACATTCAGGGTCCTCCCTGGAGAGACTGGCCCACCGCTGCCCCCTGCAGACGGCCCCTCCTCTCCCTCTGCGAGCAGCAGAGCCCTCCCTGCCTCTCCCAGAGATGTACAGGGAGCAGGACGGCAGCAATGAGTGGAGGGGCAGCCGCTGGGCGGCTCCAGCTGGAGGACCGCCTAGGAGGCTGCCGCTACCCAGGCTCGGCAAGCAGGGCCTGAACTGTCTGCCGGTGAGGGCCACAGCTGGGCAGCTCCAAGAAGCCACCTTCCTTCCTCAAACTCAGACCCTTGCTCTATCTTTCCTCCCGTTCTAACCCTCGGGGCCTTGTCCCTCTGGGGACAGTTCTAGGAGCCAGTGGCCCTTTCTCCTGAGCTACACCACAGGCTCAGACTGGGCTCACCCATCAGCCAGTCCCCAGAGAAGGCAGAGTACTCGGTAAAGGGAGAGTCAAGCGCCCAGGATGCGGCCTCACCTGCAGGCCCCCAGCGCACCCAAGGACACCTGGACACATCCAGGCACCTGCACCACAGGGTGTGTTTGCCAGCGGTGGCTCCACGGTCCCACAGCCCAGCACCCCTCACTGTACGAGGCCTTGGTGAGCACCGGGGGGGCAGTTTGCGGGTCGGACGCGGTCAGAAAATGAAGCCACCGGCTAAGGTGCGGTCAGAGTGTTGCTGGCGTTTTGTAAGTGAAAAAACAAACATTTTATCTGATGGTGTGCGTTATGTCAGCCCTTTTAAATATCAGATGTTTCATTTCACAAAACTCAGAAATTAGAGGGATGTGAGTGACCTCTCCTGGGTCCCTTCTTAAGGAGAGATTCGAGGTGGCACCAGGCTGGCCCCGGATGTCACTGCCATCTGCAGCGTTTGCTAACGTGAGGGACGAAGCCTTGAGAGAGTGTGAGATGATTTTAGGTGATAACAGGACAAAACATCTCTAATGGCCCCCAGGTGCACAGAATTAGTCGCGGTCTTTGGCTCCTGTCACACTCTCACCATCAGGCCAGGCTGGCCCCCTTTTACTTAGTGAGTCTGGTTGGTTAGCTTTTGCTAAACTAACAGCCTTCCGACCTGGAACCCACCCATGAACCAGAACACAGCAGTAACCTGTGTCTTGCTGTTGTCCTCCCAGTGAACCACGAGCTTGAGTTCGTGCTGCCATCCCTCTGCTCCATCAGAGGCTGGATGGTAGGAGTGAGTTCACCGCCCGCATGGGTGTCCGACAGCCACAGGCTTTCCTCACCGGGCAGCATCTGGCTGTGTGCCGCCCCCAGACCCGCGTTTGCGCCCAGCATCCTGTGCTCGTTCACCCTCACTGTCCAGCATCTAGTCCGTCGGTGAACTCGCTCCGAGGGCACGTGGGCCGTGTCTGCCGTTGTCGGCAGTGCTGCTCTGTGCTCCTGTACACATCTCCCGGCTCGTGTGCAGGCTCGGGATGTGTGAATGCCCCAGTGACAAGAGACTGCGAGTTGTCTTCCAAGTGGGGTATCAGTCTGGATCCTCCCAGCAGCAGTCAAGAGGTGCAGTGAGTTGGCCCACAGTCTCTCCAGAATCTGAGCTTGTCAGGTTTCGCCGTCCTGCCAGCAGGACGGGTGTGAAGAGCACTGTAATGATCTGATCTGTGTCCCTCGAGAACTGGCGTGGTCGGCACCTCGTCGTGGCCCCCTCCTCCGTGCCGCTGCCTGGCTTCCTCAGGCCGAGCCTGACCACCTTAGAGGCTGCCTCTTTGGCAAGGCTCGCAGTCCCACGGGGCCAGTCCTCTCGCTGCCCATCAATGTCTTGGCTGTTCTTGCCTTTGTATTTCTGTAAACGTTTACAATCAGCTTGCCAAGGTCCACAAAGTACTTGTTGGAACTTTACATGGCCAAACTTCTGAGGCCCTATATGCCTGAAAATACACTTATTAGCCCTCACATTTGAAGGACAATTTAGCTAGGTATAAAATTCGAGGTTCAAAGTTCCTCTCCCATTCAGTTCTTCAAACATTTGTCCACTGTCATCAACTGTGCTGTCACTGGGTGTCAATCTTGTTCTTGTTTCCTTCTAGAATAATCTGCTCCTTCTCTCTGGTAGTTCTTAGACTTTTCTTTCTAGGGAAAGAAAAGTCTAAGGGAAGGACGATCCCCAGAAAGCCCCAGGCACCCCCCAAGCACAACAGTTAATGCTCCTGATTTGGCATTTGCTCACCAAGCAACTCTCCAAGTCAGGGCCGCTCCTTCAAGCACCCAGGAGATGCTCCTGGAGGATTCCCAAGATTCCTGCCATCCTGGGAACTTGGAGTGAATGCAGAAGCTGGTCAAATTCTTCCTGTTTCCCCCAATTTCTCACCCCAGGAGGGCTTTTGGACTCTGCTGGCTTTATCCCCTTGACACCCATACAAGTGGGGGCAGAACTTAAACCTCTCTACTCTGTAATTTATCCTTCATATAGGAGGAGCCCATTGCCCCCGCCCCAGGGTGCAGCCCCATCCTTGTCCCCCACCTTCGTTCAAAACAGCCTTCTCTTTGTTTTTATTTACTCGTGTGTTTGTGTGTGTGTGTGTGTGTGTGTGTGTGTGTGTCTGTCACGATAAACTCAGGATTCAGTGGAGACTTTGTAAAATGAGGCTACAGAGTGGTGCCCCAGTAAAACCCCCACTGCTGCATATAACTCTAGGCTTCGGGTCCCAGCTGCCCGAGCACGGCACAAATGTCAGTCACAGTCTCTGCAGGCTGCTGTCCCAAGTACAGAGAGTAAGGATTGCTGACGTGGGCTCACAGGTTCTAAACACCCCTACACACTTCCATGTTCTGTAAGGTTACCATAAAATGTCTCTGGACAATTGTTATGTACAGTGTCTAAAATCCATATGGAATTGGAAGGGACCCGG
The DNA here is from genome assembly GCF_937001465.1 of Orcinus orca. Classification (NCBI taxonomy): domain Eukaryota; kingdom Metazoa; phylum Chordata; class Mammalia; order Artiodactyla; family Delphinidae; genus Orcinus; species Orcinus orca. The sequence continues at coordinate 120,130,798 of NC_064565.1, forward strand.
AATAGCAAAAAACATCCTAAAAAAGTAGGAAGACTCACATACCCGTTTGTCAAAACTTAGTACAAAGCAATGGTAATCAAGTCACTGCCAGATACTGGCACGAGGATAGACTTATAAATCAGTGGAATAGAATTAAGAGTCCAGAAATAAACCTATACATCTGTGGTCAACTGATTTCAACAGGGGTGCCAAGACCATTCAGTGGAGGAAAGAAGAGTCTTTTCAGCAAACGGTGCTGGCACAGCTGGATATCCACATACAAAAGAATGAAGTTGGACCCCCTACCTCACACCATACACAAAATTAATTAAAAATGGATCAAAGACCTAAATGTAAGAGCTAAAACTATAAAATTCTTAGAAGAAAACATGGGTAAATCTGTATTACCTTGGATTTGACAAAGGATTTTTTTTTAATATTTATTTATTTACTTATTTTTGGCTGCATCAGGTCGTAGTTGTGGCATGCAGGATCTTTCGTTGTGGCACACAGGCTTCTCTCTAGTTGTGGCACGCAGGCTCGAGAGACCATGGGCTCAGTAGTTGTGGCGCATGGGCTTAACTGCCCCACAGCATGTGAGATCTTAGTGCCCCAACCAGGGATCGAACCACGTCCCCTGGAAGGCAGATTCTTAACCACTGGACCACCAAGGAAGTCCCAAAGGATTTTTAGATATGGCACCAAAAGCAAGAGCAACGAAAGAAAAAACAGGTTAAGTTGGACTTCATCAAAATTTAAAACTTTCTGTGCTTCAAAAGACATCATCAAGGAAGTGAAAAGACAACACATAAAATGGGAGAAAATATTTGCAAATCATATATTTGAAAAGGAATCTGAATCTAAAATATATAAAGAACTCTTAAAGCTGAATAAGAGGAAGACAAATAACCCAATTAAGAAATAAGCAGGGCTTCCCTGGTGGCACAGTGGTTGGGAGTCCGCCTGCCGATGCAGGGGACGCGGGTTCGTGCCCCGGTCCGGGAAGATCCCACGTGCCGCGGAGTGGCTGGGCCCATGGCCCATGGCCACTGAGCCTGCGCATCCGGAGCCTGTGCTCCGCAACGGGAGAGGCCACAGCAGTGAGAGGCCCGCGTACCGCAAAAAAAAAAAAAAAAAAAAAAGAAGGAAAGGATCTGAATAGGCATTTCTCCAAGGAAGATATACAAATGGGAACAAGCCCATGAGAAGATGTTTGGTATCACTAGTCATCAGGGAAATGCTAATCAAAACCACAGTGAGATGCCTCTTCACATACACCAGGATGGCTAGAATGAAAAAGTCAGGATACCCACAAGCACTGATGAGGATGTGAAGAAACTGGAACCCTCCAACACTGCTGGTGGGAATGTAGAGTCGTGCAGCTGCTTCAGTTCCTCAAAGAATTAAATGTGGAGTTACCATGTGACCCAGCAATTCCACTCCTAGCTACACACCCAAGAGAAATGAAAACGTATGTCCACACAAGGACTTACACAGATGGCCACTGCAGCACTATTCACAATTGCCGAAAGGTGGAAACAGCTGATGAATGGATGAACAAATGTGTTATATTCAAAATTATTGAACCATAAAAAGGAATAAAGTACTGATAAATGCTACAACATAGATGAATCTTGAAAACATTATGCTAAGTGAGAGAAGCCAGTCATAAAGAACACATAATCTGATTCCATTCATGTGAAAGTCCAGAATAGGGAAACCTATAGTGATAGAAAGTAGATCAATGGTTGCTTCGGACTGGGGGTGGGGGGTGGAGGTATATGGGGTGAGAGCTAAAGGGCACTGGGTTTCTTTCTGAGGTGATAAGAACATTCTAAAATTGACCATGGGGATGGAGGCACATATCTGTGGCTATGCTAAAAATCTATACACTTCAAATGGCTGAATCGTATATAAAGTATATCTCAAAGCTGTTTCCAAATGTAATGTGCAGAACAGTGTTTTGGTGTCTCTTTGTGTAGGAAAGTGGGGAAGGGAAATATGAATGTACATACCTATTTTCTTATATTTAAAAATAAATAAAACTAATAAAAATGATTAACTCTATAATTAAGCAGAGAACAAGAATGAAGTAAAGGGAATGGAGAGGGAGGACAGGTATCTCTAAATGTACCTTTATAGATGTGACTTTAGAAATAAGAAAATGTTTTTTTAAATGACACCAAAAAAGAAAGCAATGCCTAAAATTTGAAAACAAACTGAAATAAACTTATTAACCATGCCGATGGCATAACCACACAGGAAAAAAAAAGGATCACTTCAAGTGATTTTTAAAACAGCATCCTAGGGACTTCCCTGGTGGTCCAGTGGGTAAGACTCCACGCTCCCAATGCAGGGGGCCCAGGTTCGATCCCTGGTTGGGGAATTAGATCCCACATGCATGCCGCAGCTAAGAAGTCTGCATGCCAAAGCTAAGAAGTCCACGTGCAGCAACTAAAGATCCCACGTGCCGCAACTAAGACCTGGCGCAGCCAAAATAAATAAATAAAACAGCATTCTGACTATTAACATCTAGTGGGATATAATCTAAGGATTAAAAGAATTGCCAAGAAATTTTAAGCTGTACTCAGTGATCTTAATGTCATTTCCAAACTATTACATGTACATTGTGGGATAAAGAAAATAATTATGTTAATGCCACAAAGATTTTCAGCATGAAGTGATACAATATAAAAATCAAAGAAGTAAAACCCCTGATTTTATTTAATTCTGTTCATTTGAACTGGAAATATTGGAATGAACTCATAATTTGTTCATTTTTATTTTTTAAATCTAATTTCCTAGTTCTGTCTCCTGAAAAGACCTGGAGCACTGACACCACAGTAACAGTGAGCCCCTTGATCAGCCAGACTGTGGACTCTAGATACCATTCTCCACTAAAAGGAACCAGGGGGGGAGTTCCCTGGTGGTCCAGTGGTTAGGACTCTATGCTCCCAATGCAGGGGGCCCGGGTTCGATCTCTGTTCAGGGAACTAGATCCCACATGCCACAACTAAAAAAAGATCCTGCATGCCACAACTAAAGATACTGCACACAGCAATGAAGATCCCACGTGCCGCAACTAAGACCCAGAGCAGCCAAATAAATAAATAAATATTTTTTTAATAAATAAATATATAGACTGCGGTCTTCAGAGAAATGGCTGATTCCAAGGCTGAAGCAGAACATGGACAAAATAAGCCCAGGACATGGGAATTCCCTGGGAGTCCAGTGGTTAGAACTCCGCCCTTTCACTGCCAAAGGCCCGGGTTCAATCCCTGGTTAGGGAACTAAGATTCCACAAGCTGCATGGTACAGCCTAAAAAAAAAAAAAAAAAAAAAAAATCCTAGGACATACTTGTAAAAAAGCAAGCAGGCTTTCAAAAACAACTAGGATTGTGTCTAAAGGGCACAGGAGCCAACCTGAAGGGGCTCCCACTGGCCAAAGATGGGATAATTTGAGCATGAAGAAAGCTAATGACAGCAACAGACTGAAACCCATCAAATATATACAAGTCCACAAGGTCATAACAATGGTAAGAAAGAAAGAACAACGTATTGGTCAACTTTAGAGCTTGCTGGGGGACCAACTCACTCTGCACGTGTACAAATAAAGGAAAAGAATGGAGCACTTACCTGGCCTTGCCTGTATGGACTGTATTTTAGGGTGACCAAGGGGTGGGTGAAGGAAAGCAGGTCTTCAGAGGGTACTCCCTAGCTAGTGGAGGCAGAGAAGTGACAGATCACATTAGACATGACCCTAGTAGAGATCAGGGATCTGTATGACTTCTCAAGCCATGAGGTGCAGAGCCTAAGAGAACTTTACTCTGGATTAATCAGGCTGCCAACACTGAACCAGTGATCGATCCTCACATCACGAAAACCAAATGCGGAGACCTCATATGTCTCCTGGTGTAGCCAAAGGGCACACAACCGCCTGTTGTGAAGCCAAAGCAAAGAAAAGACCATGTGAACCTGAATCCTATTAAGCCCCTTTCTCTTACTACCAGTTAACAGGAAACGTGGGGAGGGGGCAAGTTAATGCCGTAAGTCAGACCCAGAGGATGGGAATTCCACGGGACAAATGACCTCATTTCTTCAATAAATACAGAGGGGAAGAAGGTTAAATTTATAGATTAAAAGAGACTTGAGATACATCAAACTAAGGCAATGTGAATCTTTATGAATCTGAATTAGATGGGACCAACTGTAAGTAACATTTTTAAAGATGATCAGGGAAATGTGAACACGGACTGCGGTTTCTTGTGATATTAAGGAACTACTGTTAACTTTGTAATAATAGTATTGTGCTTAAGTCTTTATGTATTAGATACTTGCTGACATATTTACAGGTGAAATGGTTTCTGTGAACTGCTTTGAAATTCTCCAACTAGAGAAAGAAAGGCAGATGGTAAGCTGGAAATAGATTAAACAAGATTGGCAGAATGTTAAACAACCTCCCCCCACGAGGCGGCTGCCGAGAAGGGGGGTAAGGGAAGGGCTGGATTAGATGTGGAGGGGTTACTGGAAGTGGTGGCGTATGCACGATTCTTATTCTTTTGTGTTTCTTAGTTTTTTAAGAGTTAAAAATGAAAACAGCTATCTTGCAAAGCTTAAAAAAAAAAAAAAAAAAAGGACAGTGGACTCTAAGGGGGAGGGACAGGTCTGCCCCTCCCAGGCAGCACCACTGACCAACCTGCCTCTAGCTCCCAGAGTGCGGAAGGCAGACAGCGGCCCAAGGGGCACAGACGCCAGCACAGAGTGCTGCACAGAGGCTGCCTAGGGCTGGGACTTGGGGACACACAGCTGGCTCGGGGACAGGCACTGGAGGATGAGGAGGGCTCTCAAGGGTTGGCCTCTGTGTTCCGAGTAGAAGAAACCCTGTGCGGCGGGGCAAAGTCAGCAGAAACGTGGGGCAGGGGGCACAGGCCAGGGCAGAGCGAGGAGTCTCTCCCAAAGACGACCAGAGTGCAGCCATGATCTAAGCTGTGAGCCGAGGCTCCTCTGCCTTGTGACGGCTCAGCACCGAGAGCCCTCCCTCTCTCCCTCGAGGTAATGGGGTCAGGGCTGAGCACACTGAGGCCAGTCTTCTCACCTCTGCTCTCTGACCACCCCTAGGGCCCACTGGTGTTGGGGACGGCAACCTGGGAATGCTATCAGGCCTTCCTGTGGGGCCCTGAGACTAACTGCTCGTGGCTGTTCACAGATGCCCCTGGGAACTGCTCAGAAAACCCCTGTCAGAACGGAGGCACCTGTGTGCCTGGTGAGGATGCCCACAGCTGTGACTGCACCCCGGGGTTCAAAGGCAGACACTGTGAGCTTGGTAAGTTTGGGGCCGCTCCCCTTGCCTGCTGGGGTCACTGGGGCTGGGGCCTGGCCTCTAGATGCTTGTGACGGCAGGCTCTGATGGGACCGCTGGCCCCAGGGTGGGTTTGCCACAAGGACCTCCAGCCATGAGATGCCAGGACAGGGGCCTGGCTACGGTGCCCCAGACCTCCAAGCGTCCAGGTAGGGAGGCTGGCAGGCAGTGAGCCGCCAGGCCTCCCACTGCCCCAAAGCGCCAGGGTGAAAGGTGCTGCCCAGATAACTGGGGGGTCTGGGACAGTCACAGGGACACAGCGACAGCCGCTCCACAGGGAGAGGAGGGAGGAGGGGGCTCTTCTCGTCTGGGGACCAAACAAGGCAGTGCGAGGGAAAAGGGCCACGGGCCTGCCTCAGACTTCTGGGCTGAGGACGAGAGGCTCATGGACAGAAGCTCCCACGCCAGCCACACAGCCCTGAGGCCTGCCAGACCCAGAGACTCCGACCAGCCCTGAGGGAAACCAGCCTGCAGGCTCCCAGGACCCCAACTCAGAGGAGCACCCACAGTCGCTGAGCAGCCCCGGGGACAGGGCCCCAGGCCAGGAAGTGGCAGGGGCAGAACCCCGGACCTACAGTGGCTGCAGGAAGAGGGAACCGTGGCCTTGAGCTCCTGGTAAGCGATGGCCCTTTTCCTCTGTGCCAGCAGCCTGTAGAAAGGTGCCCCAACCCTGCACACGGCTGTTCTCGGAGACAAAGTCCTTTCCGGTCTGGGAAGGAGGCGTCTGTCACCACGTGTAAGTCCCTCTCCTCCGCCTTCACCATGTCTGTAGCGTGTTCCCGACCCTGAAATGCTTCCACCCTGTCCTCACAGGCCCCTGAGGTCTAGTAGTCACAGCACGGAAAGGGCTTGCTTTGACCACCCACCCCCTCCATGCGACAAATTAGGAAACTGAAGCAAAAGGGCTGAAAACCTTGCCTAAGGCTGTGCAGCTGGGAGCAGAGCCACATGAGGTCTAGAAGCGGGACCCCCTGCGCCTGCCCTCGGGCCTTGCTTCCCCACGCCCTGGAGTGGCATCAGCCTCCCTTCCCTGGATGGCAGGGCACGCGGAGACTCCAGGAAGTGCCACTCCTCAGCGCAGGAGACCTCGAGTCGTGGTTCTGCCGTGAGTTCCTGACACGGCCCTGGGCAAGGCACTCATGCCTCAGTTTCCCCATCTGTAAGACGGGCTGAGGAGGGAGTCTGCCGAGCCCACCTCTTCGGACCTTCCTTGCTAACACTCTGACTCCGTGGGTCATACTTACAACCTGTTTTGTCCACAAATACGGACGATCACCTCCCGCGTGCCAGGCGTGGTTCGGAACACTCGGCACACATCAGCGAGCCGAACGGGCCAAAGTCTTGCCCTGGGAGTCCTGACGTTCTAGCTGAGGGAGACACAGTACACAAGAAGCACGAGTTTGTCCTGCAGTGTTTTAAATGGTGGCAAGCGCTAAAGGAGGATGGAAGAAAGGAATACGCAGGGCCAGGAGAGCCAGGCCCGGGGGGCAGGAGGGGGTGGCAGCAGCGTTCGGCAGGGTGTCGGGGAAGCCTCATGGAGAAGGTGACATGACCAGACATGGGCGGGCGGAGATATCTGAGGGAAGAATGGCCCAGTCAGAGTGCACCTGTTGCCAAGGCCCTGAAATCAGGAGCCTGCCTGCCCATCTAAGGAGCAGCAAGGCCAGCAGGGCTGGAGCCGAGTGAGCGAGGGGGCGTGGAGGGCGGGCCTTGGAGACCCTTGGAAGGACCTGCATGTGTCCTCTGTGAAGTGGGGAGCTACTGAAGGACACTGAGCTGAAGTGACACCTGACGTGTTTAAAGATCACTGGGATGGGATGTAGGAAGGCAAGACAGAAGGCTTGACATGAGCCTGGACATGAAGCCAGCGTGACACGCAGCAGGGATACACCAGAGGCACTGAGCTGCACTGGGACTTGGGAACCCAGGTTTACAGGCCCCTGAATTTGGACTTTGTGGAATGGCACTCCGGAGCCCCTGCACCTGCGTCTTCCGACTGTGTTAGTTACACCAGTGCCTGGGGCGACCACCAAGTACCTGACTGGGAGAGCCCTGCACTTGCCCATAGCTTTCCCCCCAGTGCTTTCAACCTATTGTATCTGAAAGGGACTTCCTTGTATTTAGCATTTGCGAGGGTCTTGCCATGCAGCCAGTCTGACATCTCTGGTTTTTATTGGAGTGTTTAGACCGTTTACATGTTAACAAAATGACTGAAGTGACTGGGTTGAAATCTAACATACTGTTTTCTATCTGTCCCATCCTATCTTTGTCACTTTCTCTTTCCCTGCCTACTTCTGGATTATTTTTTAGGATTCTGTTTTACCTGTACTGTTGGCTCACTGATATACTTCTTTGGTTTATTTTCTTTAGTGGCTGCTCTGGGATTTAAAATATGCATCTTCAACTGATCACAATATACCTTGAATTACAACACAACTTCAGTATCATAGAAGACACGCAACAGCAAGCTTCTACTTCCCCTGTCACTGCCAGACGTTTTACTTCCACATATGCCATGAACCACACAGTGTGTTACTTTTGCTCTCAACAATCATCTTTTTTAAAAATGTTGAGAGTATAAAGTCTTTTGTAGTGACTTACACATCTACCATTTCCAGCGCTCTGCATGCCTTCGTGCAGGTCTAAGATTCCATCTGGTACCATTTACCTTTGGCCTAAAGAGCTCACTGGAACATTTCCTATAGGGCAGGTCTGCTGGTGGTGTATTCTCTTAGCTTCTGTTTGTCTGAAAAGGCTTTTATTTCACCTTCATTTTCAAAAGACACATTTGCTGAACACAGAAGTTTTGGTTGATAATTGTGTTTTTTTCAAATTTCAGCACTTCAAAGAGGTCCTTCCTTTGTCTTCTGGCTTGCAGTTTCAGATGGGAAAACTTCAGTCACCCTTATTCTTGTTCCTCTATATGTAACGTGGTCCCCATCACCTGTGGCTTGCTTTTACGTTTTCTCTTTATTACTGTTTTTTTGGGAAATTTAATTATGATGTGCTTTGGTAGGTTATGTACATGTGTTTTTACTCTCTGGAGTTAAGCTTCACCTCTGTGGTTTTAGCTTTCATCAAATTTGGAAAATTTTAGCCATTACTTCTTCAAACACTTTTTCTATGCATCCATTTCTCTCCTTCTTCTGGGACTCCAATTAAACATGTATTAGACTGATATTGTCCCACAGGTCACTGAGGCTCTTTTCCTTTTTTTCACTCCTTTTTCTCTTTACTTTGTTTTGGACAGATTCTACTGCCATGCCTTCAATTTCACTGATCTTTTCTTCTGCAGTGTCTAACCTACCATTAATCCCATTCAGCAAAATTTTCATTTCAGATATTGTGATTTTTTGTTTGTTTTGTTTTGCTTTGGCTGTGTTGGGTCTTCGTTGCTGCACGCAGGCTTTCTCTAGTTGTGGCGAGCAGGGCTACTCTTCGTCGCGGTGCGCGGGCTTCTCACTGCGGTGGCTTCTCTTGTCGCGGAGCATGGGCTCTAGGTGTGCAGGCTTCAGTAGTTGTGGCTCGTGGGCTCTAGAGCACAGGCTCAGTAGTTGTGGCACATGGGCTTAGCTACTCCACAGCATGTGGGATCTTCCCAGACCAGGGATTGAACCTGTGTCCCCTGCATTGGCAGGCGGATTCTTAACCACGTGCCACCAGGGAAGTCCCAGATATTGTGTTTTATCGTCTCCAGAAGTTCCATCTAGTTCTTTCTTTGAGCCTCCACTTCTCTCATTATGTTTATATTTTCCTTTACATCACTGAACGTGTACAGCAAATTTATAACAGATGTCTGCTATTTCAGTCATTGCTCTCATTTCTGGGTGTTTTTCTATTCAATTTTTTTTCCTGTTGATGGGTCACATTTTCTTGACTCTTTGTATGACTGATACTCTTGTAATTTTTTTGTTGGGATGTTAGACATTATAAACTTTATGGTACAGACTGTTGGAATTTTTTTTGGCATTCTTTTCAAGAATGTTTTTATTTTTAATTTTTTTATTGAAGTAAAGTTGATTTACAAAACTGCATTAGTTTCACGTGCACAGCATAGTGGTTCAGTTTTCTGGGTTTTTTGGTTTGGTTTTTTGTTTTGCAGATTATATTCCACTACAGGTTATTACAAGATATTGGGTATAATTTCCTGCACTATACAGTAAATCCCTGTTGCTTAACTATTTTATGTATAGTAGTTTGTATCTGTTAATCCCATACTCCTAATTTATCCCTGCCCCTGCCACCTCTCCCCTTTGGTAACCATAAGTTTTCTATGTCTGTGAGTCTGTTTCTATTTGGTATATAGATCCATTTGTATTTTTTACATTCCACATATAAATGATATATAGTATTTGTCTTTCTCTCACACTTCACTAAGGATAATATTCCCTAGGTCCATCCATGTTGCTGCAAATGGGAATATTTCATTCTTTTTTATGGCTGAGTAATATTCCATTGTATATATGTACCACAACCTCTTAAGCAAATCGTCTGTCGATGGGCACTTGGGTTGTTTCCAAGTCTTGGCTATTATAAATAGTGCTGCTATGAACATTGGGGTGCATGTATCTTTTTAAATTATGTTTTCCTTTTTTCTGGATATATACCCAGGAGTGGGATTGCTAGATCACATGGTAACTCTATTTTTAGTATTTTAAGGAACCTCCATACTGTTTTCCAAAGTGGCTGCACCAATTTACATTCCCACCAACAATGTATGAAGGTTCCCTTTTTTCCAAACCCTCTCCAGCATTTATTATTTGTAGACGTTTTGATGATAGCAATTCTGATTGGTGTGAGGTGATACCTCATTGTGGTTCTGATTTGCATTTCTCTAATAATTAGTGATGTTGAGCATGTTTTCACGTGCCTGTTAGCCATCCGTATGTCCTCTTTGGGAAAATGTTTATTTATGTCTTCTGCCCATTTTTAGATTGGGTTGTTTTTTTGTTGTTGAGTTGTATGAGCTGTTTTTATGTTTTGGAAATTAAGCCCTTGTTGGTCACATTGTTTGCAAATATTTTCTCCCATTCCGTAGGTTGTCTTTTTGTTTTGTTGATAAGTTTCCTTTGCTGTGCAAAAGGTTTTAAGTTTGACTAGGTCCCATTTGTTTATTTTTGCTTTTATTTCTTTTGCCTTGGGAGACTGATCTAAGAAAATACTGCTACAGGGGCTTCCCTGGTGGCGCAGTGGTTGAGAGTCCGCCTGCCGATGCAGGGGATACGGGTTCGTGCCCCAGTCCGGGAAGATCCCACATGCTGCAGAGCAGCTGGGCCCGTGAGCCATGGCCGCTGAGCCTGCACGTCTGGAGCCTGTGCTCCGCAATGGGAGAGGCCACAACAGTGAGAGGCCCGCGTACAGCAAAAAAAAAAAAAGAGAGAAAATACTCCTACAATTTATGTGAAAGATCATTTTGCCTATGTCCTCTTCTAGGGGTTTTATGGTGTCACATCTTACGTTTACGTCTTTAGACCTTTCTGAGTTTATTTTTGTATGTGGTGTGAGGGAATGTTCTAATTTCACCGATTTACATGTAACTGTCCAGCTTTCCCAACACCACTTGTTAAAGAGACTGTCTTTTCGCCATTGTATATTCTTGCCTCCTTTTTCATAGACTAACTGACCATAGGTGTATGGGTTTATTTCTGGGCTCTCTATTCTGTTCCATTGATCTGTATGTCTGTTTTTCTGCCAATACTACACTGTTTCGATTACCATAGTTTTGTAGTACAGTTTGAAGTCTAGAAGGGTTATACCTCCAGCTTTGTTCATTTTTCTCAGGATTGCTTGGCAATCTGTGGTCTTTTGTGGTTCCATATAAACTTCAGGACTATTTGTTCTAGTTCTGTGACAAATGTCATAGCTGTGTTGATAAGGATTGCATTAAATCTGTAGATTGCTTTGGATAGTATAGCCATTTTAATAATATTAATTCTTCCAATCCAAGAGCACGGGATATCTTTCCATGTTTTTGAATCATCTTCAGTTCCCTTAATCAATGTTTTAGTTTTCAGCATATAGGTATTTCACCTCCTTGGTTAAGTTTATTCCTAGGGCTTTCTAAAAATGTGACTTTAAGCAGGATTTTTTTTTTTTTTACTTTCTGATGTTTCATTATTAGTGTAGAGAAGTGCAACAGACTTCTGTATATTAATCTTGCATCCTGCTACCTTGCTGTATGTATTTACCAGTTCTGACAGTTTGTGTGTGGCGACTTCAGTGCTCTCTAGTGTCACGCCATCTGCAAATAGTGACAGTTTTACCTCCTCCCCTCCAGTTTAGATACCTTTTACTTCTTCTTCTCATCTGACTGCTGTGCCTAGGATTTCCAATACTACGTTGAATAGAAGTGGTGAGAGTGGGCATCCTTGTCCTGTTCCTTTGTTTGACTTTTGGTTTTTGGTTTTTTGCAAGGCAGTTTAGATGGATCCTTTTGAGGCCTGTTTTAGGGTGGCATTAGCATAGCCTTTATTCTGGGGTTAATTATGCCCCACTTTTAAGGCAGGGCCTTTCTGGGGTTTCTATTGCTCTGGAACAGCCTATTAACCAAGATCTCCCCACTCTGGCTCTGGGAACTGTCCAGCTCCTCAGTAGTTCCTTGCTGCCCGTCTTTGCTCACCCGATGCACACACAGCTTAATCTTCAAGGGGCCCGCCCCTCCAGGTTTCTGGAGCTCTTCCTCTGCACAGCTCCCTCCTCTCCGTGCTCTGACCCTCTGCCTCCCCAACTCCAATCTGTTTCGCCCACTCAGTGTAACCACTGCTTGGATTCTCCCTAACCCACAACACAGTCCGAAAAGTGCCTCCAGGCCGAATTCCAGGACCATCCCAGAGCTCAGCTTGCTCCCCTTCTCTCTGTGTTACTGTTTTGCACGGTCTTTTTTCTAACATCTGAAAAGACTTACTTCCTGGATCTTGACCAGTTGTTCACATGTGGAAGTTAATTCCAGATCCTCTTACTGCCTGATGGCTGGCAATGGAAGTCTTAGCTAAGGCTTTAGACCCTAAGGACTCTCCTAGACTAAGCTCATGAGTTTTACCCATTGAACTCCCTGCATCTCTTTCAAACAGCTCCGATGTTTAAAAAGCTTTACCAAGAGTCAAACACTTTCTCATTCGTTATTCTCTACAAACATGTGACAGAGGCAGTATAAGCAATTCCCATCTCATACGAAACAGAGGCTTCAGTTCCAGAGACGTGCTCAGAGTACACTAGTTAGTAAGTGGGAGGCAGGGCTAGGAGCCAGGTCTCCTGTTCCACACCGCCCGTGTCTAATGCCTGCATCTCCAAGGCTTCTCAAACTTCTCCATCAACTGCCCGTAAGAGTGCAGTCACATTGTCTCAAGGCTTCGGAGCCAAGTAGCCTGTCTCAAGCAAGACATGTCTTTGAAATAGCACATTTTTAAAAAAATATTTATTTTTTGGCTGCATTGGGTCTTAGTTGGGGCACTCGGGATCTTTTGTTGTGGCGCGCAGGCTCTTCATTGCAGTGCATAGGCTTTTTTCCAGTTGTGCATGGGCTGGCACGCGGGCTTGCCAGTCATAGCGCGTGGGCTCCAAAATGCATGGGCTCTGTAGTTGCAGAGCGCGGGCTCAGCTGCCCTGCAGCATGTGGGATCTTAGTTCCCCGATCAGGGATCGAACCGGAGTCCCCTGCGTTGCAAGACGGATTCTTAACCACTGAACCACCAGGAAAGTCCCAGCACACTTTATCTCTTACTATATATCACTTTGTCAACACTCATCATAATGTACACTTAAAATGAGTGTATCTTATTTTACATAAATCATACCTTGATAAAGTCATTTTTTTCAATTACATGATTTTTATGTTGGACATTTTAATACATCCACAGGAGGTAAAGTTTTATCAGGAGAATAACAGCCTTTCCTCAGACACCTGTACAGCTACCTGTAGGTTTGTGTAGCCTAGGTGAAGGGGCTGGGCAACATTCTGCTCAGTTTCCGGCTTCACTGAGCTTTCTTGTGATGCAGGTATAAAAGAGTCTACAAAGTGCATCCAGACACCTGTTTCAAAGAGAGCTGTGAGAGCACGCGTGCCAGGACCCCAGACAGGTGCGTCCCAGGGAGGAGGCCCGTGCTGTGCCCTGCAGGTGGCCACAGGTGGCCCTGGTGACTGGGGCTGTGGGATGCCACAGGCCCATGGCTGAGCCAGGTTGCCAAGATGTGCAGCCCGGCTATGCTAAGGAACTGTGTGCCCACATGTGTACATGTGAGCGCACACAGATGGGTATAGCTGGGCATGGTGGATGCTGGTAGGGGTCACAGAGTGGGTGCTGGGGAGGTTACATGGTGGGTGCTGGGAAGGTCACAGGGCAGGTGCTGGAGGGAGGTTGAGTGGTGGTGCTGGGGGGGGTCACTCTGGTTATGCACATTCACACAGTATCTGGCACTAGTATTGGGAAGTGTTACTGACAGGTCCAATTATATAAATACAGTAAATCTCTATTTACTTTTTATTCACGCTCACCCAGGTTCTTTCCCCAAAGGGCTCAAGGTAGTCACAGATTATTATATAATGCACTGCCTGAGTACAGACAGCAGAGTCCAAACCTCTGTCACATTCTCCACAGACCAGTCACCACATGCACCAGGTCTTGCGTTTCTGAGTCAAGGAAAAACCCACCCTGCCTTACCCAAGCGCATCACCTGTCTCCCATCACCCATCCTCCACACTCCCTCGCACTCTCCATGACTCACACCCAGCCAGGCAGCCTTCCTCATCACTCCACGACTCCCACCCCAAGCCAGGTGGGCACACACAGACTCAAACGTTCATCTCTGTGTCAGTGTCTCACTACCACACTCCCCAAACTGGAACACATGTGACCTACAGACAAGACAGGATCACAGCAGGCAGCCTGGGCCGAGGAAGCTGCAGAGTTACAGGGACACAGGTTTCTTTTTAATAAACCGCATTTCTCTAATTATTTCAGGAAACAAAGTAACAGTCCTACACTGAAGAAATCTTAAGGTACGTTCCCACAGCCAGCAGAGCTGCTGGGAAGTCTGAGGGACATCGCCCCAGCACGCGGCCCTCAGGAGAGCTGCTGTCTCCTTGTGGAGCCCTGAGAAGAAAGCTCAGTGTGTGCTCTGTGTCATAAACTCAGTCCAGAAGGTTTCAGAACTTCCTAAGGGGGTTAAAATGGGTGAGAAAAATAATACTTAAGGAAGGCCTCCCAATAGACATAAACTTGGTCTGATACATCCAGTCCCACTCTATCTCAATGGGCAGAGAAACCCCTTCCCCAGTCATCAGCAATGGCAATGGAGAGGGCAGGTGAGCTCTTAGAGGGAGGTGGGACTGACAGGGGCTGCTGGGAGGGCAGGCGAGGGGGGACAGTGGGAGGGGCCTGGGATGCCAGAAGGCAGAGGAATTCTAGGAGTGCTTTCCAGACCCTAAATGGCAGTCCACTGAGAAAGGGTGTGCGGCCTTGATCACGTAACTCTGGGTAAGTCCTGAGACTCCCTCACTGGGAGAGTGCCAACGAACACAGGCCTCCTGAGCATGCAGAAACCCTGAAACGGAAGAAGCTTTCTAACGCTATTCCTGTTTAATCCAGCATTTCCCAGCCTCTGTGGCAAGTCAGCCCATGTGACTCCCACCCCCTCACACGCACGCTCTGTGGAAACCTTCACGATAATTTGCAAGATACTAGGCTAAGCCACAGAGACCCATCCACAGCCCGACACAATTTCTTATCAACGTGACGCACTGGGAATGAAAGAGGGATTCTGGCTGACCCAGGACAGCTCACCACTCGAGCTCCATAAAGGAGCCTAGAAGCCCATCTTCCTGGTGGTGTAGGAGAGGAGTGAGACTCCTGAGTACCAAGCAGCTTCACAAACAGGCTACATTTTTTTATATGGCTGAGGAGATGAAGAAGAAATGTTACTCAGAGACCTTTATAACAACCAGAAGCAAAAGAGCTTCGCAGGTATAGGCTGACACTAAAGCAGAATGTTCACCAACCAAGCAGGGAAAGCAGAGGCTGGGACCCACAGGCTGGGCAGCGGCACGTGAGCGAGAACGTGTGACCTCAGGCGTTCAGTTCCCATCAAAAGTCTCTGCGTTCAGGTCCCACCTACTCAAAGGCATCACTCCCCCCACCACCACGTACCCAAAACATACACTCCAAGGCTTGCAAGCAATTCACCACCCACAGATATAACTGGGATGTGAAACATTTATATTGCAATAAGTCATCTGAAAGATTTTATATATATATATATTTTTTTTTTTTTTTTTTTTTTTTTTTTTGCGGTACACGGGCCTCTCACCGCTCTTGCCTCTCCCATTGCGGAGCACAGGCTCTGGATGCACAGGCTCAGCAGCCATGGCTCATGGGCCCAGCCGCTCCGTGGCATGTGGGATCCTCCCGGACCAGGGCACGATCCCGTGTCCCCTGCATCAGCAGGCGGACTCTCAACCACTGCGCCACCAGGGAAGCCCAATATATATATTTTTAAACTCATTCAATGAATCCATTTCTATAAAAACACATCAGAAACCCTCAACTGTTAAATTATCAAATACTGGCTTTTAGGATACCCATTCTTCAGACAATGGAGAAAACACAAATAAGCAGGAAACATTCACATACACACACACACACACACACCCACCCAAGAACAAAGTGCAAGAATTCATTTCAGTCGAGAGAGACCAGGGACAGCCCATACACCTTCAGAGAAAAGAACCAAGGCGGCACCAAATGAAGGGGGTTGCAGCCTGCAGATTTCAAATTGAAGCTGCAGTGCTGCCCACGTGTCCCCACCACTGGGGGGTATAGTCAGTCCTCCACGAGCCTGCCCCCCAGCACCCACTGCCATGTCACAGGGAACAAACTTCTCAGTTCTGACGTGGCAAGCTCTTCAGGTACTCCGGGGGCAGCAACCTGGGAGCCGCCGCTGTAAAGCGGAATGGGTACCACCACCATCCTCCTCACGCCCCGGTCTGTTTTCTCTTCTAAGGATCAGGATGCTCTTGTTAACGCTCCATCAACCTCACGAGTTTCTAAAGCCCAGGAAGACGAGGTCTAAAATTGGATTGAGAACAAGGTCCTGGCTGGAGTCGGTGCCCTGAGTGGCTTCTCTCCTCTGGCCTCTGGAAGACAGCCGGCCAGGCCAGGCAAGCACCAGCCACGACCAGGGAGACCTCCGGGACAGAACCCACACCTGACGTAGCCCAGGCTGCCGTCTCCTAGGGAGAATGCGCACCCACGGCGCACACGTCAGCCCTGGATGGCAAGGCTGTCCACCAGGAACGCTTCTGCAACCTTCAGAAACCCGTTCTCAGATTCCGAAGTCAGAGAAAGAGTTCTCCCTTTGAGAGCTAGCAACAAAATTGAGGAACTGCTCTCAACAGCTTCCAAAGCAGAGATGGTGGGGCTGGGAGGAAGGGGCAGAGATGAGGCCACACTGCAAGGACTTCGCCCGGCTCTCCTCCGCCAGCAGATTATTTATGCTGCCCATTCGCAGGCTACTGCTCCATCATACGGACCAGCTGACTCTGAGAGAGAAAATGATAACACTAAGACGGAGTTTAGACACTTTTTACCTACAACCTTTTCTGCAAAGGTCAGACAGTATTCCTGGCTTTGAGGACCCTATGGTCTCTATGGCAATGACTCAGCTCTGCAGTGGTAGCACAAATGCAGCCAACAGACTTGTGACTGACCAGGCATGACTGGGTTCCAATAAAACTTTATTTACAAAAACAGGCAGGGCCAAGTTGGCCCATGCACCACACTGGGTTAATCCCTGGTCTTCGAGGTCATAGGCTTTGGCCTCTCCCCTGGATGACAAGTCCCACCAAGGCACCAAAGACCTCAAGGGTTTCATGGAAACCTCAAGGGTTTCAGACCCCACTTGGAAAGCCAAGGCAGCACCTCTACCAAGTCCAGCCAGGGCTCCTCCCACAAGCCTGAACGCGATGCTGGTTAGGGTTTCTCTTAGTCCAGGACACAAATAACGCTGTGTGGGGCTCTCAGGTAGTAAGCACCGTGTTCCACACGCTCCTCCTTCACACACAGATCGCCGCGTCATCCTGCCACCCCTGCTCTCTAGCACGCTTCTAAGCAGCGCTTGCTTCTCCCTGCAAATGAGCTGAAAACCAAAGAAGCCAACCCCACCTCTAGTGTGCTGAACATTTTAGCCGCTGACCCAGACTGGAACTCAAGCCCCCGTGCATCTTCCACTGACTCTGCCCTGAGTCAGCATCACAGCCACAGAAAGGGGCTCTTCCTTTCATCTTTTATAAAAAAAATTTTTTTACAGAGTTATATTTTAGGCTTTTTATTTTTATTAAAGTTTTGTGTGCATATGTCTGTGTATTATGCATTCTGTCATTTTCAGCAAGGAGGAATAGTCATTTCGAGAAGTCTCTACTGTACTCCAGAAGGTCCCCAGTCTCCAAGGCCCACCTGGAGAAGACGGCTGAGTGCAGTCCAGGGGCTCTGAC
This sequence comes from Orcinus orca, assembly GCF_937001465.1. Classification (NCBI taxonomy): domain Eukaryota; kingdom Metazoa; phylum Chordata; class Mammalia; order Artiodactyla; family Delphinidae; genus Orcinus; species Orcinus orca. Next base: position 120,148,620 of record NC_064565.1, read on the forward strand.
ACTGGGAGAATCGAGAGAAAACCACATACATAAACACGTACTGCTGACCTCTGCTGTGGCACTGGGACCTGTCACTGTGCTTCTGTGTAGGCTACGGCGTCACGAGCAAACAGCAAGATCAAGTGATATCACTGGAAAGAAGACGAAACCCTCTACTGCCATGTTAATAACCTCAAGCCCCTCAGCCACGAGGCAAATGTAACGTGTTCCAGTCTGTAGCTTAGAAGCCCTTGTTTCTACAAGAAACAGTCTACTGAATCCTGAGCTTGGTGCTGTGTTTTCTTATGATTAACCCATTTTGATGTTTTATAAGTTAAACATCTAGTAGAAGACTTCCTGATGCTAAAGGAATTATAATTCATCCTTGAAACATTACAAATGAGCCACTGCTTTTTTCCACATGGCTCCTTCTTAAAACTCTAACGTCTTCCTTGGAGATACTCAAGGTCCACCCCAAAAAATTAGCAAAAATGGAATCAAAACATTGCCAGGGGCATACACATTTCTGTGTCGAAAAGAAAGGAGTGATCCTGAGTTGCCGAGTTAGCCTTGTGCTAATCAAAACTTGGATCAACTAACCACGTAATCGAGCTTAGATTTAAGATTCTGTTAGTCCCGACTGGGGGGCACAAGAGCAACACCCTAGGTTCCAGGGATCGTGCCGGCCACCCGGAGACCACAAAACACAAGAGTAAATGAAAAATGAAATCTCTTTACTTTCAAATCATTCTGCCCATGGCTAAGAAAGACAGTAAAGACAAAACCTCCCTTTTCCCCTTGCACAAGGACTGACACGGGTGCAAATGAGGAAAGCTATGCGGCACCCTGCTGCTCACCCACCAGCCACACCAACAGGCAAGGGCTCCACCCGGTGTCAGCCAACCTCCAGCACCTTCCCTGGGCTGGAACTCCTGCCACTGACCAACAACTGCCCCTGATGTCGGACCCACGTGTGGAGGGACTCACTGAGCTACTGTGCTTTTGCAAAACAAAGTCTTTCTCTTTGCAGTCATGCTCGAATATGAGCCTGGAGAAAGCAAAAGCATCTACTCCTCAGTAAATGCAGCTCAAACCTACCCGCAATGAAACACAGCTCAAACCTACCAAGAGAACCCCAGTAGAGAGGAGACAGGAACTCTCTTTAAAAATCAGCTATTTACTTTACTTTTAAATAAAAGAGAAACAAATGTAAGCCCATTTAAAACCTTAAGTCCTCACGAATCAACACGGTCGCGTTTTGCTAAATGGGGCCTGAGAGCAGTGTCTGAGCCTTGGCGCTGCTGTCTCTGGGCTGGCTCACCCTGTCGTGGGCCTGTCCTGTGACTGTAGGATGTTTAGAAGCAGCCCTGGCCTCGACCTACTAGACCCCACTAGACCCCAACTGCACACCCTCCTGGTCCTAACAACCAGATGGGAAATGTCCCCAGATGTTGCTAGGTGTTCCCTGTTGTCAAGATCACCCCCAGGTGAGAACCGCCACCTGCCAGGACTTACGTGGTCTCTGCAAGAAAAGCGAGGCCAAGCACCAGGAGTCTCGTGTGTAGCTGTTAAAATGCTGTAAAGACCTGAGTTTTGGGCACATCACCAAAAATGTCTTCTGCAGCATCAATCCTGTGCCAGCTGCCCCCAAGAAAGGAATCTCCAGAACCTTCTAGGAATCACCCATCTTCCCATCCCTCGCAGAGCTCACGCCATCAGGGCTGTACCTCTACCTCAGAGATGACCCCTGGCTTACATCCAAGCCCATTCCCCAACCCCAACTCTTCAAGTCACTCCTCAGACCCACTGGCCTCCCCAAGGGGCCTTCCACCACCTCTGGTGTCACGGAGAGCTCCCTGAAATGAAACCAAGCCCAGACCTGTGGCCCTGGCTCCAGGTCAGAACTCCACGGACGCCAGAGACGTCAGGCCTGGACGCAAACCCCTGGGCCTGAGCTGGCGTGAAAGCAAACTCCGCCAGTGGTCAGAGTCAGGGCCTGCTCTTCACAAAGATGCAAAAAGCGCCCTCCCCGCGTTGCTGGCGTTAAGAAGCTGTGCAGAACAAAACCATACATCACTAATCAACTTCCTTTTACTCTGCTGTACAATGACTGCAATTACGAAACCATAAGCTATTTTTGAACTGAAAACCTGAGTATTTTTGTGGAAAACCTGTTCCTTGTTTTCATAAAATAAAGTGCTGTGATAACCTAAAAGCTCGCTGTCTTCTCAGAACTCTATCTTTGTCACGAGGAGGATGTAAAATGACTCCTGAACCAGAAGAAACATCCCCCACTGTCACGGGACTGTCACCAACACAGATGGGAGAGAAAAAGTAAGACCGAACGTCGATGTGTCGAGACCCCCACCACGATCTAGAGGCTCAAAGTCAGCCTTTTACTCAGGATGGAACAGGGCCCTCCCCCCTGAACCTGATGGCAGATCAAACCAATGCATCTGCTTCTTAGTCTACTTCTCAGGTGATTTCCAATTAATTTTTTATCAAAAGACCAGTTTGAGAATGAAAAATAACCTGAGAAGATCCAAGTGAAGTTCCCAAAAGCCTTGAGGAAACTACAGTACCCTCCGATCCGTCTGGGCTTCTCTGCACTCCAGTCCGTCCGTCACGGCCCCGCCTCCTCCGGGCTTCCGGCATCAGCCATTCGGCCCTCAGACTCCTCCTCCTCCCGGGCCAAGAGTTCCTTAAAAACCCCAAACTCCTCAGCAGAAGAACAGGCTGTCTTGGCCAGAAACTCAGCTTCTGAAACCCTGAGGATGTCCCTGAGTAAAGGGTTGGGGACCAGCGTCTGCCCCTTCTTGTCGGGGGTCTGGTACCGGCCCAGGCGCTCCAGGAACACGTGCCTCTCCTTGGTCTTGGTCATAGAGTACTGCAGGAAGTCGGTCTTCACCACGTCCACATGTTTAATCCCCATCCTGAAATAGGCATACTGGAGACACAGCATGGTTAGGAAGTGCAGCTGCAGAAAGCTTTGTAGGCTCCTAAGGCGCAGTGAACTGAACTGTCCAAAAGCACTGGGAGAGACCTGCCTCACTAGCGACGGCAGAACACTACCATCCCGACACCTGCGTGATGGCTTTCAAAGCATTTTCAAATTCATATCGAGAAAAATGCAGCAGAAAATAAAGGGCAGGAGGGAGAAATTAAGTTCTATTTTTCTTCATGGGGTAAGGAAAACTCTGAGTATGGAAAAAATAGGCAAAAAATTCAGAAAACATCTAGGATTTGACCTAAGCCATCATAATTGTTAACAAAAAATTAGGACACCCTTCACAATTATGTTTCTAAGATCAACATGCAAAATAGGTTCTAAAGATAGGAAGGTTCTAGCTATTTTTAAATTAAGTATTTTAAGCAGAGGCCTCATTAGGATTCTAAGAATAGACCTGGGTCATCCGTTATTAATGGCAGAAAAGTTGCAAAAGAGCTTTTTTTACCTGTAGTAAAGAAGTGAAGAACGAAAACCGAACTCTCTTTGGCTGGTGCAAGCAAAGAGGGTCTAGGCCTTTCACCTCATCCACTCGCCCCCGCGAGTCAGCTAACCCTGACTACACTCGAAAACTTGCTGTTACTAATCACGCCACCAGGAATTCTCACCTGGAATTTGTATTCCAGTTCACCAGGGTCCTCCCGAAGAACACAGGGGCATCTGTGCAAAATCTCGGTGACTTGCTTTACCGTGAAAAGGCACTTCTCCTTGAGAACCCCGACGATGCTCTCAATGTCCCGCTGACGCATGGTGAAAATTTCAGGGCAAGAGTAAAGCACCCGCTTTAATTTCCCTGAAGAACGTAAAAAAGGGCAAGTACATAATTTTAGGATATTCCAGAAGCCCAAGTGGCCAACCACACCCAATACAAGCCAGCATTTAAAAATCAAACAAGGATCCTCTCCTCCACAGAAGGAGTGCCAGCTTCAGATAACGTCTTCCCAGAAGCGTCGTGGAAATGGGATGGGCCAGAATGAGACATCTCCCCACTGACTCCCTCTCACTTCTCAGACTCGCCAACCCTCCCTCCTGGTATCAAGAGGCCTCTTTCTGGCCTCACAGCTGAAAGGCACCTACTTCATATTCTAGGTCTCCTCTTGCCCTTCTCACCTAGAAAAGACTTTCACAGGGATTTACTGGAAAGCTCAGACAGTAAGAGGGGATAGTAGCTTCCCCCATATCAGGGCTTTGGGTTCATGTTTCCTTCTATGATAAAATAGCCCTTGAAATATTCACAACCAACATTCTTAAGACTGAGGAGCCTGAACTCAATGAAAGGGCGTTCCGCTCTAATAATTAATGTAATAACCACAAGAATCATGACACACAACCACAGAGACTGGTGATCTCCTGGTTAGTGGGTGACCATATATTTTATCCACACTACGGTGCTTCTCAGTGACAGAGTCCCTATTAGTAACTGCATTAGGATAACTGGTATAAACTGAGACTCTCCCAGGCAAATTAGGGCATATGGTCTTCCTACAGGTAACTGAGTAACATTTAGTACCTAGAAACTTAGAACCACTTATTTAAACTGTTAATTAAAATCTTCCTAACAGGTGAGCCAGTCAGTGTCTTGATAAAACGTGTCAGGAATGAATTTCAGGAATTTAGTCTTCATCTTTGCAGCTTAAGGCCACGCTGAGCTTGTTAATTTATTGATATAACCGCTGCATGTAAGGTGCTAAGTTTAGCTTTTTAGATTATACTGCGATAGGTAATCTGTTAAGAGAAACACACACCACTTTTTGTTTGTTTTGTTGTTTTGTGTTGTTTTGTTTTTTGCGGTACGCGGGCCTCTCACTGTTGTGGCCTCTCCCGCGGAGCACAGGCTCCAGACGCGCAGGCTCAGCGGCCATGGCTCACGGGCCCAGCCGCTCCGCGGCATGTAGGATCCTCCCGGACCGGGGCACGAACCCGTGTCCCCTGCATCGGCAGGCAGACTCTCAACCACTGCGCCACCAGGGAAGCCCCACACCGCTATCTTTTGCTCATTTTCTAGAGAAGGAGACCGTAAAGATCCTCTGAAATCTGAATTCCCAAACCTTTTCTCCCCCTCCCCCACCCGCCAATATTTCACCAGCAAGAGGCAAGAATAAACAAAAGAGTGGCATTCCTCTGGTCAAAGCAGGCAGGGGTCCTAGGAGTTGCTCATGCCACCCCGCCCCCAGAAGGCCCGTAAAGAGATCCAGTTAACTTCTAGGGCTCCCGGGGCGCGAATCCTGTGGGGGTGGGGATGGTGGCTCTTTTTGCCTTCACTCCACCAGTGTCCCAGGAATCTGGGCAGATCTCACATTCCACAGTAAATCGAGACACCTGACTGGAATCCAAGCCTCTACAGGGAACTTTGTCTCTCTGGCTTCCCATCACACAGACACAAAGCACTAAGCCCACCCCAAGTCAGCTTGAGCATCAAAGGGCAACATACCTGCACATAAACCAACACCACGTGCCCAGCACCGTTCTGGATGCCAGAGCCTCTAGTGAACACGCCAGACACGAGCCTGGGTCGGTCACTCAGTCCCCCCTCCCTCCTGCAATGCCCTCTGCGGAGCTCATTCTGCTTCCTCACCTCCAAGCCAAATCACACATTCCTCTCAAAGGCCTTTCCCCCAGAAACCTCCCCGAATCTACCTCACCAGGCTATTCGTTCCCCATCTCTGACTCCTCAGCTCCCTATATAAAATCTACACCTTCTCATACCTTCTCCAAGCCCCAGCTTTCGCAGGTAACTGGAGCGCTTCTTCATGTGCATGACAGGCAGTTTCAGTAACTGAGGACTCTTCTTTAAGGCCACACACACAGGCTCTGGATTCAGACCCAGGAGTATTAATTCTGAAATGATATCCAGCAACTGCTGAGGGTGGGTGCCTGGCTGTATACTGAGCAGTTCGTTAACATGGACATCACTGAAACCCATGTCCAGGAGGGAACTGACGACCTTCTCTCGCTCCACAGCCGTCCTCTGCTTCTCGAGGAGGCACTGAGTCAGCCCCGTCCTGTGCTCTGGTTCTTGCGCGTACTTCTGGGGTTCAACAGAGGGTGACTCCCCGAGGCCCCCCCTGCTGGAGACCGTTGTCAGTTTACGCAGCAAAAAAGCAGTCGTCCTCTTCTGTCCTCCAAGCCGAGTAGTCTGCCTAGCAATAAGGGACCAGGTGAGGGGGATCAGGCGGTGCCCATCCAAGACCTGTAAGACACAGCCCCCAAAGGGAATTAATTCCTCACCACTCCCACATAATGGACACCTCGGGATTTCTGAGGCAGGGTATTTAGTGCCTTGGTCCTACACAAACAGAAGTTTTTACAAGCAATCCGCAAAGTCAGACCTGAACTTAAAAAGCCTACAGAGAAAGACGTTCACGTACAGAGAACAGAGAACTGCAGAAGCACAGAGATGAGCTGTTGCTGCTATAACTGAGGAGACACAGACAAGGGGGACAGGGGAGAACTATTTCAACGCCACCAGGTAAAGTGGTGGGGGCGGGTTTCCTCCGCCTGTTCAGTGCCTGGGGGGCCTGCAGATTTAACTGGAAGATTAGCAGGCAGAAAAAACCAGTTTATTTATATGCATGTGGTGGCTCACAAGCGCTGGTTCCCTAAATGGCTGGAGTTGGGGGCTAACTGGAGCAAATGGGTGGTGGGCTCCGAGGCGAGCAAATGGGAGCCCAGGAAGTCTCTGATAACGTTTGCTTATGTAGATACACGTCGTCTTCCCTCTCTTTTTTCCTTCCTGGCCGTAAAGCTCCCCAGGAGAAAGGATCTGTGGCGCCCTCGCTCCCAGAAAGTTCTGCTTTTAGCGCGATAAGGGCCGCCCCAAGAAGGCTTCTTTCTGTAGCTGCTAAACCTCAAATGTCTGTAACTTAAAGTGATTTCCGTGCCAACTCTGGGGGTCCAAGTGGGTACCCACACCTGAAAAATCTGGACCTCACGTGAGTCTCCAGATTCACGTACTTAAATTCATTCCACAAAAGAAATCCTGGTAGCCTGCAGGCAAACTACTCCCGTTGACTTCAGAACTCTCCAGGGTTCAGGCTGGCGCGTAACGAACGAGGCCCACATCCCCAGGCACTCAACCGCCCTTCACGGCCCGTCCCAAAGCCTCCCCAGCGCCCTCGGCCGCCGCGCCCCCGCCAGCCAGTCAAATCCACCCGCTCGCTGCTCCCGCCTCCCGCTCTCGCCCTGTCTGGGGTCCACTCGCGGGGTCGGCCCAGCGCCGGCGGGGTGAAAAGTGGGATAAAGCCGCACTGGCGGAGCGGAGAGCGCCGCAGATCAGGGTGCGGCACCAGGTCGGCGTGCGCCGGCCTCTACGACCCTCCAGGAGCCCCTGCTCGCGGTTCCCCCTCACCTGCCGACCCAACGCAGCCATAGCGCGAAGGCAGCGGCAGCGCCGCTGACGCCGGAAGCAGCCGTCTCCCGGGTCCGCCGCTTCCGCCCTCTGGGTCCGCCGCTTCCGCCCTTCCCCTCGGCAGCGCGAAGGCGCGGGAAGCAGTTCCGCCCAGCCCTTGTCCGCAGGTGTCCGGCGCTGGACCGGTTTCTGAGGCCTGGCGCAGCCCGCCGCCACCTTGGGCGCGGAGAGCGCGCCTTCTCTGCTTGGTGCCTCCGCTGCCCGGGTTTCCGCTTTCTAGAGCTCTCGGCTAGCGCAACAAATGAACAGCTCCTTCCCCATACGTTCGCTTCTCATTACCTTAAAATTCCTCTTAAGAGTGGAGGTGAGAGGAAACCATAACCTCGCTCAAACCGGCCACCGCCTCGCGGTCCAGCAGTAACCTCCCCGGAGAAAGCAGGGCCCCTCCCAAGGCAGGTTCACGTTGAGGTAGAGACCGGGCGGTCTGAGTAAAAGGGAGCCGGTCCCAGATATAGTTATTTGGTGTGGAATCTGCATTCAATATGAATATTAGTGACAAGTTGAAATGGTAGTGGAGCGATCGGTTCAGGCATGCAAAATGGAGTCTGGCGGCCATGGAGGACCTGGTCTCAGCCACTCTCTGCACCGCTGAGAACGTGAGCTTTGAACTGTTCCAGACCCAGGGACACCCCCAGCCTATTCAGAACAGCACCTGCCAGCTCAACCTTCTGGTCTCAAGGTCTCCCTTTATAACCGTGCAACCATTTCAGACCCCAACCAATCCTTATTTGACAAGCACCCTTACTTCTTGTGAGCTCCAATTATAATTCTTGATAAACACCCCCCCCACACACACACATATTCTAGAGGTTTAAAGTATCCAATGGAACTCCAGAAGTCTTTACAGTTTAAAAAAAAGGGGGGGGTCCTCCCAGCTTAGAGGTCTGGTTTCCTCTTGGGATGAAATCCAGTGATGTTTCAGCCTAATTTGCATTCATTCTTAAATGTCGGACATAGGCCTGTAACAGTTCAAATATAGACACTAACCATCTTTCAAAAGGGGATAGTGGTGAAAAAGAAAAAAAAGGTGTGCTTTCTCAGCTGCCTAAATTCCACCAATTGTAAGCCCAAGCCTTAGTGTATAAGTATTTCTTCTTGTTTTATCTACTTGTTTCCGAACTGAGAAAAAGGACTTGATTCTTGCATGGATACAATTTATAGAGCTCTGGGCCAGGCACCAGACTGGATGCTAAAAATCTTTCTACAGGATTATACCAAAGAAGCGGGAGGCTGTAAACTTTTCTATCTGGACTCTTTCTGCAGAGAGCACTCTCAGAGTGTTCAGACTTTCTGCTGCCATCAAATCAGATGAGTTTTAATAACTTTTTCTTATAGAGAAGTAACAGTTCTTGGAGACCTAGAACTTTGCCTTCTCTGCCCATTGCACACCTGTCTGTAGAAACATTCTGTAACTTCTTTTGTGTTATAAGCATCATAAAAACTACATAGGAAAACATTTGTGTTTTTTTCCCCCACTCTTGAAGAGTTCTTTGAACATCACGAGACTCATTTGATTCTGAAGAGTAAATGTCATTAACGTACTACACACTTTAAAAATTCACTTCTAAAAGCCCTGCCTTTACTGTCCCTGACGGATGGAGGAAGGTCCCTCGTCAGTCTCTTGAGACATCACGGAGACTCAGGCAGCACTTCCTAAAGGAAGGGGAAGGCAATATCCTGCATCCCAGTAGTTGAGAATCAAATTAACTGTCATCGGAGCATCTGAAAATATCACGACAGTTGCATGCTTCCTAAATGAACACTAGCATACTAGAGGCAGGCTGGCCCCTGAGCATCTTCCCAAGAGCTCGGGACAGGAGCATTGGCACCTGCGGAAAGTGATAACGTGGGAAAAAGGCACGGGTTGGGGTAGCGGGGGGCGGCGGGGGGGGGGGTCTTGGTTTTGGTTTTGTTTTCTTCCTGCTATTTGAGCAGGGGAAAAATGAAAGGTTTCTCTCTGACACCAACCACTCCCTCCCCTCTAACACAGATGCAAAATAGAGGCTGGATTTCCTGTGCCTGAGCTAGCTGACTCTGTTTCAGAGGGGGATGGACTGGAGCCTAGAGGGGAAAGGCCTTCTGAGTGTGTGAGAGCTGCACTGGGGCCTGAACAGGGATGGGAGAGGGACAGTCGGGGCTGAACGCCCCCCCACATAGTCACGGAGGGAGCCTGGACTGGCTGGGGAGTGCTGGGAGGGTGTCGTGGGTGGACAGCAGAGCACAGACAGATGGTGGGCCAGCCCTGGTGAGCTTGTGCACGAGGAGAAGGGCAATGCCTGAAACACCACACCCTCTAGTCTCCTTAGACCAAGCAAGCTGCAGAGCCCTGGGCTCACCCATAGGAGGGACCCCCAAACTGACCAAGGCTGAACCTCTCTCCAGCTGTGGCAAGTGGAGATGCACAAACGGAAAAATAAAGAAATGAAGTACTTCCCATACCAGCGCTGTGGAAGAATTCACATGGCCCAAGTCAGGGTAATTGCTTACTAACAAAGTTGCTTTAATTTGGAAAACGTTCAAGGAAATAAATTAATGAAACAGTCTGGTCATTTGGTGAATAGGTTCTACACATTCCACATATCAGAGGAGCATATACCAAGTCAGGAAGCAGAAACACAGGCACATATACAAAAGTAGAAAGAGGATTAAAAACCTTTTGTGTAGGGCTTCCCTGGTGGCGCAGTGGTTGGGAGTCCGCCTGCCGATGAAGGGGACACGGGTTCGTGCCCCGGTCCGGGAAGGTCCCACATGCCGCGGAGCGGCTGGGCCCGTGGGCCATGGCCGCTGGGCCTGCGCGTCCGGAGCCTGTGCTCCGCAGCGGGAGAGGCCACAGCGGTGAGAAGCCCGCGTACCGCAAAAAAAAAAAAAAAAAAAAAAAACTTTTGTGTGCCTTTTGGAATTTCACAAATTAGAAGCCTTTTAATAGTAAAAAATAGTACAAAACTCAATTGAACACTAGAATGTTTTTTCAAGGCCATGAAAAAAATGAATTCCAAGTCTATTTTATAACCCTAAAACAATATAGTATCCCTGGCTTTTGTTCTAACATTCATCAAGCTTGCATATGAGGTTTTAGACGGTGCACTGGGCCTAATTCTTGAGAACTTACTTCCTCTGAATGGACGGGGCCTGAATATAACATGACTTCCTGAGTGAAGGAGAGCAGCAGAGAGCTGGGTTCCCCGGCGCTTAGGGGCCTGCCCGCGCACATGAAGCCCTGCGCAGCTCCGGGGCCCGAGCCACTGCACTTGGGCTCCCGCTCTCCAGCTCCAGACTGCCCGTGGACAGAACTCCACTCTCTAAAGAAAGAAAAAATACTGTGTCAACTGCCAACAGCAAGATTCTAAAATACTTTGCTTCTCTTTGGAGAAATTCTTAGGAGCAAAAGACATCAGGGGAACCCTTCAGAACCCAACTGGCAATGTTCTAGACTCCCTGGACCCTGCTGTGGTGCCGCGGGGATTCTACGTCCAGAGCCACAGACAATGTCTGCCCACTCTGAGCAGCGGGGACCAGACACACAGGGCTGCCGCTCCCAGCTGTGGGCCCCCGGGGTCCCCCAGACCATCGCACTCCTCGTCTGGGCCTTATCCTCCCTTTCGGCCCGCTCAGACCACTGCCAGCTACACTTCGCAAACTCTCTGGCGCAGCCCTCAATACCGTCTGCGGTTTCCTCCTTGTCAGAGGCTCCCGTGGGCACGCACCCACCTTCCAAAGCCCCTGGTGGTGTTCAGGGACCTCTGGAGTCTGTTTCACAGGCGACAAGCCAGCTCTGGGCCCTGACGTTCATGTCCAGGGCAGCACAGAGGAAGGAACCTCGCCCTCCCCCAAGACCCGGGAAGCAGCCTGGTAACCGCCTCAGCCCCGAGGGGCACGGGCCTCGCCTCTCACCTGGCTTGTTTAGTCGACACACCTCTTCCCAGGTGTAGTCAGCCAGGTTCACAGGCTGCGTCACCCAGGGGTCTGTCACCAGCTTCTCCAAGGTGGTGCGCTGCTCGGGGACAGGCTGTAGCAGCCCAGACATGAGGTTCATGAGATCTGGGGACAGAAAGGCGTGTGGCCAGAAGACTGACGGAGGACCCAGGCTGGGGGCAGGTGGAACGCATTTCACAACTGCAGGTCCTGGGTCTGATGGGACAGGAGGTGGCTCTGGATCCCCACTTCTAACTAACACTCCGGGAGTTCTGGAATGTGGGGTCCCAGCTATGCTTCAGGAGGGGCTGTGGGAGATGTTTGTTGCCTCTGAAAGGAAAGCTTGGAGCTCGAGATCCCACCTTGCTCACCACACCAAGTGTGGCAGCTCCTAACCTGGGCCTGATCTGAGGGACTCTGGGGGTGCAGAGCTGTGGACACAGGGATCACGTGACAGGACGGAGGTGGGAGGTGGCCGGCAGCAGAGCCCCAGCTCAGTCCCCACAGGAAGGCAGCACGAGCTCTGAGAAGAGCCCCCAGCCTTGAGTCTGGATCTGGGTCCCATTTCCTTTTAGTGTCACCTCAGCCAGGGCCACTCCAAGCCTCACTGCCCAAGTGAGTATCCTGAGAGCCTAGTGAGAGAGCCTGCGGAGCAGCCCCCGTAGGCAGAGCTGCAAGAGCCGTGGTACCACGGAATCCAGAACGTTAGCAAAGCTCTACAAATCTTCTTCTAGGCTGCTCTGGACTGAACTGTGCACCCCCCTACCCAGATTCACAGTGTGATGATATTAGGAGGTGGGGCCTTTGGGAGGTGACGAGGGCTAGACGAGGTCATGAGGAGGGGCCCCCGCAACAGCATCAGTGCTCTTATCAGGAGAGACACGAGAGGGCCAGCTCTCTCCCTCTCTCTGCCACGTGGGGACACAGGAAAAGGCAGCCATCTGCAAGCCAGGAACAGGGCTCCCACCAGGAACCGCATCTGCCAGCACCTTGATCTCGGGCTCTCAGCCTCCAGACTGAGAAATAAATGTCTGCTTTAAGCCCCCAGTCTGCAGTGTCCTGTCATGGACGCCCGAGCGGGCTGAGACACAGGCTTCTAACCTAAGCAAAGAGCCCAAGGCCAGACTAGATTCATGAGGGCACTTAGCTCCTCACTGCCTGTAACGATGAATGATTACTCTGGCATCACAGAATGTCACTATGTCACTAATGTCTGAGAGACCTCAGAACCCGTGGTCCAGCTCCCAGGAGCACCTCCAGGTATGGGCCGTGAGGGTCCCACTCCAGGCATACCGCCCAGAGGTCCTCACTGCAGACGCAAACCGCCACTCATGGCCCTGGGGGAGCCAGCTCACGGGAGCTCGAGGTGGGACAGAAACCCCCAGGTTCCACATGAGCGGCCGGGGGGCCAAGTCCATCCTTTGCCCTCCCCGACAGGTGACCTTACAGTCACTGCCACAGCCACGCTCAGAGACGGCTAGTGTTTGCGCATCCTTCAGAAGAGGGCCCTATGGTCCAAAGGGAAACTCTCCTAAAAATAAAGTTGTGATGTTTGAAGGTCATATTCAAATCGTCCTTACGTTCAGATCAAAGTCCGAGAAGAAGAGATTAGAGAGAGAGCTGGGCTATCGGCACGGACCCGGGTGCGCTGCTCTCGCAGACGGGAAGCCTGTGCAACGCCGGCGCCCGTCCGCCCGCCACTGCGCGAGCTCACCTTCCGACACCAGGTACGGGGGGTTTATCGCAGCCTCCAAGGCCTCCTCCAGCTCGCAGAAGGGGTTCTCCTCGAAGATCAGCGTGTACAGTGCAACGCCCATCGACCACATCTCCAGCTCTGGCCCCTTGTAACTGCAGGAAGGAGACAAAGCACTCGGGGCGCTGGGCCAGCCCCGCACGTGAGCCTGGCACCCGCACAAGTCACCCGAGAGCGGCTTCCAGGGAGACGCGCCATACTCCTCAACCACGTCCTCAGCGCCGGCCCGTCCGCCCCCAGCCGGGTGCCGGCCACATGCTGCAGAGGGAGAGGAAAAGCAAAGCCCCACTCGGCAGCTGAGAGACAGTCAGGAGATGGCACGGGGGCAGAGCAGAGTGCCTCCCCGGGGGCTTCCTGGAGGAGGTGGAGAGAAGGCCCGGGAGCGCAGGCAGAGTTCCAGGCCCGCAGGAACTCGGCTCACTAGGGGCCCTGGGGAGCCACAGGCAGCTTCAGAAAGATGTGAAGGATGCTCAAGGCGAGACTGGCACGGGTGAGCATCCTTAAGGATGAGGTAAGGCAGCGGCGCAGGATAGATAGAGGAGAGTGAGAAGGGCATGGACAGAGGGAGTGCAGGCAGCCGGCCGGCTGGAGGAGCAGGCTTCAGGGAGGCAGCTCCCTCGGGTGCTCTTTGTTATTGCCTGTGGTTACAAACACCCTCATCCCAGCCACCATTTCCTGGGTACTTGTGAGATGCTGGTGCTCTGCAAGGCACGTACATGGTCTAACCCTCATCCTCACAGCAAACCAGCAAAATACATATCACCTTGGTTCCACGTAGAAGAGGTGAGGCTGCTGCTGGGCGGGCACGGGAGCCAGGCTGATGGCCCCCACGCACCAGCCCCCGTGCTGCCCACTGAGGTTGGTCCCTCGGGTCTGGAGCTCGGGCGGAGGGAGAGTCTGGCCCCAAGAGACTTGGGCAGCAGCGTCTTTGCAGCAGAACAGGAATGTAGACAAGGTGGCTGAGAGGAACTGGTGAGAAGAGGGCCCAGGACGGAGCCCTCTGCCTTCCAGGGAGCCACAGAGAGCCTGGGGACATCAGGAGTCGGGAAACCAGTGGGCAGTAGGGGCGGGGGGCTGGGCCCCAGGCGAGAAGAGGGGCCAGGAGGGGAGGGGCCACGAGGACAGACCTCAGGGAAGTGAGGGGATGAGACAATGCTACAGCCAGAAAATCAGATTTGGCAGTTTTTGTTTTGTGCCACTTATGTTTTGGAAAAAGAGATTTTAAGAATTTTGGAGGCTAAAGAGAAAAATCCAATAGACTAGGGGTCAGCAAACTTTTGCTACAAAGCGCCAAACAGTAAGTATTTCAGGCTGGGGCCACGTGGCCTCTGTCCACCAGGGCAGCACAGAAGCAGCCACAGACACTACGTGAGCCGACAGGACTGTAGTTATGAAAACAGGTGGGGGCCGGATCTGCCGCCCCTGGAGTAGAAGGACATGAAAACAAAAGCGAGGAAGCGGGGTCCCTGAGGACGGGATGTAGAACCGGGCAGTGAAGGACCCCGCGACGCTCTGGCGTCTGTCCCTCTAACCACAAGCCCTCCTGGAGAGACACGTCCTAACCACACTGCTCCAAAGTACGTGTAGGTGGTACAGGATAATACCTGTGGTCTGGATCTGACTGGATTTCATTTCATATGTGTACAGACACACTTCGTTTACATGTGGACAAGACAGAAATCCATGCATACGCAGGGGAAACACTGAGCACCGTTTCCATGCAAGCCCACGAGCACCTGAGCTACATCGGTGTCCCTTCCTCTCCCGAGTTCCCTGAGACCAGGCCCTGCCCAGGCCGGGCCCCTCCAGCTCACAGGCTTCTGGGGTGCAGAGATGTAAACGCGGCCTGCACCCCTGCTGCTCCTCTCAGCCAGCACAGGAAGCTTGGCGCGCCCCGAGCTGACGCATGCTGGGCCAGTCAGCGACAGCACCTCTGGCCAGGAGTGGACCCAGCTTCAGCCTGGACCCTCTGCATTAGTACTTTTTCTGTTGCTTGATTTCTTACATGGCCAGCCCAGCAATATATTATTGGACTAGATTACTAGTTCTGTCATCAAAATAAATAAACCAACTAAAAAAAAAAAATCCTCTTCATTAATTTGAAGAGTCCCAAGTTTTGGGACTCTTTTTATCTTTCTCTTAACTTTTTTTTCTTTTCTTTTTTTTTAAAATTAATTTATCTTTGGCTGCATTGGGTCTTCACTGTTGCACGCGGGCTTTCTCTAGTTGCATTGAGTTGGGGCTACTCTTCATTGGGGTGCATGGGCTTCTCATTGCGGTGGCTTCACTTTTGCGGAGCACGGGCTCCAGGCATGTAAGCTTCAGTAGTTGTGGCTCGTGGGCTCTAGAGCACAGGTTCAGTAGTTGTGGCGCACATGCTTAGTTGTTCCGTGGCATGTGGGATCTTCCCAGACCAGGGCTTGAACCCGTGTGTCCCCTGCATTGGCAGGCGTATTCCTAACCACTGCACCACCAGGGAAGCCCTCTCTTAACTTTTAATTATATGAAAACTCCAAACATAAAAGTTGAGGAAATAATATACTGAATCTCTGTCTCCACCCACCAGCTTCCCTGACCCACCTTACTTTTCCTGCCTGCCTGCCCACTTATTTCCCAAACATACTTTATCACTCAACACCCTCGTCAAAGAGGCACAAACTGAAACCATTTTTCCCCCTAAAACCCCACCAACCACAGGTCTGATGGTAGGTGTGACAACAGGCTGCAGCTCCCATGATACGTACGGGTTTCCCATGAGGACTTCGGGCGCGCAGTACTCAATTGTCCCACAGAAGGTATAGAACAGCTTGCCCCTCTCCAGGTAGGCAGCCGAGCCAAAGTCTATGAGCTTGATTGTAAAATCCTCAGCGATCACGATGTTCTCGTCCTTGATGTCCCGATGAATGATGCTCTTGGAGCGCAGGTATCCCACTGCTGACACCAGCTGAAATCAGGAGGCCACAGGGGACTTTTTAAAAGGCAATTCAGGTAGAACATGAATTTAAATTAAGGATTAAGAAGAAAAAAAGAAAAGAAAAAGAACAAAAGAGTTCTCTAACTCATCACAAACTGGTGACAGGAAAGACTCTGGAGGCTGCAGATCGCACACGGCTGAGCCGTGTGGAGGAAAAGCAGCTCCAGGCAGCATGCTCAGTGTGGCTGGCACACATCATGCCCACAAGGCAGCAACGCAGATCTAGGATTCTTTTCTTTAATTTCATTATTTATTACTATTATTATTTTGTGATAAGGACACCCCCTTGGCAGATTTTAAAGTAGACCATGCAGCATCGTTAGCTATAGGGACCATGCCGTACAGCAGACCTCTAGGACTTACTCATCCTGCAAAACTGAAACTTTGTATTCTTTCACTGACACCCCCATTCCTCCCTCCCCCAGATAAATATGTGAGTTTTAAGTTCTCTGTCTGTGTGCTACCAATGAAACCTCCTCAGCAGATACAGAACGACCATCTTGGGAGGAAAGACAGCCAGACCACGGCAGAAGCTACAAAGACACATGGTGGGCACCTTAATGAGTGTGGGCTGGTTGCATGGGAGGTGGCCCTACAGAAGGCCTGGCTCCACCACCTTTGGTTCACAGTGAGGGACAGTGTTCTGCCCAGAGTTCACATGGCAATTCGAGCAGAGTTGGGGACAGAAGCCAAGTCTCCAAACTCCTACTTCAAGGCTCTGGCAGCTCCTCAAAGATCAGCACTGAGTGTCAGCCATACATTCCCCAACATGTGTGGAAGTCTCAACCATGTGAATTTAAAGTAACTCCCCAGGAAATGGGCTTCATTCCAACAAGCCAAGCACATTAGTCTCCTCCGTGAAAGGGTAAACTTACTAGAATATACTGCTGTCTGCCTGCACTGCACATTTGGTGACAGAGATCAACAAAAGTAGCACCTCAGTTAAGTTTAAGTAAGATTAGTACAATTTCTGACCCCATTCATAATTTGGACACCAACTGTACCAATCAACATAGTGATTTCGGGACTTCCCTGGTGGTGCAATGGTTAAGAATCCGCCTGCCAATGCAGGGGACACGGGTTCGAGCCCTGGTCCGGGAAGATGCCACATGCCGCAGAGCAACTAAGCCCGTGCGCCACAACTACTCAGCCCACGTGCCATAACTCCTGAAGCCCACGCGCCTAGAGCCCATGCTCTGCAATGAGAAGCCACCGCAATGAGAAGTCCACGCACTGCAACAAAGAGCAGCCCCCGCTCGCCGCAACTAGAGGAAGCCTGCGCTCAGCAACGAAGACCCAACGCAGCCAAAAATTTTAAATAAATAAATAAATAAAAAACACAGTGATTTCATGGATGTAGTCAGTCGTTTACATCATTAGAGACAACTTTATATTTACAGATGAATATCTTGAGTCAGAAGCAATAGTTCATGGCAAACAAACTAAGCTGAATTAATTAACTTTAAATGAATGAATGTATATTTACATACACACGCATGCAAACACATACATACCTGCACATTTATATAAAGAAGCATGCATGTGCACGTGTACACACATACGCAAGTGTGCAGACATACACGTGCATGTCTATACTTATACATTCACATATATATATACACTTTTACATGTATATGTACATACATGCACACGTGCACATGTACATATCAGGTTCCAGTTGGGAAACAGAAAGCACACATTAATCTGAACATGGAAGGCTTCATCAAGGTTCATTAACTACAAAGGGGTAAAGAACCTGAATGGGAGTAGCTGCTCTTCCTGCAGGCCCCCCGCAACATCCCAGCTGCACAGGAGAGCAGTTCACCAAGCAGACCCACAGCTCTGGAGCTGAGAGGCAATACATTAATACCTGGCACTGCACATACACACGTTTACATGTAATAATATAGTTCTGTAGAGTTGTGAATCCATGTTTACATATAACAACACTTATGTATATAGATTTACTATAGATACTTCTTGCAAAAGTTAAAAAGTATTGAACACTAGAATTACCTGTATCAGTCGCCCCAAATTAACAACGGTTAGGTAGCAGCTATTGATAAGTGACTCCTAATGTTATGTCATACTGACACTCTGTTTGCCATGAAGATTTCAGAAACAAATCTTTGCCATGAAGTAAAGTAGATGCGTAAATAACCTTCCAAAGTAGCAAGGGGGGAGAGGTGACATTCGGGCAGAACGATGATGACCGAAACTTACAAGTAGGTGCCTCAGAAATTTAATTTCACAAATCCAATAACTTCTGGGGGCTTATAGCTTTGAGGAAGAAATGTCAATTCATGGAAGCTGTCATTAGAAATCAAGTCAGCTCCAGGAAACGAAGAGCAAATCTGTGAATTGGTCACAGCCCCGTCCCAGGTATCTCTCCATCTTTTCCAGGGAGCTAGGAATCGTCTGGAATGGAACTACCACGATATTAAAACTAAAACAAGTCTCCCCCTCCCCGCGCTGCCACCCAACTTCTCTCTGTCATAGGACACCTTTCCACTTCCCTGGTCACGCTTCCGTTCCAAAAACTAACGAGTGGACTAACATCAGGACACAGACAGACACAAGGAGATCAAGACAAATACTCACTGTAAAGTGAGATTGCCAGAACCGCAACCTCTGTGGACTAATTAACTGGACAGCTACGTTTACTAAGCACTTCCTGTGTGCAGGACTCGTGTGTGTGTGCTGCACAAGGGCCTTAGAGGCACTCTGATTTAATCCCAACAGCCTCATGGTGCTGGCACTAGAATGATCTCTACGTACAAATGAGCAATGATTTCCCATTGGTGAACGAGGATTCAGATCAAGTGCACAATCTCAAAACCCAGTCTGGTAGCTCTGCTGGTCCATTTTTGAGATTGCTTCGGATATTGTAGGGATATAAGTAAACCTGAATCATCAACCCACGTCTGCCGTCATTCCATGATAGTACCTGGCCTCATTCTTCCTTCCCCACCTTACTCTCTCTGCTTCATCCATAGAATTCTCTTCTCAAAATACATATCCTACTCAATAAAATCCGAAAACCGAAGGCCAGATCCAGCTCACAGAGAGAACGGAGTGTGTATCACTGACCCTGCAGCCCTGGGCCCAGGCAGCCAAGCCCACACTCGCCCCGGGCGGCTCTGGCCCGCTCTCACCTGTCGGAAGATGTAGCTCGCCAGGGGCTCATCGAGGCTGGGATGGCGGTCGATGAATGCAAAGAGGTCCAGGCCGGAGCCGTGCTTCTCCATCACCAGCTGAAAGAACCCTTGGTTTTCAAATACATCCAGCACCTGGAGAGACACAAGCTGGGTGTGGCCCTGCCGGGGAACCTTCAAGACAACGAACTCGAGAACGGGTGTGACAACAGCTCTCTACCTTGACGATGTTGGCGTGCTCCACCCGGGACAGGATGGCAATCTCTAAAGTGACTCTCCCAAGTTTGGGATCCTCAATCCAACAATCCTCCAAAACCTTCTCCTTCTGAATAAACTTCACCACCACCTGCGAGGAAAGCAGAGAGGAGGTGACTGCAGCCATCCCCGCCAGGCCTCCAGCAGCCCGTCGAGCCTGCTGCTCTACCTTCACCCTATCCCCACCCCGACCCCCGCTGAGCCCCAGGGACGTGAAAGAAGAAACCGAACAACAACCCTCCGGCGCGAGCAGACAGAGAAGCAAGTCAGTAGCCGTCCGGAAGTGCCGACTGGACCAGCCCGACCTAGAAAGTGGGCGGACGGGGGTGACGGTGGAGCCACAGGCGGAGCTGCGGAAAGACAGGTGCTCCCCAGAGCACCGCATGCCACCCCAATTTCTCAACCGAGTATTGGATGTCCTGGCTGAGAAAATGAAACAAGAGGCCTGAGAACTAGAAAAAATGAACAAAAACTGTCATTCATGTTTATCCTGAGAACTAATAAGAGAGTTCAGCAAGACAGATGGACACAAGATAAATACAGAAAAAATGGTGTTAGTCAACTAATGATAGTCAATTGGAGTGTGGAATAGAAGAAAAAGACACCGTTAGTAAAGAAAACCAACACTCTAGGTCAATGAATGACATCCCTGCCCCTCAATAAAACACCTGCTCCTAGGTGGGTGCTGGGCATGTGGTGAGCAGTGGCCGCGGGCCGGGCCTGCTCTGCACTTCAATAGGAGACCCCAAACCAGACGACAGAGAGCCCCGCCCTCACGGAGATCAGCATCTGCCGGGAAGCAGACGATACACAAGATGCGCCACGGGTCAGGAAAAGCGAGGGCAGCTGAACCGGGAAGTGCCGGGTGGGGGGGCCGGGGTGGGCTTCCTGAGGCAGCGGCTTCTGAGAGGGGCAGGGGAAGGCACTGCAGGCAGAGTGAAGATGGGGGAAGATTCTGCGCGTGGTGAGCAGGCGGCACGAGGGGCAGTGACGGCACACAAGGCAGAAGCAGGGAGACCACTTAGGAGCTTCTGCAATATCCAATCACCCCACAATAATCTGAAGAACAAAGGTGGTGGCTTGGGTGCCAGCATGTGCGTGGTGACAAGTGGACAAACTCTGAAGATGCTTCGAGGGGAGGGTCACCACGATTTAACAGGTCAGATGAGAGACGCAAGGGAAAGCAAGAAGATGAGGGTGGAAGCAAGGCTGACGGCCCGAGGATCCAGGTTACTGGGCACGGGAAGGATGATGGAGTCAGGCGGGGCCGGAGCGGTGCAGACGGCAGAGCTCGAGTTCGCGTGTTTGCAGGGAGCTGCCTGCTGCCCGTCCAGCTGCAGGTTCAGGGAGACAAGAAGGAAGGCGGCCTCCAGGGCCTCCACACACACTTAACATGAGCTTCAGGGGGAAGAATAACGGAACAAGAGAAGAGAATCCTCTTATGGTAAAGAAAGCTCTAAACATCTAGATTGAAGTCTTACCAAGTGTCAAGCAAGAATAAGGAACACACACACACACACACACACACACAATACACACACAATACACACACATATACACACACATACACACACATACACACACACACACACACACACACACAGAAATATGTCCTGGTGAACTTTCTGAATTCTGAAGATTAAAAAAAAAACAAAAACAGAAAGGATAAAAATCAAGTTGCTGGCAGCAAAATTCACTTCAAAGTAATGGTAGATGACAATAGACACCATTGTGTGTCTAAAACATTCTGAGAGGAAAAAGGCACATCTCCACTAAAATATGAGGGAAAAAACACACCCTAATACATGTAAGGATTCCGAGTGGAACAGCCATACATCCTTCCTAGAAAAATTAGTAACAAATATATTCCAGCAAATGAAACATGAACACAGGAAAGAGAAGAAACTGGATATAAAAACACTGGAGGTTTAACAAAAGCAGGACAAGACTTGTACACTGGAAACTATAAAACATTGTTGAGAAGTGAACACAACATTGTTAATCAACTACACTCCAATATAAAATAAAACTCTTTTTTAAATAAAGTAAATGAAATAAAATTTTAAAAACATTGTTGAAAGAAATTAAAGATCTGAATAAATGGACAGACATCCCATGTCTGTGGATCAGAAGAATTGATATTGTTAAGATGGAAACACCCTGCAAATCGATCTGCACTCTGTCCTGAGAACTGGACCCAAACCCTTCAAAGTATACTTTCTGATTGGCTGCTTTTACTTAATAATGTGTTGGCCTAATAACATTTAAATTGACATCCCTGTTTTCTGAAAGGCAAAATTACCCATGTGGCTTCGTTTTAAACCAAGAGAAGAACTCTGGGGCTCCTTTCTTCTTCCTTAGGTATAAAGGTCTAAAGAAACCCGCAGAGCCTTTCGGATTCCTGATCCAAACCGAGAGTGAGAAGATCTGCCCCAAATAAATTAAAGATGACAACAGAAACTGAAGAACGAGACTGCTTAGAAACACATGACACCCAGAGCAGCACGTGTTTAAACCTCTAGAAGGTGGCCGGGTGCACTCAGACAACTCAACGCTGCACAAGCTTTTATTATTAAGTAACAGCTTAAAAAACACACATTCAAGCTAATAAGCTAGAAAAATAGCAAAATTAACTCGTAGAAAGTACAAGAAAAGAAATTTAAAGAAAACAAAGCAAATATTTGATT
This sequence comes from Orcinus orca, assembly GCF_937001465.1. Lineage (NCBI taxonomy): Eukaryota > Metazoa > Chordata > Mammalia > Artiodactyla > Delphinidae > Orcinus > Orcinus orca. The sequence goes on from NC_064565.1 coordinate 120,170,750, forward strand.
AGAAAATAGGCAATTCTTTGGCAAGTCTAGCAAAGAGAAGACAGTGAAGACAAGGACAGCCAAGAGGATGAGACTCGCCACAGAAACCCCTGCAGACGTGACGTCACAAGTGCTGGTGACCACCGGTGTCCCCAGCTCTGCAGGCCCCACAGAACTGGCAGAGAAAAAAGAAAAAACACTTACGTATGAATGTAAGTGAAAAAATCCCAAATAAAAATATTAGCAAGCCAAATTCAGCAACGCATTAAAAGAATGTTATAACACAATTGAGGAGTGAGTCTACGAATGGAAGTTGAGTGTTGTTATTTATATATTAATAAAGGAAACAAAGATACAATCATCGCAACAGATGCTGAAAAGACATTTGATAGAACTCAACGCTCATTCTTTAAAAAAAAAATTTAGTGAACTGAAAATAAAATGAAGTATTCTCAAACAAAAGGTATCCGTCAAACAATAAAAGGAGCCATTGGAATTGACAGAGGACCACCCCGAGGTCGGGAAGTGTACCTGTTACTCCAACGGCTCTGCGGCTCCTAGCCAAGGTGACAGCAGGAAGGAAAAGAGGCGATGAGATGTAAGTAATAGAGAAAGAGACAGGACTGCCACTGCTGGCAGAGGAAGAAAATCCAAAGGATCCACTGAAAGATCACTAAAACCAACAAGACTTTGATACAGATCCTGGAGGTACCAATCCAAGCACGGAGCTTTGGTAAATTCCAGAAGTGACTAGAAGCCGCCGTGGTGAAGGGGTCCCACGCTGGCCCTCCCAGGAATCGGCAGGCCGGGCCCGGGGATACCTGGGCAGTCTGCGGGGTTCGCCGGGACAGGCAGTACGGCGACCATGCCAGCTCCCCCGAATCACGAAACGCCCAGGCAACTACAAATCTAATCACAACGGGACTTGGGAGGGAGGGGCGGTGGCTCTAAGGCACATTACAGGATGAGGTGTGCGGCCGGGCAGCCGGCCCCTCAGCACGCAGACCCCAGCCCTGCAGGAGCCCAGTACCTCCTTATTGGCTTCCTGGTCCACCGCCGTCCACACGAAGCCAAAGGCCCCTCTGCCGATGGGGCTGAGCGTGCTGTACTTGCGGGAGTACGCGCCCTCGCAGGCCGCCAGCCCCTCCAGCTCCGCAGCCTCGGGGGGCTCCTCGATCCAGGGTTTGCTTGCGAGCACCTGCAAACGCAAAGGCACGTCCGGGGGACCACAAGCAACGCACTGAAGGAGCCGGGCAGCGGCAGGCCGAGCGGCGACAGCGGCACCCACGCCCTGTGCTGCCCCTCCCCGCTCTTCCCAGGCCCACGGGGTCCCCGGCCCGAGACCCGCTCTCCACGGGGTATGCCAGGGGCCTCAACATGTCTGTCCAGACTGGCACACACCTGGACCCCACTGTGCACACGGAGACACACAGATTTGAAATCCCACATGTGGCTTGATACACAGAATGTCAGAAGACAGACCCTACACAGACCCTCTTCCCATCCCAGAGGACAGAGAGAGAGAGAGAGAGAGAGAGAGAGAGATGCTGATTGGGAGAGGCGGGCGGAAGGCAGGAGCTGACTTCAGTCACCAACCTCCCCCAGGCTGGCTCCAGACAGCTCGCAGGTGGAGTGGGCGGAGCCAGGCAGGAGCAGGCGGGTCTGCAGGGCCGAGTCCAGGTGGCCGTGCAGGAGGTCCTTCACCAGCCAGCAGCAGAACAGGGTGGATGAGCCCTGGAGCTCCACCCGCTTCACTTCAAACTGCACACCTGAGGACGGAAGGGGAGACCAAACACCCCCGCTGCTGTCACCACAGCAGTGTCAAGACCCCCAGAACGAGATAAAGCCACCAGACAGCGCCTGGGGCAGGGGCGGAGGGCACCGAGCCCGGAGAAGGGCAAAGCTGAGGCTGGCGGCCGCATCACCTCCCGCCGGCGCGGTGTCAGCAGCCCAGCATGTCTTCGGGGGCAGCCGGAGGCCAGGGGACTCAGGAGAGACCCGCCACCAGCCACCGATTCGGACGAGCCTGGAAAACCTGCCCCCAACACCCTCCACAGGAGTCTGGCTCGGGAGCCACACGTACACACACGTGCCACCTAACTGTACACGTCACCGTGCACACTGCCGTGGCACATGTGTGCGTGGACACAGCCTCCTGGGAACACAGCAAATCTAAGGTAGCTATCGGGGAGGTTTACAGGGGATTTTATTTTCTTCTTTTTGTTTATATTTTCTAATATTTCTGCAAATAACACATATTACTTATGTAACTCTTTTAAGTTTGGGAAAAACCCTGGTAACCAACACTACGAAATCAGCAACGAGGAAACAACTGGCTGAAATACGGCAAATTAGGAAATTAGGAAAAGAAAAAGGGACAAGTGAAGGGGTCTGACGGCCACACCCCCAGAATGGAGATTCTGAGGCCAGAGCAGCCTGAACCCCGACAGCACACGGAAAACCACCACCAGCCCCTCAGCCACACCTGCCTCCTGGTGTGGCAGCCGGAAGCCCACCCCCTGCTGCACCGCACGGAGGGCCTGGGCCCCCGGGCTGCCCCCTCCCCGGCACACGCACCTGTAATCCTCACTTTGAAGAGGTAAACTCTAACCTCGGTTCTATATTTAATGTAACACCTCATTCCTGCCAAAACGATTCCGGGGATGAAGCCCCATCAGAGGCCAGGATCAGGAAGCCCCCCTGACCCCGCTGCGCCACGCTCTTGGGGCAGCAGGGCAACGGGGGACCGGGCCCTCCCTGCCCCCCACCCGCACGTACTCAGCTGTGAGCCGTCTCGGTGGTAACAGCTCCCTGCGTAGGCACCCTCCTGGATCTCGTGCTGCAGGTCGGCGGCCCCAAGCGGCGCAGAGCCGTCTGCTCTCACAGGCGTGGAGGTGACCTGGAGGCTCAGCCTGGGTGCCTCTAACAGGGACGCATCCATGGGGCCGGCTCCCGACACAGGAGGGACGCGGTCCAGGCTCTCTCGGCCACCCAGGTCATAGTGTTCGGAGGACACCAAGCCAGTCTGCGATGGTTCTGTTCCATCCAGCCCCAGACAGCTCTCGCAGAACCGCCGGCCTTCACCCAGATTGAAGTTGGTGCCGGTCAGCAGTAACAGCTCCCGGCCGTCCAGGACTTCTGACCTCTGCCTGCGTAAACCGCTCACGTCCACATCAGAGACCCCCAGCGAACGGGACCGGGTCCCCCCGAGTTCAGACGTAGCGCAGGAACAGTTCGAAGAAGTTCGGTCTGTCCATTCGCTGAAAACGAGTTCCTTGAGGTTCCAGGAAAACGAATTCTCGCCAGCCTCCCGGGCCTCCACGGTACCGGGCAGGTCAGTGGCAAGGGTGTAGCGGGCCGAGGAGCTGCCTGAGCGGCCGCCGTGCGGGTCTGTGCCTCCCAGGTCACACAAGGACGCAGGGGCGGAGGGCGGGGGCTGCTCTGCGGGGACCAGCTCGGCGCAGGAGACACCCCAAGGCCCCGCAAAGCTCGGTGCAGGCAGCTGCTCCTTAATCAAGCACGTCCCCAGCCACGGCTCATCCAAAGAAAGCGTCGAGAGCAAGGGCTGCACCGTCCCCACGGGGCTGGGGGCCGAGCCCGGGCTTCCCCGCTGAGTGCTCCACTCTGCCTCGAATCCAGGGCCGCGCACCGGGAGGCCCTGCCCTGCCAGCTGACCCGCAGCGTGCGGCCTGGCCTTGGTGGCATCAGCCCCGTGGTTTGAATCGCTGGTACCACTCGAGCCCCTCCGTCCCAGCTGTGTCTCCTGATATAGGCCACCCCTTCCAGCACCACTGGTCCCATCTGTACTTGGCACTGGTGTTTCAGCATCTTCATGGGAAGCACATGGTTTTGTGTCCACTGGGTCAGACCTGTTTCCTCCCAGAAGGTCCTGCCTGAGGCTCTCTGCTGTTGCCAGCCGCTCTTTCTCTAAGGCAGTGCTCTGGTGGTCCTCTGGCGACAACCGACGGCCAGGGGCTGACGGGCATCCCCCCGGCATGTCTCGCCGGCCCTCGGGCAGTGACTGTTCCTGGGCTGGTGGCCTTCCCTCCGGGATATTTTGCTGGTCCTGGGGTGACGGCTGTTGGCCATGGGCTGGTGGGCTTCCTTCTGGGGTGCTGTCCACCCTGTGGATTGTTATACGGATGACATAGTCACTGAGGAGCCACAGAAGAGTCAATAAAAGAGATCACAGGGGCTCCCCCTTGATTAGAGACCCGCACCATGCATTTAACGCCATAAACTTATGACAGAAAAAAAAGACTTTTATAACTAAATTTAAAAATGAAGAACCAACTCACATATTCTCCAGATAAATCCACACTTAGCAATGATTTATCCAAGAATGCCACTGAGTGCCTAGGACCCTCTGCTCAAGGCTGTGGTCAGCAATCTCACTTTGCGGTGAGTGGGACCCCGACAGCCGTGCAGCCAGCCTCTTCCTGCCCGCAAGGTGGAGGTGTGGGAAGAAAGGAGAGGCATTGGACACTGCACGCGGTAAACCACAATGGCTACAAACACCATCGGATCTCACAGCTCAGAGAGGGCAGGGCACGAGGGGCAGGAGGCTGGAAGAGCCGTGCCCCCAGGGTCCTGAGAGCTGGAGCACAAAGCCCCCAGCGCACTCAGCACAGGCGGACCACTGAGGAAGAGGCCGCCACGGCCCACCTGGCAATCTGCATCCAGACTCCCCTCTGCCGGCCCCGCCGCCAGCACCCACTCAGCCGGCGGTGCTGAGCGCCGGCCCCGTGTCAGCCCAAGGTCGGCTGCAGGCACCAAGGCCAACAGAAAGTGGCAGTGCCGGCCTGGCTGGGGAGGCGTGCGGTGATCTGTAAATGTTACACCAGGGGCTCATAAAGAGGCGGGGAGAGGAAAGACGTCACTTAAGGATGGGCCCCACAGAGGAGGCCGCTGTGAGTGGAGTTCTCAGGGACAGCTGAGGGGGCGAGGGCCTGCAGAGACCAGGCAAGAATGACCCGTCGCCGCTACGCCACCTCTATCTACCACCACCATCTACCTGGGCCAAGAGGCCAGCCCTGGACCCGTCTCCGGGGAGCCACACGGCCTCTGTGGTGTCAGCAGGTGAGGCGACGAGTGAAGGAAGAAGACGGTAACTGGCCCATGAAGGACGCATCAAACACTTAGAACTGCGAGACCAGAAACGTCCAGCGAAGAGGAAATGCAGGAATGGCCCATCTAGTTGAAGCTCCTCGTTGCCCACCCACGTCCCAGAAAATCAAGCCCACGCACCGCACTGAGGTTCGCTCAGCACGTGAGCCATCGCTAAGACACACCTGCCCCGACGTGGGCCAGGCACCTGGCGCCCACACCAGCGGGTGCCCCTGAGCCCAGGCCCCACCATGCGCCCCCAGGCAGCACAGAATCCTCCCTCCTCACCGTGTGTGTGTGTGTGTGTGTGTGTGTGTGTGTGTGCGCGTGCGCACACGCACACACACAGCAAGGAGAGCCCGCAGTCACGCTGCTCCAGCCACCAAAAGTTAAATAGGAAAAGGCCAGGAAGTTGAAGCAGATGACAGGAGCCGTGTTCACAAACCATGGTGCCACCTGTGAGGTGGCGGTTCTGAGGCAGCGCTGCAGAGAAAGGTCTCCGAGACACACACACTGCGTGTCCAGGCACGTGCACACATTTAGGACAACGTGTGCATGGCAGCCTGCCTGTGCCTGTGTAACACACACTTCCATCTAAGCACATGGGGAAAGGGGTCCTGCAAGGTCACTGACGGCAGAGGTTCTCTCTGGGGACAGAGTCACGGGGACTTTTACTCTTCACCATTATTCTTCTGTACTTAGAAAAACATACACATTCACGTAGTACGTATTTAAAACATAATTTCAAGACTAGAAAACAGCGTGTATGTGTGAGTGAATAAATCTCACACAATGGTGAACAAAAGATGCCGGAGATAAGGGAGTGCATTCGGTGAAGTTCAAGAACAGGCACCTCCGACCTGCGTCCTGACCCCAGGGCAGTGAGGGACACCGAGTGGCGTGGGAGCAGGGCCTCCCAGGGTGAGAGGAGAAGGTCCAGAGAGGCTGGCGCATGACTGTATGCTACGCTTCAAAGAGACTGTTTTAAAAAGAGAAACTTACTGAAAACAAACCAAAATGCTATGCACAACAGGACTGTGGTAACTGAGCAAGTGGATGTTCTATTTCTACTTTCCTAAATTTTCCACATTGTACCTCGTCTCCTCTAAATAGAATAACTTTGTTATTTAAAAATGCATAGCAAACAGATTCAAATTATTTACAGAATGAGAAAATTACGCTGGAATCAGCTCCCCGGAACCTCCCTGAACGCCTTCTTATCCATAAACTGGGGCCCGTCTCACGGAGCCTGCAGGGACCTGGCCGGGTGACACAGAAGCACTGCCATCGCGAGGGGCAGCAGCAGGTGTCACCTCCAACATTCCCAAGGACTGAACACTTCCCCAGGGTGCCTCCCCCCTGCCCCTCGCGCACCCGCCCCTCCCCCAGAGGACTTACCCCAGAGTGGGCAGCGCCGGGAGGGAGAAGGCGAGGTGGCCCCTGGCGTCCACTGGAACCTGGGCCCTGGGCGAGGCAGCCTGGCTCTCCGCTGGCTTTGGGGTCTCAGTGTTCACCCTTAGATCTGGCAGCAACAGCAAAAAAAAAAAAAAAAAAAGAGTGTTTTCCATTCGCTGGCTCGTCCTGCTGAAATCCACCTCCTCGGCCCGTGTGACTCGTGAGCAGGGGGCAAGGGGGCCTAACCTGACCTCAGACACACCGCCAGCCCCACGTCCACAGCAGGTCTCGGATCTGACCGCCCCTCACTGCCCCACGGGCACCAGATCCAGGCCCACAGCCTCCCTGGGCTCTCCCTGCTCCGCCCTGGGCCCCGCACCTACGGGCCCCGCACCTACCGACCCCGGAGTCGAACCTGCCCCTCATCTGCCGACAGCCCCCGAGGGCTCCGCTCTGACGCCGGGTAAAAACCAAAGGCCTGGCAGCCGGGCCCTGCTTCCCTCCCCAGGGCCTTGGGGCCTGGCCCTCTGGCCACCTACCTCACCACGCCCGGCGCTGCTGACTTTCCCAGAAGGCTGCCCCTGCCTCATTCCGGCTCACAGACCCCAAGACGGCACACCCTCCCCTGCTGTGCCCTTCCTTTGAGCGCTGGTCACCTCCTACGGCTCGTGTGCCACCTGCCTCCGCCTGCCTGCCTACACCAGGGCCCGGGACATCACAGGTTACTGGGGTCAGAGGAGCAAGACTGTCCTTGCCACACAGCAGCCTGCATGGGGGAGGCTCTTAGAAAGTTTAGTCCCGGCCCCTGGCTGACAGGCACAGGCGGGCTGGCACCATAAACAAGAGCACGCGTCCCCACGCACCCAGAAACACGCCCACACACACACACACACACACACACACACCCCAGGAAGAATTTGGAAATCTGGAAAAAGAGGAAAGGGAATGCATCAGCGATACAGAAAAAAACTTGAAAAAAAGGAGTCTTTGCAGACACAAAAACCCGGATACAATGAAGGAAACCCCATGTTAAGAAAAGTGGTCACAGACTTCCCTGGCGGCACGGTGGTTAAGAATCTGCCTGCCAGTGCAGGTTCGATCTCTGGCCCGGGAAGATCCCACATGCCGTGGAGCCACTAAGCCCATGTGCCACAACTCCTGAGCCTGCGCTCTAGAGCCCGTGAGCCACAACTACTGAAGCCCGCACGCCTAGAGCCCGTGCTCCGCAACAAGAGAAGCCACCGCAACGAGAAGCCCGCACACCACAACGAAGAGTAGCCCCCGCCCGCCGCAACTAGAGAAAGCCCGCGCGCAGCAACGAAGACCCAACACAGTCAAAAATAAATAAATAAACAGATAAAAGAAAAGTGGTTGAAGAGAGTCAGTAGCCTAACAAAGCATCTTTTAAAACCTGGACACCGCCTGACAATAAAGGTCCACGTCCCAGTTGGATGCCACGCAGCCGCGTCCCCCTCGGTGGCCACATGAAACCCACTCACACGTCTACTCAAACACCACGTCCTCCCACGGACGCACCCGCATGTGACAACACCCCACGGGTGCGGAGCTGGGACGGCCCCCGAGGCAGCGCCGGGGCAGCTCCTCCTTGAACCTGCTTGGGGAAGGCGGGCGCCCCGGAGGCTGCTGGTCCCCTGCTTCCCGGAGCTCCAAAGCCAGAGCGGGAGCCACGCGCCGCCCTCTCACACGCGGCGCCTGCAACATCACGTGGTGGGGCTCAGGCCACTTGTTGGAATCATATTAAATGTTGAAAGTACTAGAAATACACAAATCCCGCCAGGACTGTTTACTCAGGGATTCATCTGATATGCTGCATCAATCCAGTCTTCAGCCACTTACGTAAAGCTATATCACTCACACAAGACCGCCAACTAGTGGCCGGTGTTGCGGACACAGGCATGCAGTGACTCACCTGGGGACCTCTCGCGCTAACACATCTGTGAGACCCGCACACAAGTGTCCCATCCCCTGGGAACACGGAAGGCCCACAAGAGACAGAGAGAAACATCAAACCCACACAAACAGGGTCCCCATGACGGCCATCCCATCACCCATGGAGGCCAGGGGCGGGGACTGGGCGGCCACAGGTGCACCTGGGAGGCGGCGGCAAGCTCTCACCCTCGGCTGTGTGCTGGGCATCCCTAGTGGTCTCCCCAGGCCCACTGTGGCTGCCAGCGTCCAGGCAGTTGGCCACGTCTGGCAGCAGAAAGGAACTGTCACAGGCAAGGTCCATGTAGTGGTAGAAACCAGGAATCAGGAAAGTGATGTTCTAGAAAACAAAAGGACATTTCAGAACCTGGTGAGAATCCTCACTGACCCACTGAACCATCCCTCCATCCCGTCTGGGCAGAGAATGAAGACAACGCCAGCAAGTCTCTGGACAAGGTTAGGAAAGACCCTGGTCAAACTCCTTCTGGCAGACCCGAAGCCCTGGACGCTCAACATGGAAATCAAAACTTGCTTCCCTTTCTCTTAGTACGCCCTGACGAGACTGCGTCCACACACTCCCTGGAAGGACCTGGCGCCCCCAATGTTCCTGTGGGGAGCCCATGTCCAAGAGTTACTCTAACTGCGTTTTCATTAACTTCAATTGAGCTAAGTTTGACTTAATTTAACTAAAATTTATTTTACTTGTTTCTTAGTATTTCTATTAAAGAACAGAAAGGGACCTGTTTTGGGAGCCTCAAAAGAAGTTAAAGCTCTGGCTGGCTGGACGGGGTGCAGGGTTGGCTCCAGAAAGAGTGACAAGAGGGGACGGCTGCCTGTGGGGAACAAGGTGCTCGGTGGAAGGCTGTGGGGAACGCCAGGCCTGCACCCACTTCTAGGAGCCAGTCCAGCCAGGTGCAGGGCCTGTGGCCAGGGGCGGGGGTGTCATTCAGGTGTCAAGAGCAACACATCACACAGCAGCCTCTCCTTCCTGCATGAACCACTCCCCCCCAGTCGAGTGGGGGCCCGTGCCCCCTCCTCAGAAGCCCTGGAGGACTGCTGAGACCACCCAAGGAAAGCCACTCCGAGGAAGCCTGAGATGCTCGCCTGCCCTCTGAGCCCAGCCCAATCCAAGGAAGAAGGTTCTAGAAACACCTTCCTGCCACGCTGACTCACAACGGACCCCAGGATGGTCAGAGGAGGTGTGGACAAGCCCCGGCCCGTGGGTGTGGAGCAAATCCGCACAGCTGTGACATACCCTCATCCAATAACTCAGACCCGATCTTGCTTGGGACAGGCTTTGGGGTGAGAGAGCCCCTTCCCTCTCCTGGGGGGGCACATGGCACCCAAAGGCTTTGGGGGTAGCCCAGGCGGGGTCATCAAGTATTCCCTGTGGGGTCCAGATAAATGGGCGCAGGCGGGGGAACAGGGCCGTGAGCAGAGGCCTCCCTCTCCGCGCCCGAGTTCCCGCGGGGAGAGCTGGTGACCTGGGCTCGAGGATGCAGAAGCACAGGCCTAGGACAGGCCAAGACCGGCTTCCCCAAGGCGGGGCGGGGGAGAAACACCTTGCCCAGGAGCTCATCCTTTCCATAACCAAACAGCATCAGAGCAAAGCTGTGGTTGATGCCATAGATGGTCCCGTCCGGCAGGAGGGTGATGAGCCCACTGATGGTGGAAAACACCCAGATGGAGGCCGAGTAGCCCCAGTCGGGGGCCGCCTCGCCGTCTGCTGCCTCCTCGCTGCCGGGTTCAGAGTTCAGCTTTAAGCTCAGAGGGAAGGTGGTACCATCCTTGGCTCTTCCAGCAGACCTCTGAATCCTGAGATTCTGAAAGAAAGACACACCACCGAGCTAACCACAGCACCTCCTGTGGCCCGAGCCTTGAGCCTTTGCTGCTTTAGATGTACGTCCACCCACGCCCATTGGCGGGTGCCCCCCAAACACCTAACTCTCCACACTGCTCTTCCTTCCACTATCTCCCCGCACCACCCCTCTCTGCCCCAGGGAACGCAGAGCCCTGACCGGGAGCTGCGGCCGGGCCGGGGGCCCTGAGCGCAGAGCACACAGGGTCCATCAAGCAAGGCGCCAGCCCTGCGGGAGCAACACCAGCAAGTTCCTCCCTGCTGTCCACCCTGGACCACTGGTGCCCCCCAGCGCCCACCTCTGTAGGCGGCCTCAGCCCCTCAGCCCCGCCCTCTGTCCTCCAGCCTGGGGGGCAGTGGCTTCCCGTAGTTGCTGACCTCTGGGCGGCTTGCCCCCCCCACACCCTCCGCCTCCTTAGCTCCTCTGTCACCCACGCAACCAAGTCCTCGCATCACGTTTCTCTGCTCAAATACTCGGGCGTATCCGGTCTCCCAAGCCAATCTCGACGGTGCGGCCTCTAACCAGAGGCTTTCTGAGTCAGCTCCCTTCCTGGTCCCAAGACGGCAAGCTGGCCCAGGCCTCATGTCTACTCCTCACTCCATACCGCCTGCCCCCTTCTCAGGGTCCACCCGCAAGACACAAGACCTGCAGAGGCCCAAGGCCTGAACGGGGGGGAGCTCCCACTGCATCAGCACAGCGCTCTGACCAGGGGCAGAACTCAAGACCCCAGGCTCCCCGTGGTAAGGGTGCAGGCCAGACCCCAGGCCCCAGGGAGCCCTGAGGAAAGAGGGGGCAGGGTGTCTGTCTCCACCTGCTGCTGGGGGTGTGAGGCGGCTCCAGCGTGGGGCTGCTGGGAAGGTGCTTGCCGTCCTGGCACACACCTCTTGTGGCCACGTGCCTGGGGTGGGCAGAGGTTTGCTTACGTTCAGTTAAGCATAAGAGGCTGCCAAATAGTCCCCTAAAGTGGTCGAACCAACTGATGCTCCAGAGCTCTGGGGTCCAAGTGGTCCCACTGCTTTAGAACAGAGTAAAGGACATAAAGAGAATAAGGTACGGGGTAGAGGTGTCCAATTGAGCTGGAAAGCCTAAAAATAGCAAAGCACCACCTCAGAGGGCTCAGCTCTCTTAGCCTAAGGCCAGTGGGAGAGCCAGGGAGTGCCTACAGGTGTCCCGAAAGAATCTGCTATTTCTTGCAGCAGCAGAGCCGACTTCAGCCCCAAATCGACCATCCGGCTGACCCTGCCGGTCGCTGGGATGTGACATCAGGTGAATTCCCAGCAACGTGATTGCTTGTGTGAGGGCTGCGTGCTAGTTGGTAAACGGAGCACCTGGAACTGGGAGGACCCAGACGAAAAGAGAACCTTCAGCCTCAAAGCTCCACTGCCCCCAGAGCTGCTGACTGACCTGCCTCCGTCTGACCTGCAGACCTGCCTCCGTCTGACCTGCAGTCCTGCCTTGGGGGGAGACCTGCCACCTGCCAATTCCCCCTGCTCCTCTCAGCCCCCAGACCTGTCAATAAAGAGACCCCAGCAGGAGCTCCAGGGAGAGGGCCGAGGGGCCGGAGCAGTCAGTCAGAGAGCCACGGAGGCTCTGAGCCTACGTCAAGACTGCAGAGCCCAGACACCTCTAAATGGAACCCGTCCCGTCATGTCCATGCACGGGCCACTCCTACTCTCAGGAAGCCTGGCCTCCATCTGCAGGCCAGGGGTTTGGGTCTAAGAACTTGATGCTCATCAGATAGAGACTCCAGCGGCCACAGGGCCCCAGCCACGGCCAGGCAGTGCAGGTGGTCGGGGGTCCTACCTTGGGGATGTGCTCGCCGGGCGGAGGGAGCTGCACAGAAGGGATAAGGTCTGTGATGCGCTGCCCGACCACTTCCTCCACAGATGTGAATCCATGCAGGTGGGCAAAGAGACAGTCACAGGACGTCACGGTTCCCTTGGAGGAAAAGCCAGCATTTTAAACCTTGTAATCAAAGTTTCTTGCGCGTCAGCTTTAAACCTCACCGAACTTCTGTGTCTTCAAGTTGAAGGCAAGGCTATCGGTGCTACCTCTCCCCCACAACCCGACCCCCACAAAGCGCAGTGGCACAAAGAACGCCGTCTTCCTCCTTCTGCCGGGCGGACCGAAACACGCATCTCTCCAGGCACCCGCAGAAGCCCATACCGCAACCACACCCACGCTTGCCTCTGAGGGCAGTCTGCACCTCAGCCACCACTCGGACAGATGTACGTGTTATCGCTTTATTGAAGTGTTGAAACAATCCTGTGAGTGTCAGGATTATATCCCAATTTTACAGGTGAGGGAACGGGGCCACAGGGAGACTGGGTTCCCTGCCCAAGTGCACACAGGTTGTCAGGGGGCTGCCGGGGGCCAACCCCCCAGAACCCCATGCCCTCTTTCTGCCCGAAGGCCCCGGTGGGGAGGCGACACGCAGCTGAGAAACAGACTCACGTTGCTCTGGAAAGCCACCCAGGCCGAGACCCTCTGCACGGGCTCCAGCACGACCACGCAGCAGAGGCTGTGCTCCTGCTTCACCCTCCGCATCCACACGGAGACCGGGATCTGCTCCCCACTGCGGCTCACGATGTCCACCTGGGGGCAGAGGGGCTCAGACCCGGCCAGAACCTGGTACGTGGGCGTTCCTGGCCGCTGCTCACCTGCCTCACGTTTCAGAAATAAACTAAAGTACAAACAAGGCTTCTGACACCTAACCTTACAGTCTCTGAGTAAATGAATGATCTATCAAAGAGTAGGTTTTTTCCATCCTCAGCCTCATGGTAACAAAGCAGGGGAAAGAGCAGTGTCTGTAACTTCTTAAAGAACAGACACCAATACATGCTGAACGTCTGAATTTTCTTCTAGGTAGTCGTCTCGTGGACGGGTAATTTTCTGGATGTAGTTGGTCCTATCTAACTCGTTTTGGTGCCTGAGGCTCAGGGCTCAGCATCTAACATGCAGGTCAGCCCATCAACGTCCAGCTTGGACACACACAGGAAGGCTCAAAGCTCCAGGGAAACCCTGCAGCAATGCCAGCCCCTCCAAGACCACCAAACAAGCAGGGCGTGGAGATGTGGATGGGAGACAACAGAACCGTGCGACTCCTCGGGAACCTGGTGTGGGCCCTGCAGGCTTGCAAGGCGGTCAAGGCTCCTCCCGACGCAGGAGTACCAGGGATGCGCCAGGCCAGCAGCAGTACCGTCTCTGTTCCCACACGGCCTCCCCCCGCCGCCCCAGGTGCTCCCCATGCCAAGGTTGAGGGCAGGACGGCGCCGGCAGTGACCACCGGCAGTCGAGAGGCCCACACTCACCACCGTGCCAAACACGACAGCAGCGTGGCCGTCGGCCTCCACGTGCTCCTCACTGAGGGCCCGCGCCACGTTGGAATCCGGCTTCAGGAAGAACTGTGTGAGCTTCTGGCCAATCAGGTCGTGGCTGCTGTACCCCAGGAGCCGGCAGGCTCTGTCGCTGGCCACCAGGATCTGAGGTCGCAGAGAGGAGGGCACCCGCGTCACCAGCAGCTCCTCTGGCTCCCGGACAGCCAAGGGGAAGGCAGCGAGGAGGTGGTGCGGGGACAGCCCAGTGACCTGTCCTTCCCGCCACGTCCTGCGGCCGTCGAGCTCCCAGCAGAGCCGCCCCGGATCATCCGGCATCTCAATCGCATGGAAACAAGAATGACCACCAGCCAGTGCAGCAACGGCACTGAGACTGAAACCACCCATCCTTCACCCGCCGAGATGCACACACCACGTCGTGAAGACCAGGCGGGAGAGACGGGGATGCACGCCCCACGGCCTGCCCGCCTGACAGTCTCAGCTCTTTGCACACAAACGTGCATGATGCAAATGCATTTAATTCAAACACTGAATATCCAGGCCTATTTTAGTTGAGCCAGTGCTTGAGCAAAAGCATGAACAGGTAAAGCACTGCTTCCCTTTCCTTGAATCTCTGCCTTGATGAGAGGATTCAATGTTTCCACTGATTAACACGGAGGTAGGTTTCCAAAGTCCTCTCTCTTTTGCTACTATGTAGGTAGAACCAGCCCCTTTTCTCATTGCACCCGAAACACTCAAGTGCCTCTGTTTGAGGTTATAGGTTGAAGGCACAGACCCCAAACTCACGGCTGGGTCGCAAACCGAAGCACATACCTCTGTGGTCTTGGCGTCCACGGTGAACACGGCCTTGCTGGGGTTGCACACAGGGGCCGGGAGCGGAGGTGTGGACAACCCTGAGGACAAGCCCTGCAGCAGGGAGCAACAGGACGTGCTGCCCAGGGACCCTGCCAGGTCCGCCTGCGCAGGCACAGCCAGCCAGTGCGATTTGCTTGTGCAAATATTTTGGGCAGCCAATGACGACAGACAGTAGGAGCTCCATCTGTCTTCTGGAAAGCAAAGGAAGGGACACTTTAAACCTTGCGTGGCTGAAACGCACAAAACACACAGTCCCCACCTCTAGCTCCTGCAAAAGGGTCCAAGGATGAAATTGACCTGCAGGGTTGTGCATCTGAACGTTCCCCAGGGGCCACCTAGACAACCACCACACAGAAGCACAAAGGACCTCAACACTGCAAACAACCTCTGAAGTCCCTTCCCACCCGCCCCTCCCAGGGGCATGCTCCCGTGTCCATCGGTCCAAGACCCACAGTCCCTCCGGCTGCTACCCCTCACCCGTCCCTGTGGAGTCTCCCAGACCCCAGAGCTCCCTGCTGTCTCACCACCTGCGCTGGGTCTCCCTCCTCCTTCACCCACAGGCTCACTCCCCACCGCGGCTCCAGAAAGTCAGTTCTCAGCAACATCGCCAGCGGCTCCCAAGTCCCAGCGGTCAACTCCCAGGCCTCGCCCCCCCCTCCCCACGCCTCAGCAGTGCTGGGCCGGGAGGGCCGCTCCCCTCCTCCCAAACTGCCTGCCCTCAGCAGGGCACCCTCTGCCCTCCACCTTCTCACCTCTCAACACTGCAGGACCCCAGGCTCATCCTCAGGACCTCCAACCATCCCTGGTGGCTTTATATACACTTCACATAGACGTGTGCTGATGGCCCCTGGGCTCCAGGTGCCGGCTCCCCCCTTTCCCAGCTCAGTGAATGTCAACTCCATCCTTCCAGCAGCTCAGAAAGCAAACAAGCGAACAGGACTCTTCCCTGCTCTCCATTCTGGGCCCTCAGAGAGGACGCCTGGCTTTCCCAGTCAGCGGGCCCACCCTGACCATCCTTTGAGGCTAGAAACCACATGGTCATCTGCCCTGGGCCTCCTCTTCCCAGGCAGCCAGTGCCAAGCTCAATCCAACCACCCTCGGGCCTCAGGACAAGCACTGAGGCGCCAGCTCTGCCTCTTCCTCCCACCCCTCGCCGGCCAGCGCCCCCGGCTGGAGCCCTCACTCCTGGGGCACCTGCCCGCCTCACAGACCAGCGAGGCCACCGCCACAGCATCTGTCTCCTGAGCACAGCTGGCCCCTCCAGATCCTCCTACCCTCTCCCGGAGACCAGAACCCCCCCCGCTTCCCCTGCAGCCCTTTCCCCCAGCTCCAGCCACCTCCCCGTCGTCCTAACAGGCTTCCCCGCGGTCCGGGCCTCCCACCCCCAGCAAGCACCTGCCGGTGCCCAGGTACGCCCTCCGACGATAAGCCACCGAGGCAGAGCAGCGCCTTCCTCCTGGCTGGGTCTGGGCCCCGCAGGCACCAGCTGATGCAGAGAAATAAGGAAGGGGGGGCAGTGGCACCTCCCACTTCTCGGCCAACCCCGGGCACTGCCGCCCGCAAGCCCGTCTAACCCGCCTGCATCCTGCATCCGGGAGGAAAGCAGGAGCCTGGGCGCGGTCAGCCAGCATGCGCCGAACCCAGTGAATAAAACTGAGTTCTGGCTCGCGCAGCCCACCCGGCCCAGCCCGGCCGTCTCACACACCCCGGAGCGAGAAACCCCGACCCTGGACCGCAGGCCAATTCCAACCACCGCCTGAAAAGGAGTTTCCTGCACAAGAATCACAGCAGAACAAACGTGGCAGGAGAGGGTCCTGCCGGCATCGCCTGAAACGAAGGCCTTTTCTCTGCAGGAGCAGAGCCCCTGAGTGGAGCCAAGCGTGGCCCCCACCTTCACACGCAAGGCGGACGCCCCTGGCGATAAGAAGGGCTGCTTACCGGACAGCGCCATCCTGCTCTGGCAGAGCTTCGACAGCCCGTTCCTTCTGCTCGGCTGTCTGTGGGCCAAGGACCAGGACTTGCTGGGCTCGGAGGCGGTCTGCACAGCAGGGCTCTCTGGCGGCACTGCCAGAGAGAGGCTCCCACCCTGGCCCCGGCGGTCCTCTTCTGAGGCCATGGAGCCGCTGTCCTCCACCGGGAGCTGGTGGGCCAGCGGGACCATCGTCCACCGGAAAATGAAGTGAACGGATCAGCGTCTGCAAGGCAACAACAAAGGCAGTTTAGCCAACTAATTCTTCACAAGGCTGAGCTCAGCTCAGCCCCAAAAGACTCACAGGCTCCCGAGAGCCATCCTGGGTCAGAGCCTACGAAGCAAGGATAGTCGGACGGAGAGAAGTGCATAGGAAGGGATGAGAAAGAGAGAAGGAGAGGGGGGGAAACCAGAACAGAGTGGGAAGGAGCCGTGAAGGACACTTTGCACTACAGTACAGACCCACCGCCAGGAGGCCCAGGCCAGGGGCCTTGATGAAGGAGGAGGCCAGGGCCAGGGCGACGTGCCCCTAGAGCCTACACCCCACTTCTGGATCACCTTCTGGGCATGCGGAACCCAGAGCTCCCGGCCAGAGGGCCTGGAGCCCACTCTCCAGACCTGCACCGGCCTCTTCCCCTCATCAGTCCTCCCATATTACAGCACCCACCGACCCAAGGACAGGCCGAGGAGCAGCCCTGCTCCAACGATAAGAAGGCAGAGGGAGACCAAGCTTCGACAGCAGGCCTCCCAACACAGGATGGACCTGGCAGCTGTCCCTTCCCATGCCACCACATTACAGCAAAGAACTCTAAGGAAGCCCAACCCATGCATCCCACCCTGGCTGCAAAGTCATCATAAAGATTCATCAGGGTAGGAGGGCAGTGCCTTTCACAGTGAACAGTCTGTGGGCTGATTTATCATTTTGCATACAGTGATAACAATGTGGGGTCTCTGGTACGCTCATGCCCCAGGTCCCTCAGATGTTAACATTAGGGCCTGGCAATGCCCACCTAGGCTGCGCGCTGACCTCGGTGGTAATGGGGGGCCCCCTAGACAGAGGGAAAACTGGAGGTCCCACTAAGACCTGTGTGGAAGGATCATGACATCAAAACACGCCACAGAGCTACATAAACAAAGGTCATTGCAGATAGAGGAACAAAAATAGCCAATAGAACATAGTCAATCTCAGAAACAGAGCGAAGGGACACTGGCACACAGTGAAGAGCAGTAGGGCACCGCCAGCATGTTCCCCAGCTCGGCGAGGCCCTGGACAGCACCTGACCTTCCAGTTCCAGTTTCCTCATGTGTAAGGTGTGATTAACAATAATCCACACCTCATAATACTCTTGTGAGGATTCAGAGACCTAAGTTGGGGCTGGCATACTGTAAGTGCTTAATAACTGTGATCTGCTAGTTCTCAATGGAATTAGAATAATTAGTTTGGGGCAAAATTGCATCCCTATGACTTTCCATGTGCAAAAATTAGTTCCAGATGAATTAAAGAACAAAAGACAAAAGTTCTAGGAAAAAAATAAGACTAAGAATATAGTGGACTGGATAACTCTTTGTGGCCCTTGCATTTTAGAACAACTAGGTCTCACCACGAATATGGTGGCCATGGCATCTGTGAGCTACCTGAAAGTAGGAGAAACTTCCAAAAGGTAAAAACAATACACATGAGCTGAAACCAGAACTGGGAGAGTGAGTCACCTCAAGAGACAAGAGAGTTACCCTTAGACTCCTAAAAGAAGCCAGGGACCCTTGAAGAGGGGCAGTGTGGCCCTAATTCAGTAGCACCCCCAAGATCCTGGCAAAAGCAATCCTCTCAGAAACAAAGCATCCTAAAGAGGCCTGAGATTTTCCAAAGATTAAGATTAACCAAATATGCTCTCTTTCAATTAAACAGATAAGAAAACAAAATACCATGAGTGAAGTCTGCAGAAAAATCGAACAACAAAGTCATTTACACAGGAAGACTAAATGGTAGAAATAACTGCAAATGTGTTTAAAACTATAAAAGATGGAGTTTTTTGCTCACAAAAGTGAGCAAACAAGAGTTTCTCAAAATAACTAGGAAGATATTGAAAGAATCAAACCAGCTTTTCAGAAATTAATTTTTTTTTTTTTTTTTTTTTTTTGCGGTACGCGGGCCTCTCACTGCTGTGGCCTCTCCCGTCGCGGAGCACAGGCTCCGGACGCGCAGGCCCAGCAGCCATGGCTCACGGGCCCAGCCACTCCACGGCATGTGGGATCTTCCCGGACCGGGGCAGGAACCCGTGTCCCCTGCATCGGCAGGCGGACTCCCAACCACTGCGCCACCAGGGAAGCCCAGAAATTAATTTTTTTTTAAACCAGTAGAGCTTAAGTTCAGTAGAACTGGAAGGTTGTAGGAAACAGAGATTTTGCTCTTAAAGGTTGTGCACAGACTCTCACACACTCTGAAATCCAGCACAAAGGCAGTGGTTTCAAAGGAGCCTGGGCCAACCCACTTGTTGATCTTAGAGAGGCTCCTGGAAAGGCAGGGGCAGCTGCGGCTCACCCTGGGGACTGGGACACTGGCTGCAGCCATTTCTGTGATTGTGTTCCACAGTGCTGACACCAGGGCTGGTGGGTACAATTTTGGAATCCTCCCTCTAGCCTAGTAGCACCAGGTGCTCTGTCCATCCCACCAGCGTGCCCACAGCCACTTCACGTGGCTGGACCTCACAAGCAGCTGGGCTGGGGCCCAGTTCCACACAGCAGCACACCCACAGCAGCGGGCCCCACCACAAAAGAAGGGTGCACGCAGCCCACATAGGGAGCACCCCTGAAGCATCTGGCTCTGGTGGCCAGAGGGGAGTGTGCTGCTGAGTCCCACAGGACACCTCTCACATAAGGCCACTTCTCCAAGGCTGGGAGACATAACCAACCTACCTAAAACAAAGAAATAAAGATTAGCAAAATCAAGAGACAGAGGAATATATTCCAAATGAAAAACCTCAGAGAAAGGACTAAATGGATATGAGTAATCACCTGATAAAAGACTCCAAGGTAATGATCATAAAGATGCCCACAGGATTCAGGAGGAGAACGGATAAGCACAGTGAGAAGTTCAACAAAGAGTTAGAAAATATACAGAAGAACCAATCAGAACTAAAGAATACAATAAATGAAAAAATACACTAGAAGGAATCAACAGTAGATTAGATGACAGAGGAACAGATCAGCGATCTGGAAGACAGAGTAGTAGAAATCACCCAAGCTGAACAGAAAAAATAAAAAAGAATTAATAAAAATGAGAATAGTTTCAGGGACCTCTGGAACAACTACAAGCATACTAACATTCAAATTAGAGGGGTTCCAGAAAGAGAAGGGAGAGAGAAAGGGCAGAGAACTTATTTGAAAAAATAATAGCAGAAAAATTCTTCAACCTGGGGAAGGAAACAGACATCCAGGTCCAGGAAGCATAGAAAGCCCCAAAAAAGATGAACACAAAGAGGTACACACTGTAATTAAAAGACCCACTGTAATTAAAATGTCAAAAGTTAAAGATAAATAGAAAATCTTAAAAGCAGCAAGAGAAAAACCATTGGTTACATACAAAGGAATTCCCAGAAGACCATCAGGTGACTTTTCGGCAGAAATTCTGCAGGCCGGAAGGGAGCAGCACCATATATTCAAAGTGATGAAAGGAAAAAACCTACAACGGAGAATACTCTATTTGGCAAGGCTAACATTCAGATTTGAAGGAGAGATAAGGCGTTTTACAGACAAGCAAAAGCTAAGCAAGTTCAGCACCACTAAACCAGCCTTACAGAAATGTTACAGGGACTTCCCTAAACAGAAGAGAAAAGGCCACAACTAGACATTTTTAAACTGTGAAAGAAAAAAAATCCCACTGGTAAAGGCAAACATAGAAAAGGGAGTGGATCAACCACTTATAAAGCTAGTAGAAAGGTTGAAAGACAGAAGTAGTAAAATCACCTATACCTATAATAAGTAGTTAAGGGATACACAAAATAAAAGATGTGAAATATGACGTCAGTAACATAAAATGTGGCATGGGGAGGGAACAAAATGGAGGACTTTTAGAATGCACTTGAACTTAAGCAACTATCAACTTAAAATAATCACATATACATATAGGTTGTTATATATGAATCT
The DNA here is from genome assembly GCF_937001465.1 of Orcinus orca. NCBI lineage: Eukaryota > Metazoa > Chordata > Mammalia > Artiodactyla > Delphinidae > Orcinus > Orcinus orca. Next base: position 120,191,338 of record NC_064565.1, read on the forward strand.
CATGACAATCACAAACAAAAAACCCTATAATACATAAACAAAGAGAAAGAAATTGAAACATAACACTAAAGATAGTCACAAAAATCACAAGGTAAGAGAGCAAGAGAAGAGGAAAGAAACAGAGAAGCACTACAAAAACAATCAGAAAACAATTAACAAAATGGCAGTAAGTACATACCTATGAATAATTATTTTAAATGTAAATGGACCAAATGCTCCAATCAAAAAAAATAAAGTGGCTGAATGAATGAAAAAACAAGATCCATATATATGCTGCCTACAAGAGACTCACTCCAGATCTAAAGACACTCACAGACAGAAGTGAAGGAGCAAGAAAAAGGTATTTCATGCAAATGGAAATAAAAAAAAGCTAGGGTAGAAATACTTATATCAGATAAGATAAACTTTAAAACAAAGACTGTAACAAGAGGCAAAGAAGGGCATTACAAAATGATAAAGTGACTCAATCCAACAGGAAGATATAACACTTGTAAATATATATATACCCAATCTAGGAGTACCTAAATACATAAAACAAATATTAACAGACATAAAGGGAGATAAATAGGTGGTAACATAATAACAGCAGAGGACTTTAACACCCCCAGTCACATCAATGGACAGATCATCCAGACAGAAAATCAATAAGGAAACACTGGCCTTAAATGACACATTAGATCAGACTGACTTAATAGACATATGGAGAACACTTCATCCAAAAACAGCACAATACACATTCTTTTCAAGTGCACATGGAACATTCTCCAGGATAGATCACATGAAAGGCCACAAACACACCTCAGTAAATTTAAGAAGACTGAAATCATATCAAGCATCTTTTCTGACCACAACATCATGAAATGAAAAATGAATTACAAGAAAAAAAATGGAAAAACACAAACATGTGGAGGCTAAACAGCCTACTTAACAACCAATGGATCAATAAAGGAATCAAAGAGGAAATGAAAGAAGAAAAAAAAAACCTCAAGACAAATGAAAACAGAAACACAATGAGCCAAAATCTATGGGACACAGCAAAAGCAGTTCCAAGAGGGAAGATTATAGTAATTCACGTTTACCTCAACAAACAAGAAAAATCTTAAATAAACAATCTAACATTACACCTAAAGGAAACAGAATAAGAAGAACAAAGCCCAAAGTTAGTAGAAGGAAAGAAATAATAAAGATCAGAGTGGAAACAGAGATAAAAAATTAACAAGATCAATGAAACTAAGAGCTGGTTCTTTCAAAAGATTAAACAAAACTTATAAACCTTTAGCCAGATTCATCAAGGAAAAAAAAAAAAGAGAGGGTACAGATAAATAAACTCAGAAATGAAACAGGAGTTACAACTGACACCACAGAAATACAAAGGACCATAAGAGATTACTATAAAAAATTATACACCAACAAATTGGACAATCTAGAAGAAAGGGATAAATTCCTAGAAACATACAATGTTCCAAGTGACTGAATCAGGAAGAAATAGAAATCTGTACAGACTGATTACTGGTAGTGAAACTGCATCAGTAATCAGAACACTCCCAACAAACAAAACACCAGGACCAGATGGCTTCACAGGTGAATTCTACCAAGAAGAGTCAATACCTATCTTCTTCAAACTATTCCAAAAAATTGAAAAGCAAGAATCACTCCCAAATTCATTCTACAAGGCCAGCATTACCCTGATACCAAAACCAGACAAAGACACTACAAAAACAACCACAGGCCAATATCCCTGACAAACACAGATGCAAAAATCCTCAACAAAATACCAGCAAACTGAATTCAACAATACATTGAAAGGATCATACATCATAAGCAGGTGAGATTTATCCCAGAGATGCAAGGGTGGTTCAGTATCTGCAGATCAATCAACATGATACACCACATTAACAAGACAAAAGATTAAAATCCTACAATCATCTTAATAGATGCAGAAAAAACATTTGACAAAATCCAATTTCCATTTATGACAAAAAATTTTAACAAAGTGGGTATACTGGGAATATACCTCAACATAATAAAGGTCATATATGACAAAACCACACCTAATGTCATACTCAATGGTGAAAAGTTGAAAGCTTTTCGTCTAAGATTGGGAAGAAGACAAGGATGCCTACTCTCACCACTTTTATTCAACATAGTATTAGAAGTCCAAGCCTAAGCAATCAGACAAGAAAAAGAAACAAAAGGTATTCAAACTGGAATGGAAAAATTAAAATTGTCACTATTTGCAGATGACATGACAGTATATATTAAAAACCTTAAAGATCCCACCAAAAAACTATTAAAATTAACAAGTGAATTCAGTAAGGTTACAGGATACAAAATTATATAGACATACATATATATATATACACATATGATCGAATATTACTCTGTCAAAAAAAGAATGAAATCTTGCTATTTGCAACAACATGGAAGGATCTAGATGTTATTATGCTAAGCAAAATAAGTCAGAGAAAGACAAATACCATATGATTTCACTTATATGTGGCTCTAAAAAACAAAACAAATGTAGAAACAAAACAGAAAGACTCATAAGTACAGAGAAAAAACCTGGTGGCGGCCAGAAGGGAGGTAGCTGGGGGGATTAGTGAAATAGGTGAGGGAGATTAAGAGGTACAAACTCCCAGTTATACCATAAGTAAGTCACAGGGATGTAATGTAGGGAATATAGTCAACAGTATTGTAATAATTTTGTATGATGACAGACGGTTACTAAACTTATTGTGGAGATCATTTCCTAAAGTATATAATTGTCAAACCACTATGTTGTACACCTGAAACCAATACTGTATGCCAACTATATTTCAATTTTAAAAAAGGAAAAGAAAAAGAAAAATGGGCAATAGATAGAAACAAGAATTTCACAAGAGAAAATCCTATAAACCTATGATAAGAAGCTTAACTTTACTGGCATAATCATGACAATTTTACACCTACTAAATCAGCAAAAATTAAGAACCTAAAAATTCTAATACCAAATGTTGATAAAGATGTGGATCAATGGGAAGGCTAACAAATTAATATAATCTCTTTAGAAAACAATTTAAGTCAAACATTCTCCTCTGACAGTACTTTCCACTCTTAGATTTATATTCTATAGATATTCTTACACATAGGTAGCAAGTCACACTCAAGAACGTTCAGGGCTGTATGGTTCATACGGCAAAAGAAAAAAGAAAAGAAAAAACCTAAACATTTAGCAATTAGAAAATAGATTTAAAATCCTGGTATATTCATGCTATGAATTATAGCAGTGAAAACAAATTCTATACACACAAGGATAAATGTTAGCAATATAAGTGAAAAAAACCAAGTTATGAAAGACTATCGGCAATAGGATTCCCTTTCTATCATACCCCCCTCATCTAAGTATATTGTTTAGGGGTACACAGTTACGTGACAAACCCAAACTTCAGGCAGATGTCCTATGAGGGTCCAGCAGCGAGCTGCAATGAGGGAGGGCACAACGGCACAGGGTCTCCCAGTTCCTAATTTGGGTGGTGAGTTTAAACACGTTCATTTTACTGTTTTGATTTGTGACTCATATTGCAAATGAATCAACTAGTATATACTGGAAAATTGAGATGTTTTACATGTACATGTTTATATCCCGCACAGGACCCTAAAAAGCAATAGCTGGCTATGAACCAAATGGTGAGTAGGAAGCAAGAAAGAAGCAAAATAATAAACTTATTAGAATGTGTTGCTCTCCTTCAAGTAGCAACATTTAAATGTCACAGGTTGATATTCCCTTCTTTAAGCATCTCAATGCACTAATTATTCTGCAATAACTAACAACATGATCATATTTCAGTTTTCCACTTCTATAGCCAGCCTATAGACAAAGCCCAGAAGACTTGATTACGACTTCAGACTACACAGTAAGTGCTATAAAACTTTACTTTGTAAAAGAAAGTAATAAAACTCTTCAGAATACATTGTAAATATTACAAAAGTTTACTTTGTATAATAAAACTGACAAGAAACAGGGAGAGGAAGGAAGGAAATGTGGAGAGAGGAGGAGGGAACAAAATGTTTTGTCCTTCCTGGGGGGAAGTAAATAGTGTCTAAAGTTGATAAATTAAGAAATGGACACAGAAAAGACAATCCGTTTTCCCTTGGTGCCTCCTGTGCTGTTCGCAGTCTGCCGAGCTAGTTCAGCATTGCACAGCACATTCAGGCCACAGCCCCAGGCTGGCCCCTGAGAACACAGACCCTAGCTTCACACAGCCTTAGATCTCTTCCTTTTTTACAAGTTCAGTTTTGACTCAGGCCTAATCCAGGACTAGGTTTTTAGAATAGGTGTTGTTTTTTTGCTGTGTGTGTGTTTTCTTTTTTTGGGGGGAGGGGTATTATTTTGTTTTGTTTTGTAGCCACTCTGAGCAGAAGATGTGGGAAGCTGGACCCAGAGAGCACCTGATGGTGCTTCAGAGCAATCCTACTCCCGTTGCTAGTTTTGATTCCAGAAGGTGTAAGTGACACTCCCCACCCCCCACCAAACAGAAGGAGAGGTTTGCAGGGAGCTTCTGGAATAGTACTCCTTGCTCTTATGGGTGAACTTCTGGAGGCCACCGACTTTCTCCCACTAGAACAAACGCTAGGAAGCAAATAGCTCCAAACGCTCCCACCACTGCTATACAACCGAGAGCAGAACCAGCCTCAGGATGAAGCTAACACGGTGGTGAGCAGAGCTGAAAATGGCAAGATGTCATTTTGAACCACTGGATGAACCTACCATAAAACATGCCTTTCTCTGGACTTTAGGCTTGGGGGCCAATAACTTCACTCACCGTCAGACCCATTTTGAGACTATCTCTCTGTTTCTTGCATCAAGGAATCCTACAGAGTATCCAGGATGATGGCTGCTGTGAGGGAGGGTGTAAGCAAAGGCACCTCTCAGACCTGAAAGGTCCTCAAAGGCATCCTGGAGGAGGCACCAGCAGGGCTGAGCCCAGCAAGGTAGAGTAAAGAAGCCTCCCAGGCAGAACCACAGTAAGTGAAAGATTCCCACAGAGCCCTTGGGGAGGAGTTCAGCGCACAGGAGTCGGTGGGGATGGGCCTGGAGAAGCTGGTTGGGATTCCCAGGGCCTCCTATGCCGGCCCAAGCAGTATGGATCTTATCTAGACGTCTATGCTTGTAAGTCACCTGACCAGTGGGGGAGGAGGGGGGAGTTACAGTCATCCAGGCAAAAAATTATAAGGTCTTAACTTAAAGCAACACCAGAAAGACGGAGAGGAAAAGCCACAAGAGAAATTAGACATAGAATTGATATAGGATTACTGGGCGAGACGTGGAAGGTAAGGGAATAAAAGTCATCAAGACCGCATCCCAAGGCCTCGGCCCTTGTCTAGGAAAAGAAACACTGGTGAGGAGGTTAAAGATAAAGCCCAGGTGTGTAGTGGGGACGTCAGGAAGCATGGACACGGCGCTACAGCCCATGGCTCGCCCCCCAAACGTCTACTGAGAAGCTCCTACGTGCCGGGCACCGTGAGCCGAGAGCGAGACGCGGTCTGCCTCCTCCTGGCCCCCTTCCAGTAGGGGGACAAGGCACACACAGTCGCTCTAGGGTCGAGGACGGAGCGCCAGGTGGGGCCAGGCCGAGCCCAAGACCCCGAGGCGCGCAGACAGAAGGGCGCGGGCGCGGCCGGGGGCAAACGGCCGCAGGGCGGCAAGCGGACGGGCACGCGGGCGGCGCGGGGTCGCGGGCCGGCTCCCCCTGTGCGGGTAGCTCACCTGAGGCCGCAGAGAGTCACGCGCCGACCTCCCAACACCCGCCGGGAGGGAGCCCATCCGCGCCTCCAGCCCCACCGACCAATGGCAGAGCGACCGATGCCGACTGACAGTACTCACGGGCCAACCGCTAGCGCCTGTGGGCGGGGACGCAGCGAGCCCGGGAGGAGACGCCCGCGCTAACGGTTGCTAGGGACGCACCGGAGTCTGTCTAAGGCGCCTCGGAGGAGCCAAAAGAGACAGGGCCTCCACCAGCACGGTCCGCGGACGCCGTTTCCTCTGGTCTCAGGAAGGGTGAGCAGCGCGGAGCTCGCCCCTCGGAGACCTCGACCTGAAGGCGGGGAGCGCAGGGCTGCTCCCTCACGGCCCACGATGCCCGCGGAGCCGGGGGCCAACGTGGGCTACGGCGCCCTCAGTGGCCGGGTCGGCGTCCCGGGCCCCGAGCGGCTCTCCCGGCACTTCGGGCGGACCCGGTAGCGGACAGGCCCCGGGCCCGAAACAAGCGCGGGCGCCCTGCGCTAAGCGTTGACTGGAAGTGGCCTCTTCACACGGGCTCAGTACGCGCGGCGACGCTGGAACAATGTCGGCACATTGTGCAGACGCAGACGCTGAGGCCCGGAGGGGCCGGGGATGCGCTCGATTGGCCCGCACTTTGCAGCCCCACGCAGGGACCCGCCCCGCCGTGTCTGGCTACCAGCCCACGAGCCCAGAGCGGCTCCCAGACTCCTCTCCGCTCTCCTGCAGGCTCGGCTCCGTGCGTGCGGCCCCGACTATCCCTGCCCTCAACCCGCTCCTCGCCTTCAAAGCCTCCCGAGCGCTAATTACCTGTCCTCCGGGTGCTGTGGCTGGCGGCGCGGGGGCTGAGGGCGGGCTCGGCCTCGCGGAAGGACTACAACTCCCATGAGGCTCTGGGGCCGCGCAAGCGTATGTGATTCCATTGGCTGGCAAAGCTCTGAGCTGGGAACCCTCATTGGCTGAGGGGCCTGAGGCGATAGATACCGGAAAGGGGAAGAGCAGCCAACATGGCGGCGGAGCGCGGCGCGGGACAGCAACAGTCGCAGGAGATGATGGAGGGTGAGCGGCCCCGCGGGGCGGCGACCGAAGGGCCCAGCGGGTGGGGGGCGGCGACCCGTACCGGCCTTGCCCGGGAGAAACGGGGCGGCCCGCCTGCGGCCGCGGCTCGGACCCCGCCGCGCGCAGCCCCTGACATCTGCCAGCCGGCAGGGCGGGGGTGGCCCTGGACCCGGGACCCCGTGCTGAGGCGGTAGCGGCCGGGAAGGCGCGGGCGGCCCGGGAGGTGCCAAACCTAGGGTCGGGGCCAGCGGCGGGGCGAGCCGGGCGCGTGGGTGGGGACTGAGGGCGCGGTGGTCCCACAGCCCTGGCGTCCGCCAGCTGGTGGGAGCCTCGCACCGAGTTCCTCAGCCAGCCCCGCGAGTCCCCAGTCCCGGGGCAGCTGACGAGGAAACAAGGCGCGCGGCTCCCTGGGACTCGCCCGAGTCGGGTCATTGGTGAACGTGGCGGGGGTGGAGAAGGGTCCTCTCGAAAGTGAATGGGTCGTGGGGAAGGGGTGACCAGGAGCCAAGAGCTGAGTTACAAAATCGACGGTTTCCTGTTTTCAAAGCGATCATAGTTCCAAAAAGACTAAATCAAACTCTTCCGCTTTGTTGAAAAAAGTATATGCGTGTTATGTGTGCATATAGTTACATACACACGCTTACCGCAGTCGGAGAGCCAGTCGTGTCTGCGAGTGCTCCCGTGCTGTTCGATCCGCTGGCCTCATGAGCGCTCCGGAAGAGCAGCCACAGTCTCCAGTGTCAAGTGCTAGGGAAGCGGGGGCGGCGAAAGAAGAGCAGGCATGTTTGTGAGTGACGGCTGCGCAGCCAAAGCCAGCTCTGAGCTGAATCGTGCAAGACAACTATAAATCAGCCGGGTTGGAGATGGGCTGAGGTCATTTCAGGTGAAGGAAGCCACACGAAGGCAGAGGGGTGTGAAGGAATGTGACCTGTTTGGAGGAGAGTTCAGCCAGGAGTGGCACAGTCCTACTGAACGAGGGAGAGTGCCGGTGAGGCTGGCAGGGGAGGTCGTGGAGGGCCTTGGTGGGGGGAGAAGCACATGAAGGGTCTTGGACTTTCAGACCATTAGGTCTTTTTACGCAGGGAAACGCCTCTTCTTATCCCCCTTCTTCCCACCCTCCCACCTATTCCCACTTCCTCTTTAGCTGTTTCTGTGTCTTGGTAAATGGCAAGTAGGAAACCCAGGCAATTCCTTCTCTCCGGCTCCCACCCATCCAATGAATCAACAAGCTCTGCTGCCCCTGCTTCCTTAATCTCTCCAAATCTTTAATACCTCTCCCGTGCCCACTGCTGATACCCTGAGCCAGTCCATAGTCCCCGCTGCCGCATAGTCACCTTATGTGCTGATCTGCTGTCCCATGCCCCTGTTTCACTTTGGCTGCCCTTCATTAGCTAAGCCCCTCCCACCCTGGGCTCCGCTGCACCAGACCATTGCCCAGTAGAACTTGCTGTCCCTTAGCCTTGACCACCTGTGCCTGGTAACAACTGATTTATCACATGTCTGCGTACGTGTCATGCACATGTTTTTGTGCCTGACAGCAGCTCTGAGATGCAGGTACTATACTAGCTCTTTCTACAGGTGAGGAGACGGAGGCTTGGAAAAGAAAATAACATGCCAAAGCTGTGTCTGTAGACAGGATGCAAACTCAGGAAGAGTCAATGGCATTCCAGAAATTTTTGGAGTCAAAGATCAGATTTGGATTTTAGAATAAGCTCAGATTCTCTAGCAATGGAGAATAGGTTAAACAGCCAGACAAGCCACCAAGAGACCAGTCAGGAGGCCAGGCAGGAGCCGAGGCCACAGGTAATGAGTAGCTGATCCAAGGCAGTTGCCAGGGCAGGGAAGAAGGAATGCGTTTGGAGGTTTTAGAGGTGGATTTCATCAGGACTTATCCAGCAGTCCTTGCCTGGGTGCTGCTTTGCTAGGCCCAGCAGGAGATACAAAGGTGAAGTAGCTGCCTTCCCCTCAAAGAGCATAACCCTTTGTAAATAAGCTGTAGTGGGAGAAAAGAGAATGCTTTCAGTGTGGTTGATGATTCCAAGTAATCCATTAGTGCTCCAGGTCTTCCACAGATTTCCAAAAGAGGTTGCAAAAAAAGTTAGGAAAAAGGGAAATTATTTGACAGTCTTGCCAAAGAATTTTTACCAGCCTGCCACATTTAATCACTGCCTGATTTGCTAATTCAAAAAATACTTATTTACCAGCCTTTCAAAACTGCGCTGGTGCCACGGTGCCCTGACATTCAGCATCAGTGACTTCGTGGGGCATTTAGCACTACTGGCTGTCTTCTCCTTTTTCTAGAGCTCCCCGCTGCCCACAGTCTGATTTGAGTTAGTCTTGATTTCTTTCAGAACGTGGGCCTGTGAACTGGGCTGGTTTTCTTGGCCAAATGGATAGTGGAGCATGGATGAAGGTATGTGGCGGGAGGGTCACATGGTCCCCTCTACGTGGACATCCAGGCCAAAAGGGAGCCAGACAGGAGGTACTTCTCTGTGTGTTACCGCTAGGGCGTTTAATCACAAACCACCCAGGCCTTCCAGAACACCTGGTAATTCTTCACGGGTTCCTTGAGGGCAGGAATAGTATGTCACTCACCTTTGTACCCCTGTGGCCTCCCTGCTGTGCCCCATTCCCATCTGCCACAGTTCCCCCCTCCACTGGATGCCTCAGGTGGTACCCGGGACATCCATGGAAAACACTCAAATGTTTGTTGAACTGAGTTCAACAAACATTTTTGAATGAAGTCTTTTTGACTTCCAACTGGATGTCAATCTGTTATATGTTCCTCAAAGGGCCCCCTAACATGGGTGTGAGTTCTTATGGATGTGTGTGGGTTCAGTTGACAGGCGGGTGGAATCGGAAGAGTCGGGCGATGAAGAAGGGAAGAAGCAGAGCAGCGGGATGGTGGCCGAGCTCAGTGCGCACAGCCTCAAGGACGGAGAGGAGCGGGGGGAAGAGGACCCAGAAGGTACCAGGCCGAGTTAAGAACCTTAAACTCACTAAGCGGGAGGAGGATGGGGCTCTGTGGCATGTGATGGGCCCCCGGGTGGCGCCTGGGTGTTTGTCTGGCTGACTCTGGAGGCCCTCGGTGGGTGGCCAGGGGCCGTGGGAGTAGGGCGCCCTCTGAGGTGCTCCCTGAGCCAGCTACACACTTACGGCGCTTGCAGGCAGGATGAACTTTTTCCTAATTCCATTGAAGGCAAATACTAACGATATTGATACTAATGTGTCATCTGAAACAGAACCAGAAGATTGTCTTATTAACCACATGTGCAGAAAGTGCGATTTGAAATAAACAGTTCGGCTAACGAGCGTGCTCTCTTTTCCTACCGTGGACATAAACTGATTCTCTCTTAGTCATTTCTGAGTTCTGTTCACCAAACTTATAGGCCTGAGGATCAACTTCTAAGTTGGTTTAGTGATTAACAACAACAAAATGAATTTAGAGATGAGAAAAGTAAGTGCTCAGCCTGTAATGGTGGGTTTTCACCCTCCCAAACTATGATCTGAGCCTTTTTTGTTTGTTTTCTTTGCTTGCTTAGAAAATCAGTTTACATTCAGAGGAGTGAGAGAAACCATAGAAACAGACATAAAGATGTCCAAGATATATTATTAGGTGAAAAGAGCAAATTCTTTACAAATGGGATGCGTGTTAAAATCCTATCTTTATTTTTAAAATGATAATAATAGAATAATAGTATGTAGTTTTACTTAAGAGAGAAAACACATCAAACTGTTGCCGGCCCCGGAGGGCCGGGGGGCAGTCTCTCTACAGCAGGCTCGAGAGGGTCTCGCACCTTCTGCATTTTCTAGGTTTATACGCAGTGTATGGGTATTTAAAGTTTTAATAGTCATGCATTACCGTTATGGTAATTAAAACAAAACGAATTTTTAAAATAACATCATGGTCTGTGCCAGTGAAGATGGTTGGTAACTATGGCAACCTAATTTTAAGGCAAAAGGAGATTACCACAAAAGTACCAGTCACATTACTTTGGAGCTTCAGAGTCGATATTCTGGAAGTGATGTGGGTGGAATAAGTACACGGGAGTGATGGGTGAAAGCTCTTCTTGCTGACTCAGTCACAGGAAGGCCAAGCGGTGGGAGTGTCACCTGCCCTCACATCTGAATGCCTGGCATGTTGACCGAGCCCTGTCATGGGCTCTCCCCTGGCTTGTGAGCACAGGCTCACTGTGACTCGCCCTAGGGTACATGGCTACAAAGTGGAGCCCCTGGACTGGACCCCGACTTGTCTAGATCCGGTGTTCTTTCTTCCAGGCTACTAGCTGGTTACAAGTCCTCTAGGAAGGTGCATTTTTATAGGTCCTTAGAGAAACCAGGACTTGCTCCTACCTGTACTTACTTAGATCTTAAGTTCAAGTAAAACAAATTCAAACGTGACAACTGGTACCATTCACTTATTTTCTATAAGTTGTTTTAAAACTTAAAACATACAGGATAGGTTTGGAAAGATGGCTGGTAACTTTGTTTCAAAGGTTAAGCTGCCATTTTGAGCACTGCCCTGTGCTGGATGTATTACAAACAGAACCCTTTAAGCCTTGTGACCATGTGTCCTGGACACCCTGCCTTTGTTGTAGCGCGCGTCTTTCGTTGCAGCTTCCTGAATTCAGGCCGTTGGCTGTGCTGTCTTTTGTAGGGGGATCGTTTGGGCATATCTCTTGGTTTTGCCCAGCTCCTTTTATTTAATTTTTGGGTTGGTTGACATCTTGTAAAGCTATGGCTGAACTAGAGTAAATGACATGGGGGTTTTTTTGTTTTTTTTTTTTGCGGTAAGCGGGCCTCTCACTGTTGTGGCCTCTCCCGTTGCGGGGCACAGGCTCCAGACGCGCAGGCTCAGCGGCCATGGCTCACGGGCCCAGCCGCTCCGCGGCATGTGGGATCCTCCTGGACCGGGGCACGAACCCGTGTCCCCTGCATCGGCAGGCGGACTCCCAACCACTGCGCCACCAGGGAAGCCCGACATGTTTTTTTAACTAGCCATTGTTGGTGGTTATGGAAAAGGCGGCGCGGTGAATTCAGCCAGTGTGAAGCCAGGACGTCTTTGTCAGGCTGGGCCTGCATCTGGCGTGCCTCTCCGAGGCCTCCAGTCCAGCCTGCGAGCTGCCCCGTGCTGGGGGCGCTGGGGGCGTGAGGCTGGGGCTGTGAGCCTGCTCAGCCGCAGGAGCATATGCAGTGTTGCCGTTGGGGAGAGGCAGCTGAAGGAAGCAGGCCGAACGGTAGTGGTGACCAGCGGTCCCTGGGGGCACAGGCCAGATAGCAGTCACCATGGAGGAGCCGCTGCCACCGAGGAGGAGCCTCTCCAAGGCAGGCGGCCCAGTTTCTTCAACAACGAATTGCAAGAACAAACGGGGACTTTATAGAAATGCCCTCTAGTTACAGTGTGTGGCCTCATTCAGATCCTAATGCATGCAGGCTGGGGAGAGCATTTAACCATTTTAGACGATGTGCTGCAGTAGGCCCAGAGCCCAGCGCGGGAGCGGTGGCCGCCCTCCTCAGGCCCCCGGACGGGAGGCCCGCTCTCCAGGGTGGACTGGCTCCTCGTCCTGCCCGGCAAGAGGGGCATGGAAATTGCTCAGCGAGGTTCTTCAATCTTGTCTGTTGAGCTGAGCGTTTTGTTTCGCTCTTTGCAGACAGACGTGTTTGTAGATGCTGGGCCACTTTCCAAAGCAGTAGAAGGCACATCCTAGAACATCTGATGTGCCCACAGCGTGATCTATATTCAAATGACCTGCTTTCTTGTCACAGACAAGAAGGGAAAGACCGGGAGGCAGGCTGCCACCAGCTACGCAGCTTCGGGCATCACCAGGAGGTGGCGGTGGGCAGCTTCCTGGCCCCTGGCTGGGGTCACTTGAGGCTCGGTCACCGTTCCCCCTCCCCCGGCTTTTCTGACAACAGCGTCAGACTGCATTTCCCTTCCTGGGAAGTTGTGCGGCACAGATGGAAGTTTGGAGGCGTTTGCTGAGTTCAGGAAACTGAGGATCTTGAAGGGTGACCATTGTCAGACAGATGTTAGCTCTGCTGCGTCATCCATGCCCTCCGGGTGTTGCCTGCTGGTTTCTCCTCTGCTTTCGAGTTGGCTCTGTGCCCCAGGCAGCCCAACCCAGCTCTCCGCGGACGCAGGGTCTGCGTCCTCCTGGAGACGGGGGGCTCTGAATGGGCTTTTCTTCTTCTTCTTGTTTCAGAAGGACAAGAGCTGCCTGTGGATATGGAAACCATTAACCTGGACAGAAATGCAGAGGTAATGCTGCCTGCTCAACCCAACCTCGGGGGGCATGGTGACAGCATTCTGACCGTCAGGGTATCTTTTACGAGCGTGCCAGATTAGCGAGTGATTTCCCTGGAAGGAGTTGTCTGAGCCTGTCTCCGTTGGCTCAGAGACCCTGTGTTCTTACTGTTTTTAATACCGGTGATTGACCTGCCATTTCTGTTTAACCAAATGAAACGCCTTTGACTCAAATTATATGGGTCAGATGATTGCATTGTATGTGGTGGGGTCCTGCCATCCCCAGCCTCTGAGAAGCACCGCGCATTAATGATCTGGGAAGGGCGGAGCCAGCCGCTGTGTCTAGGCGGCCTGTGGGGCCTCCCCTGAGCCCACAGCCGGCCGTCGGTGGGGACGCGGGACTCAGAGCATGGGCTTGTGCTCTGTGCTAAGGGGCAAAGGGGTGAGAGTAGGTTTCGCATCCCACCCGCTTGGAGGGTCAGTTTTACGTCAAGCCGCTACCCGTGGTAGCTGAACCGAGGAGCGTTTTGCAGCTCGCCTCTGAGTCCCCGCCCCCTGTCTGCGCAGACTCCGTGTAGCGCTTCTCCCTTTCTCCCCTCACCCTCGCCTCCACCCGCTGCCCGGCCTCCTCGTGGCTCCGATTCCAGGAAGCATGTCTTCAGGCGCTTGCCTGCAGCTGAGCTAGGTCTCGTCTTGTTTCAGGACGTTGATTTGAATCATTATCGCATTGGAAAAATTCAAGGGTTCGAGGTGCTGAAGAAAGTGAAGGTGAGAGGAACTCCGTCCTTGCAGGGGAGGTGACACTCCAGAGTCTGTCCCGCCCGAAGGACATAGAGAAACCCAGAACAGAGTCAGTTCTGCGCAAGTGACAGTCCTTGCAAAGGTGCCAGGCCGCACCAGGAGCTGCCGTCAGGCACCTTTCCTCCTGAGCCTGGCAGGGTTGCTAGGGCAGACGGCAGGCTGGGTGGCTCGCCCCAGGTTCAAGCGGTGGCTCGGGCATGCGGCCGCCTGCAGTGCCTCAGGTCGAAGCCCGCCTGCAGCCACACACACCCCAGCCTGTGCAGTCCTTAACTCGCTTCAGCCCAATCTGTTTTTCAGAGTTGAGCCTCTGAGGGTTCCCTCTGCTGGGACACAGCACCCCCGCTGCCCGCTGCCTCCCTCACTAAGGAGGTCTGCTCAGAATGGGGCTTGCCTCCAGCCTCCCTTGGGTGTCTGCCCGTCCTTTCCAAGGTCAGCAGCTTTCTAGAAAACGGGAAGGAAAACCACGTCCTCCCACCCGGAAGACCTGTCCTGTAACGGCGGGCGCTTTCTCCTGGCCTCCCTGTTGCCTACGTCAGCTGCCCTCTTTCTGTCCCCTAGACTCTCTGCCTCCGTCAAAATTTAATTAAGTGCATTGAGAATCTAGAGGAGCTACAGAGTCTTCGAGAGCTGGATCTTTACGACAACCAAATCAAGAAGATTGAGAACCTGGAGGGACTGACAGAGCTGGAGTGAGTCGTGAGACCCAGGGAGACAACGGAGGGGCCCGTCCAGCCTCCCCAGAGCCAGCCCTGGGCCCCAGCTCTCAGGCCCAGGGAGGCCACTTCTGCCCCAGGGTCCTGCCCTGCACCTGGCTCCAGGGGTGCGTTGGCTTGCCCACAGTCCCAGCCTGCAAATTAAACCTGTGGAGGCTTTTGGCTGGTCTCTTCAGGGAGGACATGGTCTCTGCCCTCAACACCATCCTGTGAGCCCAGAGGCATCGGGAACCTGTAGGCTGCCTCCCAGCTCTCCCGGGCCTTCTTGGGCAGCCACAGATTCTGCGCCCGCCCCCGGGTGAGGCACGGTCCCCCAGGTCGGGATGCTGCCTCTAAGTTAATTACATTCTGAGTTCTGTGTGACCTACACTCATTAAAAAATAAATGTTTTGCCTGTTCCCAGGATTCTAGATATTTCTTTTAATCTACTGAGAAACATTGAAGGAATTGATAAGTTGACACGACTGAAAAAGCTCTTCTTGGTCAACAATAAAATCAATAAAATTGAGAACGTAAGCAGCTTACATCAACTGCAGATGCTGGAGCTGGGGTCCAACCGCATCCGGGTAGGTGCGAGCGTGGCGGCTGCGTGGCCTGGACGGTGTGGGTGCAGGGTGTGCGGTCGGCTGTATTTTTCATAAGAAAAAGTGCTGACTGGAGGTCAGTATTAATAAGAGTGTGTGCCCAGGTGCAGCGGTCTAGCCTTTCTTCTGCACGTAGAGTTCACTTGCTCCCCATTCAAACCATGACATAATTCTTACCAAACCATTCCATTAGGTTCTGCCCGAGGTGAGCTGATCAGCCCCAAACACTTTGCTTTTGAATGTACTGCAGAGTGAAAGTGTCCCAAGGCAGCAGAGGGCTGGCTTGCCGGTGCCTCGCCCCACACCAGGGCCGTAGGAAGGAGCACGCAGCCTGGTACTCGGCTGGCCTGTCCTCCCCTGCTGAGCGGCTGGGGGCAGGGGTTTCGGAGCACTTCTTCCCCTCCCTCCGTGTCGCAAGTGACCCTCTGTCCAACTTTTGGAAGCTCGTAGCACACGGTCATCCCAGGTTGGCCCTCATGAGCTGGACAGGATGCAAACCAAAGAGAGTGGTTCTGGCAAAGGGCCTCTCATGACGATGGTGGTGATACGGCTGAAAATAGCAAAGCAGCACACTTAAAACTAGACAGTGGCCCAGATGTCAGCATTTTATCAAGTATTTCTCTATGGAATCTTCCAAGAGAAAGGTGGCTCGTCACAAATTGATGCAGGTGTAGCAGCTAAGGATGCCTTGCCTCTGAATCCTCACCCTCGTAGACTGCCCCCAGCCACATCTTGCTGTGAAGGGCCAGACAAGATGCTCGGTCTGCACTTGCTTGACGCCCCACTGTGTTCCCGTGCACATAGTCTGGTCATTTAGTGCTGAAGAAGCCAGTCGTTAACCTGTTCTGGGAGAGCAGTGAACTCAGAGGAGGCGGCGGCCTGAGGCCTGGTCAGTTTGCGTTGATTAAGCCGGCTGCTACCCGAGGCGCTGCGGGAGATCCATCTCCAGCTGAATGGCGGAGCACCGGCATGGAGCAAGGAGAAGCAAGGAAGCAGGTGGCAGAAACAGGAAGAGGGGCGGAGAGTCAGGGAATGGGGGCACCTGCTCTAGGAATCCCGTAGGGCATCCCAAGCCCAGAGCTCCCAGCTTCTGTCTCTTGTGGAATGCATTTTAACAAACCCTACATAGAGTCACGTAATAATGTGGCAACTCGGAATTTTAGGACTTGAGGGACCTGAGAAGTCCCGAGAGCTCCAGGGCTCTGTGGAAACTCGAGGTCCGGGAGTGAGCCCAAGTAAGGGGGGGCCTTGACGCCTCGCTCCCACCCCCACCTTTTCTGTGTTCTTATGTTGTGCTTTCACGTGAGGTTGCATGGGAAATTTTCCAGAGTGGAGAAGCACCTGCCCGACGCCCCGGGCAGCTCTCTCTCCTTGCCCAGAGATCTTTCTCTTCCCCGGGTAGCTAAGCGCTGCCCTGTCCTGATTTTCACAGGCAATTGAAAATATTGACACGTTAACCAGCCTGGAGAGTTTGTTTTTGGGGAAAAACAAGATCACTAAGCTTCAGAACCTGGACGCACTCACCAACCTGACAGTCCTCAGCATGCAGGTACTGACCGCCCTACCCCCCCCCCGCCCCTGCCGCCCCCGTCCTGCAGGCCCAGGGCCCAGGCTTTGATGGGCTCTCTGTTTCACCGGCAGGGAGCGACTGAGACATTATACTTCACTGACCTTAGTCGTGCGTGACGCATGCTGGACCACAGTTTCATTCTCTAAGCATCACGCTCCTTTTCCTAGTAAAAGTTCGAGCTGGTTTTTAGCCAGAGGGTCTCTTCAGAAGGTGGAGCTCGTTCCAAAACCTGCTGGGCTCCACGGTGGGAGCGGCCCTCCCGCGTCCATGCGGAGGGCATGCGGCCTGGCTCAGGGGTTGGGAAGCACGTGGCTGCGCCTCAGCTCCTGTTCCTTTTTGTCAGAAGCAGGCAAGTGGCACCAGGCCCTTGAGGCAGGATGTGGCGGGGTGCTCTGAGGACAGGACCTCAGCGTGGCAGGTCCCCTAAAACCACAGGTGCCTTTTGGAAAGCAGACGTTCCGCAGACTTCTTTAAGAAGAGGGCGTTAGGCTTTATTTTGAGTTATAGTAGTTGCTGAAAGAAATGAGAACTGATTTTATTTTAAACTATTCTGTGATTCTGACATTTTTGAATTACTAAATTGAGGTAGACCTTCCCCAAGTAGATGAAAAGTGAGTGCTTTGCATAAAAGCCTTTAACCCCGCGTATGAGCTTTAGCCCAGTACAGCAGACCCAAGATTTCGGTCTTCCTTTTCTGTGTGTGTGAGTCCCATTCTTGCAGCTGTATCCGGATGCCCCGCTGTCAGGCACCCACGGTAAGCAGCCCCACTTCCCACAAGCCACGCAGCTTCGCGCGTCCTTGCTGCTCTGACTCTCTCTCTTGCAGGGCAACCGGCTGACCAAGATCGAGGGCCTGCAGAGCCTGGTGAACCTACGGGAGCTCTATCTCAGCCACAACGGCATCGAGGTCATCGAGGGCCTGGACAACAACGTAAGCCCGCCGGCCGCCTGTGGGGCAGTGGGGTCATGGGGTGTCCGACAGGCAGGCAGCACACACCAGCCTCTGGGGGGCTCTCGAGGGGACTCGCTGCCTCTGGTCTGTCCTAGTGACCTTTCCATCCCTCCTCACGCTGGGAAACACAGACGCAGGCGGTATCTGCTCAGCCCTGAGCGGGCGCTGAGCTGAGCTGTGTGTCGCGGGGGTAGATTCACTGCATGGCCCTGTAGGCGTTGGGGAAGATTTTTAAAAAGTAAACCCCAGGGACTCCCCCGGCCGTCCAGTGGTTAGGACTCTGCGCCTCCTGTGCAGGGGACGCAGGTTCAGTCCCTGCTCGGGGAACTAAGATCCCACATGCCGCGGGGCACGGCCAAAAATAAATTAAAGTTAAGAAAAAAGTAAACCCCGGCTGCTCCTAGGTGTCCCTGTCCCACGGAGGGCTAGTGGGCGCAGCAGCCACCCCCTCTTCCCGCTCCGGGCCCCACTACCCAGCCCGCGGGGCCAGCAGCGCCCCCCCAGCCCAGATCCTGCACAGTCTCACTCCCTCCCGCCCACCCCTCAGCAGCCCTGCCCGCCCAGCGCAGGACAGCCTTAGGGGCGCTGGGCAGGGAGGGGTAGCGCTGGCCCTGAGCCCCCAGGAAGCCCCTGCGCCCCTCAGCTGCCTGCAGGCAAACCTGCTTTTCCTCAGTACAGTATTCAAGACAAATAAAATACTTTTACTCTTTCAATTTTACTGGGTTTTTTTTCCTGTTTTGTTGACTTGCCAGCAAGTGTAACCAGATTGGTCACTTCTGTTGTTGTAAACACAGCGTTTCAATCTTCGTCAAGTCTCCTTTGGGCTTTGCGCCTCAGCCCCGGGCCTAGCCACCATTAGTAACGTTTTCAGGGGAAATCCACGTTCTGAATTTCATTTCACCAACATCTACATACAAAATTTTAGAAAAGCTAGAATTTGCCTACAGTGAGTCTGGTCGCCTTTCCCTGCCTTCCAATCAAACTGAGAGTTTACAGAGCTGGTGTGTAAACTGGGTGCACACTCGGCCGGTGCAGAATGGGACCCTGAGGCTAAGCTGAGAGGTGCGGCCGTGCGGAGGCCATGCGATTGGAGCCGGGCGGTGCCCCCTCTGCTCCTTGGCCTCCCCCGCCGGTCCCCACGGTCAGCGGAGGGTCCACGCAGGAGAGGGCGTGGCAGCGGTGTGGCCCAAAAGAGCAGCGGGGTCCCAGGCGCACAGGACGGGGCAAGAGCTTAGGACTGTCCCAGTAGGAGCGCTGCGCCTCGGTCTGGGGTCAGCACCGCACCCTTCTGGGGCCTCTGCAACAAAACAGAAAAATAGCAGCTGTGGCTTTAAAGGTAGTCGTTGTGCGATTCTTGTAATCAAATGAGACAGGCTTTCCTCTGAGACCTTTGTTCAACTAGAGATCAAATATTCACCTATACTTTCTTCTAAGCTTTATCTCTTAATTTATCTGGGATTTACCTTTGTGGTGTGAGATCAGGCAGTAAGTATCCTTTTCCCAAATGGCAGATCCACCATCTTGACACCACAGCTGAGTCCTCCCCCACTGCTGCCTCTGTTTGCCCCTCTGTGTGCTGGGTCGTCTTCCTGTGGGTCTAGCGGGGTAATCTCTCCTGTGCGTGCTCTCCCCACCCTGTCCCCTTCCTTTTTTTTTTTAAAAGCAATTCTTACTGGTTTGCTTTTGAATGAGCTTTCAAAACACTGTCCAGCTCCCCAGGAAAACACGAGGTAGTATTGAGCCCATGACGGAATCCTTGTTCCTGGACGTTTGGGGCCAGTTCTGGCAGCCGGGTGCCCCTGGTGCTGAGCCCTTCTGCTGGGGCTGCACAAGGGTCACATCCTGCCGCGGGCCGCACATGCTTTAGCTTGGCCGGTTCCTGCGCTGACACATCCCACGCCGCCCAGCACCGCAGAGCAGGGGGCAGCGGGCCTGCCCTGGCCCCGCCCTGCTGCCCACGGTGGCCCCCTTCTGCAGAGTTCTCCCGAGTCCCTGTTTGCTCTGAAAGTCGCCGAGCCCCGCAGGCAGGCGCCTCCTAGCCCCCTGTAGTCACCCAACTATCTGAGCGGACACCAGGAGCCCAACAGAAGCCAGTGGAAGGGCTCCTCACCCGGCCCAGACGGCACAGGACACTGTGCCCGGCCCTCAAGGAGTCAGAGGCCAGGGCCGGAGCGCTTCTGGGTTGGCAGGGCTTCTGGCTGCCTGCTCGTGTGTGCGTTTGTGGGCTTTGTTTTTATTTTATTGAGAGTTTTTTTTTAACTTTCCCTTAAAACTTGGTATTTGGAGTCAGAATCCCAGGAACACAGTAGAAAATGTAAGAAGGCAACCCGCAATCAGAAACGAGCAGAGAGGAAGAGAGTGTATTGTCGGGGGCTGTCAACCAGCTTGTAATGTTTCCCTTTTGATTTTAGAAAAACTTGCCAATTGGTGTGGTTAAACGTACTTCAGGAAGCAGTGCAAGCTTTTAAAGGCTTCGTTTTCACTACAATCTTATTCTGTGAAATCCTGAAACTCTGTGAACTTTAAAAAAAAAATTCCTCGGGCTTAGCTGATGTGTGCTGGGAAGTAGGTGTCTGCTGGACATTTCTGGAATAGAGGGTCGAGCACAGCGTCTCCACGAGACAGTGCGATGCCTGCCCCGCAACGGGCGAGCCCCAGATGCTGTCCCCAGTGGGGCTGAGCCCCCTCTTTCTTCTCTCCCATCAGCTGTAAATTCCAGGCCAGTGGCCACCCGCTGTCCCTCAGTGCCCAGGCGTTCCTCTCCGCCCTTCCTCCTGTGCTGGAAGGAGGGCCCCTTCACCCCCGCCAAGCCCCAGGTTCCTCAGCCCTGAAAGAAGAGGAAACACTGTTCTAAGGATCAGTTGGAATTGTATGTTTCCTTGGGTTGAGCACTAAATAGATGCTGCTGCAACTGTTACCCCCTCTTCAGAGCCCCGGCCTCGTGTTAGCTGCCCTTCCCGGGACGAGGCGTGTCGCTGGGGTCCTTGCGGGCCAGGATCTGGGAGCCTGGGGCTTGGAATCTGAAGGAACTAGTTCCAGACCCCAATGGTGAGAGCGCAGTGAGGCAGTCGTGAGGATTCTGTGTCTTCGGCCTGGTCTGGGGGTGGGCGGGGAGGCTGCAGGAGGTGGGCAGTGCTGTCCCCCTGCTAGCGCACTCCCGTCCTGGGAGGGCAGCTCGCCTCATGGCGCTAAGCTCAGCGCCCAACGCTGTGTGCATGGTCGCGCGCTCGTTGTTGATCTGAGGTAATCCAGGAAAAATTTTATTTCCTTATTTTAGAACAAACTCACGATGTTGGACATTGCGTCAAATAGAATCAAAAAGATTGAAAATGTCAGCCATCTAACAGAGCTGCAGGAATTCTGGGTAAGTTTAATACACAAGGGGTTGATGACACTTCAGCTGCACTGGTCCTGCCGAGTGAGGTACCGTTTACTCCAGCCCTGGAGGCTGTGGCGTGGAATGGGACTGTGGGCAGGGCTGTAGGACTTCGGCACCCACGCGGGATCTCGGGCCCCGCCACGCCCCAGATGTAGACCAAACCAAAATGGGCATTTTAGAAGATTCTGGGTGACTGCGGTCACATGAAAGTGTGAGGAGCCCTGCACAGTGTACGGTTAGACCCGAGGATTGCCACATGACTGAAGGGCTTCCAGACCCAGCCAAGGGGCCAGTGCACCCAGCACGGGGGTGTACCGGCACCGCGGAAGGAGGTGTCGCATGGGCTTCTGCTGTCAGTCGTCCCAGAATGTGCCTTGTGTTTGCCTCATGGTGACAGTGTTGTCTCGGGAGCAGTGTCACCGAGCCCAGAGGAGGAGAAACAGGGCATGAGATGTCTCGAGACTCCTCTGAGGGGGTGGCAGGATGACCCCCAAGCTGAAGTCCTCAGTGTCAGGGTTCCACACGGTGTCCTCCTGAAGCACGTTTGTTGCCTGGTGGCCCCTGCAGGCGCCACCACACGCTCCACCCGGTGACTGCCGTCTGCAAAGTGAGCGTCGTCCGGATGCGCTCAGTCTGATCCAAGATTCGTGCTGCGTCTAAGGCGTGCTTCTTCCTTGTCTAGCCATCCTGCTGACCCTGCTTGTGTCCTGTGTGCTTTCCTTTCCTCATCTTAAAAGATCGTCCCGGTTTCCCGAGAGCACAGGTGGCCTGCTGTGAGCATGTCCCTTGCCCCTCAGCGGTAGCACTGAGTCTTGGGCGTTGTCAGCACGTGACACCAGAGCAAGTCTGGGAAGACCGGAACCAGCCTTCGAGAGGCTGGGGGAGCCGAGCGAGCCACCGTGAGCCGGGGGTCTGGTGTACAGCCCACCCCCGGAGGCAGGTGTGGCTAGTGGTAAGCCGGTTGCATTGGAGCGAAGGGATTTGGCTCCGAAGAGGCCAGGGAACCACACAGAGGAACCGCACAACCAGAAGAGGGGTCCAGAGATGGAGGCTGGGGCTAGGCCAGCACCCAGGGCGCCCAGCAGGGAGACGGCGCTAGGTGTGCCCCCACCCCCCGCAAGGTGCTGATATTCACGCCGTGTGTAACCCCTCCCCGTGAGTGTGTGTTGACCTTAGTGACTCACTTCCAGCCAACAGAATGCAGCAGAAAACAGGATTCCACCCCCGTGACGGGGTGATGAAAAGACTGGCTTGTCTCCTAGGGGCTCTCCCTTGCTCTCTCCTGAACCCCAGCTTTGTGTGAAGTAACAGACACCTTCTTTGATGCCAGCAACATACAAGGCACGCGTCCCCTCTGTTGAAGTGATTCTGTTGTGTGAGAAATGTATCTTGGGAATTCTCCCACACTTCAGTTTTGTTTAAAATGTTATTGAATTTGAGAGGAAGTAAATGTAAATTTTCTATATAAACATTAGCCACCAAAGACCATTGTGATGGGAAATGCATGCATCCTATGAAGTTTGGGTCTTGAAAACCACGAGATAGTCTGCTGGGGAATGTCAGCCAGGGTGATGTTCTGTAGCGGAATTCCAGTCTGGGATTCAGGCAGGCTCATCACCAGACTCTAAAACCGTGGACGAGCAGGGTGTTCGCACATGTGCCAAGTGTCGCCCCGCCGAGAGTTTGCTGATTGCAAAGGGGAGACGCGTTCCCCAGAGTCATCTGGGCGCCACCAGTGTGTCCACAGGATCAGACTTATCCCCGGTAGTGGGACAGCCTCATGCCTTGTGTCCCCCGATGTGCTTCATGTATGAAGTGTGCTCACCAGGAATGTTTAGTGTGATGTAACCAAGCATGTAGACCTAACTTCCAGTTGTCAGGAAGTAGAGGGTCCGGGAGAACGAGCTAGGTGACACCGCGGGAAGCAGGCGGCTGAATCCAGAACAAGGGTCCTTCTACACGACAAGTAGCTGGGTGTCTTTAAAGGTCGACTTCATATAACAGAAAAAAAATGAGAGGAGGAAGTGGGAAACATTCTAGATGGAAAAAACTAAAAAGTGCACCTTCTGGGAGACTCTTTAAGAAGACGGGCGTACCTGGGAGGTCACACTCACATCACACCTTGCTCCTTTACATCTCAGTTGTGCAGAACTTGAAAAAAGAGACATAAAGGCCTTTTTTTTTTTTTTTCCCTCAATGAGGCTTCCAGAGAGCCTGGAATTTCTGTGGAGACAATACAGGTGAATGGTCTTGAGTTCCATTTTGGAAAAATACAAAGAGAAGAATCTCCGGGGACTTCCCCGGTGGCACAGTGGTTAAGAATCCGCCAGCCAATGCAGGGGACACGGGTTCAAGCCCTGGTCTGGGAAGATGCCACATGCCGCGGAGCACCTAAGCCCATGCGCCACAACTACTGAGCCTATGCTAGATCTAGAGCCCGTGAGCCACAACTACTGAGCCCACACACCACAACTACTTGAAGCCCATGCGCCTAGAGCCCATGCTCCACAACAAGAGAAGCCACCGCAATGAGAAGCCCACACGCCACAACAAAGAGTAGCCCCTGCTCGCCACAACTAGAGAAAGCCCCAGCGCAGCAACGAAGACCCAACGCAGCCAAAAATAAATAAATGTATTTAAAAAAGAAAAGAATCTCTGAAAGTTACCTATGTCAAAGACATCCTTTACAATGTGCCATTGGTGGTGAGTAAAACTCCCAGGTCCACATTCGCTAAATCCTAGAGAAAACTGCCCTGTGGCTGGCTGTACTGTGGAATACCCTCAACCATAAGACCTGGGGTTTATAAAGACGGTAAGCGCACCAGCGGGGACTAACAGGACGGTGGCATTGGAAATGCCGTGACGTGTGACACAGGAAGCACACAGTGTGTGTCAGCCACAAACGACTCTGTTGAGAAAGACGAGGAGATGGCGGCCCTGCCGGAGCGTCAGCCGCCAGCGGAGTGGGAGACGGTTTCTAAGTAGATTCTGCTGCAAAAAGACCTCACTTCTCCTAAGCAATGTAACATTGCTACTTTTATTAAATGAATGTGCTGTTCGCACGTTGCAAGTTAAAAGTGCTTAAGGCATGCGTGTCTTTTTCGTGACTCTCCACTGCAGCGGCCTCTTTCTGGTAACCGAGCAGCTGCGGCCACCGCCACGGGGGATATTGCTTCCCTCTGGCTCTGGTTTTGCACACTTTGCGTTGGCCACATGGGCAGCTCATGTTGTACGAGAGGAGCGTCGTAGACTAACGCTTAACAGAGTACTGCTTAAGGCTTTATCCTGGGACAGCTCTTCTCCCTTTGCGGTGGAGGCACCTCGAGTCCTGCTCTGAGTTCCGGGTCCCCGTGGCTCCGTGCTGAGAAGCAGGCTTCGGGCCCTCCACAAGGCCGGCCTCTGGGATTTGGAAATCTGGCTTTCCCAAAGCACGGGGCACACTAGGCCCACGTGGAGTTCTGTGAAAATAGCGTTCCTTAAACAGGCGAGTCTGAGAAACCCTGCATTGTATACCCTCTGGGAGAATCGAGGAGAAGCTCTGTGGGAGATTCATAACGTGCAGTGAGTTATTAAAGACAAGACTGGCTGTGACAGTGGAACTGGCGCCAGAGTCGCCCTCCCACCATGAACCGACCCCAAGGCCCGAGGCTGCTCCGTCCGCGCAGCGCACAGCAGGCAGCAGCAGGCCGCAGGCCCTGAGAACGGGGATGACACAGTGAGCCCTGGGCTGCCCTGCTCTGCCTAGGACCAGCTTCCTAAGCGGAACACTGCAGTTCTGTGGAGCTGAAGACGCAGAGGTCAAAGTTCATGGCAGCTGGACTCTTCAGGACAGGGTGTTGGAGAGAGGGGATAGCTGTGCAGAGGAGGGCCCCGGAAGTCCACGTGGGGGTTGCCTGCCAGGCTGTGGCTGAGCGGTGGGCAGTCTGGGCACGAGACCACCCCTCTCGCGGCTCACCCACTAGCTCTGCTGGAGGAGAGCAGAGCTGGGGGACGATGGAGCTCCAGCCCTGCCCAGGTGGGGGTCTCACCAGCACCCTTGACATCCAGCTAGACACCAAACGGGCCAGGCCTTAGGGGTAGGTGCCGCAGGCTCAGCTACGACGCCCTCCAGCCCCCTAGAAGCAGGCTGCAGCGGTGTGTCCAGAGGAGGCTGCGCTCGGAGCTTCCCACCAGGAAGGGCCTGGGGACCCTGAGAGGGTCCTGGCCTCCTGGAGACCCGCCCTGAAGGAGTGTGGAACCGAGCCTGTGGCCACCTCTACACCGCCTTAGCCCCGACGTCCAGCGTTCAATCCAAAATCACTAGGTGTACAACAGGAAAATGTGATCTGTACTCAAGGAAGTCGTCCTAAGAAACCGAGCCTAGGTTTTCAGTCACCGTTTGTGAACGTAGCCCTGGACCTGGAGGTGGCTTGCGGTGTCTTGGTCCTCACTCCCACCTCCAGGCTGCTCTCACCTTCCCCCCGAAGACCCCCACCACACAGCCGCTCTGCAGCGTGGCCGTCATCCTCTCCCTCCCTGGAGACCCTGGTGCTGCGGCAAAACTGGGCCCTTCTCTCGAGACTTAATCCAGTGCCTGGTCAGTGCTCGAAGCCTCTGCAGTGTCCCCACCAAGTGGCAGTGGATGGGCCGTCAAGGGCCTCGGCTTCTTCACCTCCCACACATGGACAGATGTCATACCTTCTCTGAGTGGGGCTGCTGCCGTGTGACCTCGGCCACCCCGCTTCTGCCCTCGCAGGTTCCGAGGGAACAGGTCTGCCCTTCCCACCACCATGTGCATGGCGGGCCCCGGGCCTGGTGTCTCTTGAAGCGTGATTTCTAGAACCAGGTGTGGCCGGAGCCAGGGGCTGAGGGCAGCAGGTGCGGGGCATGCACTCAGGGCAGCTTCCCCGCCCACCCTGCACACCCAGCCCTGTCACCTGTCAGCTCACGGGCGGCGACGCGCTGGAGCCTCTGCCGTGCACCTCTCTTCCCAGTGCTATGGTCAGCATGAGGTCAGCCACAGAAGCTGGCAGACACGACACGTCGGGGCTCTTCAGCTTTCCTGGGAGCCGGTTACTGAGCGTTTGCTGGCACAGCACAGCCGGGAGCCATGACGGTGATGTCCCCGCGGGTGCCGCCTGAGCCCCCTGCCCTCGCCCTTCACTCCGGCCATCCAGGGCACGTCTCACGTTCACAGAGGCAGTTCTCTAGTTTGTGTTCACTTGGCCGTCTGCCGTATTCTTTGGAAACTGAAGACTGGTCTCTTGGAGCCCCAGCAGAAGGGCCACGACATCCACGTGACAGGCATGGACCAAGCTGGGTGACGGGTGCTCCAACCCAGAGGCCCTACGTGCCCTCACCTTGATGGTGGTTTGAAAAGTGAGAGGTCTCCCCACCCACCAACCCCAGCCCCGCGGGCCTCAGCAGAGCCGGGACGGGGCCTCCTGACCTGCTCTGAGCCCGTCCTCCTGACGTGGCGCGTCCTGGACGGGATCAGCCGTGGTGCGGCATTTCCGCCACAGAGGCGGGCGGTGGGTGTCCCGGGGGTGCACGCCATCAAGGCCCCTCGTGCCCTGAGTGTCCGGCGAGCGACCTCTGGTCTGTTGTCCGTGTTGCCATCAGAGCGCATAGTCAGGCCTTGGGGACAATGGCCGAGGATGGTTTGTAGGAAATACAGCCGAACCGGCTGCAGCACTTTGCCTGGAGACGGGGTGGGGTGGGGTGGGGTGGGGTTGCTCCGTTTCCCCTCTGCTGAACTGAACATGGATTTGCCCCTGTCGTGGCACCGTGTCCAGGTTCATCCCATATGGGACGCAGCCCGGCCAGGATGTGCCGTGATGGATGGAAGGCCCTGTGAGGTGCTGGTCACCCCTCTTTTGAGCGGGGGCCTCGTGCCCCACGTGGGGAGGCTGGGGGGCCGGGTTGGTATGACCTGAAGGGGCAGGGCAGGGCTGTCGTGTTCTGAAGGGGGGCGCGGTGCGGGGCTGTAGCACCCTAAGGCTTCTCCGATGTGCGCGTGTTCCCCCAGATGAACGACAACCTCCTGGACTGCTGGAGTGACCTGGACGAGCTCAAGGGCGCCAAGAGCCTGGAGACTGTGTACCTGGAGCGGAACCCCCTGCAGAAGGACCCCCAGTACCGGCGGAAGATCATGCTGGCCCTCCCCACCGTGCGGCAGATCGATGCCACCTTCGTCAGGTTCTGAAGCTCCCGGCCCCTCTCTTCCAAGAGCCTCCCAGCCACGGTTTTTAGTCCACCCGTTGCTCCTAAATCATCGCTCTATCAACAACGGTCACAAACCCAATGGCAATAAAAAGGCACTGAGTGAAAGCTGCCGTGTGCGGTGCCGCTCGCCACCTGGACACCAGTGCTGTCACCTCCGGCCAGTCCGCATTCCGAGTTAGTGGCCCACAGCCCCGCGCCACCCGTGGTGCTGCTCGCGACCGTCTCCGTTTCCTCCTCTCAGAGGGAGGTCACAGCCCGCCTGAGAGGGTGAAACAGCAGGTCTGGGAGCGCGTGCCGGGGGGGCGTCCGGGCCATCCAGGGGCCCTCGGGCCTGTCAGCCCAGAGCTTCGTAGCCTCCTAGACCAGTTGATGCCAATTTTATCTTATATATTAAAAAACAAACCTGCAGGCAAAGGATGACTCAGCCCTGTGTGCCGTGACCCCCAGCGCTCTCTTAAAGAGCAGTGGCCGCCCGCCAGGCCCTGCTGGCTGCCTTCTGGGCCCGCCCGTTGGTCCCCCGCAGCCCTCGGGGTAGGAGGGGCCGCCTCCCGCGCACACTGTGCTGTGCCGCTGGCGGGTCTGAGCCCACCTGAGTCTCTCTGCAAGGACTGTTTCTAGAGAGCTGCCCTCATGGCTGCTCGAATGCTGCTTCCCCTTCTTACCCCACCGTTGTGTTGGCTTGTTCTTTACGAAACTTACATTGACACTCACCCTTATTCTTTACAAAACTTACATTGACCCTCACCCTGAATGCTACAAGGACCTTGTCATTTCTTGTGGCCCTGGATTTTCCCTTCTGCAGAATGAGGACCAACTGTCAGGGTCCCTAGGGTTCCTCCTTCTTCCAAGACCCAAGCTGCGCTGTCCAGTGTGGGCCCCCTCGTGCCACACGTGGCTGCGTCAGTTCAAGTTTAAATTTGTTAAAATGAAATTAAGAATTCATGTCCTCCGCTGCACTTGCCACACCATAGCCACATCTCACCAGGGGCAGCCCGTCTCCATGGTCACAGAAAGTCCTACTGGACAGCACTGCTCTGGAGCCTGTCACAGAGCCTGGGCAGCCGCGTGGGGGGCCAGGAGCTCGGGGGTGACCGCCTGCTGGGGTGGCCTGAGGGTGAGGTCACGTCCAAGTCCTGACTCAAATCTTCGCCAGAATCGATTGTGTGACGTGCATCTGTGAGCATCTCCCTGTTGAAGAGTGAACTCTTGGAAAGGAAAGCAGGGTTAGGTAGGACCTGGCCCCAGAGAGCCCTTGCGTTGCGACCCTAGAATTCTGCCCTTGGCCAGACACTAGCTGAGGACAAAAGAAAGCCATTTTAGAAACACAGGGTTTCAGGATTTGAGTGCCCTTGCTGGAAGGATTATGTGGAGGAGTCCACCCACACGAACAGTGAATCCAAATAAGGAACGAAGGAAGGGAAAGACAGGGTTTGGCAGTAGTACCAAAACCAGCAAAATTTGGTTTAGAAGTACGTACTCGACTGGTTGGTGAGCTCTTTTCTTTGTAAATGCTAGGACGGTTCCTGACAAGACACAAAACTTGCCCCTGAAAAACCATGAGTGACCCGAGCCGCATGGCTATTGTTTTTTTAAATCGAGGTAAGACCGTGGCAAGTGCAAGTAGAGACTGCAGGTTTCACTTTGGTGTGGAAGAGGGAGCGAGAGCTTAGAGAGTTTGTGGGAAGATGTAAGTTTAGAGCAGCCGCTCGTAGACATAAATTATCCAACATCCAACTCACAAGTAGGAAAAAAACCCAAAAAGCTTCAAGCAAAGAGGACACTGGAGAAAAAGGCTCAAGGGGGCGCCGCAGATAGACGTGCAATTGGGGTCAGAGCCCGTCCTTCCCCGTCTCGGGTCACAAATCCAAGTCCAGCACCTGCTCTTTAATAGACACTTTCAAAATTATACAAAAAAAGTAGAAAGGATGGGAAAGCTCTGCTAAATCCAGCACAATCCTAATCAGGATGACATTTGATTTTTTAAGAACCTTAAACTCTAAAATTTATATGGAAGAAAAGATCCACATTGAACCTTGAAACTTTAAAAAGGTTTAGTCACCTTTGAAAATGAGTCAAAAGCAGTGATTTCCTTCCAGATTATAAAAAATCTGGGGGAAAACAAAAAAGCTACAAACCCACCGTAGAAACACTGCCAACACTGTAGAAATACTGCCGGCCGCACAGACCCTCGGACGGGCTCGGTGCTGCTGAGGGCGCCCGTGGGTCCCGGGACGAGAGGCCTGTGTCCTGGGCGGGGCTGGCAGAGGAGCACAGTTTGTGGGAAAAGGGACACTGACCCAGCCTAACGTCGTACGCAGGCCGACCTGAGGATTAAAAGTCTCCGTGTGAAAGTAGAATCGCAAGCCAGTAGAAAGAACGGTGGGAAAATACATTTGTGAGCTGGGAGTGCAGAAACGCTGCTTAATCCCCGAAGCACAGCCTAAGACACGGTTTTGATGGGTTAGTTTACATAAAGTAAACATTCCTGTGGGCAAAGGGCACCATGAATAGACCACTGAGAGCAGACTGAGAGACGTGTGCTCAGAGTTTAGAACTGGCAAAGGGCCTGACGCTTAGATGTAAAGGACTCCTGCAAACCAGAGGAAGGAGAATCCGGGTAGAAACATGGGCCCGGGACAATCAGGCAGCTCAGAGAAGCTGGGGGCCAGCCAGCCAGGGCTGCCATCAGAGGTGTGCAAACCAGGGCAGGGAGCCGATCCGCTACAGTGCGGGGTTGCCACGGGGGAAGAGGGGGCACGGACCGGGGCGTCCACGTCGGGAGTTGTCCCCTCCTGGCCGGCAGGGCACTGCACACAGGCCCCGGGCACAGCGGTGGCTGGGTCCAGGCTGGGCCTTCGGCTACGGTAAATGCTCCTCAGTGGGGAGAAGCCCACAGCGCCCTTGCTGGGAAACCACAGGAGGCCACAGCCACGTGGACTGCACGTCCATCACAGAGGGATGCGTCCGAGTAGGAGGTTTCCCACAACAGGGACGGAGTGGACGAGGGGATAAAGTGAGGCCCGAGTCCCTGCTGAGAGCACCCCGTGGACGGAGGGTGGTGAGCACAAGCCGCCTCACCAGGGTCTCTGCAGCGTGACCACGCCGACGGTAAGCCAGGGGGAGGGGGTTGACGACGCCGACGGTAAGCCAGGGGAAGGGGGTTGACGACGCCGACGGTAAGCCAGGGGGAGGAGGGGTGACGACGCCGACGGTAAGCCAGGGGGAGGGGGTTGACGACTCCGATGGTAAGCCAGGGGGAGGGGGGGTGACGACGCCGACGCTAAGCCAGGGGAGGGAGGCAGCTTCCGTGGGGGATCTGACCTTCGTCCCTCAGCAGGCACTCGGCACCTGCTCCGTGCCAGCCCCTCTCTTGGGCACTTGGGAGACATCGCGACAGAGGTTTTTAAATTCCTGCCCTTGTGAACTTCACATACAGTGGCTATAGATTAAACAATAACCGTAATAAGACAGTTACGTAGTTGGAAGGTGACCCGTGCTTTGGAAGAAAGCAGAGCGTTTTGGGCAGGCTCGCTGAGGAGTCATTTAACAGGAGGAGTGGGTGACCCTGAAGAGAAGACCAGGACTGGGGAGGGGGCGGGGACCTGAGAAGGGGCGGCAGAGGTGGGGAGGGGGCGGGGACCTGAGAAGGGGCGGCAGAGGTGGGGAGGGGGCGGGGACCCGAGAAGGGGCGGCAGAGGTGGGGAGGGGCAGAGAGTGAAGCCGTAGCCAGAGCAGCCTGGAAGGAGGTGGGATGAGGGCGAAGGAGCCCTGAGAACCCCCAGCTCTGGGCTTGGGGCACTTGGCAGGAAGAACCAGGGGGGATGGGGAGTCGGGGTAGGGACCCAAGGGGGCCGAAGGAAAGACAGGGGTCGGGGGGCAGGGGACAGGCATGCAGACGCATTGGACCGGGGTGAAGGCTGCGGGGATGGAAGTGCCCTGTGCAGCCAGAGACAAGCAGGCAGGACGGCGGCAGATGGCTGGTGAGCAGGCTGGGGGGCTGCCTGGAGGAGGGTGCTCCTTTTGTGCAAGGAGAAGGTTTGGGGGAAGCGGGGGAGGGTCCTGGGGGCAGGGAGCACGCTGTGCAAGCGAGGTAGCTCGTCCGGGCACAGGAAGCCTTGAACATCCGTGGTCCACCCCTCAGGCTCTGTGCAGAGCAGGCAAGTGTCAGGAGGACGGAGTCTTCCCAGCTGGCAGTCACTACAGTGGGCACTCACCTCAGTGGTTTTGCCCAGACCAGCAATGTGTCCCCCCCAAGGATGAGGTGCATTTGTTCCAAACCACCTTTCCAGACTGCCTCATGGCCGGGGGTGGCCTGAGACTCGTGCTTAGCTGACGACACCTGCTTTCCCGAGAAGAAGGGCAGGTGCAGCTAGCACAGTACCTTGAATGTGGACTCGGTGGCTGGACCTGCCACAGCACTCCTGCAGCCACAGGCGAGGGCTCTGGCCCTGACACCCTTGAGCCACTGAACCCACCCAGGTGCCAGCACCTCCCTACTTACGAGGTGAGGAAGAAAACCTTTTGGGTTAAGCCACACAAAGGTCTGCTGTCAAAGCCACAGTAGTTGGAGGCTTAGCTTTTTTTAACTAATGTATTTCTGAATATTATATAAACATATATTAAAAGTTATGGTCAAATAAAGCTAGCATAGCAGCGGCTCCTGGGCCTGGGCCCTTCCTAGCACCTGGGACCCAGCAATACAGCCGTGCTAATTGTAGCTTGTTTGCTTGCTTAAATTTTTTTTAATAATATATTTTTTATTAATAGACTATTTTTTAGAAGTTTATTTATTTTAATAAATTTATTTATTTTTGGCTGTGTTGGGTCTTCGTTGCTGCACGCGGGCTTTCTCTAGTTGCGGCGAGCAGGGGCTACTCTTTGTTGCGGTGCGCGGGCTTCTCATTGCAGTGGCTTCTCTTGTTGTGGAGCACGGGCTCTAGTCGTGCCGGCTCAGTAGTTGTGGCTCGCGGGCTCCAGAGCACAGGCTCAGTAGGTGTGGCGCACGGACTTAGTTGCTCCGCGGCATGTGGGATCTTCCCAGACCAGGGCTCAAACCTGTGTCCCCTGCATTGGCAGGCGGATTCTTAACCACTGCGCCACCAGGGAAGCCCTAATTTTTTTTTTTTAACTGCTAAAGTAATGCAACTTGAAAAACTTTCAAACCATAATACATTGTATAAAGTGAAAAGTAAAAGAGTCTACGCAGGCGTGTGTGCCTTTGCACGCGCCTGTGTCCCTCTGAGGCTCCAGCTGAGCTGCGCACTCGCCTCCAGAACCCGCTGCCACTGCTCTTCCTGAGCAGACAGTGCTGGGGCCGCCGACAGCGGAGGGCCTGGGACCCTGCGGGTCGGTCTCTGCTGGGACCGTCCTTCGCAGCGGCAGCCAGAGGACAGTGTCCAGCGGCCTAGGCTGGGGAGCTTGGCCAAGCCCTCCTGCCGCAAGCCCCGCAGGCTCAGCCTGAGGCTGCCCTCTGCCAGGATTCCTCCTCCTCGACTGCATGGGTGCCGAGGTCAGGGGCTCCAGCCAGGATAAGGGTCAGACTCAGGGAATTCCACAGGCAGCCAAGGGCAGGAGGGGAACGGCCATGGGGGCAGGGCCGTGAGGACAGGGTCCCTCCCAGCTCTCTGCCCTCAGGGCTGACCCAGACTTGGCTGCCAGACCAGGCTGGTGCTGGGAGGTTGGCCATGGCCTCGGAGGCCTCTTCCGGAAGCTGCTGTGCCAGGTGGGAGCCCGTTCTGCCATGAATGGGTCGCCAGAGGAAGCGGGTAGATGGACCCAGGGAGGCTGGGCAAACACCTGGCCCGTCAGGGCTCCACAGGCCCCTGGGCCTGGCGCGGCATCTCCTCCAGGCCCTCGGGGGTGAGAAGGGCCAGGTGCTCCGTGTGGCTTCGGTGGGGGGACCCCAGCCCTGGGGAACCGCGGTTGCCCACCTGCCCGCTGGACGCGCCGCAGAGCAGCTCACTTCGGGCCGGGCCTTCGCAGGTGGGGCGGCCTCGGTCGGTCCCTGTGCCCCCGGCGCAGAGCGCGGACAAACACCGCCCCAGCCCTCGCGCTCGCCACGGCGGGGCATCTGGGGCCTGGTGCGGGCTCCCATCTGCTCCTCCAGGCCTCGGGCTCTCTGGACTGAATGGCAGCTGCCCCAGCTCCTGTAGCCCGCCCCCCTCGCACCGTCCCAGCCACCAGCAGCCCTCCTGGCCGCAGACCTCCCCGCGCTCTCTGCCCCGCTCTGCCGACCCGGCAGCCGCAACAGTGGTGTCCGTCCTCCCCGCACAGGGATCCAGGGGCCGGCAGGAAGGACGCAGGGTCAACATGGCCAGACGGTCCTCCCCGCTGGCCCAGGATCCCCGAGGAGGAGCCGCGGCCCTGTCTCTATTAAAGGGTGGTCTGTTCCCCCTGCAGGCGAGGAGGGGGGGTCTGCACTCCGAGCCCACCCTCGGGCCTTCCCAGGCCCTGCCACGCGGAGGGGGAGGTGGGCACTCCCTGGGCAGGTGGGCAGACAGACAGCTGCGGGGCCAGCCTCCCTGTGCTCCCCGTCTCCCTGGTCTGGAGCAGGGGCCCAATCTAGGGCGGCTTCCTCTGCTCCCGGGCCGGACCCAGCCCTGCTCCAAGCCCCGTCCTCCCCTCTGAAGTGCGGACTGTGCGGTGAGACAGGGACCGGGCCCCACGTGCCCCTCCTACCCCACCCGTCCCCACCCCGGCCCTGGCCCTGGCGGGATGCAAGAGCGGGATGCTGTACAGACGGGCCCGGGAAGAGGACAGTGCCGTCCTGATCGACGTGGCCGCCGGGGCAGAGAAGGGGGACTCTCACGGGAGCACAGCCAACGCCTCGGAGGTAACCCCTCCCCTCCTCCCCTCCCCGGGTCCAGGCTCGGCCTGCTCTAGGGTTAGGAAGTGGACGCGGGGACCCGGGAGACAATGGCCCCAGGCCCTTGGGGGGGCGGATGCATGCCAACTGTGTCTTCCCTCCTGCGTCCCCCAGCGACACCCAAACCCTCACCTGCCCCAGCGAAGGGAAGAGGGAGGTGCCCTTAACCCTGAGGGATGAGCAGACACCCCTCAGAACAGGCTGGGTGGGGCTGGGTGGGGCCCCCGGCGAAGGGGGAAGGAAGGGGACACAGAGCAACGCACCAGGGTGACGCGGTTGCCTAAAAACAGAGCCGTGAGCGCAACAGACGTGGCCAGTGTTGGGTCTGGGTAGAGACCGTGGGTGCTTGTTGGGCTGTGTCTGCTTCATTCTGCATCCACCAGTTTATCAGAACACAGAAGTGACGGGGAGAGAAGGCCCTAACCCCCAGAGGGCGGAGATGGGCTAGAATCAGGGTCAGGGTCAGAGCGTGGGTAAGCTTCCGATGGGTTAGGTGAGGGCGAGGCTCGGAGCTCTGCACGGGTGACGTTATTCATAGGGTAGGTTTTCGGTTAAGGTTAGGGTTAGTTAGGATCAAAATTAGTGACGGGGTTCAGGTTAGGTCACCCTGGGCCCAGGGGAGTGCAGATGCTTTTGATAAAGTTGCTGGGGTGAGAGCACCGGCCCCACCTTGTCTTAGGTTCCAGCCGACCCCCGGAGCCCAGGTCAGCCACTCTGGGAGGCCCCGAGGACCCTGAGGGCCTCAGCCTGGCCTCAGGCTCACTCATGTTCAAGCTTTGTCCCCTGGGTCAAACCTGGAGAAGAACACACCTCCTGGGGCCTGCAGGAGACTCCCTCCGGGCAGCCTGTTGTGGGCCTCCTTTGGCCATCTCTAGGGTTCCCACCCCTGTCCCTGGGGGGCCACAGACACCCCAAGTGAGGCTGTTGGGGAAGATTCCGGGTCCCAGACCCGGGAGTCCCCGCCAGGGAGGTTCCTCTTCCCTGGTCCTCCGGGGCCT
The DNA here is from genome assembly GCF_937001465.1 of Orcinus orca. Classification (NCBI taxonomy): domain Eukaryota; kingdom Metazoa; phylum Chordata; class Mammalia; order Artiodactyla; family Delphinidae; genus Orcinus; species Orcinus orca. The sequence continues at coordinate 120,226,465 of NC_064565.1, forward strand.
CGAGCCTCCAGCTGCTGCAGCCTGAGAGTGGACACAGGTGCCTCCCTTCCTGCTGCCCCAAAACATAGCCTCGGGGGAAACACTCACCCGGAACATCTAGAAACGCAGAAGCATTCCACCCTCTGGGCGCCGTGGCCACCTCCGGCCTATCCGAAGGGCACTTAGGGGCCATCCAGCTCTTCTCCAGCCTCTGGAGGCCAGCACGGTGGGCGCCCCGGGTCCTGCCCGTGCTGCCCACAGCCCAGGTGCACCGTGGCCCGTGGAAGCCCCCGGAGAGGCTGGAGAGGCCCGGGGCTGGCCTCACCCCCAGATGCACGTGTGCTGTGAGCCCCTCTGGCCACGTGGTCAGAGGCTGCCATTCCTCCCACTTCCTTCCGTCCAGCTGGACGCCAGGCAGCCACCGGCAGGGTGGGGAGCCCGGCCAAGCCCTGGGTCGGTGAGCCCCTCCCAGCATCTGCCAGCCGTGCCTGTGTTGGTACCGGGGCTGGGGACACAGATGGGGCGCCCAGGGGTGGCAGCGGGAGGACGGGGCCCAGGCCGCCGTCCTCAGGAACCAGGCCTCCCCTCCCTCGCCCAGCACCATCTCCGGAGCCAGCTGTGGTACCAGCCGCTGTGCTGGAGGGTGGGGTGAACAGCACACAGCAGGAAGGGGGTCCCTACGGATGAGGGGAGCTGGAGGGGGCTTGGGGGCAGAGCGGGCGGCCGTCTCCCTCCTGCTCTGGCCTCGGGACCAACTCCAAGTCACCTCAGACTCTGCTCTCTTGCGCCCCACACTTTCTCTACCTTCAAAGTGGATCGGATCCACTTCTCCTCACTCCCCACCCCGCGGGTCCTGTCTGCCCCGAGCCACCGTAATCTCCCCAGAGTTCTGCACCAGTGCCCACCTGCCAGCCTTGCTCTCCACGCAGCACCGGAAAGACCCGTGCTAAAAGGAGATGCCCTGACCTCGCACCCGTTAGAATGGTTGAACGACAACAGAGAAACAGAAAACAAGTGCCGGGGAGGACGTGGAGAAACTGGGTCCACTTCCTGCTCAGGTCCATGTCCGTGGTGGGTGGGCACGGTGTCCTGGGGCCCAGGTGGGGGGTGCAGGCTCCATCTCACACAGAAAGTGCAAGCCGTCAGTCCACACTGGCTCCTGGATCCCTTCTCCCATTCACATTTTACTGCCCAAAGCAGGTCACACAGCCACACACCCAGCAGGCAGGTTAGGGCAGCGTCCAGGCCTGGGGGGACCCGTGTGGGTGGCCAGCACCGGAAACCCCCATGCTGAGGACACCTCCTTCCCGGGCTGGTGGAAGGATTCAGCCTCACCCACATGTGTCCCCACACAGCGAATCCCCAAGGTTCTGGTGTCCCAGGGAGGGCCCTCTGGTCAACCACCTGTCCACACAGGCTACGACCAGACACCACCCAGAGGCCTTTGGTCCTGAGTTTGGAACTTCAGGGGATGCAGATGTCTGTGGGCTCCTCTGCCCAAGTGCAGTCCACTCTCCCCTACCCTGGGGGGATTTCCGTGATGTCCTGCCATACCCTCAGGAAAGGAAAAGGCCCACACGGGAGCTGCCCATGCCGCCCGGTGGCAGTGGTCGCTCTCTGAGGCCTGGCGGAGGCGCAGGCTCCTGAGTTCTGACTCTGAGCCCACAGGTTCCTCGGGAGTGAGAACCAGGCCACCTTCTTCCCCATCACCTACAGGCACCAGATTGTGAGTGGGGTCCTGACCCAGCTCTGAGAGGCCTGCGGCCCCAGACGTCCCGGCCCCCAGCGGGCAGCAGAGGCCTCTGCGGACACAGGAAGGTTCGCCTTTGTCCTGTCCAGAGGGATGAGGTCCCGCGGCTGGGGGCCCCCGGGGGGGTGAGGGGATGGATGCTTGGAGGCTGCCCCCACCTCACTGCACAAGGGGAGCACAGCTGGGGCCCCGAATGGGTATCACCTTCAAGAACCTGTGGGACTTGCCAAGACCACGGGGACTGGGGAGGTGTGAGTCCAGTTGGTCAGTGAGGACGGGAACCACAGGCAGAGCCGACCAGAGGCTGAGCGTCCCCGAGAAGCATGGGCAGTGCCTGGCCTATGGTGAGGGAGGGCCTGGGACAGGCCTGCCCAGGAGAACCGGCTGGTGACAACCGAAGGGCACAGGCCACGCGGGCTGCCCAGCAGGGGCTGGGCCGCCCCCAACACAGGCCTCCAGGTGGAGGCTGACTCCTGCCCAGAGTGAGGACCCAGGGCGGGCTGCGCTTAGCTAGGGCATGGGTTCAAATCCAGACTCGACTCCCATGAGCTGAGCATCCCAGCCAAGGTCTCCCATCTACCAAGCGTGAGAACGATCACCACCTTGGGGGTTGTGTGAGCCGGTGACATGAGGAAGAGCTGGGTGTACCCTTGCCATTGTCGCCAGGAGCCTCGGGAGGCTGTCTGTGGGCTCAGCCCCAAGACGGGAGGGCCCGGGTGTCCCCGCCCCCCGTCACATGACAGGTGACCAGTGCCATCCCTGCCACCCCCAGCTGTTCGAGGTCCTGGCCGAGACCCCGTACGGCCACGAGAGGAAGCGCCTGTTTGGGATCGACCAGCTGCTGTGGGGGGGGGTCTTCAGCGCAGCCTTCCCCCAGCACAACGTGATTCCAGGGGCTTCAGGGGCGGGGCAGGGTGGTCGGGCTGCCACCAGAGGGTGAGTTTCTGGATGAGGGGGACCCCAGGTCCTGCCCGGGGATGCGGGGCAGCAGCACACCAGGCCCCGCTGCGGCCTGTCGTCTCCCAGAGCAGCTTCTCTCCCTCGGGGGGATGGGGAGGTCACCGAGCCCCTCACAAGACCCTGGGAGGATGTGCTCACCACGCCAGCTGCCACCGTACCGGGCTCGGTCAGCCAAACCGTCACCCTTGACAAAACGCCCACTGCGTCGGTTAGGAGGCTGTTTACTCCCCATGAGGCCCCCAGAGCCGCACGAAGGGGCAGCGGGGCCTCAGGGCCCAGGTCAGTCCCGCACCCACTGCTGTGTGACTGGGGGACAGTCGGTCCCGGGCAGCCACCGAGGGGGTGAATGTGGACGCGCACCGGGAAGTGCCTGGGCACTCAGGCTCCATCACGCTCCGCGGGCCTCGCCCTCCCTGCTGGCCAGGGCTGCACGGCACGGGGTCAGCAGAACCCTCACCCAGAGACGCGGAGCCCGCTCTGGACCACAGTCACTGGCTCCTCCCAGGGCCACCCCTCCAGGCCCTTCCTCTGCCCTGGACTCGGACCCCGGGCCGAGGGGCTCAGCACAGATGTCCCCTCCTCAGAGAGGCCTTCCTGGACCCCCAGCCCCCAAAGTGACTCTTTTGCCCTTGAGCAGCAACCCTGCATCCTGGGCTTTGTCTGCCTTGTGCCCATGCTGGGCCGGCGGCTACCTGTGGGTCTCGCCCTGCCCTGAGGCCCCCACACACCTACACTGTGCCTGGCTGGGGTAGGGTGCCCAGACCAGCCTGGATCCTCCCTGCCCGACCGCTTCTCATCCCCAGGGCCCCTTGACGACACCCCCAGAGGGCCCACGGGCCCTGGGCCTCACCCAGCGGCAGGTCCGGCTCCAGCCCTGGGTCCGCTGGCATAAGTGGCACAAGTACCAGCTTCTGGACCATGTGCGCAGGTACCTCGGGGAGAAGGTGGCCTTCTACTTCGCCTGGCTCAGTGAATCTCGTGCCCACCGCCCCTCGGGGCCTCCTGGGCCCCTAGCTGCTAACAGGTGTCCCCAGGAAGGGAGCTGTGCCGGGGGCTCAGCCACCGGCCATGCTGACCCCTCCTAGGCCAGCGCTCCCTGGCCGAGCCCTGCCCCTGCCCCACCACCTGGCCCCATAAGGTAACCCAGCACTGGGACCGTTCTGGGGCACCCCCATGTGCTGGTCATGGACCGGGAACCCCCTTCTGCCAGCCAGGGCCCCCTTTTGACTCCAGCCCCCAGTGTCCCTGGCCCACCAGACAAGTCCCGGGAAGCCCTGGGCCACCCCAGGAACTCCCAACCTGGCAGAGGTCGCCCCTGCCCGGGGTCCAGGGAGAGCCGCCCTCTCACCTCCAGGCAGGCTGGCACCCTGGGGATGACTGTCTGCCCCGGACGGCCCCCCGTCCTCGCTTTCCTCACGGGCTCCCCACCCTGCCGCCCAGCACAGTCTCGTCCCCCCCACCCCCCGTCCTGCCCCAAAGATAGCGATGCGCCTGCCCTCAATCGCGCATGCGCACGTCTGTCAAGATGGCGAGCAGCGCCGGGGTGCTGTGCAGGGCGGCGGTTCCTGCCCTTGTGGAGTGTACCGGCCTCGGGTGACGCAAGGAGAGGCCACCCATAGCCTCTGGGGACCCGGATGCGGCGGGGGTGTGGCTGTGGCCAGGGCGCTGGCGCCCAAGGCACAGCCCACCTGTGAAGGACCTGAGGCTCCATCTGGGGCAGGGAGGGCCGGGGCCCCAGGAGGGCAAGGCCAGACCACAGGGCCATGGGGGGCGCGACAGGTGGGGTCCTCGTCTCGGTCCTGGACAGACTCGCATTTTACAGAGGTCACTCTGGCTCACGCAGGGCAGACAGGACACCAGGCTGGGATGGATCTGGGCTTGACCCGTGAGAGGCAGACAGGGTGCACACTTGAGGGCTTGGGGGTACTGAGGGACCTGGCCACGGTGGGGTGGGGTGCAGAGCCGGAGGCATCCACAGTGACCCCCGGTCACCCAGGACTGGAGTCCGGTGGGTGATGTGCCTCTCGAGGAGGGGACACCCATCCTGGGCGTGTTGGTTGGAGGTGAATGGGGCTCAGGAAAGGGAGGTCCGGGAGGTGGGAGGCACAGTGGGCTGGAGCCCTGGGGGCTCAGGTGCCGAGGTCAACATGGGGGTGGTCCACAGTCCCGGGTGGGGCGAGGAGGGCAGAGCTGTGCCCAGAGCTGCCGGGGGTGTCCTCCCCGAGGACCGGTCCCCTCCCAGCTTCCTAGAAGGCCCCCACCCCTGCTGGCTGAATGTGGTCCCCAGAGGACGTGCGGCTGTGTAGACCCCCACCTGGGGCTCAGCCCTGGGTACCCAGGCCACCCACAGCCAACTCCCGGGGTTTCCCTGCCTGGGCCCGGCGTCCCCCTGCAGGGCTCTACACAGGCTGGCTGGTGCCAGCGGCGTGGGGTGGGCACACTGGTGCCGCTGGTGGGCTGTCTCATGGTGTCCTCAGACGCACCCACGTAGTGTCCTCTCCCCTCAGCTCCCAGGCCTGCCCCTTGCCTCCTGAGATGGGTGTGCAGTAAGAGGGACCCCCAGGTGCCAGGCCCTGTGCAGAGCTGGGGATAGAGGTGAGCACATCCCTGCCTTAAGGATGTCATGGAGGGTCCTGCCCGCGAGCTTGGCTGGAAGACTGGCAGGTGGACAGGTGCGCTCCCTGACAGGTGGATAGGTGTGCTCCCAGGTGGACACAGGTAGGCAGGGTGATCCCAGGTGGACATAGGTAGACAGGTGTGCTCCCAGACTGACAGGTGGACAGGTGTGATCGCAGGTTAATTTTATTGGCACTCGTCCTTGTTTCTTACAATAGTGTAAACTTTTCTTACAATAGATAAATAACTGGGCTTGGGTTTTATCCTACTATGGAGCTGAAATTTCAAGAGGTTATCTCCAAAATTATCATTGCATACATTTTTAAAAGAAATGCTGGGCCTGGCAAAGACAGTGTGGGGAAGGAGGGGGCAAGGGGGCGGGGCTGGGGGAGGGCCGCCTGCCCAGCCCCCACAGCTGCCCTCCCCGCCCAGAAGGCAGGAGCTATGCCCGCTCTGCCTGGACTCTGCCCCTTCTGGCTGCTCCCCCGCGCCTGTGCACTGGTCCAGGTAAGAGGGCAGGTGAGGGGAGGAAGGCAGCCCCCTGGGTCCTGGCCCCGCCCCACCCGTAAGCCCAGCTCGGTCACCACCTAAGGCAGAGCCCTCTGTGAGTTACGTAACCCGGGTGGCAAGGTCCCCACTGGGCTGGGACTGCAACTGGCACCCCCCCCCCCCCCGCAGCACTCAGCAGGGTGCCTGCACCAGTAGACGTCCACCTGGAGATTTTACTATTATCGTTGTCATTATGTATGGCTGGCCGAGAAGGTCAACTGGCGACCCCCGAGCTCTCAGGCACAGCCGGACTGAGCAGAATTCAAGAGGCCGGGGCGAGGGGCCCCTTGGGGTCCCTGAGCCCTCTGGGTCCCGTCAGCCCGCACACTTCCAGGGTGTGTCAGCTTTTCCATGGGAACAGTGGCCTCACCGGCATGCATACTCACTGGGCCTCGAGCCCTGGTGCCCAGGATGGACCCACAGACAGAGACACCTTTGACACACTGCTGGGAACCCATCTGTACCAGTTTCCTAGGACTGCTGTGACAAATTACCACAAACGGGGGGTTTAAAACAACAAATTGCCTTTCTCCCAGTTTTGGAGGCCAGAGTCCAGTACGGAGGGTTGGCAGGGCTGGTTCCTTCTGGAGAACTGGCCCTGGGCCTCCGGCCTGGGTTCTGGGGGCCGCCAGGAATCCTCCTGTCCACTGGCTGAGGCTGCGTCTCTCCCATCTCTGCCTCCGTCTTCACGTGGCCTCTCTCTCTGTGCGTCGCTGTGTCTGTCTCCGCTTCTCTTACAGGGATTTGTCATTGGTTTTAGGCCGTCCCCCTAATCCAGGGTGCTCTCATTCGGAGATCCTTACCCTGACTACACATGCAAAGGCCTTTTTTCCAAGTAAGGCTATATTCTGAGGTTCCAGGTGGACATATCTTATGGGGGCCACAGTTCCATCCACTACAGTCCACCCTCTGGCCCCCCAAATTTTATGTCCATCCCATGTGCAAAATACATTTACCCCCAACCCAGTGTCCCTGGAGTCTCACCCACTGCAGCATCAACTCTAAGTCCAAAATCTCATCTAAATATCAACAATGCAAAAAGTCCCCAATCTCATCTAAATTATCTAAACTGGGTACAGGTGAGACTCTGGGTGTGGGCCCTCCTGGGGCAACCTTCCTCCCTCCCTGTGCACTAGGAAACGCGTCTCTGCCTCCAGAATACAATGATGGGCACACGTAGGACAGGTGTGGCCTTTCCTAAAGGGAGGGACAGGAGGGAGTAAAGGACCACCAGTCCCAAGCGCGTGTGAACCTCATGCCCCCGCCGCAGGCTAGCCGGCTCTCCGACCACGGCGGCACCGTCCTGGGGCTGCTCCCACTACGAGGACCTCAAGGTGGGTCACCCCCGATAGAGGCCGCTCCCTGAGCACGCACTCCCGCTAAGCACCGGCTCCCCTCCAGGAGCGGCCGAGGCCCCAGTCTGCCACCTCAGCTCCCACAACAGCTGTGAACCCCGTCGCCGGTGAGAGTGAGCCCTACCTCCCCAAGAGAAGCCGCCTGCGCCGTGCTGGCCGGCTCCACGGTGGTCATGGTGATGGTGAGGGGTCCCCGCTGCCGTCCGCCCCCCGTCATGCCTCTGCCCTCCTGAGCCTCATGGGGCAGCTGCGTCCCCCTTCCTGCCTTGGGGCTGGGGCCTGACGATTCCTCTGCGACCCACAAGACCCTCGACATCCTCAGAAAGGCCCCCATGTACCTGGGTTCCAGGGAGGGGCCAAGTTAGGGGGTCTGCGATGTAAGAGGTGTGTGTCGGGCAGGGGGCTCTGGGAAAGTTTCCCCCAGGGCATCTTTCAAGCATGGCGGGGGAGGGGGCAATCCCAGCACAGGGGTCCACCTCACCCTGTCTTGTCTTCCAGTCAGAGGGGCTTCCTAATTGACCCCCTTAGATGTCAAGGAATTCCCAAGTAGGAGGGGAGAAGGAGGGATGGTTCTTGAGCACCTGGGGCTGACAACAGTGCACAGAGGCCCCTTTGATAGCCAGAGGTCACCCACCCTCTAGCTCTCCCTGCCTGTCCCCCCACCTCTCCCTGCCTGCCCTCCCCCTGCCTGCCCCCCCACCCCCCACTGCCCGGCAACCCCACTAAAAGGAGGCAGGAAACACAGCCTGGCTGAGGGGCGGAAGCAGGGACGGAGCTGTGGGGGGGGGCTGGGCTGCCCCACAGGTGGCCGTGGTGGTCATGTGCCTGGGGTCCATCGTCCCGTACCGGGCCATCATGGCCATCCTGGTGTCCAGGTCAGACAACACCCTCCTCGCAGCCTGGGTGAGCTTCCACTGCTCCTGCTGGTGGGGTGGGGGTGGGGCTCTGATCCACCCCTCCGTCACCCTGCCATCTCCTATCAGGCGTCACGCGTCTCCAGCCTCACGGGGTCCATGGTGAACCTTGTCTTCATCCTCAACCTCTCCAAGATCTACATGGCCCTGGCCCACGTCCTGACGAAATGGGGTGAGTGCCGAGGCCGGCTGGGTGCTGACCAGGGACCCAGCCCTGCTGGACCGAATCAGAACATGACTTTTGTCATATCTGAATGAGGCACGGGTGGGACGTGCCACATCCTCCCCCCAGGGTCCCTTACATGGCAGTGAGCAGGGCCTCTGTTTGGGGAGAGGGGGGCACCCCAGGCCTCGCCCCGCATCAGCAGGAATCCTTGCCCGTCTCTGCCTGCTTCTCCCCCCTTTCTCTGACCCCTTTCCATTTCCTAAGGACAAATCCATCCGTTCCACAAATTGCACAAGTTGCAGTCCTGGTCTAGGAGAGGGACAGAGGTCAGCAGCGCACAGCGAGGTAGGCTGGTGCGGGCCCAGAGTGCCGCGGAGAGAATGTGGGGTGGGCAGGCGGCCCGGGGAGAGGCTCCAGGTGGGGGTCCAGGGACAGGGCCCTGGGGGAGCCAGCGGTAACGTTCCTGCAACGGTAGGGCTGTGTGTCCCCCTCCGGCCTCAGGATTTTCCTCCAACTCACCGTTTATGCTCCCACCTCCACCTCAGCACCTGCTTGCTGGACACCCTCTCCGCCCAGCCCCCCAGACCTGTGCCCCAGTCCGCTTTCCCGGGCCGCATCATGTTACTTTTTATTGTCACTTGCCCCAGCTCTTCCTTTACCGACATAACGCCTTTAGATGCTTTTGCAGTTAGAAATTCAGTAACGCCACACTTGGCCCCCTTCTTGAATGAATTTCTTTAAAAGACCCGGGCGACGCGGCCCTTTCCGCACTCCCTGCGCCAGTGAAGTGCTGACGACAGGCGCTCGCTGTGCCGCACAGACGCACCGGACCCAGACCACGTTCGAGGACACCTTCACCCTCAACGTGTTCATCTTCCAGTTCGTCAACTTCTCCTCACCCATCCACATCGCCTTCTTCAAGGGCAGGTCAGCGCGCGGCACCGGCAGCGCCCTGCCTGGCCACGCCCCCTGTCACGCCCACAGCGACCACGCCCATCTGGACCCACCCACACCTTGACCCTAGGCCCCGCCCCCATCCGGCCACACCCACACCGCTCTCTGCCCCGCCACGCCACGCACGGCCTGGCCGTCGGTCACGCCCTCACCCCGCCCACTGTGGGCTCTAGGCACTCGGGGAAGGCGGGGGCGGTGCAGGCGTCCGGCACGTGGTGCCCCTCGTGCTTCCGCCAGGTGGGCTGCAGGCGGCCGCGGGAGCAGAGGCATGGTTCACCCCTAGGTTCGTGGGCTACCCGGACAACTACCACACCTCGCCTGGGGTCCGCAGCGAGGAGGTGGGCGCGCGAGGACCCCGCCGTGTGGTGCTCCCTTCGCCTTCCGTCAGCCGCTCTTCTGCCCCCGCCCCTCCAACCCCTGCGCACCGCTCTGCCCCTTCCCAGACCCCACTCGGGACAGCCGTCCACGGAACACTCACAATCCACGTGTCCCCGTTGGCACCCGATTCACACCTGAGCCGAGCGCCAGTCACAGGGATGGACCGTGAGCCGCTGTCACGGCCACGAGCTCGGCTGGCACATTGTGGGTGCAGAGGCTGGCGACCCTCACGGGGCTTCTCCCCAAGGCGCCCCTCGCCCCACCCCCCAAGCACAAGCAGGCGCACCTGCATGGCCCAGCAGCTTTGAGAGCCAGGGTGAACCTGTTTTTCCAGAAAGTGGAAGCTGGTTTGTGCAGGATGAAGAATCACTGTAGGGTGGGTTCCCCCAGAGCGGACGCCCAGGCAAAGACCCGGATTCAAGTAACGGGTGTGGGTGTCACCCTGGGAAGCATGCAAGGGGCAGGGGCTGTGCAGAAGGAGGTGCACCCACGAGTACTTGAGGGGGGGGTCACCACTGTGGGCTTATGAGCTCAACCCTGCCCCACGCCCTCTGAGACATTGTAGAAAATCCCTCAAAATGTGCCTGTGGTTCCTTACTGGCTGAGGGCCAAGCACACCCCGAAGCAGCATGAATGGGTGTCTTGAACAGTCCACAGGTGGCCTCTAGGCTGGGCCAAGGGGACCCGGGTGGGAGTCCAACAGCTCCTGTGGAGCACCTCACCTGAAAGACCCTCTTCTCCCTGATGGAGAACAGCAACTTCCCATGGGTCTGGGCCGTGACCCAACCCGACAGCTGCCTGCAAAGTGACTGACCCCCAAGGGACACTCTCCATTTTCGCATGAGAGGGGAGGGGTTTTCCAGGGACAGGGCAGATGGGACCACAACTCGGGGCATGACTGCACATGACACACAGCAGTCAGGCAGCTTTGTTATCGGTTATCAGTGGGAAAAGTTCCCAACTCAAAATGGTTTCAACAAAAAATGGAGTTTCACTGGCTCCTCTGTTGAAAATACAGGACTCTGTGAACTCAGGTATGGCTAGATCCAGGTGTTTCAACAATGTTGCACTGCTTTCCCAAGCATTGGCTGTGTCCTCAGGCAGGCTCTCCTCACCTGGTAGGGAAGACATGCTGCAGTGTGGGGCTGATATCCCAAGAGCACAGGACGACACCCTCTAGCTTAGTAGCCAGTGCAAGGCATGCTGTCCCACAAGCTCCCCATAAAAGCCCCAGGCCCACCTCTCACTGGCTTGATCAGGTCACTGATTGGTGAGGCCTGCCTGAATCCTGGGTCCTCCCTGGAGCCACAGGCTAGGGTCAACCCCATGTGCGTTCCCAAAAGAGCCCAGGGTTGCCGTATGGCCGTGCTTCTGGTGTTCCCGTGACAGTCCGCCCGCGGGACCTGGGGAAGACTGTGGGGGCTTGAATGAGGTCAGGAAGGGGGAGGGAGGGAAGGAGGGTCTCTGCAGTCCTCAAGGTGCCCCTGGCATGTCTGAAAGGGAGATGAGGGCATGGCAGGGCCACCTTCGAGGCATAGAGAAGGATAGGCAGCCGTGAGGCTGGTCCCTCCCACAAGGTAATCTGGAGCCCTGATGCTGTAGTGTGTGGCCGGAGGCTGCCTCACTGAGTTGGCACAGGAGCTCCTGGTCATCACGGTGGGCAAGCAGATCATTTGCAACGTGCAGGAGATTCTGGTCCCGCGAGTCACCCACCCCAACCTGTCCCTGGGAAGCACCCAGGGACCGTGGGACCCGGAAGTGTCTGAGGCCACAGCCCCCAGTCCAGCCCCAGCTGGGAGAAGAGGTTGGGGGGAAGGCAGGCCCGGCCCCTCCTGGACCCCAGTGACTCCAGTGCTGTGTAGGGGGAGGGTCGGCCCCAGCCACCTGCCCCACAGGCTCTCTGCCACCTCCACCCCATGTAGTTGCAGCAGGTGCTTGAGTTCTCCTGCCCAGGGGCCAGCTTTGGAGGGGAGGAGGCCTGGGTTCCCGGGCCCTGCCCCATCCATGCCAGTCCATCCTGTCTGCAGCCCACTGTGGCTGGGCCGGGGCATTCTTAACGGGGACACTGGGGTCCCACCTCCCCAGTGCCACCCACTGGCAGCACTGGCGCCCCTCCCATGCAGAGCCCTTGCAATGGCCTGTCCAGGCATGGCCTCTTATCTGGCCCGAGGCTGGACTCAACCTGGACGCATCCCCACACACCCGATCTCCCTGTGATGGCCGCTCCCTGGCAACTCCCCCGGGCAACCGAAACCGTGGCTTCAGACCTTGGCCAAGCCACGTGCCCTCTGTGGGCGTGGCCCTGACTCTCAGGGCAGGTGGTACCGGGAAGCTGAATTCAAGCAACAGGCAGGTGTAGCTGGGCTAGTGAGCGACACACATGCACACACACATGCCCCATTGTCCTCATCCGCTCCCTCCCAGCCCTGACACAGCTCCCCGGAGGAATCAATGCCCCTAGATCTCCTACGAGTGATGCTGACTTGCCTGAGAGCTCTGCTGGGGAGCTTGGCACGCCCTCGCCGCCACCCCTGCTGCCGCAGGAGCGGAAGGCCTCACCCTCGCACTGCCCACCCTGTGGCCCCAGACCCTCCTCCCCCTGCTGCCCTTTGCTTGCAGAGCGACCAGGACCCGGCTCGGGAGGACGGGGCCATCGTCCTGGGGGTTTCTGTCTCCAGGGAGCTACGGGGCTGGTGGCAGAGGTCCCGGCTCTGCTCCAAGGAGAGGAAGGCAGGGCTGGCCAGGTGCCCTAGGAGGCAGGCAGACTACGAGCTTCTGCCCTTCCAGGGCCCCTTTGACGGGCACCTTGAGATGGGTAGGAGCCATGGCGGTGGCCACAGCCACCGTGCGCGGGGAGGGGCAGCCGCACTACTGAGGGGGCTTCCAGCCTCAGCATTCCTGTCTACATCTGCGTTGAAACATGATGTAGGGGTCCCTGATGGAGCCAGGCCTGCAAAGATCAGGAATTGTGGCGGCCAGAGTGGGGAGCGCCCAGGAAAGCCTGGCTGAGGGCAGCAGTGGCAGCATCCTGGGCACTGGGGTTTGGAAGAGGACCTGGGCAGTTGATGGGGCTCTCTTGGAGTGGCCTTAATCTCCCCCCGCCCTGGAAAGCCTGGGCCAGAGCCCCCTGTAGGAAATGAGAAGTGGGGTACTCAGGAGAGTCAGCCCTGGGGGTGAGGGCAAAGGCCCCCTGAGAGGCAAGGTTACACCTCTGGGGAGTTGATTTTCTCCAGACATTTTCTCAATGCCCGCACTCTTTGCTGGACCCTCCAGTGCCCTTGCCAGGTGGAGGCCTATGCCTGGGGCTCATTCCCTGCATGAGGTGACTGCAGTTTTTGAGGCCAGAGTCCGCATCTAATGCGGGCACTGGTCCCTGCAGCCAGGCCCTTCTCTTTGATGACAGGGGAGAGAATCATGGCACAATCTGAAGTGCTGCATCTGAGCCAACACATTGCTGTGAGCTCCCCGGCAGCTCTGAGCTCCCCGGCAGCCAAAGCAAAAGGGGTGGCAGTAGTGGCATCGTTCTGTGGGTAAAAGGGAGCAGAAGGCTCACAAGGGAGAAACATGGTTTTTCATAATGTGAGCCGGCTGACCTTGTGTCTCTACTCCACTGGACAAAAGGCAATGGGACCCCATGCTCTCCTTAGGAATTATACCTAAGAGCCAGGAGCCCCTTTCAAGGAGCCCCTTCCTAGAATCAGCCCTAGAATCAGAGGCAGATTCTACTGCCACTCCTGCCAGGGTGAGCCAAGCAGTGGGGAGGACTGTTAAGAGTCCCTGACCTCAGGGAGATGGGGTGGCCCATGACCAGCCAGAAACGCATCCAACTCTGTGACAGCAGTCCGGGGAGGCTTCCTGAAGGAAGGAGCCCTGCAGCCGAGCCTGCGGGATGAGTACCAGCAGGAGGAGCAGGAAAGGCCAGAGGCCGGGGCTGCTGTGCACAGCCAGGGGCTTCCCCTGAAAGGCGCAAGTGAAGGGTTTACGGTGGGCAGTGTCGGCCATCGGTCGCAGGCACGCGTGGCCCTTACCACCAGCTGCAACCGGGCGGGCAGGGGTCAGGGTTCGCGGGCCGTGGCTACCGGAGGGCCTGGCGGCGACCACCGACCCCGCAGTGCTGCAGTCCGGCTTCATCACCGTCTTCGTGGCCGCCTGCCTCCTCGCGCCGCTCTTCGCCCTGCTCAACAACCGGGTGGAGATCCGCCTGCACGCGCGCAAGTTCGTCCGCGAGCGCCGGCGCCCCGTGTCCGAGCGCGCGCAAGGCATCGGCATCTGCTTCCACATCCGGGCGGGCATCACCCGCCCGGCGGTCATCAGCAACGTGAGCGCGCGGGCCTGCCCGGGGTGTCCGCCGGGGAGAGCGGGGCCGGGCGGGGCGGGGTGGGGCGCGCGGCCCCGCCGGTCGCCCGGGCCTTCCTACTGGCCTTCTCGTCCGACTTCCTGCCGCGCGCCTACTACCAGTGGAGCCGCGCCCGCAACCTGCGCGGCTTCGTCAACTTCACGCTGGCGCGCGCCCCGCCCGCTTTAGCCGCCGCGCACAACCGCACGTGCAGGTGAGGCGGGGCGGGGCTGGGCGGGGCTGGGCGGGGCTGGGCGGGGCTCCCACCCGGAGGGGCCAGGCTGGGAGGGCCTCGCGCCCCTGGCTTCCCGCCTCCTTCCCGCCTCCTTCCCGCCTCCGGAGCCCCGCCGGTCCGGTTGCTGCCCTGCGGGAGGGATCTTGATCACCAACCCCATTCCTTCCATGGGTACAAGCTTCTTTTCTTTTTCTAGTTCTTCTTGAGTCAATTTTGGTATTTAGTATTTGTTTTTACGGAAAACTGTTTCAGTTAAGCTTTAGAATGTAACGACATGAACTTACATTCTCTTAAGACCTCATTTTGTAGTTATGGCCCCATTTTCTTTCCAGATATAGTACATGTATTTCCTCTTGAAAATCAATTTTCTGAGTTGAAACCTTAACTCGTTTCAGACTTCTTGGGTTTTAAGAAACAAATTGTGTCTATAAATTTATTTGAACATACTTTTTATAAATTTATTTTTGGCTGCTTTGGGTCTTTGTTGCTGTGCGTGGGCTTTCTCTAGTTGCGGCGAGCAGGGGCTACTCTTTGTTGCAGTGCACGGGCTTCTCATTGCAGTGGCTTCTCTTGTTGCGGAGCACAGGCTGTAGGCGTGTGGGCTTCAGTAGTTGTGGCTCGCGGGCTCCAGAGCACAGGCTCAGTAGTTGTGGCGCATGGGCTTAGTTGCTCCATGGCATGTGGGATCTTCCCGGACCAGGGCTCGAACCCGTGTCCCCTGCATTGGCAGGCAGATTCTTAACCACTGCACCACCAGGGAAGCCCCTGAACATACTTTTTAAAAGCTTCATTCCACTAGTGTTGATAATACTTCTATCCTTCACTTCTAAATATTTCATCACTTCAATTGTGATTTACCTATTTATCCATGAATCACTTAGGAAAGTAATTTCCCAAACACACAGGGTTTTGTTTTTGCTACTTTTAAGAAATCATTTGTGGTTTAACTGCACGGAGGTCAGAGAGCCTGAAGAGTTGACCTGATGTAAACCTCACATTTGTTGAGTCTCCCTTTAGGATCTGCTGGTCACAATGGATTTTTGCATACGTTTCAAGTGAACCTAAACAGAATCTTTATTAATTTTGGAGCAAGGTTCTACATATACCCATTAGGTCAGGCTTCTAAGCTTTGTTGTTCAGATTTTAATTTTACTACTAGAAGAAGACAAAACACTTTTAGTCACTTGTTAATCACAACTCTGGTGTATTTCATTAACTTCTGTGGCTACAGTGTTTTCTTATGCATTGTCTTTCCTCTGAGTTCATTTTTCTTCTCCCTGAAGTTTATCCTTTAATAGGCACTTTTAGGAACGGTGTGGCTGGTGAACTCTTAAGTATGTTCATTTTGTCCTTCAAATGGCAGGTATAAAATTCTAGGTTAAGCATTATTTTCCCTCAGCTCTTTCTAAATATTTCTCTTTCGTGCACTGGCTTTTCTTGTTAGAAGCATTCGTTGCATTTAAGACTTTTTCATTTTCCTTCATTTGTGTCACTAACAGGCCTGTCACGGAAGGGCTTATTTAAGTTTCTGACCGAGACTCAGCAGGTGCTACCGATCTAGAGTGATGCCTTTTAGTTCTGGAACAGCCGCATTCTATTCCTTCAGGCAGTGATTCTCCACGCTCCCTGACCTTCTCTGCTGTTGGAGCATCTCCATTCCCCCATGTGTCTTGAGCACTCTCTCCTATTTGTCTGTCTTTCTGGGCCTCAGCACTGCGTAATTGTCTTCCAGCTGCCACGATGTGTCCCTTCTGTCATGTCTCGTTTAGCCACTTAAAGTATAGCCCATTCTTTGGGGAATTTTTATTTTCAAGATTTTTGGCTTTTTTCTTTTCCGACAAAGTTGGCCCTGGTAATGCTTTGTTACCACAACACAGAAATACGGAGGACATGAAAGGACGGCAAGATGACCATTCAATCTGAACTAGCCAGCAAAGCCCAGTGTCGTGCTCAGGATAGCAAAGGAGCTGGCCAGGCAGCCTGCGTGGGGACATTCCCTGCTCCCAGTACCCTCGCTGGTAAGCCCAGCCGGTGAGGAGGAGGAGCTGAGAAGTGTGTTTGGCACCCTCAGCCCGGCTCCCCACTGAGCCCCATGTCTCCTGCAGGTATCGGGCTTTCGGGGGGATGATGGACATCATGCCCGGACCTACTGGAATCTTCTGGCTATCCACCTGGCCTTCATCGTGTGTGAGGCACCAGCATGGTGGGCCCCGCTCCCCACCCCCAGTACTTTGCCTAATCCCAGCACAAGGTATGCAGGGGTTGGCGTGACCAAGGGCGCTCACTGCTGTGTCACCTTGTTCAGATCACAGTCCTCTGCATCCCTTCCCTGCCTGGCCTCTGTCTCCAGTTGTGTGGACGTCAGAATGCCCTGGGCACTGCGGAGTGTCCCACGGAAGCCGGGGGGTGGTCTCTGTCGCTGTGGCCTCTGCCTCTTCCGGGAGTTTCCTTTTCTGCACTGATGCTTGCTGTCCGCTCAACCCACACCTGAGGAGCAGGTGCCCCACGAAGGCCACCCCGGGCACTTGTTTTGCCCGCAGCACGTGGTGTTCTCCATCGGCCGGGTCCTTGACCTCTTGGCGCCTGACATCCCCGGATCTGTGGAGATCAAGGTGAAGCGGGAGTACTACCTGGCCAAGCAGGCGCTAGCCGAGGACGAGGTGAGCGCCCCAGCCCCCGGTGCTCTGCCGCTGTCCTGCTCCCCCTTCTCTGCCCTTTCCTGAAAACAGGTTCTTGGTGGAACAAATGGGGCGGAAGGACCAGCCCTCGGGCTCAGAGATGAATCTGGGCCCACAAGCCTAGGCTGCCAGGAGCCAGAGGCAAAGAGGTCGACCTGAGAGCAGCCCCACCTGGAGGGCGGGGGGGAGATGCGGAGCTGTCAAAGGCTCACCACCCTCAGAGGCCACAGCCTGTCTCCTGGCCCCTCAGGCCTGCTGTGGCGCCCACGGCCGGCCAACTGCAGCGTGGTACCTGGAGCGCTGGGCATGCTGTGCCCGGGGGTATCAGGCAGCTCCTGCCCAGCCCCACGGACCAGTGCTGTCTCCTCACTCCCCTGAGGCAGGACGGCTCCGGTCCTTCCAGCCCCTGCCCCTTCCCCATCGCCTGGCAGGCATAGGAGGTGGCTTCCACCGCGGGCTGCTCCATTCACACTTCCATCCCCCTCAGCCCTTCGGTGAGGCTCATCTCCTGTCCTCTGTCTTCTCTCCCGTGCTCCCTGCACGTGCTCTCCCTCAGATGGCGGTGTCCCCTCTCCAGACCAGCCCCGCCCCTTCCCACCCTGTCCACGCAGCGTCTTGCGAAACCTGCTGGGAGTCTGCCCACCACCCCCGCCCCGTCCCCACAAGGCCTGCAGGTCTGTCTTCTCATCTCGAGCCCCTTTCCCTTCCAGCCTGTCCACAGCCTCTGAGCCGCCCTTTCCTCTCCTCCTGTGGTACCACCTGACTCCCCCAGACGGTGCGCTCGGAGGAGTGGGCACCCCTTCTCTCCGGGCAGCGAGCGCCCAGATGGGGAAGGTTTGGAAGGAGACTGAACTTTATCCCCTGACCAGTGAATGCCTCGAGGAAAGGACACTCCTGCGATGCTCGGTGCATCTCCTTCAAGAAGTTCTGCCTGTCTGGGTGCACATGGTCCTCTTCAGAGCTGGGAGCTTAACGGTACCTGCAGTTCGACTTTGTCCACTGACTGGCTTCACAACCTCTCTCTGTGTTTACCTTCTCCTAGCTCGGATCACACAGCACCTCCCAACTTCGCCATCTGCTTACCGTTCTCTTGCTCTGCGGTTAGAAATCACACGGCATAAATGCCCGGAGACACTGCCCATCTTCGATTTCCTTAGGGGACGCTCCTCGAAGTGCACAGCAGTGTCAAAAAGGACACGTGGTTTTTAAAGCGCTTTGATGCACTGCACCACCGCCCAGCTTTTCCCCAGAACTGCCGGTTGACACCTTTATTTAAAAACCCACGGCTCTGGGCCTCGGGCAGCACTGAGCATTTCTTGACCAGTGGGGCTGAGGCTGTGGTGTGGCCACTGACATTTTTTTGGAACCTGCCATTTGCTTACCCACTGTTTAAAAAATGAGCCGTCCTTCCGCTTGTGGGTGGTGGGGCTGCACGCACCATGCCCTTGTCACCAAATCCACAAGTATTTTCTTGCAGATGGTTGCTTTGTTGTTGTTGTTAAATTTTAAAGTAAATTTATGGAAACATAAGAAATGCTAGGTCACACCTCGGGTTTTCATGAAGTGAACACACCAGTGTAACCAGCTTTTGAACGAAGACACAGCCCTGGTCACCAGGACGCAGTCCTGACAAGGACCTTCCCACACCACCCTCCTCCTCCCACCTAGAGTAGCCACCAACATGGCCTCCGTTGGAGGGACGGAACGATGGAACCCACAGGTGCGACCTTTTCCACGGGCCGCACAACCACGAGCCTTCCCTGCAGCGTTGTGCATGACTAGCCCACCCCGGC
Source organism: Orcinus orca (assembly GCF_937001465.1). Lineage (NCBI taxonomy): Eukaryota > Metazoa > Chordata > Mammalia > Artiodactyla > Delphinidae > Orcinus > Orcinus orca. The sequence goes on from NC_064565.1 coordinate 120,245,128, forward strand.
TGCTGTGTCAGCTCCCTGAATGAAGACGGCCACTGAGCCGTTCTGCCCAGCTGCTGGGGACAGCGCTGCCTTCAAACTTCGTCCACACCTCCTGGTGCCTGCTGGTGCCCCCGCAGGGTGCATGTTTAGGAGTGGGAAGTGCCGGGTCACTGTCCACCCCCAACAATGACGCCTCCCAGCGCTGTGGCTCTTGCGGGAACAGTTAACACAGGGCTGAGAACCCTATGCCAGCTGGGAGAACTACACCAAATACCTGTGGGTGTCCAGTTACCACTCAAGAGCATGCTGAAGACACCCCTGGTTTCACAAGACTGAGCACAAGGGCTTCCCTGGTGGCATGGTGGTTAAGAATCCACCTGCCAATGCAGGGGACACAGGTTCGAGCCCTGGTCTGGGAAGATCCCACATGCCGCGGCGCAACTAAGCCCGGATGCCACACTTACTGAGCCCGTGTGCCACAACTACTGAAGCCCACGCACCTAGAGCCCTCGAGCCACAACCACTGAAGTCCACGTGCCTAGAGCCCGTGCTCCGCTACAAGAGAAGCCACCGCAATGAGAAGCCCACGCACCACAACAAAGAGCAGCCCCCGCTCGTCGCGGCTAGAGAAAGCCTGCGTGCAGCAACGAAGACCCAACGCAGCCAAAAATAAAATAAATTAAAAAAAAAATTCCACTGTTTAAAAAAAAAAGAATGAGCACACGCGGGACGTGATAAAATGAGTCCCAGCACACTGTATCTGGTTTCGGGTTTTATTTTAGAATTTATAAAATTCCAGTGTCATCCATATTCATGAGCCTTTACACATGTTTGCATATAATCTCCAAATTTTAAAGTTAAGGCCAAGGGATGGATGGTAGCCATGGACACATATGATATGGAAGACGTTCAACAAGGAGGAGACGGACACACGCGCCCATTCCCGCCAGGCTCTCCCCGCAGCATCGGAGGCCGCAGGGGACAGGCCTGGGCACAGGCATCTCATCCCCTTTAACAACAACCAAAAACAGAGCGAGCGAGACCCCACACACGGTGTAGGAAAGGGGAGTTTGCACCTGTGACGTTTAGCAGTAAATGCGCGTGCACAAAAATCTGTGGTGAGAATTAAAAATCCAGCGGGGGGGGGGGCAGGGCAGGGTGCTGTAGGAAAGACAGAGGGGGGGAGGCGCGGGCAGACCCTGGGGGGCCAGTGGGAAGAGGGGGTGGTCCTTCCCCTGCGAGGCTCCCAGAGGCGGGGGGGCCTTTCCTCCTGTCTCCCTGTTGCAATCAACCCCACCTCCTTCGGGGTCACGCAGCCCACCCAGCAGGAGCCAACGCCCCTCCTTTCCTCTCCCAGGTGGCCACGCCTCTGAATGGGCACACTTAAGGCCGCCGGAGCTAGTGGGGACTTGCAGAGGCGACTGCAGTTAGACTCGGGGTCTACTCAGGAACTGAAGAGTCAGAAGGGGTCCGAGCTCCAGTTAATGAATTGAGAGAAAAACTCTGGGAGTGGGGAGAAGGTGGTCAGAGCAGAGACGACTGTCCCCAGGGCACAGGGCAGCTCCTCTACGAGGCCCAGCATCTGGCAAGACAACTCAGAGTGGCCCGTCGCCTCCGTGGACATGGGGCCCCACCTTTCCCTCTTCAGGGTGGACCTTGACCAAGCCGGCTGGGGCCGGGGCACCCTGACCCGCCAAGGCCTGGGGTCCAACCGTGGGACTGACCTACCACACACCTGACAAAGAGGCCGCCAGCAGCACCGGGGCCTCTGGTCCCGGCCGAGCGGCAGCCTCTCTCTACCCCAGGGCCAAGAGGCCTGCCCTTCGAGCATGCATCAGCGGCCACCTGGGGGGGTGGCCCGTGTGCTCCCCGTTGGACGGGCCCACTGGCCACCGACCCAGTGGGTGAGGGACAGCACAGTCTTGAGCCGGGCACTCGGCTTCCAGCCCCCAAGGCCGCAGCAAACACACCCTGAAGCTCGGGACACCCCATACCAGCTCTGAGGTAGAAAGAGGCAACTAACTCAACAGGGGGCATCTGGGAAGGGGTGGGTGCGAGGGAGCGGAAGGTGGTGTAAAACCAAGTCAGCCAGCGTGCAAAGGGTGGGGCCTCCGCCCAGCAGGAGTGGGTGGTCTCCACCTCCCCGGCCAGCCCCCTCCTCTCCACCTGGCGTTCCTCAGGCCCCGCACTCACCAGGCTCACCAGACGCGGGGCCTGCGCCTGTGCGGTCCGGGGCAGAGACCCCGACGGGACACAGGGCAAGCCAGGGCCCCCCAAGAACCGCGTTTCCCTCCTGCCTCCCTGATCCCTCTGGCTCCACCATGGCTCTCCTTTGGGTGTGCGGGCGCCCAGTGTGCACACCGGGCCTCCCGACCTGCCCTGCCCTGGTCTGGGTAACTGGGCTTTTTGGCAGCTGGAAGAAGGCGGAGCACATTCTACAGGGAGGAGCATCTGGATGGCAGGCAGGCATGAGAGAGAGAGAGGGGTGGGAAAGGAAGAGGGCAAACGTTTTGGCTTTTATAAAGTCAAGGAAATTTATTTCCTGAGGTCATGACACAGGAAGTAGACTCGGCTGCACCTGCGGTGCTCTCCTGGCGGAGGCTAGAGCCTCGCTGACGTGCTGGGTGACACCGTCCTGTGACCTCCTTAGTGTTCACAAGAGTGGAGAGCCGCCCAGAGCGAAGGCTGGGAGCAGGCCCCGCGCTACGCTGGGTGCCACCAGGCCCGGGACCGGGCCACACACAGCGCGGGGTGCCGGCTTCGCTGTGAGACCTCGGGGAAGGGGAGCATCGACAATTTACGGAGGGTCCAGCCGCTGGGTCAGATTGAGACAAACCATCATGTGGTGGGTTCAGGTCAGCAGGCTGGAGAGGGTTCTGCTCTTTGATCATTATCGTTTGGGGCCCCATGGGAGGGTCTTGGGGGCCACCTGAGCCCCAAAGCTGGGGAACTCCTCGGAGCTGCTCATATCGGGAGCCTGTGGGGGGAGAGAGGGCTGGGCTTCAGTGACGAGGCCGCCCCCGCCCCCGCCCCCTAGCAGCTTCTGGAACGGCCGCCGAGGCGCACGCGCAGGGGCTGGACGGCTGAGCCTCACCTTCTCGCTGCTGCTGGCGGTCCAGGGCGCGTCACGCACCACAAAGCCCCTGGACGGCGCCTTAGACTCCTCGTGGGGGGCGGGCTTCACGTACAGCTGCAGCGCCTCGCTGTCCACCACGTCGGCCAGCTGTGGGTGCGGGGGGGGGGGGGTGTCAGTTTGCAGCAGCGATGCCCGACGGGCACCCCTGCACCCGGCCCCAGGTGCCTGCCGCCCAGCCCGGACTCACGTATTCCTCCTCCAGGTTGAGGATGTGGTCGATGGCCTCCTCCACGTTCTCCGGGAGCCCTGTCACGGTCACGCAGTTGGGGTCTGGGGCCCCACTCTGTGGGAAGCGAATGTCCACCTGGAAGGAGCACACACAGCAGCTAAGACGGCTCTGAGGGCCCCGTCGTGTGCGGCTGGGAACGGTCTGTTTCTAGTGAAGATCCCCCCTCGGGAGGACCGGGGCCCTGCGGGGCACCTGGTGTTCAGAGCCGCATGTGCCCTCACAGATGCAGAGCCATCGGCCACCACAGGGCTGCCGCCTTCCGCAGGCCATGCAGGGCGCTGCCGACAGGGTCAACTACACACAGCTGTGACCCCACGCGACCTCTACCTGAGGGACAGAGACCTGAGCCTCGGAAGTCTCCCGATCCGGTTCCCGAGTGTGGTCAGCGACCCAGGCAGGAAGAGGTGAAGCCCCAGGTGGTCCCCGCTGCCCCCTCAACCGGCTCGTGGGGAAATAAGTGGCTCGATGGTGCACGGAGCACCCAGCCGCTCCCCCCTGCTGTGCTTTTAGGGCTCAACGCCCTTCACGATCAGGTCGGGGACTCACCTTGAATTCATCCATGATTTTGCGGATGGCTTTGCCACGGGCACCGATGATGCGGGCGTGAACACGGTGGTCTAGCGGGACGTCCTCAGAAACCATCTGTTCAAGTTCACCCACAATTTTCAATATGGCATCCCGGGCAGCTTCTGTATTCTTCTCGTACCCTGTGATGGTAATTTGGTCCTGGGGCTGAGAAAGGAGAATCCGGTCAGAAGAGGGGGCACCCAGGGATGCCTGACTGCGAGCACCGACCCAGCGGGGCGCAGCTCTGTGGGGAGGTGAGAAGAGGGGTAGGCGCTCAGCGGGCCTGGGTGAGGAAGGCCTCACCTTAAGGGTGAGGGGAAACCCAACCAGCTCAGAAGGGAGAGCGCCTAAAACAGCAGGTTACCAGTACCTGTGTTCTCCCGCCCCCCGCACACACTCCACCAGACAGACAGTCGCGGACGAGCAGGAGGAAGGGCACCGGGCCCCAAAGCCGAGGGGACGCTGGCAGCTGAGGGCACGGGGGTGGGTGGCCTCCATTGGAGGCGTCTCCGCTGGACAGACACACCGACCTGGAGGCAAGGTGCAGACAACCGTGGCCGGCACCCCTGCCCCTCAAACCAGCAGGTGAGACGCCAGGGCCGTAAAGATGAGCAGAGCAAATGGGTAACTCAAAGCAGAGAGAAGGAAACTAGAAGCGACAACCTAAAGCCATGCTCCTCAGGACAGGGAAGAGCACTACGCCCACACCGAAGAACACAACACGACGCAGAAGGACCACAGGACACAAACGAACACCTGGACACAAAACAGAAGAGCAGGAACTCGGTGACCCACGCCAGGAGAGAGACAAGAGAAACGCCAGGACACACCAGGGCTGTGGCCAGGTGCCTCCGGTCCCGAAGAAGCAAATGCAGACGGTGGGCGGCGGGCTCCACCCAGAACCCAGCCCAGCAGAGTCCAGACTCCCACCAGCCGGCGGTCCCATCGTCCGCCAAGTACACAACAGCACAGAACAGACTGCAAACGCAGCATAAGCCTCACAGGAAAAAGCCACGAATGCGACCCAGGACCACTCAGCCCCACCTGGCTCATGGAATGCTAACCAAAGTAATCTCAACACTATAAACAGTGACTAAAAACTGATGATTACGTGGAAAAGTTGGGGGAAATAAAAGGTAGTGAAGGCGAAGAGTTTGAACTAAATTCTCAAGATCAAGATAATTTTAAAAAGTCTTGAATGAAGAAGAACAGTAGTTTTATGAACACTGCTTAGAAATACAGAGGTGAAGAAACGGCACTGCCCAAGATGCACCGGGGAGGGTCAGCAGGGTCAGTGAGGATGCCAGGGGCTGAGTCCAGAGCAGTAAGAGGCTGGGAGGAGAGGAGGCAGGGCGGGGGACAGGAGGGCCCAGGTCACCTCCCAGAGGTTGAGCCTGAGGGGCAGAAAGTGCGAGGGAGGGGGCAGGCAGGGGTGTGCGACGGCCTGGGGGCCATGTCTGGGGGGAGGGGCTGCCTTCCACCGCCCTCTGAGTGCAGCAGGTGGAGGGCCAGGTGGGCATGGGAAAAGTGCTCCAAGCCCATGACAGAGAAGCCTCGTGCGCTGGCCTGGGCCAACATGGGCCCAGACCCCAAGCCACAATCAGCTCCCCAGAGACCTGCTACTCTCATCACCCCTCTGGATACGCCCTAAGTTTGCGTGGTCACTGTCCCCAGGTCAGGACGAAGACCACCGAGAGCCCCTCTGCCCCTGAAGCGCTCCACCGTGGCGTCTGACTCAAGTGGGGTCCTCCTTACCTGGTTCCCATCATCCTTATCAGGAAACTGGATGTTCACGTCATGCTCCAAGCGGATTTGGGTGATCACTGCCCCCTTCCTCCCAATGATTTTGGGGTGATATTTGGGGTCTACAGTGACACTCAGCTTAAAACTCCTTAAAGCCTGCAGATGAGACAAGAGAGAGTGAGGGGGAGGGGGGGCACGTCCTCCTCGGCCCTCAGCATCGCGCGCCCACGCGCCCCTTCCATCCTCAACCTGGAAGGGATCTGTCGTCACCTCTGCAACAAGAACGAGACACGGCCTTCCCGCTAGCCGCTGCGCCCCTTCCGCCATCAGCTAGTAATGAGAACCCGAGGACCTGACCATTCCACAACCACGAGCACAGATCCTTCAGAAAAGAGGGAAAGCTGCGTGCTGGTAACCGACAGGCCTGGCACAGCACACAGCAAGCCCTGGGCTCTACTACCCTAACTTATGAAACAGAGACCTGATGAGTAAGTATAAAAAAGTTCTGGGTCTTTTGGGGTAGGGGTACGAAAGCAGGCAAAAAAAAAAACACCCCAAAACCAAACCAAACCAACAAAAAACCCACAAAAGGGAACAAAAGCGCTAAGGGATGTCCACAGGCAGAGGCTCAGGCAAAGCCCTGGGCAGAGAAGGGCCCCCATGGCCTGTGCCGAGGCTGAGACAGCAGGGACCACAGACTCGTGAGGTTCACGGGCCCTGCCCCATCACCAGACGCCAGGAAGGTTCCCCTCAGCAAGGAGTCCGTTACCCCCACATAAAATGTAACGGTGCTTCAAGTTTCCCAAACACCCGCCCCTGCGTGCATCACTCGTGGAATCCTCCAAACGCCAGCCCCACAGAGAGGCAAAGCGGCTTCTCATGTCCACCCAACGGCAGGGAAACAGCACCGAGGGCGTCAGTGGGAGCCGTGTGGGACCACAGTCACATGTTAGGGGGAGAGGGGGTCTTTCCTAGCAATGGCTCCCAGGCCTCCCCAGCTGAACCTTCCCTGTAAGGTTGGCAAATGTCTTCAGATTTACTTAAGAAACAGCTAATTAACGTGGAAGCCCACCTTTGCCACCGTTACGTCAAGAAGAAAGGGCCACGGCCCCAACATTGCCTCTGATGAAAGCTCGCTGCACGGTGGGTCAACTGGCTCTCCCGCTGCCACCTGACTTCATTGGCTGAGGGGCAGCCTGGGAGCTGGAGGTCGGGGCCCCCCGGGTGATCCTCCCTGGCCCACGCAGCCCCGCCCGGCCCTCACCCGGTCTTCTTGCTCTGCCTGCAGCTCCTTCACCCGCTCCAGCAGCCCAGCCTTGGCCCGGTCCAAATTCGCAGCCAGGCCTGTGATGGCGATGATGTCAGACTGCAGTTCAGGTGCCGGGACGTGAATATTCACCTGTGCGGAGACGGGGACAGGCCTGATGCACGTGCAGGACAGACACGTGTCTATCTGGTCCCCACCAGCGGGGAGCCTGGGAGCCGTGATCAGCTGTCCACCTGTCCCTTTGGCCAGGGACACAACTGCAGGCTCAGGACAAGGCGGGTGGGACGTGAAGCCCCACTCCGAGGGCTGACCTCCTGACCTGGGGGGCACCCCCCCGACACCTGGTCTCCAGGGAAAGGACCCGCCAACAGCTGTACCTCAAACTCGTCCATCATCTTGCGGATCCCGCTTCCCTTCTGCCCGATGATGTACCGGTGAAGGTCAAAAGGCACCTCCACTTCAATGGTGACGGGAACCAGCGCCTGCAGGGCAGGGGGTGAGGTTAGGCCTGAGAGCGAAGAGCAGAGGGACCCTGTGGGCTCAGCAACAGGTCTTCATGGAGCACAGGGGACGAGCCTGTGACAATCGAACCTTCTGTGCCATTCCACTCGGACTGAGAATGCTGCCTAGACCTTTGACTCAACAGAGGACACGGAAAAAGGATGTGGAATGCAGTCTTCAGGTCAATGCTGGCAGAGCAAACAGACCCGGGCCTGTGCTCAACGCGGCAGCCCCTTGCAGAAGCAAAGCAGCACAACTCCAGGGAGAGGCATCAGGGGCCCACAGAGGAGGGGAGTGGGGCTCACACAGAGGCTCGCCCTGATCCCAGCCTCGCTGAGACCCTAGAGTGGGTCAGAGCAATGGGACACCACCCGGGACCACAGACTCCACTATCCCGACTGCAGCCCCGACCGTGCCCTTTACCTCGGCAAGCTGCTTGCCCCACTTGACCCGTGATACGACAGAACCCGTTCTGTCCACTGAGGTGGCGCTCAGCAATTACTCATCCTTGTGAGCCCCGGCAGCTGCACACCACGGAGGGTGAGTCCGAGCCCCGCCAGCTCCGCGCCCGTCCTTGGCCCGGGCCTGCAGCCCTGCTCCTGGGCTGTGACCCAGTCCAGCACCTTCCGCAGTGCGAGCCGAGGTGCTTGGGCTCAAGTGACTAGAGCCGCTCTCCCTCCCCGCCCCCACCCCGGTGCCTGCTGATGGGCCCCCAGGGACGTGGGAGTGGTGGTGGGGTTCTGAACGCACCTCGAGGGCTTCCTTGGCGGCCTCACACTTCTCCTTCCGGCCGGAGATGACGATGATGTCGCACCTCCTGGGGGAGCCGGGCTCGGCCTCCTTGCCATCCCTCCCCTCCCCCGCGTCGTCACCATTCTCCTGGACAGCAGGCTCCACACTGTGCACTAGGGACAGGGAAGGGGCAGCTCAAGCTGCTGAGCGCCCAGGCCCAGGCCATCCTACGGGCCACCGCACGACGCTCGTCCCTGTCCAGACCCATACACTGGTCCAGCGCCTACGGGGGGTGCTGGTGGGGAGGGAAGAGTCCTGCCTGACTCCGGGAGGACGCTGGCTGGCTGGGGGAGGAGACAGACCTGCGGGAGGGGCGCGGAGCAGGGCCCACTGCGCCTGAGAGGGAAGGAGACCAGTGCCCGGATGGTCATGACAACCCAAGTGACCCGTGCTGGGCGGAGGCAGCCAGGAGGGGCTGGAGAAGATGGCCGGGGAGGGGCCAGCTTCTTGTGCCAGGAAGCCAGCAAATCCCAGAGCACTGGGGGGCACGGGAGCCGGCGGCGTGGCTCCCCTGGCCCCTCTAGGATCTGGGCGTGGCCGAAATAAACAACACGACATTCGTGGAGCGAGACAGAACCCAGGAGTGAATGAGCACACAGACACAACGGCCTAAAGCAATCACGACCCTGGACTGAGCTGGGGAAAGGTGTGGGCTCGGCAGGACACTTTTAAGATCAGCAGAACCTGCATGTGGACGACGAACTAGGCCGCAGTATCACGTAACACTGGATCTTCTGAGTCTGGTGAGTGATAGAAGAGAATGCTCTCATCCTTACGAAGAAGCCACTACAGGTAAAGGGTGGGTCTCAAGATTACATTTAAAAAACTCAGAAAAAACAAGCGTGCCTGTGTGTAAGGGAGGGGGGTCAATCTGGATGTATCTTTACACCATCCTGTGTAATCTTTCTTTAATGTGAAGTTTCAAAATGAGGAAGTAAACATTCAAGTGTGAAACATAAATGTGACAAATACGATTTAACTCGTTTCTACTCAAAACAGCCCATCTTCTCAGGAAACTAGGAGCTTCAACAGCCATGACAAGCTCCGTAGAGGACAGAGGACAGAGCAATGGGAGTGCACCCTGCAGGCCACAGGGTTGCCACCAGACCCAATGGGTCAACAGGAAGGAGATGGGCAAGCAAGGAGGACACGGGATTTACAAAGTTGGGTCTGAGACACCAGCTAGATCTGTATCCCGCAGGTCACCTCCCTGACCACCGATCGCCCTGCCCTGCCCTGTCCCGTCCCCGGGGGCACAAGCACAACCAGGTGACAGGCAGGACACCTGGAGCTGAAGGGCCGTCCCATGAGGGCAGCCAGCCATTCAGACGGTGCCCTCCGGCCGGTCAGTGGCTGCCTCATGAGAGGGGTGCTGGCAACGGGGAGGAGGTGCTGCCGGGACGGAGCCCAGCACACGTGGCACACAGAGGGCCCGGAAAAAGCGGCAGGCCTGCACTCAGGGCTCCCCACTGCACAGGAGGCTGCAGGTGCTCTGCTCTCCCCTGGCTTGGTCACCGGCAGCTGTGAACCTCTAGGAGATCTGAAGGGCACCTCACCACCCTGGAGCAACTAACACAGCCCACCTCTGAGAAACCAGGGAGTGACCCTGAACCTCTGGAAGCCCCCAGGACAGCCGACCGTACTGGCAGTGCACCCGCGCAGGAGCCCCAGGAAGGGAGGAGCTTCACCAGGACAGCCAACAGCCGCCACCACCTACCCTAGGCTGGGACCACACACACACACACACACACACACACACACACACACACACCACCACACACACCCACACCCTCCGCTTCGCAAGCACAGGGCTCACCGCAAGGACTCACCTGGGTTCTCTTCTCTGTCTGGGAATTTAATCTGAACGTTATAGTCCCGAGTAATCTGTTGGATTTTGGAACCTTTGGGGCCCATGACCGATCGATGGAATTTCTGGGGTATGGCGCATTCTATGGTCACCTGGGCTTCCTGTGGGGAGACAGAGCAAAAAGAAAATAACCGGCAAAGGTTAGTTGCTTAGGGTCAAATTCACATCCATCGCTTTCGTTTCCGTCCCCCTATAGCCGCTTCCCAGCATATGGACAGCCTGCGGTGCAGGGCAGGGCCAAAGGGGAGGCCTCTTTCTGAAGCGCTTCCCAAAAAGCGTACCGCCCAGAACTAGAACGTAACATCTCACTGCTCTGCAGACAAAGGAGGGCCTCTCCCCCACCGCACTGCAGGAGGTGCTGTTAGGAGCCATCCCTCAAGGGATGACATTTGGAGGCTGGGCTGGTCCACAAGGAGGGTGAGGTTCTAAAGGCTGGTTCAGAAACCCCACACGTTTTCAGAGGACCTCTCCCCTTGGGAGGAGCAGGGGGAGGCCGGTCCTTGTGGGATGCCCACCCACCATCAGGAAGGAGGCTGAACACCAGACCCCTGGCGCTGCCGAGGGAGCGTCCACCCGCCTTGGGGCCTGGAACCCTGCCGAGCCTCCCGGGCGCCCACCAGGTCCTCGATGATCTCCTGGATGCGCTTCTTGGCTGCCTCCACGCAGTCCTTGGCCCCCTTGAGGGTGACCTTGTCGCTCTGCGTGCCGGAGCGTGGGAAGCTAACCATCACGCCGCCGTACTCCTCAGCGATCTCGCGCAGAACCTGGCCTCTCCGGATGACAAAGTGACGGTGGTGCTTGGGGTCCACCAGCATGTAGTCTTCAACCACGTTGTCCTGCGGCGTTGCGAGAAGGGCGCAGTGTGACCCGCCCTGCTGAGCGCGCCGGGACCCCAGGGCCCCCAGCCAGGGCCCGTCCCCCACCAGGCCTCACCAGGCTCCGGATCAGGGCCTCCAGCTCCTTCTGGGCCTCCCTGACGGCGCCCTCCTTCCCTATGATGGTGATCAGGTCCTGGTCCCTGTCCTCAGCCGCCGGGAAGATGACGCGGGCCCCGGTGCTGTCACGCACCTTGCGGATGTTGCCGCCCCCTTTGCCGATGAGGAACTTGTGATACTCCGGCTTGGCGCGGATGTCGACAGTGAAACTCTTGGTTTGCTGCAGAAACCAACCCCACGTTTGTTGGCCTGAGCCACCTGCCTGGGCCCTAGAGCAGGTGACGAAGAGGGCCTAGGGGTTGGCACTGTGAGGGGGAGTTCTCCTCACAGTGTCACCAATGTCCCTCCAAAGGGGGCTACTCAAACCTCAGCAAGCACGTGGACAGACACCCGGACAACATGGTACTCGCATTTCCTCCCCTCCACGATCAGAGACACCAAGGTGGGGACAGCACTCAGCCTAGAGCCCCAGGCCTGCCACTGACCAGCAATGACCAAGCTTCTGCGAGCTGCTCTCTATCTCCATCTGCAAAGGGGACGTGGGCTGGGGGGACTGCACCCGCACAACAGGAAGCCCATGGCACGCCGGGAGCCTCTCCCAGCCCGGGCACCCACACTGCTCCCGACGCCAGTGGACGGCGCCCTGTCCAGTCCTCACTCCCTAGGGCTCCAGGTGACCTACGCACCACCAGCTGCAACCTCCAACTCGGAGACGGCCAAGCCAACCAAGGCCCACATCTGACACCACGAAAGGCCCTGGCCTGGCGACCTCGCTGAGATGCCGGTTCCTCTGGCAGAAGCGCCAGGAGGATGTGAGGGGGACACACCCCCAGGCAGACAAGCCCATGCCGGGCAACCACTCTCCTTTCTCGTCATGAAACCCGGCCCCCAAGCTAATCGGTGAACAGCCTAAGTCTGTTAAGTGCCGGTTTCGCAAAACACCACTGAGAATCCTCAATTTTTCAGACAGACACTCGCAAATAGCAGCATTCTAAAAGCTAACGAGTTAGCTGAGCCCAGCCCAGCAACATGATACAGGATGAGACATCAAAAACAGGTGGGGTTCGCCCCGGAAACGCCAAAGTTGGCTAAACACCAAATCAATCTAATATCTGCACTAAAAAAAGAAAAACCAGGTGATCATGTCAACAGATCCTACAATACACCCATTCCTGAAAAAAACGCTCAGCACACTCGGAACAGAAGGGAACTTCCTCAGCTGCATAAAGAGCGACTGCCACAGACCCAGAGCACAGCTCACGTCCCGCACGGCGAAGGGCCGAGGGCTGCCCCGAGCCCACGCCAGGCGAGGCTGTCCGCTCACCACGGCTACTGAACAGCGCACGGGAGGTCCGAGCAACGTAGTAAATAAACAAGACACACAGGCGGTACAGGGCAAAAAGAAAAAGAACTGCACGTTCACAGATGGTGTGTTTCACCTGTAAAACTCACAAGAATCCACAAAAAAAGGTACTGTCACTGATAAGTGAGCTGTAGGCCAGACGCACCAGATAAGGCCAATATGCAAAACTCAAAGAGCTTCTACACGCGGCAGCAACTGGAGAGCGAAGTGCCAATCGCGTAAAAGCCATTTACAGTAAAAACGAACCAAAGTCAAAACAGACACAACCTCACAAAACGTGAACAAGACCTTCACGCTAAAAACCACAAAACACCAATGAAAAATCAGAGTTTAAAAATTGAATCGATGTGGACTGGAAGATTCAAAACTGCCGAGACAACAATCCTCCCTGCTTTGATCTTCAGCTCCAACATGACCCTAATCAAAATCCAAGCAGGACTTCGCTCTAGAAATTGACAAGCTGGCTCCAAAATGCATATGGAAAGGCGAAGGGTCTAGAAGAGACAGAGCAGTTTAAAAAGCACGAAGCTGAAGGCCTCCCGAGACGTCCCACAAAGCGGGCCGTCCACTGCAGTGCTGCTGAAACGGAGCCAAGTCCACAAACAGAGCGGCACCTGGGATTTTAACAAAAGGGCAAAGGCGACTGAGTCAACAGAGAACCTTGGGAGGTGACAGTCAAAAGGTTTTTATTTGAGTGGCGGTCACATGAACATATGCTTGTCGAAACTCAGAGCTATACACTAAACTTTACTGTATGTAAATCATACTTGAGGGAAAAAGCCCCAAATAACAAGCCTAGCAGCACATTTTCTACACTGAATATGTAGGCATCCGAGTTGGAAAGGCCCTTCAGTGGGGGCAAGAATCAGAGACATACAGGTATATATAGGTGTTTGCTAACCTGCCACACAGAGAGGGTGTGTGGAGGCGCCCAGCGTGACAAGAGGACAGACACGGTGACCCTCCTGGGCGGTGCTCACCTTCTCCTCCGCCAGGTGCAGGAGCTGTTTCCGGGCCTTCTCCACGTCCGAGGAAGGGCCCCTGATGATCACGGTGTCACTTCCCGAACCCTCCACGGGGAAGTGGATGTGGACCCCACCGCACTCCTCCATGATGGAGCGGATGAGGCGGCCCTTGGTGCCGATGAGCGAGTTGTGCAGCTTGGCAGGGATGGAGACCTCCACCTCGGCTATGTTGGCCTGAAATGACACACAGCACGAGCGAGCCAGGTTTTTGTGTGGCGGGAAAGGGCAGACATGCCGCGGAGGGAAAGCCGTGACGTCACACAAGATGTCTCCCTCAGGCGCCTGCAGCAGAGGCAGGGCCGAGATGCCCGAGGACCAACCCTCCCAAGAGCCCCGTAAGCAAGGACCCTGCCTCTACTCAAGGCGGAGCACAGGGACTGGATCACCTCCCACGTGACACAGCGACAAGACGCCGGAGACAGGAAACAGGCCAAGCCTGGTCCCTGCCCCCGGCCAAGCCCCTGCATCAAGCATGCAGCCCTGACAGCCCAGGGAGAGAGCAGCCCCCAGCACTGCAAGCTCACGGGCTGAACGTGCAGGGAGACCAGCCGGGCCAGGGAAAGGACCGCCACAGACCCGGGACCAAGCACCGCTGTGATCCCACCCAACAAATCTAAAAAGCAAGTCCGAAAAGGAGCAAACTGTTTTAAAGTAACTTATCGAAGCTCAAAGATATTTATAGAAATGCAAAAATATCCAGCACCCACCAAAGTAAACTTCATAACATCTAGCATCCAATTAAAAAAAACAAACAAAAAAACCGGACATGCAAAGAAGTAGGAAAAAACAACCCATCACGAGGAATGAACAACGGAAAACAACCCAGAAATGACACAGAGGTTAGAGCCAGTGGGCCAAGGACACTAAAACAGGTATTTTCATCACTAGACTACACAGGTCAAAAAGCCAAAGGCAAGCTGAATGTGTCAAGCATAAAAACAAATGGCTGAAACTGAACTTGTAGAGGTGAAGACAATATATGAAAAGAGGAAAATATACTTGGTATAATCACAGATCAGACATTGCAAAAAACTAATGACCTTGAAGAGACTGTTGAAAGGAGGAAAAAAAGCACTCCTCCTCCCCAAGCAAATAAAAAGGCACTGGTGGACAGCAGGGCAAGGTCAAGCTGCCTAGCACCAGGTAATCTGAGTTTCCGGACGACAGAAAAAAAGTGAGAAATAACGACCCAAATATTTCCAAATCTGAAGACGACTCTAACCTCACATATCCAAGAAGCTCGATGAGAGCTTCAAACTCCAAAGAAACACGAATGAAATTACACCAGGACACATCGTAAGTTGCTAAAAGCTGGTGATATGATCATTAAACAGGCCAGAGGAGCAAGGATGACATCAGGTGTCTCGTCGGAAACCACGTTAAGTGAGAGACACTGAGGCAAAGCCTCGAGTGCTGAACGAAAGCCACCAACCTGAGGATGTGGGGCTGGTGGGGATGCGAGATGGTGCAGCCACTGTGGAAGACAGTCTGGTGTTTCTTACAAAACCAAATGTTACTCTTATGACACGATCCATCTTACTACTTACTACTAAGTAAAAGAAGCCAGTATGAAAAGGCTACATGCTATTCCAACTATTTGACATTCTGGAAAAGGCAAACTATGGGGCCACTGAAAAGACTGGTAGTTGTCACGGTTTGGAGGGAGGGAGGGATGAACAGCTAGAGCGAGGAGGATATGTTGACGTGGGTATATTTTCTTATTAAGATGCATGTAGGGTTTACGGTATGTCGACAAAACACAGTGGCGGGCGCAGGGCTGGAGGCCCACTGTTCTCAGGTCCTTACACTGGTTTCAAGCAGCATCAAGTCACCTGAAGGCAGGCTGTGGGAAGTTGAAGATGTGTATACCAAACACCCTAAAGCAACCACTAAAATAAAACAGAGGTACACCCAATAGACCAAAAAAGGAGGTTAAAAGGAATCATAAAAACGTCTAACCCAAAAGAAGGCAGAAAAGAGAACAAAGTAGATGGGACAAAGCGAAACAAACAGCAAGACAGTAGGTTTAAATCCAAGTGCTCTACGTAAAATAATCACACTGAGGGGGCCAGGGGCTGGGGAGAGGGAAGGAAGAGCTGTTATTTGGTGGGGACAGAGTCTCCGTTTGGGAAGATGAAACCGTTCTGGAGGTGGTGGTGGTGACGGCTGCACAACAGTATGAATGGCCTTAGTGCCACTGAACTGGACTGGACATTTAAAAGTGGTTAGGATGCTGAATTTTGTTTTTCAAACTTCACAATTTTAAAAATGGAAAAATTATAGTCACATTAAATGTAATTTAATTAACTTACTAAGTGTATGTAATAAAACTTGCCATACATACCACAGAAACATACATAATTACTAATGTGATTAAAACGTAAACACTTTTATTTAAAAGGCAGAGATTGTCAGACTGAATAAAAAAGCAAGCTGCCTAAAAGAATCTCACTTTGATAAGAGAAAAAGTAGATTTCAGAGAAAAGAATATTACGAGGGTTAAAAGGAGATCATTCTACAATGCTGCAAATTACGTATACTAGGAATGAGAAAGATGACATTACCAGAGACAGGAAAGAGATAATACGTGAACATTAAGAAAATTTTTACACTAGTTAACTTGACAACTTAGATAAAAGAGGAAACCCCTTGAAAGACACAAACTACAAAGCTCACACAAGAAGGAACGTGATCTCCTGTGATGAAGCGTCACCCGGCAGTGAAAAGCAGCACTGACACATGTGACAACGTGGTGAATCTGGAAGGACCTGTGGTCTGAGAACAGCGAGGCCTGCGTGCGGGCGGAGGCGCCACGGTTCCCCTCACACAGTGAAGCAGGAAACTCACCCCAACCCACGGCGGCGCAGAGACCAGGGTGGATGGGGGGGCGCCAGGAGCCCAGTGGGGCAGAGGCGGGAGTGAAGGGGGATGAGGGTATTTCGGGGTGACGGTGTGCGCTATCTGGATCGTGGAGGTGACTCCAGCGGTCAAAACTTACACTGCACACTTTAAACACATGCAGTCTCTTGCCTGTTAATTTTTCAAAAAATTGAAAAAAAAAAAAAAAAAAAAAAAGTAACACCTTCAGAATGGGACGATTTCCAAGCACCTGAGTGGGACAAGCGGCAGGCATCTCTTGGTGGCCCACCCGGCCCTGCGCCCCAGGCCCCAGGCTAGAGCACCCCGCCACACAGCGTCCCGTTACCAGGTCTTTCTGGATGGACAGGATGCGGCTCCGGGCGGCCTCGCAGTTGGCTCGCTTGCCTGTGATGATGATGGTCTCCGAGTTGCTGTTCTCTGCAGGAAGGTCGATCTTGGTGTTGCTTTCCTCCCGGATCTACAAGGAGCGAGGGGACCGTGAGGGGCTGACTTCCCAGGGCTGGGCAGCAAGGCTCCCTTCTTCAGCTCTAAAGCCAGAACAGCGCAGGGCTATGGGGGCAGGGGGGGCAGAGCCAAGATTCGGGAGACACGCCGGCCGGTCACCTTTTTAATGTTTGCACCTCCTTTCCCAATGATGTTCTTATGAAACTGTTTGAAGATCGGAACAGAAATTGAATAGCTATTTTCCACCTAAAAAACACAAAAGATGGTACAATTAACCGTCGTACTACAGATTGACTTGTCCTTCTTGTGCCTGAAGGTGGGACGGAATGACAGGATTCTGCGACCTACTTCTCTCCCCACCTGACCTCCAGAGATTTGTCACAGGAAAGGTGAGACAACTTATCCGACAACTGACCAACCGGGCGTGCCAGTCAGCTACCGCAAAGTCCCTCCCGGGAAGAGTGGCCCGCGAGAGTGCCTATGATCTGTTACACACGTGTTCTACAATCCAGAAGTGCCTGGACACACACCAGCTCTTTGGTGTCATAGCCAGGAGCAGAGCTGCCTGAGGGTGGGCAGAGGCCGGGATGCAAGGCCTAGGAGAGAGCTCAAAATGCCCATGAGGGCAGCAATTCCCACCCTCCAGGGCAGCGCTGGGAAGCCCTCCCCATCACCCCTCTGAGGAGGTCAAGTCCAAGCCCCCGAGAACCCCTGGAAAGCACGGGGCACCTGCAGCCCTCCCACCAACCGCCCTCAGCACTTTCCAAACTGCCTCTTCGCATTCCAAGTTTTGAGGAAGATAACAAATCAATACGTGACTCCTCAGGCTACGTGTGTAACCCTCTCTTCTCCTTACTGGATGGGAGAACTTCTCTGCCTAGGTATCCGAAGACCCCTCAAGAAACAAAGCAGGGACTTCCCTGGTGACGCAGTGGCTAAGAATCCGCCTCCCAACGCAGGGGACACGGGTTTGGGCCCTGGTCCGGGAAGATCCCACATGCTGCGAAGCAACTAAGCCCCTGTGCCACGACTTCTGAGCCTACGCTCTAGAGCCTGCAGGCCACAGCTACTGAGCCCACGTGCTGCAACGACTGGAGCCCACGTGCCTAGAGCCCGTGCTGTGCAACAGGAGAAGCCACCGCAGTGAGAAGCCCGCGCGCCGCGACGAAGAGGAGCCCCCCCCGCCGCAACCAGAGAAAGCCCGTGGGCAGTAACGAGGACCCAACACAGCCAAAAATAAGTAAATAAATAAATTTATGAAAAGAAACAAAGTAACTCTGCACAGGAAAAGGATTTCTGCTGCTCTAAATACCGTGAGGTGGGGGGGCTGCCCCAGTGCCCGAGCGTGCTCCCCGAAGCAGGGGTTCTGGGGAACAGCCCCAGCCCCCTACCACCCTCGACACTGTCGCACAGCAAAGCATGGAAGCGCGCCCTCACCAGATCTGCCGCCACCTTCTGCATGTACTTCGTGCATTTCTCCACCTCATTCTTGGGCCCTCTAAGCTGGACAATATCGCTTTTCTGTGCTGGGTCTGGAAAGTTGATGATGACCTAGAACAAATCATCAGGAGACCAAGTTTGATTATTAGCGAGGACTGGATTCCAAAATACTGAATCAAGAATGTCTTTGGGAAACCTTTACCTCTGGGAATTTGTCCCGAATTTCACGGATCCGTTCACCCTTCTGCCCAATGATTGTGCGATGAAATCTCTGCTCAATGATTAGATCCTTGGTACGCTCGTTTTCCTAAAAATACAACTGAGCACAGTGAGGGGCGCCCAGGTGCACCCCTGCAGCACTGCCAGGCACCAGCGGCTGGCAGGGAGCACCCCTCGCAGAGCACCTGCCCTCTCCAGCAATGCCCACACTGCACGTTACTCTGGTTGTGTGTTATTCTCCTGAACAAAGCACAACGAGAAAACGGAGTGTAGGACCCTTCACCCAGAAGTGCTACTGCAGCAGCTCATCCAGCAATTCTACTTAACGGGCGGGCTGCGAGGCTTCGCCCTCTGCACAGCCCTCCTGAACACTGCGTGGCCCGGACCGCGTCCCTGTGCGGACGATTAAGGAAGAGTGGCTCAACACAGGGCGCTGAACCCGTGTGGCTCTCACCCTCCTCCAGAGGTCCTATCAAAACGTGGGAAGTACAAGAAAACGAGCAGAGCTGGAACACAGAGACAAACACTAACAGCCAAGCAGACGCTTCAAACAATTCTGGGAGGTTCTGGATCAGACTGGCATCAGGGTGACAGAGAAACAAGGGTTCAGCAACCCAGTACCAGGATAAGGCACCCCAGAGCAAGGATATATCTGTCTGCATTTGACTCAGAAAACCAAGAAACGTGTGTGAGGGCTGGTGGCTTAGTCTCTGGGATGGGGAACAAGGCACCACCCCGACGCTGGCTGTGCAGATAACCACACAGCCGTGCTTCTTGACCTTGGCTGCACACGAGAACCACCTCCAGAGAAGTCATCACTGCAGCTGGGACTCTGGGGTCTGGCCAAGGCTGAGCACCCAGAGCCCTAGCACCTCCCTAGCACTACATGGGGCCCTGGGGATGGGGGGGAATGAAGGAAACTCGGTACCAGCAAGTCACACCCGCACCGGCCACCCTCTAGGACGGCACAGGAGGAAGGTGCTGCCACACAGCCCCAGCCCCAGCCGCGGGCTCACCATGCGGGAGGCGAGCTCCAGCAGCTCGCGCTTGGCCTGCTGCACGCCCTGCGGGTCCCCCTCGATGCGGATCAGGTTGCTCTTCTCGCTGTCGGGAGGGATGCGCACAGACACCTTGTACTGGTCTTTGATTCTGTTTACTGAAGAACACAAAAGGACACGCGCAACTGGATGCAGAATCTACCTTGCGCCACCAATGACTCACAATGTGGCAGGACAGGGCTAGAGCCCTCCCCAAAGCTAACCACTCATCCCATAAGCAAAAACTCCACAGCAAGACCTTCCATGTTCGACAAGGAGCCAGGTATGGACCACAGGCTGGCACCTCCCTGAGAACTTCCAGTGTCCTACGGCGAGGGCCACTCGGTGCCTGAGATACAGCTGGTCTGGGCATGGCCAGCGCATTTCTAATGTGGAGACAGACAACTACTGTTCAAGTAAAAAAAAATTACTCTCAAGAATATAATAAAAATAAGAAGCCATTAAAATCCAGAAGCTCCCACATTACCTGAAGATAAAAGCACCCCCATCGACCACCTTGGAGCCCATGGAGGCCATGCTGTCTAAGGAGACTCCATCGTCAGCTCAGCTCCAGCCTGAGCACTTCACTGTCTTTGCAAAACCAGTGGAGTTGTTGACAACCCTCCCCTGTCACCTTCTCTAGACAGAGATCCAGGCTCCCACACCCTGGGGAAGCCTCATCACCAGGAAATGGGGTCGGCATTTTGCCCACCATGTAGTAAAGGGGAACCAAGCTCCTTAGAGGGTCGCCAAGGAGGGATCTGAGCAAACACGGACACAGCCATGAGCCGACCCGCTCGGGGGCTGCTGTTCCAGGGCAGAACCACACGGGACAAGAGCCAAGGACACAGAAGCTGGGTGGCAGATTTTAGATGAAAGAAAACGAAGGTGAGAAACTGAACCAGAAGAGAACGGAACAGACACAATTCTCTGAACAATGCAAAGTGGCTCTGCACTTCCCAGGGAGCAGAAACCAGAAATTAACATCAGAACTGCACTTCTTTACATTTTCTGTTTAAGAAAACACTGCAGTTAAACAAAACAAAAAACAAAAGCAAATTTATGGTGTGTGCAAATTTACGGCTCAAGCAGCACTGACTGGTGTCACTCCCTGTGGGCGTCTGCCCGTTGTTTAAAACGCTCCAGAACTCACAACTGACACCAACTAAAGCAGCAGCAACTAACTAGCTTACATTTACCCTGAACAAAGAATGGACTGCACAGGGCAAAACCCAACAGGGCAGGCACACGGAGGTGTCCTACCTATACTGGCGGGGGGTGCCCGCTACCTCACCTCCACCAAAGGTCACACACAGGGGACAGAGCTGTTCTCAGGACTGGTGAGCACCGTGATGCCTAGAACGGCACTGAAGTTAAACTGAGCAAAGCAGTGGATTTCAAAACACATCCGACATCTGCGGATTCAAGCGGAGCGCTCACTCGGCACGTTCCAACTTGAGCCGGTTCAGTCCGCGGCTGAGCCTGGGCTGGCCAGCCCAGCAGGGGCGTGGTCAGGGGCGCACGTGAGGATGGCGGATGGCAGACCCCACCCCAGCAGGTCTGGCTGAACTGTGAGGACACGGCCCCCTGCATGCCTTCACGACCAGGCTCATCACGTTCACCTCTAGGCCCATCAGCTCCAG
Organism: Orcinus orca; assembly: GCF_937001465.1. Taxonomy (NCBI): domain Eukaryota; kingdom Metazoa; phylum Chordata; class Mammalia; order Artiodactyla; family Delphinidae; genus Orcinus; species Orcinus orca. The sequence goes on from NC_064565.1 coordinate 120,266,195, forward strand.
GCCAACCTCGGCCCTGGGGGAGGCCCCAGCTAGGAGTCTAGGCCGCCCTCCCGCTGGCGCTCTGCTGAGGACGCCCCACCTGCCCTCTGCGTGCTGCCCCCACTCACTGTTGGCCCCGCTCTTCCCGATGAGGTGTCTGTGGAACTTGTGGTCGATGTTGATCTCCACGTAGTCCATCCGGTTAATCTGCGGGAGAAGCACAGAGCAGGACACTGGAGACCAGAGTCCAGGACCTGGGCCCAGATCCGCAGACACACAGCCAGAACCAAGGCCCGGGAGCTGGCAGCGGCCGCCCTCTCTTCCCACTCAGCTTCAGGGTCTGCGGCAGGATCGTCCTACAGGCCTCTCGCAAGACCCTCTTCCACAGTAAGGTTTCGTCTACCCACGGCTCTCCCGGACTTCGGCCAGATTCCAGCTGTTTCAGAACTCGCCACTTGCCGACTGGGCCCCCCTCCCACGCCTCCAGGGCCCCCACGTGAGGTCTGACTGGCAAGTGACAGGATTATGCCCTATGCCCACTCGGCCAGCACCCGGGGCACCTTACCAAGTCCTTGACCATGGCTTCGATCTGTTCCTGGGCCACGTTTACATCCTCTGTGGGGCCTTCCAGGGTGATCCTGTCCTCGCCCTCCGTGAACTCGATGTGGACCTACCGCACCAAAACAAGAGTCGGCCCACCGGGATGGCACGGCCACAGCAACCTCCTATGCGAGCCTGGGCTGCTCTCCCGGGGCAGCAGCCGATCCACAGACACCAGGAGAAGTTGGAAAGGCGGTCTGGGGATGACCACGGTTTTGGTACTAAACACTGTGTGGGAACCGCAAAGGCCTCCCCACTGTGCGCCACCAAAACCACTGGCATGGAGCACATCAACACCTCACTGCTCACGCCCCCCCCCCCCCCCGTGTGCGAGGGGGGGTGAGACAGACGACAACGGGGGTGAAACGTCACCACCACTGCCCCCCGACCCCACCCGGCCCAACACACCAGGTGAGAAACAACGCACGGGGAGGGCAACCCGGGAGGCCGGCGCCACAGAGCCAGCCCCACCGTGGGAACCAGGACTCTGAACAGAACAGGAACGAAATACGACGCACGCGTTCTCTGCCAAGGTTACCGGACCTACTGCCGCCCGAAGGACAGAGACGCGGAGGGCAGAAAGGCCCACAGACTCCACCTCCACACGAATCGTATACAAGTTCTGCTCCACGAAATTCTCAGATGTAACTACTCACAGGTTACGACACCGTAGCAACTAAATGAGGTATTTCTTGAGATATTCAATAGACTTAGCAATACACTCTTCCCCTGGTTAAAAAGACCCAAAGACGTGACACAGGTATTTGAAAAAACGTATTCTGCTCACCCCTGGCTAACCACGGAGCAGCTGACTGTCACCCACAACAACTGATCTTTAAAACGGGTGCCCCGGTCTTCAAAGGCACCCCCACCGCCACAGGACAAAAGCAATGTCAGCAATGGGATGACGAAGATCAACTCAACACAGCAGACAACGATTCCTTACCTTTGGCATCTGCTGAGTGATTTTGGCCAGGTTCTGCCCTTTCTTGCCAATGATGAAACGGTGAAGCCAGGAAGGAGCAGAGACGGAGGAGACCGTAAAACTGTTGGCCTAGGAAAACCAGGAAACAAACCCGTGGGTCTGCAGAGTCCAGGTTTCGTGAACACCAAGCCAGGTGGCTCACCAGGGCTCAGAGACAGGTGAGTGCTGCCCTCCCCTGACACGGTCCCAGGAAACGCTCATCGGAGTCTCCCCACAGTGAGCAGTTACCTTGGCATAGACTTCAGTCAACGCCTGCCCCAGCTTTTCAGGCTCGCCTCGGAGGATCACAGTCTCTGAGGTGCTGTCTGAAGGAGGGATCTCCACAGAGACTCCAGTTCTTTCCAGGATCTCCTGCAGGGAATTGCCCTTGGGCCCGATGACATACTTGTGCTGGGATTTCCTCACCTCCACTGCGATGGTCGTGGTCCTCTTTTTCTAAGTAAGAGCGCCGTGAGGGTGTCAGAGGGAAGGGCCGGGAGCAGGACACGGGGCCCCGACTACAGCAAGTGAGCCCCGAATAGTGAAGACGATGACCAGCCAATCCCCAGAAACTCCACTAATCAAGGACTGGGCTTTCTCCTCAAAAGAATTACTGCAGAATTTAAGTCAAGCCCAGAGTAATCATTGCAACTAGCTAGGAAGAAACAAAAACACCCCGTCCTCTCCCCAAATAAAGGAACCAGCGTCAGACCTCAAAGCCCACCGACTCAGGCTAACAGCTCACCCAAAGGCCTGATCAGCTCTGAGCGACACGTGCCCAGGGGCACACAGGGCAGGGGGAGCTCGGGTGGGAATCCGTGGGGACAGCCGCCCAGCAGAGCCTGGCCCACTGCCTCACAGCTACGGGGAGGCGCAGGCGCCCCCTTCTAACTGTGGCGACTGGAGCTGTCCAGGCCTCGAAGGCTACAGGGCAGGGCTGGGCTGCTCTCTGCCCCCCTCCTGACTGCTACCTTCTCCTCGTAAACCTTCTTGACGCGAGCCACAGCCTGAGCCAGTTGCTCCTTCTCCCCCGTGAAGACGATCTCGGTCCGGTTGACGCTGGGCGGGGGTATGTTGATGCGTGTCCCCGTCTCCTGCATGATCTCGCTGACCAGCCGGTTGTACGGCCCCGCGATGAAGGGGTGGAACGCCTTCTCTACTTCCAGCCTCTCCACAGCACGTTTGTCCTGAGAGGGAGGACGGAAACCATGAGGGCACAGATCTGGGCCTCCCGGTGGTTGGGGCAAGGCCACCACGCACACCAGGCCCGTGGCTGGCCACACCTGCTCGGCGGAGATGAGCAGGACCTCGTGGCGAGCTTTCTCGATGCCCTCTTTGGTGCCGGTGATCCTGATCTGATTGCTGGCGTCATCTGGGCGTGGGATCTGGATTTTGGTTGCAGTTTTTAGCTCCAAGTCTTGCAGTTTCTCTCCATTTTTGCCAATAACAAAGCGATGGTGTTCTTTGGGAATGGCAACAGTTGCTGAGGCCTGTGGCAGGAAAAGAACCAAAAAAACAAAAACATTTGCAGGTTCCGCAAAAGCACGTTTTCCCACGACATTCTCCCTGGTTGGAACGCCACCTCTGCCTACTCTCACCTTGCCAGCCCCAACCCGTCCTTCAGAACAGTCTCGGGTTAAACATGGCCTGCATGGGGAAGCAGGACCAAGCCCCAGGCTTGAATGAGTTCAAACGTGACACAGACCCATGGTCCTGCGTCACCCCTTCAGCCATCACGATTATTCCTTCAGTGTCTTCTCAGCCCAGCTCTAAGCCATCACGAGGACAGGAATACTCAAGAATGGTACGTGCTTGCTTCCTAGCTCAGTGACTCCTCACACCACACTAGGACACAGCAGGAACGCAGGCACAGACTGACTAACCAGATGAATTGTTGTCTCTGGAGCACTATATGCTCTTGTCTTCAGACATAAGCCCTATATGTAGGAATAAACTCTTCTTGCTATCTCTTTTACAACCAGTTAAAATAGACAACCCAGTTGAGGAAAGAAAACGACAATAATCCAAATCCTCAAACTGCCAGAAATTAAGTAACTTTCTGAAGTCACAGGAAAATCTGGGAGGAAGACAGAGGTTTCCAGTCTTCCTAGATCTATACAGTCATCAACCAAGAGGATGTCAAAAAAAAGAAAAGGGCCAAGTGTTAAGGTTCCCACCACTAGTGCAGCAGGAAGTCACAGACCAGCCAGCTTCCCTCCTTCCCCAAAGGACACAGCTTCACAGCCAACTTTTCAACACTCACAACAGAAATGTTAAATTGTACCGCGGAGGCAATGAAAAAGGCCCTCACTTCCCAACTAGCACAGAAAGTAAGACCAGTGGCTTATAAATTATGAGCAAATGAGGTTTATTCTAAAAATGGTTCAATATTAGGAAATCCATTTCTATAAATCATCATATTGTTAGATCTAAGGAGAAAGATCAAATGATCGTCTCTATAAAATCAAAGTCCTTTCATGATAAAAATTTGCAAGAAAATAGAAATCAGTGGATGTATATTTTTTTAACATGACCAAATATACATGCACCCTCAGCCCCAGCGCTGTATTTGGCAGGAAAGCTTTGCTCATTAAGGCCGTGCACTGTCCACAGCCACTGCCAACCTCCACCGGAGTATTTCCCACGAGGGAGACACGAGAAAGCAGAGCCGACACGAGGCTGGAGAGGAAGAAGCACATGACTGCACACAGGGGAACCCTGGGGAAAACCACTACTTTACCCAACTCTTACTGTCCGTAAGAGGAAGAAAAAATTAGGATCCGGACTCAGCAGCTTTAACTCATACTGACAACACATGGTTAGAAGATGCGAAAGGCGGACCACTCATCTCAGCAGCTGGACCCAAAACACAGCAGGTGGAACGTGCGTCCCACAAGGCAGAGCACAGCCCTGGGTGATCTAACACCGCTCGGAGCAAAAAGCTGATGATCAAGCTTGAAGGGTAGAACAAAAGGGAATAGAATGGACAGGAAATCCTGAAAGAGAACAGTACAGGAGTGGTGGCAGTAACTGGACTAGATATTAAAATATAAAACCATTACTGATAAAACAGAGAACATGAGCACACGGAGAGACAGACCAACTCAAAATCTAGGAACAGACCCAAGTTAGCACGAAAATTTAGGACGTGATAAGAACTGCCACTCAAATCACTGCGGGGAAACTAAAATTGGTGTCAATGACTTGATAGCTGTATGGGGAAGGATGTTTCTGGATCTGTCTGTGGCACCATTCACACTAAATTCCAAACAGATCAGGACTTGAAATATAAGAACACCTTTACAAGCACCAGAGAAAATAAGAATAAACTTTCCTACGACCCAAAGTAAAAAGAAACTTTCCTAACAACAACTCAAAAAAACAAAAGATTAACGAATTTTGACTACATAAGAATGAAACTTTCACACAGCAAAACATACCAAGATCAAAACCCAGGTGGCAAACTGGGAACTGTATCTGTAACGTGTTACTGATGCAGGGTTTGAAGAGCCCCACTGCGTCGAGCAGGACGGGAACCTTTACCTGGACAGCAAAGGGCAGGAGACCAGTGCACAGGGGAAACGCAGATTAAAAGTATACGCAATTATCTTTCAGAGTCCAGAAAGTCCCAGTATCTGACGGCCCTGGCAAGGCTCTGAGAAAGCCAACGGGAGGACAAACGCACAGCACCTCAGGGGAGGGATCTGGCTGTGATGGCAAAATTACAGATGCAGATAACCTCTGACCCAGCCATCTCACTTCTAGGAAATCTCTCCCGAGATAACTGTGTAAAACAGGAAATAGCAGGTGCACAAGGTGTTTAACTGTGCATGATTTGTTAAGAGCAAAAGTCTGGAAGCCACCCAAGTGCCCATCAAGAGGAATGCCTGAAATCACAGCACACCCACAGAGCACTGCGCAGCTGTGTAAAGAAACGAGGAAAGCCACTACCTGCGCCTCGATGCAGACTGCTCCAGGATGCAGTGCAGGAAGAAACAAGGTGCAGAACAGAGTTCACAGCAAGGTAACCTTTTGCTTCTATTCTCAAACCAAACAATGGAAGAATACCCCAAAGACCAAGAATGGTCACCCAGCAGGGGAGAAAGCGGCCAAGAGGACCTCACAGGGCTCTGACTTTGCAATCATGGAATATTTAAGTACTTTTTAAAAACTGAAAATAAACTAAAAACAAACAAACCTAACTATATATCAAGATGATAGCATAACCTCAATACAGAGAGAATTACTTCAATGATTTTAAAACCCCACCATCTTTCACCATAATTAGAAGCATGTGTTTGAACTCATGCAACTTCCCACCATAAACATCCAGAACTCTTGGACCAACAACTGACTTCAGGTCTGTGGAAGGAGATGGCTAAGGTCAGTCTGTGTTACAAATAAGGAAGTGGTTCAAGATGAACAGTTATGTCAGAAGGTGCAGGGTGCCTCCCTGAAGGAGCTCCCGTGGGCCAGAGACAAGGCAATTTCTGCATAAAGAACTAATCAACACACCAGAAGTTCATAATGACACTGAGAAGACCCATGGACCCAAGATGCCAGAGTGCCAATGTGGTCTAAAAAACTAAGGGGAAAAGGATCAATTTTTTAAAAAAATAAATTTACTTATTTAATAAATTTATTTTTGGCTGCACTGGGTCTTCGTTGCTGTGTGCGGGCTTTCTCTAGTTGCAGCGAGGGGGGCTACTCTTCGTTGCGGTGCGCGGGCTTCTCACTGTGGTGGCTTCTCTTGTTGCGGAACATGGGCTCTAGGCGCGTGGGCTTCAGTAGCTGTGGCACGTGGGCTCAGGAGTTGTGGTTCCGGGGCTCTAGAGCACAGGCTCAGTAGCTGTGGCGCACTGGCTTAGTTGCTCCGTGACATGCGGGATCTTCCCAGACCAGGGCTCGAACCCACATCCCCTGCATTGGCAGGCGGATTCTTAACCACTGTGCCACAAGGGAAGCCCAGGATCAATGATTTATCCTGCACGTCCCACCCGGAAGTTCTTCATCAGAATACCAACTAATTCAGGAGGAGGGAGAGACTAGAAAGCCATCACTTGCAACCCCAAATGAATTCAGGCAGCGATAGCAATGGTTGATAGAACTATTAAGCAAAAGATTGGTCAGGAACTTTACCATGGATGGATTTGCTGAAGACACCTGAGTCTACGGATCAATCCTGGAATCAACACCAAGTACAGAAGCACTACCCACACGTTTTCTTGCCAAACATACAAGCTGAACATGAAAGCAATCGAGAGCCCCTAGATCTACCCTCCGATTTACAGGAATAACGATGGACAGTGGAACGAGCCAAACACCTGCTTGTCCCTCGAGAACAAATCAACGGCATTAAGGAGAGGAGAGGAAGGAGCTGCTGAGGAATGAACGAGCGGGAGCGGGCAAGTCTCATCCGGACACTGAGGAAAAATCCAACCAGGAAGGACGCCTTTGAGATGATGAGGGAAGACCATACACAGACTGGGTTGATGTGGGTATATTAAGAAGTTAACTTTATTAACTTTAGTAAGTGAGTTAACAGGATGTGGTTATATTTATGGGAGCCCACCGGGCTGTGCTCCCCTCCCCACTAAGCCCCCTGGGGCCCCTCTTGCGTCAGCTCCCCATCTTTGAACCACCACATCTAGAGCCAGCTCTCCCAAAAGCTCAGAGACTCAGCAACAGGTGGGAAGAACCCTCATTCCCACCTAAACCCATCTAAAGACCTGTCATACTACATTTTAATACGATCCTCTGCATTTATCTTGGCCTTTAAGTGATGCTACTTCGGGAGAAATGCATCACTGATTTACTCATTTATTACAATGGTTCCCAAATAAATTCCAAGTAACTGGTATCAGACTGCTAAGAACTATGGAATTCGTGATCTCCCAAGCCCGGGGCCTGGAAGTGTGTATTTAACAAGGCACGTACTCACTGACCCTCAGAGCCTGAAGTGGGAACTGCTGATCTACACATGCATGTCCTCACTCCACCAACTGGGCAAGCTCAGTTGCGTGTCTGAAGCTCTGGGACGCCCCTCTAACTTTCAGTTCATTCACCGCAAGAGCAGAAATGGGAGGTGCCCTAGTTCTATCACTGAGTTAGTGGTTTCACACTAAAAGTGCCAGGAGGCTCTGAATATTGCTGGCCTGCCTGCAAACTCTATGGCCCTGCCCACTGGTGGCAAGAGTCGGATCGGGTCTGAGCCGTGTCCGCAGTGCCTGGAGTGCCCCTTCTGGGGAGGACCGGCCGGGGAACACCCACCTGCGTCTGCAGTCTAGCAACAATGTCCTTCCGGGCTTTCATGACAGCATCCAGCTTCCCTGAAACCATGATGGACAGGCCCTGGTCTTTGGCAAGAGACAGCTCCAGGTGAGCGCCAGTCCTCTGCATGATCTCAAGGCAGATTTTTGCTTGTTCACCTTCTCCAAACTGGTTCATGTCCTTGTATTTCCTCTCCTCCAGGGGTACATGGAACACCTGCTCAGAAAAGGTCAAAAAGGTAAGGTTAAGAGACCAAGAAGAGAAGACAGGAGTGTCCAGAAACCGAACATACACAGTAAAGAACGTGAGTTTGTTCATTCACTAAGTATCACCCCTGCCTACTGCTCTAAGGCCCCAGAGGGCAGTTAAGAGACAAGTGGAAAGCGCCTAAGGGCAGGAGACTGTGAAGAAGTCCTAGTGAAGAAGACACCCCCTGCCCCGCCACCAACCAAGTACAAATGAAGGCAAGGGGCATCACATAACAGTAATGAGCAAGGTCAGTGAAGGAAACAAACTGGGAGGGGAGAAGGACCTGGCTGGCTATGCTGGGAGGGGCCAGAGCAGAGGAGCGGGAAGGGAGGAGACCTTCACAAAGGGGGCGGGGAGCATCTAGCACAGCGGGGGTCCACGAGGTAGGAGGGGGAGTGCTGGTCCCTCAGCCCACCCTGTGGGTGAGATGAGAAGACAACGGAGAGTGTGAAGGAGGACACATTCTGACTGAGGACTCGGGCTGAGCAGAGGCAAGGGTGGAAGCAGGGAACCAACAAGACTGTGGTTCAGGGCCTGAGCCACTATGTGGAACTTGGTGCATTTACAACATCAGGAGGCTGGGGGAACCAGACTACAGCCGGCGATGAGTCCTGGGCTTAGGGGGACTTCTCAGTGCGTGGGTGGTAGTCGACAACCATGACCCAACATCGACACACAGAGAGAGCACTGAGCCCGCCAACACCCCAGCTCCAGGGAGCAGAGACAGGCTAGCGGAGTCCCAAAAAATCAAGGGGAGAAAACTGATTCAAGACAGCGGGACAGCTGCTGACGCTGGTGACACGGAAGCCAAGGGCAGTTCCAGCAGCTGGAGCACAGACTGGACTGCAGTGGACTGAAAACATATGGGACCATCCATTCTGGGTGCTGGGGTACAGGGCAGCTGTGCTTCCCTAGAGCTCTGGGGGGTGGGGAGACCGACTTAATCCAAAGGCCTCCTCTCATGTCCAAAGCACTCTCACATCTGCATGTTCAAAAACCCTCCCGGGAATTCCCTGGCAGTCCAGTGGTTAGGGTCTCACACCTTCACCACCGAAGCCCGGGGTTTGATCCCCGGTCAGGCAACTAGGATCCAGAAAGCAGCGCGGCACAGCCGAAAGAAAACAAAAACAAAAACCTCCCATCAGACACCACTGCTTCCTACTTGGAGGGGCAGGTGAAAAAAGAATGGACTCTCTACCTGAGTGATGACGGAAGCCTTGATGGGCCGGATCTTGTTATTCCAGACGCCAGCAGGTTCCTGGGCATTTTCCAAGCAAGCTGCTTTCTCAGGGAGTGGGGGGAAGGCATCCTTGTAGGTTGGAGGGTCGCTCTCCTCCTCTGAATTTAAAGTGGCAACTGGACCGGCCAACATAGATTAAGAGGAAGCACACCACTTTCAGTGTTAGATGGAAAAACCACGAGGAGGGTTTCAACGTCAAAAAGAGAGAGCACTGACTGCTGACAGTTGACACTGACAACCCCCCACCTCTTCCCTCGGTCACAGGCAAGGGCCCCCGCCGCTCCGCAGGCCCAGCGCCCTCAAGTTCAGCCTGTCAACTGGAAGGGCCAGACTCTGATCCGGATGGCGCCCCTGCCCTACGCACAGCCTCCCCTGTGAGCCTCAGCTCAGACGCTGGATGCCCCACTGCTCCCCTAATGGGGTGAGCTCCTTGATGGAAGGCCTTGACACAGACTTTTCGGCCCTGAAGAGTCTTCCAATCCTGTATTCAAAAACAATCACGACCACGACAATGCCTGGCACATAGCCAGCTCTTAAATTTGCAGAACAAAATGCTGCTGCTGCCCAGCACTGCCAGCGAGAACCCCCCCGAGGTAAATTGCAGCTGATTTCCCACTGTAATGTACCATGTTGAAAGCATCGCGGGACCTGCCATCTCTGCCCCCCGCACTCCCAACGCAGGGAGCACAGGAGGAAATCAGGTCCCGGTGACCCCCTGCTCCACCCTCCACAGTGCCCCGACCGTTCACCACAGCTCCATGGAAGCAGGAGCCTGACTGTTTGGGTCACCCTAGGGTCCGGGGCTGAAAACAGTATTCGGCAATGGCAGGGCCCAAGAAAAACTACTGTGAACAGAGGTGCACGCAGAGCAGAGGGATGACCCTTGGAATTCCGACTCCAGGGTCGCGACTCTAGCCATGCAGCCGTGCTATCCTGGATGCCAAGACAGACTCCGTGTGACGAGCTGTTCCAGTCTGCCAGTGCCCGCTCCCCTCACCTAAACACGGGGGCGCAGACCCCACAGGGCTGTTGGGTCGTGTGGAAGCCCCAGGCAGCAGGCACTGAGAACCCAAGCGAACGGCAGTGTCTAGGTCTCCACTGCTGAGAGACAAGCCACTGAAACGTGGCGAGTGTGACGGATGAAACGCACTTGTAATTTTAATTAATTTAAACTTAAGAACTGATATTCAATTTAGTTATCGGAAAACTTTAAAGAATGTTTGGAACGACAAAGGGTAGAACAAGCTACTCTTTCAGCTACAAATTTTATAAAATCTAACTACAGATGAAGGGCTTTGGATGGAAACAGCATTCAAGTCAAGTTGTCCTGCAGTCATACACACACATCAGACTCTGAAGGGAAAGACAAGACTGTGAAGTATGAGCTAGAGACGCCGAAGCGACCGTCCTGCAGATGCCGCAGCTCGTGTACTGTCCCTCCTGGGCAGCACTGGTCCCCACTGGGGCTGGCTGCCTGGGCCAGTGCAGCGCCCGAGTCCCACCTTCATCCTCACAGCTATCTCCCGACAGAGCTCTGGGATGCTTCCCATCCCAGAGTCCAGTTCAACACAACTGGGCAATAGCGATTTTGGAGAAGAATCCTAATAATCACAAAGGCCAAATTCACTGGCTTTCCAGAAAGTTGTCCACATTTTAAATCTTACTGTAGGCGATCCATCCACCACTCCTGGCCAATTTCACCCCTCACACGAGGGTAGTGCAAAACGGAGCACACAGCACTGGTGGGTCCTGGCCCACCGCACAAGCACAGGGCTGAAAGGCACCTCTGGAGAGGCCACAGGCTCTCATGAGGATTGGAAAGAGCCGTGTCTTACGGTCAACAAGAACAGTGGGGAAGGGGCCGTCACCTTTGATTTGTTGCGGAACCAGTCCACTTCGGTGTTCAGCAAAGCTCTCTTGGGTCAGAACGGCGACGGAGCTCATGGTTGATCTCGGGAGTCCACACGATCCGGGTGAGCCACTGAAGCAGGGGGGTGAGTCAGAGAGGCAAGTCCGGCACAGACAGCTCGCAGCTACCTGATCCGTTCAGCTGAGAGTTTAAGCCCAGGGTTCACTCTGCTTCACCAGCAAGCAACACCTTATCTTCCTCACTTACAACTGCTGACATAAGGTGATTCCCAAACTCTCACCAAGTGATGAAAAGGAGAAACTCAAGCGGCGGGGGGGGGGGGGGGGGGGGGGCACCCTGGAAAACCTCCCCCCCGTTGCCCATAACAGAGCAGATGTAGGCTCCAGCTGAGAGGTTCAGGACCAGGACGTCCAGGGGCCACCCCTCTCTCCACCCACGGGGCCCCAATGGAACCCAATACATGTCTGACCCAGCCCCAGACACAGATCAACATCTGGATGGTTCTACTAACAACTATCTCAGTTATTTGGTTAATCTGTTATCCTCATGCCTCCTAATGCTTATAAAATGTATCATTTGACAGTAGCTGCAAAGAGCCACTGAAGAGCAGCCTCCCTTGCTCTGTGGCGACAGTGTAACAGCAAGAGGTAGGAGGGGTAGCAGTCTAAGTGCCTCTGGCGTGCGGTGACTGGTTGTTCTCCCACGTCCGGTCTCCCAGGTGTGGGAGGGGACTTGCAGCAGGTGGGACCAGGCCCAAGGGCACACAGTTCCTCAGTTCAGGGTAGGAACCCCGCAGTCTGCCTCCGGACCCCACTCCTGAGTGGCCGCAGTGCTCAGCGAGACTCTGGCTCTCAAAGCCACAGCTCCCTTATTTGGAAAAGGGGCTCACTCAGCACCGGCTGCCTCTCTCCAGCTCCAGGTGAGCCCCATGCTACTGCAAAGAGGAAGAACCCACTCTCTTCACACAATTCTGCACCAAGTGTCTTCTTGTGCCACCGTGGCAAAAAAGTATAAGAGGGTCAAGTAATTTATTAAGAGTGAGTTTCTTCATCATTTTTACAACACAGTAAGACCCCTCCCCAAGTTCAAGAAAATTAAACTCTGTATTTCTAAAGAAAAGCAAGATACAAATTCAGATACCCCGAGCAAACGTAATTCACATTTAAGGAAAAAAGATTAAAAATAGATGGAAACCAGATGACACATCTACCTGAAGTATACACACTGCTCCGTGCTGGGAGGTTAGCTACAGTGATTCTCTCTGAAGAACCATTAGGAACTTAAGGATAAAACATAATGGAAGAAGGCACGCACACAGCCCAGGGCCAGGAAGCCTTGAGACAAGACACACTTACCAGCGAAACGGTCAGTAGCCAGAAGGTCCGTCCTGAGGCCGCCTCTGTCAGCCTGCCAGCTTTTTCTAGTGTGGGACAAGGGGAGAGGGAGCAAGGAGAAAACCAGAGAAAAGTTACTTATCTGCATCCTACAACCCAGATCTGTTCACCTCTCAACCAGAAAAGGTCAAAGTATTACTTACACTTTGGCTACTAATACCAATATTAGGCAAATTGCTTGGGGGGAAAAAATGGAAGGAACCCTTTCACTAGGCCATTAGCTTCTTCTTTTTTTTAAAATTAATTTATTATTTATTTTTGGTTGCATTGGGTCTCTGTTGCTGTGCGCGGGCTTCTCATCGCAGTGGCTTCTCTTGTGGAGCACGGGCTCTAGGCGCACGAGCTTGGTAGTTGTGGCTCGCGGGCTCTAGACTGCAGGCTCACTGGTTGTGGCGCACGGGCTCGGTTCCTCCACAGCATGTGGGATCTTCCCGGACCAGAGCTCAAACCCGTGTTCCCTGCATTGGCAGGCGGACTCTTAACCACTGCGCCACCAAGGAAGCCCCTAGGCCATTAGCTTCAAACAAACATATTACGGTAAAACCTGAACCATCTGGAACTTCTAGAGGGCAACTTGCAACTTTTCCAGGGACCCAAGGGAATCCCGTAAGTGTATCCCTTTTACATGTAACCATTTTGAAGTAAAATTATCACAAAACTGATGTTTGTTCTGCTATGTGGCGAGTAATTTTTCCTGTATTCCTCTTATTAATCTATGCTGAGCCAGAAGAAAAAAGGTCTGCAACACTGTGTCATGATCTAGAACAGACTGTGGACCTTGGGGGCTCCAGAGCTTTTTAGGGTGACTGAGGGCTACTGTCCTTAAGAGTTCCCTGTGTATTTTGTAGTTACTTTGTTCTTCTTGCTGTTAGCCTATAAAAGTTCTTCGGTCCCTTCTAATCTACTGGGGATTTAGAGACCAGGCCATAAAATAGCAGGGCTGGAAAGGACCTTCAAAGGCCAGCTTGGAAGGACCAAGGAAAAGGGGTGGGTCACCTTGCCTTGGGGGACTTCAGGACAGTGAGGCTGCCAGGCAGGTTACCAGCCGCACCACGTGCGCTTGATGAGGGAGACATTATGACAGTGGTGAGGCATGGGCTAAAATGGGAGAATTCCCATCAGTAACAAGAATACTCTACCTCACTGGAGAGTAACACCCCCAAGTTCTTGCCCATAATACAAGCGTGGTTCAGGAGCTAGGAAGACGGTTCATGGCAGTCAGGGGTGCCTCAGTGGGGTCTCAAATGTCCCAGCTGGGGACATGAACCAGTGGTATAAAAAAAAAAAAAATCTCTCAATGTAGGGGCTTGAGTCACATGGGGGAAGTACTATGAGCCAGAGGCCAGACCCGCTCTGGGGCCCCAGTCCCACCAAACACACAAAGGCACCTGAGACCCAAGTGGAGAAGGTGGAGACAAACTGACCGAGACTATTTTATTTAAGAGTTTGCCTCCAACGCATTCTAATCGCAAGTCTCAGTGACTAAGGCAAGGAAGAAAGAAACCCTTTCCATTCAACCAGACTGTCAGAGTAGCACATCCACGCGTGGGTCCTGACGGGGTGGAAAAGGTGAGCCCGCCTCGGGGTTCCCAGTGTCCAGGGGGCCCACACTTAGCCCGTCTAGGAACAGGATGGCGGTGCTCCAGGTCAAAGCGCCAACGGGAAGCCAGGACCCAGGCATCTGCCCCGCTCTCCTGGCAACCCTTGACTGCTGACCTGCGACCTGAACAGCCTCCCACGCCAGGTGCCGACATCCCTTATCAAAACCCACTGACACCCACTCTCTAAGAAGCTGCATTCACCCACGTGACCACCATGACGCCCACACCATCTTCTCTGTGCTCCTAACTGACCAGTCCTCTTGCTTTCTTGGACAGGCAAGTCTTCAGTGCCCAGTGACAGCTACGAGGTAAGCCCGCGCAGTGCAGCCACTGTCCACGTCCGCTCCAGCCACAGATTTCTGACGAGAAGCCCCCACCCTGCACCTGGCGTCACACACAAGAGGGGAGGAGCTCCTGAGGCTCCCTTCTGAGCCAGCTCCCACATGCAGCACGAGTCAGTTCCGGTGAGCCTTTCTACTGAGCCCCGCATTCCTCACTGGCTCAAGAAAGGGGCTTCAATACAGCCCAACCGGCAGAGCCTCTAACGCCCCCATGTGTGCACAGGCCCTCAGACAGCTAAGGGCGGAGGGTGGACCTACAGAAAACTCCAGGCTGGTTGGACAGGACACACTAGTCTCTAGTTTCCAGATTTCAAACGGCAGTTTGTCCCAGCTGGAATGAATGGATCACAGCGAGCCACAGGTGAACATCGAGGGTGTGATATGATCAAATTAGGGTGTTGCTTTTCTCATAAACTTCTCAAACTCCTGTCTCTAAAGAATCCATTTTAAAACCGATCTGCTGATCCATGTGTAAGTGCAGACCTGAGACCTACCTGAGGCGCTGGGGTAGATCTTATAAAAGGCCAGCACCAGTCCTCCTCCCGTGCCCCCAGCCCTACTGTCAACCTGCCGCCAGTTCAACAAAGCAGCACCTAAGAAACCGTCCCCCACAGCGCTACGCCCACCCCTCGGAGATCTTTCAACAACCTCACGCCCGTCCAGGCGTGTGTGCTCCCCACCCCGGCTTCCCTACTGGCCATCAGTCCCAGGAGACCTTACCCAGGCCTCCTCCTGAGGAGCAGAGACCAAACATTTGCTATCACAGCTCCTCCCTTAGTTGAATACAGCTGCTCAAATCAGGACCAAAAGGGACCTCAGCGACGACTCTCTCCCACTCTCTGAATAAGCCGGGGAACAGGAGCCACACAGCCTTGCCTGGGGGCCCAGGCTCTGCTGCTTCTCCATCACTGTGTAGCTGTCAGGACAGGTGGCTTGAGGTCGGGCCCAGATCTGCTCCTTCTTCCCCCTTCTTGCCACAGAGAACAAGTCCATCTTTCCTACAAGACTCCTTCAGGTATGTGAAGGAGTACTTCAGGTAGTCCTTCAGCCCATTCTCCAGCCCCCTTCAGTGATTCCCAAGATGCCCTAGTCCCTTCATCATTTTGGTTGCTCTCAACTACTTTCCATGCAAGCATTCAGATCCACCCAATGCAAATCTCAAACTCTTCTCAACCTGGACTTTAAGTCTTGTTTCTCAGAGTATAAATACCCACAGTAAAAAAAAACACATTTTAAAATACAACTATGTAAGAAAGAACTAGAACCAAAGGAAGAAGGCTAGACAGAAGCAAAGACTCTTCTCTCCTACTCGCCCCCTCCCCAGGGTGGGATGCAGCGGCTGGGGGGCACTCCCACAAGGATGGACGGTTATGCACCAGGGTGCCCAGGTGAAGTCACAGCATACGTGGCTTACATCTGAAGCTCGGTCCTAACAAATGTACAACAGATTAAATGAAAAATTTTACTTTTTTGCCTATAAACAAGGAAATATAAGTTGATTCCCTTGTAATGTTTTGCCAATTACATATTCAAAAGAGCAAGTCTTTTGCAAAGAGAACTCATGAGTAGTAGTCCAGGAAGAATTTTATCTCAGTCAACTAATGAGATCTCAGTGCTTTGTTTACCTACTAGACAGGACTGAGTATGCAGGGTATCAAAAAACCACCAGGAAACCCAGGACCTCTGTCCTCTTCTTCCAAAGTTGAAATTATTTACTTTTATCCCCACAGCAAGCTTGTAAGGAAAAAAAAAATTTCAAAGTCCTTCTCAAGACCCACAAACCAACTGAGAATACGAACATAAAATCCCGATGGCTGCGAGATCACAAAGCATAAATATAAGGCCACCCGCACAAAGTCTACACGGCTGGGCATTTGTGCGTTTCACCAAGTTCTGGAAGTCGGCACCCATCCTGCAGGAGGAACTTTCGCAGATGCCACCTCAGCAAGGCCCTCCCACAGGCCACGCGAGCCCGCGGGCGGGGAAAGGCTTAAAGGGGCAGCAACGCGCTGGGCCTCCCCGCCTTTCATCCAAATTCGGTACTTTTCCGTAATGCATTTTTCGTCCGTGGACCCTGGGGCACATCCAAGTTGCGCTCCAGCCCCGAGGAGGGCAGCAGGGCCCGGCCGACCACGCAGGCGGCAGCAAGTGGAGGTGAGGCCCGGCCTGCCTGGGCCCCGTGCCGCCGTCCCGTCCAGCCCCACCGCCAAGGATGCCCTGCGGGACAGGCCCCCGCCCCTGCCCCCTCCGGCCGGCCAAGCTGGGGGGAGGGGCGCCCCTGCCGGAGCAGGAGGGGAGGGGGCAGGGCCCGGCCGCCAACGTCACCGACCTGGGCCCAGGTCGGCCCCCCCCACCTCAGCGGCGGGCGCGCGGAGGGAGCGGGACCCGGACTGGGGTTTGGGGGCTGCTCGGAGGGGCGGTGGGCAGCGCAGAGCCGGCGCCGCGGTACTCGGGAAAGTTTCTCACTCCTCCCGTGCCAGCGCCGCGGCCCATGCGCAGTGGTGACACGTAGCCGCCCCCCCACCCCCGACCGGTCAGGGGGGCGCCCGCGGGGGGAGGGTGGCTGTGCTGGCTGGGGGAGTATCGGCTTGGGGGCGCTGGGGCCAAAGGCGGCCCCGGCCCCCTCCCCCCGCCCGGGGCTCCACGTCGGCAGCCCGGCGCCCCAACTTCCCCGCGCCGCCCCCCGCCCGGCACCCCGGCCCGCGCCGCCCGCCCCGGCCTGCTCACCCCGCGGTGCACCCGTCCGTCCGTCCGTCGTCCGTCCGCTCGCCGCGGAAGAAGCCGGGACCTTCGCTCGCTCGCTCCCTCTAGGCTGGCTCCCTCCAGGCCGGCGCCCGGGCCCCCGCGGCTATATAGGGCGGCGGCTCCAATCCCGCCCGGACACGTCAGACCACGGCCGCCCCGCCCGCCGGCCAACGCCGCGCCCCCGCCCGCCCGCTGCTCCTACAGCACCTAACTCCCCGGGGGCTCGGGAGCCTTTTACTGGGGGGTGGGGGGTGTCGGGGAGTTGGGAAATCAGTCTCCACCTTCATAAAGCGAAGGCGGGAGGGACTGCAGCTCTAGCATTGAGGTCCCCAATACCGCCTCCCCACCCCAAAAAGAAACAAGACACCTCGAGGTACAACACAAAGGAAATTAACTGCTGGCCCCAACCATCTACAACTTCCAATAGCTGGACAAGCTGGCCTAATAAACTCGCGTGGAAACATACCCCATGCCCCCAAAGTTCGGAGCACAGATTTCCACTGGCGCACTCGCCTGCGGTTCTGCACCTTGTGTCCTTCCCGTCTATAAAATATCCCTACTCTACTCCTTGGCTACCAGTTTAATTCCCTTAAAAATTGTAGACCCCTTTTTTAAGGACTCCACTCATACAGCTGTGCCTCCAGCCTCACAGCCTAAACAAACAAGAGGAGCAGAACAGAGCCCCTGCCCTCAAGGGGCGTCCACCCTGCTGGGTGAGAATGGCTTGCAGACAAGCCAGGTCTGCATTCCTTGTGTAATATGTGACAAGGGCCTCGGTTTCCTTCTTTTTTTTTTTTTTATAAGGGTACAGGCCTAGTGGAGGGATTTGCACCTCTGATGAAGCAGCCCATGAGTAGAATCCTACATGACATACAGAAGTGCACCACACACTGGGGACAAGGCATGAGCCGGGGCGCTGGCAGGACTGGGAAGGCGAGGTCAGGGTAGAGAGGACCCCCAGGGACAGGTCAGCTCGCCTGCGGCCATGATACACGTGTTGCTCAGGATGATGGGAAGCTGGGCGGGGGGTGGGGGGTAGTTGAGGGGGAGAAGGCAGGACCTGGGTATTCCTTTCAGTGGAACACTGTCAAAGTATGTACACATGGAGAGGGGGGCAGGGCAGGGCCACAGCAGTTGTTCAGTCTAAAGGTGACAATGGCTTTCCATTGTGGTTGGCAATGGCAGATGCACCAAGTGGACAGATTCCAACAGTAGCACCAGAAGTTTCTTATTAACTGGACACGGGGAATGACAGAAGTCAAGAACAGCAGGGAGACTAATGAGAAAAAATTAAAAAATAAACATTAAAAAAAAAGAACGGCAGGGAGGTTCCTGGCTGCCCTCACTGAGATGGAGAGACTGAAGGAAGCCTAGATTGGTAAAGGGAAGTGTGATGCAAAAACTCGGATATGCCATCTGACATGCCCACTGGATGGCCAAGTGGGGATGTCAAGTAGGCAACTGCATGTACAAGGTGAAGGCTGGGGAGAAGCCCATCACAGCTGACAGAATATGACAGCACTTCATGACATCACTGGGGGAAGAAACCATGGAGCTGAGGACACTGTCATCAAAGCTGTACCTTAAGTCACCAGGATGGTACCTGTGCAAGGTGGCACCTCCTTAGACTTGGAAGAATCTCTGTAAGCATCCCTTCCTATGTTATCACTGAAGTTTGGAGGTAGTCTTTCCATGCGATTAACCAACCAGCAACTCCGACAAGTGCGTTTTGTTATTTTTTGTTTTTGAGGGCTCAGCACTACAGAGGGGTCTGAGAAGGGAGGAAGAAGGGAGGGATTCAGAAAAAGTAGGCAGGTCCACTGTCAAGGAACTTCCAAGGAAGCTAGGAAGTCACCACAGGAGAAGCTCACAGAGTACCTGGTGCACAGGATGCCTTGAAAGAGATGGTTAAAAACATATAATTAGGGCTTCCCTGGTGACACAGTGGTTAAGAATCCGCCTGCCAATGCAGCGGACACAGGTTCGAGCCCTGGTCCGGGAAGATCCCACATGCCGCGGAGCAACTAAGCCCGTGCGCCACAACTACTGAGCCCACGCACTGCAACTAGTGAAGCCCGCGCGCCTAGAGCCTGTGCTCCGCAACAAGAGAAGCCACCACAATGAGAAGCCGGCGCACCACAACAAAGACCCAATACAGCCAAAAATAAATTTTTTAAAAAACTGTAAAACAACAACAACATATAATTAACAAAAGATATGATAAAATCAAATGTTAAATTTGTGCTACAAACCATCTCAGGATGCTTTTGTGCTGATAGTTACAACCGGCTTTCCTTCCCAGCAAGCTTTACTACATTGAAACTAACAGTCTGCAGAGGCAAATTTTGAGATATCTGGGTCCAGCAATATTCACACAAAATAATAAGCAAACCCCTTATGGCTGCCTCAAAAGGAGAACATCAGTATGTAACATTTGGGTTTTCAGTGTTCAAGGGGACAGGGGAGAAGCTTTGGGGCTCCTCAAGGTAAAAGGTTAGAATAGATATATCCCCCCACACACACTTAAAGCCACGATCCCCCCAAAAACTAACCCTCAACAGAAGGTAGGTTCTGGCCCACTAGCATAGAGAGACTACAGGACGTTTCCCCACTGGCCAGTGCTGGGAGATGGAAACCCCTCTCGAGCACTAGCAACCATGCACTAGTTTAATTAAGGTTCAATAAAGGTTTAGGGCTCAAATTCCTACAGCCCCATTTGTCCAAGGCCTAGCCCAAACCTAGAAATTAACAAAACAGAAAGCAACCCCACCTGGGAGGGAATGAACCTCACACCAGGCTGCAAAGGACACCCACAGATCTACCAACACTGTAGAGAAGCTTAAAGTCCAAAGTTCAAAAACTAAGACTGAAAGACGATTAGACTTAAGAACTCCAGGTTACAGAACTATCAGAGGCTATTAAAAAAAAATTTAAAGCGACTAGAAACATAAGACATAAAGTTTACAATTAAAAAAAAAATCAAGAGATGGAACAAATTAGAGAGGTTAAGAACCTCAGATACAAGGATGAGGAAGTCCAACACATGTCTAATAGGCAGTCCACAGGAGGCAAATACAAAGAATAGAGAAGAGGGACTTCCCTGGTGGTCCAGTGGCTAAGACTCCATGCTCCCAATGCAGTGGGCCTGGGTTTGATCCCTGGTTAGGGAACTAGATCCCGCACGCATGCCACAACTAAGAGTTCGCATGCCGCAACTAAAAGATCCCGCGTACTGCAACTAAGACCCAGCACAGCCAAACAAATAAATATTAAAAAGAAAAAAAAAGAACAGAGAAGAAATATTGGAAAAATAATGGAGAAAATTTTAGAATGTAAAGATATTACATTTCCCTCCCCTCCTAAAAAGAGACAGAACAGGTGGCCAGGTGGATAATTTAATCTCCATTTTGGTGTAGAACAGTGAAACCTCAAAAACGACCAAGACAAGAGCAGACCTTAAAAGCAACTAGAGAGAAAAGACAGGTTACCTATAAAGGAATACCACGAGACTGAGGGCAGACCATGTCACAGCACAATGCCTACCAGAGGACAATGAAATAACACCTATAAATTACGCTGAAGAAAGTTAACTGTCAACTTAGAATTCTTTATCTTAAAAAAAAATACATTTATTTATTTATTTTTGGCTGCATCGGGTCTTCGTTGATGTGCGCGGGCTTTCTTCAGTTGCGGCGAGCAGGGGCTACTCTTCGTTACAGTGCACAGGCTCCTCATTGCAGTGGCTTCTCTTGTTGCAGAGCACAGGCTCTAGGCACACAGGCTTCAGTAGTTGTGGCACGCGGGCTTAGTTGCTCCGCGGCATGTGGGATCTTCCCAGACTTGGGCTGGAACACATGTCCCCTGCATTGGCAGGCGGATTCTTAACCAATGCACCACCTGGTAAGCCCTAGAATTCTTTATCTTATTTAATATAATATACATTATTACTTATTCATTATGTTATTTTGTATTACTTTTTTTTTTTTTTTTTTTTTTGCGGTACGTGGGCCTCTCACTGTTGTGGCCTCTCCCGTTGTGGAGCACAGGCTCCGGACGCACAGGCTCAGCAGCCATGGCTCACAGGCCTAGCCGCTCCGCAGCATGTGGGATCTTCCCGGACCGGAGCACGAACCCGTGTCCCCTGCATCGGCAGGCGGACTCTCAACCACTGCGCCACCAGGGGAGCCCTGTATTATTAATTATTAAATAAAAGAGAAAAAAAGAAAATAGGAAGCAAGAGAAGTAAAAGAGAAGCAATTTAAAAGGCAAATAAAGCACAAAATACAATGGAAGAAATGAATCCCAATGTGGCAATAATCTAATGTTAATACACTAACTAGCCAGTTACAAAATCCAGCTATAAGCTATTTAAGAATCCCAAACCATGAGGACATAGACATTGAAAGTAAAGGGATAGAAAAAGTACTCCAGACAACTACTAACCAAATTAAAGCTGGGCTATCTATATTATTTTCCGATAAAATAGACTGCAGGATAAGAAGCATTGCTAAGAACAAAGAAGGTCAAGAATAAAAAATTCAGTCAACTCTGATCATGTATGTACAGTATCTAATAATGTAGCCACAAAATGTATAAATAAAAACTGAAGGTTACTAGAAATTGATATAGCCAAGATTACAGGGCAAGACTGACTCAACTCTTGGTAGCATAGATTACGGAGATTAAAAATGCACAGAATATTAAAGCAATGCAATTAAAACCTACTTTATTGGACTTACATAATCCTTTGCCCAATGATTAGAAAGCACATTCTTTTCAAGTATACATTGAACTTTTACAAAAATTGGTCAGGAGCTAAGGCCCCCCCCCAATTTTTTTCTAACAAATGACAAAAAATTAATAAACATTCTGTGATCATAACACAATTAATTAGAAGTCAAGTTAAAATTTAAAAAATCCTGGAAAGTTTAAAACTTGCTCCTAAATAACTCATGGGTCAAAAAAAAATCTGAAAATATTTAGAATAAAGCAGTTATATATCCAAACTTGTAGAATGAAGCCAGAGTGTTACTTGAGACAAATCTATAATCTTAGTCATCATATTAGTGAAGAGGAAAATGTAACAATTAGCTAGTCACCCTCTTCTAAAATTAGAAAAGCCACAGAATAAAACTAAAGAAAATAGAAATAAAGATAAGAAATCAACGAAGTAAAAGACATATACCACAGAAAATAAACTGAGCTAAATCTAAAAAGACTAGTTAGATCTCTGGCAGAAATGATCAATAAAAAAAGAGAATAGGTAAAAATAGGCAATACTAAGAATTCAAAGTGGGTCAAAAACTATAACTGAAATAGAGACTTTGAAACATCATACAAGAATTCTACTGAGAAAAGTATTATCAAAAACTTAGATGAAATAGGCAATTTCTAGAAAAGTAAGTTACCCAAACTGAGTCTGTTAGAAATGGAAAGTTTAAATAACCAACACTCTCCAATATTTGAAGAAACAAATATAAAAATCACAACAAAAAGGCAGGCCCAGATGGTTTTGTAAGGAAGCCCCAAGAGACTCTCTTCCCAACTCACTTAAAGCCAGGGAAATTTAATACCTCCCAGACAAGGGTAGCAGGGGAAAAGGATATGTGAATTTCATCTAGGTACTTAAAAGCAAAAGCCTAAAATAATCTAGCAAACTGATCCAGAGATGTAAAAACAAATACGTAATATATAATGATAAAGTCAAGTTTAATCCAGTTATGCAAGGTGGTACAATATCAGAAAAATAAAGTAATTCACCACATTATTAGCGCTGGAACAAGAAGATCTGATCATCTCAAAAACATTCAAATGAAGAACATGATATAGATTACCCATTCCTGATAAAACAGGAATACAAGGACACATTCCCTAACTCCATGATGGGCACCTACCAAGAGTCCTCATTAGAAGCATTCATATTGGGATCATGAGGAAGGCTGGTTGCACTGAGCATTTTCTATTCAAACCTACACTAGAGATTCTAACCAGGGCAGTAAGGCAGGAAAATGGAACGTATGAGGATTGGAAACAAAACTGCCAGCGTGGGCTTCCCTGGTGGCACAGTGGTTGAGAGTCCGCCTGCCGATGCAGGGGACACGGGTTCGTGCCCCGGTTCGGGAGGATCCCACATGCCGCGAAGCGGCTGGGCCCGTGAGCCATGGCCGCTGAGCCTGCGCGTGTGCTCCGCAACGGGTGAGGCCACAGCAGTGAGAGGCCCACGTACTGCAAACAAACAAACAAACAAACTGCCAGCGTTCACAGACAATATAACTGTCCAAGTACAAGATCCAGGAGAACCTATAAATGCACTATTAGAACTAACTAAAGAGTTCGTAGGTTTTTTGGAAACAAGACCAGAACGCAAAATCAATTATGTTCCAGAACACCAGCAACTATTAGAAATAAATTAATGGGAAAGTAGAATTTATGGAGAGTATTGTAAAAACCTTTGTCAAAATACAGGAAAGACCAAAATAAGTGGAGAAATGCCACGTTCACCTATATAGGAAGACTTAATCATACAGAGTGCAATTCTCTTAGACTAGAAATTCAATGCAAATGCAACTTAAATCCCAAGAGAGGCATGCACATGTGTGTATAATTTTATAACCAGATTTTATACAATTTTCATTTATACAATATTTCTATATACATCTATACAAAATATTTAATTTATATGTATACAACAACTTTTATACAGAAGATCAAGGGCCACAGACAACGCTGAGGAAAACAAGGTGGGGAGGATGTGCCCTCCCCAATCCAAGATTTTCAGCTGCAGTAATTCAGGCAGTGTGTGCTTGTGCAGGAGCAGGTGAGAAAGCCCAGATGTGGACATAACAGACAGACTCATTAGAGGTGACCTCCTGCATGGACTACACAATCAATGCCTCCGGGAAAACTGATTATTTACATAAGAAAAACCTAAGTCCTTACCTCACACCACTCACAAAGCCAGTTAAGGCTTGAGATGCAAATACTGTGAGCGAACCCCCTCACTTCTAGATATATGCTACAGGAGCATATACAAGAACCACATCACAGCCAACAACTGTAAACAATCTGTCAATGAACATGGACAGACAAACTGAGGTGTGTAACCTAGGCTACTTACCCTCTGTGCTTTACCTACCTACCTGACAGGAACCCCTCCAAGCA
The DNA here is from genome assembly GCF_937001465.1 of Orcinus orca. Classification (NCBI taxonomy): domain Eukaryota; kingdom Metazoa; phylum Chordata; class Mammalia; order Artiodactyla; family Delphinidae; genus Orcinus; species Orcinus orca. The sequence goes on from NC_064565.1 coordinate 120,290,609, forward strand.
GGGTCACGTTGATGGGGGTCAGGGGGCATCGCTGGGGCTGTGGGAGTGCTCAGGTCTGATACTCCCTCGGCAGTCCTGCCACCCTGTGGGAGACTGGTGCTAAGGGCGGGGGTGTGGAGCACAGTTTGCTCTCCCACACTGTGTGGTGCTCAGGTTTGGGCAAAGAGTATGCCTTCATCCTTTTTTTTTTTTTTGCGGTACGCGGGCCTCTCACCGTTGTGGCCTCTCCCGTTGCGGAGCACAGGCTCCGGACGCGCAGGCTCAGCGGCCGTGGCTCACGGGCCCAGCCGCTCCGCGGACCGGGGACACAAGCCCGCGTCCCCTGCATCAGCAGGCGGACTCTCAACCACTGCGCCACCAGGGAAGCCCCTTCATCCTTCTTGATAGCTGAAATATACTAGTAAACTCCTTCTGTGATTAAGCTTATTTATATGTAGCTATAAATATAAACCGTAGTGTCGACCCGCGTTGACTGGTAGCGCATTCGAATACTGAGCACCTAGAAGCTAGGTTCCTTTCTCTGGCTCAGAGATAGTGTTTATTACCATATGTATGTCCAACCCAGCAGCTTTGTCCCCAGATATAGCAGTGCGCGTCAGACGGGGGCGAAACAGATGCCTGTGGCCCAGGTCTTCCCGGGCCTGGCTTGATTCTTCCTCCACTAACCCTACCAGCGCCACTTCTTTTCAGGACGTGACAGAAAGGGCAACTTAGAATTTTCTTCAATGCCATGTATTTCTCCATAACGTGAAAATAGGTAACAACTAAGTTTTAGCTAAGTCATGACAGGTGTCTCTAGTGCGAAGAGACTGTGTAATTAACACCACACCTGTCGTCGGGACACCTACGTTCAGAATCTTGCCAGATACTACTTGGGTCACCCTGGCTGGTTGCTTATGCTCTGACTTTCTACGTTTCCCACCTCTATCAACTTCTGAGGGCTTTGTAAATTGTTAAAAAGATCAAGGAAGATAGTCTGCTCTACAGTAGGTATCCCACTGTTTGGGGATATTAGTGTTTAATTCCACTAAATGAACAACACATCACCACGTTCCACTAAATGAATACTCTAGCACGTTAATTTTACAAATACTGAAATAATCAGCAATATCTTTCCACAGATGAGTAAAGAATAATATTTATTTACAGCCTAAATCAAGAACAAGTGTCAGATAAATACACCTTATAACTCTTTTTAAAAAGCAGATGGGACAAAGGTTGGGTTCAAAAGAGTAAGTGAATGGATTTCCACAGAAATGAAATGAAACCACTCTATAGAGCCATGCTGGCCAATACGTCCTGGCGATGTGTGTCTATGGACACTCGAGACCTGGCTAGTTAGAACTGATATAGACCGTAAGGCTAAAATACACACGGGTTTTGAAGGCTTAGTACAACAAACACAATGTAAAACATCTTATTAATGATTTTATGTTGATTACATGTGGAAGTGATAACATCTTGGATTACGTTAAACAATATATTATCAAACTTAAATTTCACTTGTTTCTTTTTACATTTTAAAGATGGAAACCAGAAAATTTTTAATTATACATGAAGCTCTTATTGAACAGCAGTGCTATAGTCGGTTTTCCAAATCAAGGCAGAAAGGAATGTAACCTGACAAAAAGTTTTTATTAATAAACTTTATAAAACAGTCTTAAAGGAAGAAAATCTCAAGTCATTTTTTTTTTTTTTTTTTTTTTGTGGTATGCGGGCCTCTCACTGCTGTGGCCTCTCCCGTTGCGGAGCACAGGCTCCGGACGCGCAGGCTCGGCGGCCATGGCTCACGGGCCCAGCCGCTCCGCGGCATGTGGGATCTTCCCAGACCGGGGCATGAACCCATGTCCCCTGCATCGGCAGGCGGACTCTCAACCACTGCGCCACCAGGGAAGCCCTCAAGTCATTTTTTACAAATCTCCTGTTTATAATGAATAAATTTAGAGTAGGGGAAAAAATACAAAATGGGTACTTGTCTTAGTCACGAAAGTATCTCCTCTACCACAAACACCCAGGGGCACATGGTAGAGGGTATAGTCTCAAAGATCTGAGAAAGAAGTGGCCAAGTGTAGTTTACAGTATTTCCAAGCACTCTAACAACCCATTAAAAAAAAAAACGGCAAAAGATACAAAAATCTTCCATGCAAATGCAGGAAACATTTAATTTGTACAAAAAAAATAGATTTGAAGGTAGGATGAGACTCTTTCACCTCTCAAATTGGCAAAAATAAAGTATGAGGACAGAAACGGTGTGAGCATACTGGTGTGGCTGGAAGAAGAATAACTGAGTGACCTTTCTGAGGAGCAATCTGATTACACATTGTAATTTAAAATACAAATTTTGGGCTTCCCTGGTGGCGCAGTGGTTAAGAATCTGCCTGCCAGTGCAGGGGACACAGGTTCGATCCCTGGTCCGGGAAGATCCCACATACCGCGGAGCAACTAAGCCTGTGCACCACAACTACTGAGCCTGTGCCCTACAGCTCGCGAGCCACAACTACTGAAGCCCGCGAGCCACAGCTACTGAAGCCCGCGAGCCACAGCTACTGAAGCCCGCTCGCCTAGAGCCCGTGCTCTGCAACGAGAGGCCACCGCAATGAGAAGCCCACGCACCCCAATGAAGAGTAGCCCCAGCTCAATGCCAACGAGAGAAAGCCCGCGCAGCAACTAAGACCCAATGCAGCCAAAAATAAATTAATTAATTAAAAATAAGGAAATAAAAGTGAAGAGAAATGTTTCTGTGAACACTAAGTTTACCACATTGAAATTCTCAACAAAGCCAGGTTGCTTTAAAAAAAAATGTCAGGTGAAAACAAATCTTAAAACCCTCAAGGAATCCTGTGTTCTAACTGCTTTATTAAGTGTCTTAAATTCTTGATCTGATGGTGAATGTCCTAGATGACGTATTATATGAGCTTGGTTTATGCAAGAAGAGATTACGTAGGATACAGTCAGCAGACACTCAAGTACACACAGCCCTGCATCAAATGATTGGTGAATGAGCAAACGTCCCCAACTACACCACATACCCAGTATCCGTGTCAATAAAGGGGCAGCTCTATGTTATACCAATACGTAACCCGTGGTGTTAGAGAAACACGTTTGTCTATGCAAAAATAACTCTGGAAGGACACTCAGGCCACTGAGGACACAGAGTTCTGTGAAGAGGAGAAAGAACAGGAGCACAGAGTCGGGTACTGAGAAGTGTCAGGGCCACAGGGTGAAGGACGGGGGCTGCACTTACTGACTCGAAAAGTCAGCAATTTTACTGTTAAGTTGGTAGGTGAGCACACATAAAAGCATATATTTCATATACCACTTACCAAAAAAAGTGTGTTTTAACAGGTACAGAAATTATGGATGGACATATGCTAAGTGTTCACAAGAGTGTATATGGAGAGTGAGGGGGGGAGAAGCTGTATTATATGACGCGCCTCACTTTTTCAAGAAAGATACTTCCACTTGGAGGGAAACAAAGGTGCTACTACGTGGCACTAGCTACTATAAATGAGTGGAAGCCTGAGTCACAAGGATTTTCTTTTCTGTTTTATTAGACCATGTTACCAGCAAGAAGTCTGAAGTGAGCTTTTTTGTGGTGAATTTCTTTGTGGAGGATGAGGCTTTCCGTTAACCCATTAAAGCCCTTGGGAATCGGAAGGCACCTGCGAGCTGTCTCTAAGTGTCTGGAGGGCAGCACAGAAGGCCAATCTCTGCCAGCAGCTAACAGCACAACTAGGAACGAGTACAGACACCTTTCACCTCAGCACAAAGACAAAGGTCCCCGAGGGAGCACACCTTGCTGGATCTGCGCCCTGGAAACCTAGGCAGAGCACTTCCCACCCGGTGACGTGCTCCCCACTAGGTGACCGTCTGGATTAGATGACTCCTTAGGTCTCCGCCTCGACACGTCTTTGTGTCCTTAAAGAAACCAACCACTGCTTCTAGGGAAGTGCATCGTGAGGTCTCTGAACACCATGCTTCAGAGCAGCGCCTCCACACACAGGCTTGGAGGCCCACCCTCCTGCCTCAACCTGGAGGGCGTTTCTGGGAAGAGAAGGACGGGATGGAACGGCCACGGAGGAGGGCTCTGGCTGGCTCTCCCCCTCAGTCCTACAATTAAACTACAAGAAACAAAATAATTCCAAGTTTGACCTAGGGCAATATACTTGAAGGTGTTTTTTCTTCCTACAATTTACACAGAAAAGTTCCATGAGCTAGAATGAGCTTTTAGCTCGTGTTTATAAAAAACTTTGCAATGGATACAAAGCTAGCTAAAGCTATGGGTGGATACTTAAGAATTAGAACAAGTCCTGTCCAAATAGAAATGAAATGCTTTTCTACAAAGGAAGAAACAAACATCAGAAACATCAAGTCTTCGGACTTTCTCCTCTGCAGGGTGTTAAGCCTCCGTGGGCACTCAAGTGCCGTCTGCCTGGTGACACTGGGCACATCACACATCTTCAACTGACCTGTTTCCTCATTTGTCAGACGAGGAGATGGGATTCCATCATCTCTTCCAGTATTACCTTTCTGAGTCTCCCAATTTAAATCCCTTTAAATCCCTCACTTTGGGATTTAAAGACTTCCTAGAAACCCTTAATGATACAGCTGTCCCCAACCCCTCAAAGAACTAATTCAACATAAAGGCACAGTAATACAAAGTACAATGTACAGGGACTTCCCTGGTGGTCCAGTGGTTAAGTCTCCATGCCCCCAATGCAGGGGGGCCGGGTTTGATCCCTGGTCAGGGAACTTGATCCTACATGCATGCCTCAACTAAGAGTTCACACGCCACAACTAAAGATCCCACACACCACAATGAAGATTCCGCACGCGACAAGGAAGATCCCCCGAGTGCCACAACTAAGACCCGGCACAGCCAAATAAATAAATAAATAAATTTAAAAATTTAAGCATTAAACAAAAACGAAACAAAATACAAGGTACGGACCAAAGCAGAGATATTTAATCTCTGTCCTGAGTCAAACACCTGAGATCCAGGACTCAGGGTAGACCACCATGCTGTAAGAGCATCTGGGGTGCAGGACCTTAGAGGTTTCATCTGTCAACAGAGAACGCTGGACAGGGCACGAAAAAACTGTTAACCCTCCTACTAGAAAACCGGTAACAACCAAAGAGGGGAGGAAGAGAAAGACAACCTATCTCTGGCTCCACAGGGAGCCAAGGATGGGAAGCAGGTGGGCAGCAGGGCCCTCATCAGCATGGTGGTGCCAGACTAAGGTGAACGCACAGAGGCCAACTCCAAGCAGACACGAAGCACCCTCTTGGGATGAACTCTAGCTACTGTGTGAAGAAAGAATTGTGGAAATGCAAGAGCAGAAAAACTGAGAAATAAAAAGCTGATGAAGTCTGGAAGTAACCACAAATTCCCTAAGGAGGAGACTGACTGGATAAACCATGCTATGTCCATGCAACAAAATAACAGGCGGCCTAAGAGGCATGCATGGCAAGATCTCCATGCACTGTTACGCATGGTCTCTAGGGACAAGGCTAGTGAGAAACGGCGAAGGAGGCAGGAGGTGCAGAGTAAGCTACCTAACTCCAAGAAAGTGTCGGAAACACCAGTGTACCTATGTCTGCTCGTATTTGCAAGAAGAAACAATGGGAGGCAACACTGGGAGAAGAAAAGGGAGGAGGGACAGGGATGGACGCAACTCATCTGAATATACCACTGAGTCCCTCTGCCTTTAGAACCATATATATCAGAGAAGAACAAACTCTAAAAACAAATATGTCCTGCTTCTCTGTCTTAATGGTGTTTACATGGTTGGGTTCAGTTAACATTTATGGCTCAACGAATTTTCACTAAGGATTTGCATAGTTCTCTGTATGTTTATTATACTTCTTTAATACTTTTAGTAAAAAAAATTGAAATGAACCTAAATAACAATGTCACAACAGTGGCGCAAGCATCAGAGAAAAACATAACTTTAAAACACAGTAACTTGACAGTATATTCCAAGTGGGATATAATCTAATAACATCAGTTACTATTATGCTAAAAATATTTTATGTTGTAGGATAAGGTTAATATCCTTAAAAAACAATTTTCAGCATTAGCAAAAACCATGTAGATTTTTATTTGAATTGGAAATATCTATACTCATGATCGGTTCCTAGGCCTGTCTGCTACGAGAAGCAATGCAGTGGCACTGGGCACCCTGAGCACACAGACTGTGGCAATCAACACCATTCCCCACTAAAAGGAACCAGGCTCCTTGGAAAAATAGCTGAGTCCAGGTCACAAGATGGGACATCTCGCTGTGGCAAAGAGCAAGGAAGGAGTCACAGACTAACGGGGTCACGTCCAAAGAACACAGAAGCCAACTAGGGGGAACAATATAAGCATCAAAAATTGGCTTCAATGGGTTGAAACACAATTACATGCACATCTACAAGTTTATAATACTAGGGGGGGAAAGCAACAAAAATGCATTGTTGCTTTGGAAGTTGCTAGTCCAAACATATTCTAAATATGAATAAAGCAAAGAAATCATTTCTCCTTTCTCTTCAGGAGGAATTGTATTTTAGAGTAACCAGAATTGATCAGGGAAACCTTCTTCATGTAAAAATGCCAACAAATAAATGTAGAAACAGATAGCCAGGTACTCAGTCCTGGAACCTGTGAATATTACAAATGAATAAGAGTTAAAGTTAAGAATATTGTGATGGGAAGATTATCTTGGATTATACAGGTGGGACCTAAATGTAGTAAGTATCCTTAAAATCATGTGCTTTAAAGATGGAGGAAAGGGCCGCAAGGAATGCAGGCGGCTTCAAGAAGCTGGGAAAGGCAAGAAATGGATTCTCCCCTAAAGCTTCCAGAAGGAAGCCCTGCTGACACCTTGACTTAACCCCAGTGAGACTGGTTTCAGCCAAGTGTGTGGTAATTTGTTACACCAGCAATAGGAAACTAACACACCAATGAAACAGTGAATATAAGCAAAATGGCTATTAAGCCCCTTAGATAACTGGTTGATAAAAAACTTTATAATGAGGGACAGAATCAGCCTTCAGACACTTCATTCATTGATCACTTGTAACATAACGAAGAGAAAGACAGCCAGACATTACGCCTCCTGGTATAATGCAAAATGAAGTACACAGCACAATCTATGATGTGTTCTTGACACCCTCCCTACACCAGCTTTGTCAAAACAAACAAACAAAAAACCCCAAACCCAAAACAAATAACCACCCCCCAAACCAATTAAGCATCTAAACCTAGCTACCAGTTTACAGAAAGTATGAGGATCAGAGGAATATACCACATGCCACCACAACAATACAAGCAACCAAATGCAGAATGTGGGAAAACCCCCAGCACAAATGGCCCCGCTGCTTTCATAAACAAGAAAAGGGATTGTTACAGATTTTAAAATTGTTTAGATTTTTAATGCAGTGTGGACACTTTCTTTGGGTTTTCTTTGACTCAAACAAACCAAGTGTAAAGACGTATTTTATGACATTTGGAGAAAAGTGAACACAGAATAGATACTGGATGATACTAACAAAATATAGTTAATTTTGCTAGGTAAAATTTCTTTAAAGCCCTCATCTACTGAAGATACATGCTAAAGTATTTACAAGTGACATGAAATGTGATATTTGCTTTAAAATACTCAAACTCAAAATTAAAAGTATGACAAGTGCAGAACAAGCAAGGAAAGATAAAATAAAAACGGCAAAATGCTGACAACTCTTAAAGTTGGGTGACAGGTATATGAAATATCAATATTCTCTCCTATTTTGGGATATGTTTGAAGGCTTTCCTAACAAAAAGGTGTAAAAAAAGAAAAAGATCAAAGATCACTACTTATCAGGGCATACAGGATGCTACCAAAGCTATACTCTGAGGATGAATCAAACTTGTAAATTTTATTATAAGAAGAAATGAACATAAATGAGCTAATCAGCATTCAAATCAAGATGGAAAGAGAAAATCAAAGAAAGTACATGGAATAAATAAACGAAGAACCGGTGAAATAGAAAACAAAAACTAACAAAATACAGCTGGTGTGGTCAATCAAAACCAGAATCAGTTTCTCTGAAAAAATAAATTAAAGAGCAATTAACTCTTTCAAGTCTGATAAAGACAAGGAAAGAGCACACAAAGAATACAAGTGCACAATGATATAATATTATCCTTGCCTGGTACTGAAATAAGAAGTGTTATAAATGGCAGTAATTATATCTTCTGGTAGTTCCCAAGGAAGTAGGAGCTTCTTTGCCCCATGAATTATTTTTGTATCTCACCGGCATCAATTGGGTTCTGAGCCCATCAGAGGACCAATAACTATAGTCAAGGGGCCAAGGGGATGGAATATGTCTATTAGCTACAGCCAATCAGGGTCCACCCACGCAGCTGGGCCATTTCAACCAAAACACATGGCTTGTACATGGTAAAAAGGGGAGCTCCCCAGAGGAAAATTAGGGCACTGCTTTGCCTCCCCAAAACAATGAGTGGGTGCTGCAGAGAAAAGAGATTATCAACTACAAAAGAGTTTACAAACATATAAAATTTTAAACAAAACACCAGCACAGTAAATCCACTCTAAATTTAGAGAATAAGGCACTGTGACTAAGTAGGTCTGTTCTAGGGATGCAGTAAGGATTCAATATTAGGTAATGTATACATCTCACATTTATAGCTCCAAGGAGGACAAAAAAACATATATACATGACTGATAGATGGCCATTTAAAAAACATCCGTCTGACTGATGAAATTCAAGCATCTATTCCTTGCTTCCCATGGAATGTAACTTCAGGAATAGAAGGAAATGGCAATACGAAGAGTATTTCCCAGAAGTAAAATGTATCTCAATTAGTGAAAGGCCAAAATTATCCTATTAAAGTAAGTAACGAAACAGCAAAGATGTCTACTGTGGTCACAGACTGTCAAACACACAATCTAAGGAGAAATAATTAAGCTAACACACAAATGCCACTATTTGCAGATGACCATCTGTCTAGAAAACCCCTCTACTATAATGAAAAGCTAGGAAAACTGAAGGGAAATTCAGTGTTAGCAAAACAACACACACACTAGATGCCTCAGTCATGGAGCAGTTTCATCATCCAGGACACTCATCACAGAGATGTCTGTTTCCATGCCCCCCCCCCGCCCCCCGCCCCCGCAAGTTCATCTACACCCTCAAGGAAATGCCAAATAACATCTGCGGTAGGCTAAACAATGGCCACTCAAGACATCAGGTCCTGATATTTGGAATTTAAATGTTACCTTACCTGGAAAAAGTCTTTCCAGAAGTGCTTAAAGATTACCCTGGATTATCTGGATGGGTCCATTACAAGTGTCATTCTGAAAGAGAGGCAAAGAGACAACACAGAGGAGAAAGCTTATATGAAGGTGGAGGCAGACACTGGAACACACAAGCCAAAGAAAATGGGAGCAGCCACCAGAAGCTGGAAGGGGCAAAGGACAGTTTCTCCCCTAAAGCCCCCAGAAGGCGCGTGGCCCTGCCAGATTTTAGATTTCTAGCTCCAGAACTGTGAGAGAATAAATTGGTGTTGTTTTAAGCTACTAAATTTGTGGCAATTTTTCACAGCCCTAGGAAACTTAACACAACGTCCCCGTAGGTTTTGTTTTTCAATATATACACTGTAAAAAAGATTCCCAAATTCACCTAAAAATAAAATTGTTCTAGGTTATTTGGAAAAAAGAAAAAAAGGGGGAAAAAGAAAAAACATTCAACCTGAAGTTAAGTAAAGCACACCATAAAGCAACAGTAATTAGTACTTGGTGGTTTTTGCTAAGGAAAAAGAAAAACTCATGTGTATCTATAAGTTTAGCATTTGAAACAAGTGCCATTTCAAATCAGCAAGGAAGGATAGACTAGGCAGTAAACAGCGCTGGGCCCATTTGCAATCCATTTTGGGAAAAATATAAAGGTTGATCCCTACCTCACACCATACACCAAAATAAAATTTCAGCTGGATTAGAGATCTGGCCATAAAAAATCAAGCCTTGAGGAATTCGAAGACTGGGGAGAAAAACCTATGATTTGAGGGTGCAAAGGCCTACTGATAACACAGACTGTAGACATCATCAAGGAAGATACTGACTCATTTGACCCTATTAGAGCTTAAGAATTTTGTACAGTAAAGGCTACCATATAGAAGTTAGGACACAAACAGAGTTTTTCTCTGGTTGGGAAACATCTGAATAGACTAGGACCTATCAACACACAGTTCATGGAAAACTAAGACATATGGCACATAAACCCATGAACAGGTGTGTTCATCTTCATTTTGCCCTTATACTATGAGATCTACAAAGATGAACAGAAGTGATGCAGATTTTGAAATGGTGAGGAAAATTGGCTTCTCTATCGTTGAGAATGGGTAACATTAGAATGCAATTTAAGAACACAAATAATCGGGCTTCCCTGGTGGTGCAGTGGTTAAGAATTTGCCTGCCAACGCAAGGGACACAGGTTTGAGCCCTGGTTCGGGAAGATCCCACATGCCGTGGAGCAACTAAGCCCGTGTGCCACAACTACTGAGCCTGTGCTCTACAGCCCATGAGCCACAACTACTGAGCCCACGAGCCACAACCACTGAAGCCCGCCCACCTAGAGCCTGTGCTCTGCAACAAGAGAAGCCACTGCAATGAGAAGCCTGCACACCGCAACGAAGAGTAGCCCCTGCTCGCTGCAACTAGAGAAAGCCGGCGCACAGCAACGAAGACCCAACACAGCCAAAAATAAATAAAATTAACTAATTTTTAAAAAACCCACAAATAATCGACATACCCATAATCCAATTCAGTGATAACACTCCAAAGAACCTACTCTCCAGAAGTACCTGCACAAGAACACAGAAGGCATAGGCATAATAGGTATAAGAAGGCTCATAGAAGCATAGTGACATGCAAAGAACTGGAAAAACACAACTGTGCACCAGTGAGATAGTGGTAACTAACTACACAGTGACGCATCGATACCATACAGCAGGCATCACCAACAATGAAGCGATGGCTCAGGTAACAGCCTCGAAAGGGCAAAAAGACAGTGCACAGAACTTTATTTCTAGAAACTGGGATATGAGTTCCACAAAACGGGGTGTCCACATACCTAGGGTATCAGAGGCTGAGTGAGATGAAGAGAGCAGAGGGCACCTGTGCAGAAGAGGGGGCAGCAACAGGAGACTGGGAACACACACAGTGACTAATCAAATAAGTAAATATATAAGGGACACTGGCACCTAGGATTGTCACTGTTGGAAAAGGGAGCTACCAATTCAGAAAGGGAAAGACTGGAATGAACCCTGTGGTATAAGATAGAAACCGAGGTTCTGAAATGAACTTGTGCCTTTCAACATACAGAGATGTAAAAAGAAACATGTTGTAAATACACAGGCATCTGTATATCTGTGTGTGTGCATGTGTACATGTATGTGCACACACACCCACACACACACACTCCATCTCTGTCCACTAAGAGGGCCTGAGTGCATTAACACCCCAACAACAGCCCAACTGGTGCCCACATTCTGCTTCTCTGAGTACCAACGGTCGTAAAATGGAACCGGGCCTCCTCAAAGAAAAGGCTGATTTCAGGTCTGGGGCAGGAAAGCATTGTACATGAAGAGCCCAGAGTACCTTGCTGTACCAGAAAGCAAGAAGTATTAAATGAATAATGGGGACTTATCCAAGCCAGGACACAGCAGCTGGCTTTAAGGGGCTCCCACTGGCCAAACATGGGAAAATACGAACATCAAAATAAATAACGATAATAAAAGATGACAGCCAACTGAATAAAATGGGAAGCTCTTAGCCTGCACTGATATAAATGAGCAAATCGAAAGTCTGATAGGAACAGATACTTAGTTTCAAAAGCACCTCCCCCCACAGTATACTTATTAATCACAAAGACTTCAGTGGAGAAGCCTGGCAGACACCACCTTTATCAAGTGAGCCAAGCGGGCACCACTGGTAACAGGACAAATCGAAATCGCGCACCATCTGATACAATGCCAAGAGAAGAACCCAGCACTCCTTCTGTGCTATTCCAGCCGAAGATGCAAAACCTGAATCGAATCAAAAGGAAACAGACAAACCCACTCTGAGGGACACTCTGCAAACTAACTGCTTGTGGTCAACAAGTGTCAAGGTGAGGAGAGTCAAGGTAAGATGGGGCAAATGCTCCAGTGTAGGAGAGACTAGAGACCTGACAAGGAGTGTCAACACAGGGCTGTGAACTGGGTCTTTCTGGTGAGGCGTGAACTGGTCTGAAGGTAGCAAAGTATTCATGTGTGTGAGCGGTTGTACTAAGCATCTTGTTTGCAGGAAACACACTGAAATAGCCAAGGGTGATGAGGTTTCATGTCCCCAAGTTACTTGCAGGTGGTTCAGAAAAAAGTGTTTTGTACCATACTTGAAACTGCTCTTAAAGTATGAGAGTTAAAAAACATTTTTTTTAAAATAGAGGAGAGTACTAGTTTTGTAATTAGAAAAAATAAATGCCTTAACTTGGAAATAAACACATTGAGGTAGGAGGGGGTGGCAAATGACAGTGACCATCCAACTCCAAGTCAAACCCAAGTTTAATAATGTATATCTGACTATGAGTTCACCTATTCACATCAGGGCACTTCTCACTCACATTTTATGGAGCATAACAAAGTTTTACCTAAATTTTATAATATTGTGATGACACTAAAGCCTGTTACACATCATTTTTTCAAAGTTCATGAAAGCAAATTTTTATTTTATTTTTTTAAATTTTTTAAAATTTTCTTATTTGTGATTTATCTATTTAACTACCTATTTAACTATCTATTAATGTCTATTTATCTATTAACTTACTTATCTATTTACTTACCTATTTATCTGTTTACTTATCTATCTGCCGCACCACCGCAGGCATGTGGAACTTCCCCAACCAAGGATCAAACCCGTGCCCCCTGCAGTGGAAGCATGGAGTCTTAACCACTGGACCATCAGGGAAGTCCAAAAGCAGAATTTTAAACCATCAGACAGTGTCAAGAAAGCTGCTGACAGCACCACGTCAACATGCTGAGCAGCACACCCCAAATGACGTCAGGGTCCACAGCGGGACTCCCCGCCGGCTCCTGCAGAGGAGGAAGGAGGCCTGCGGGAGAGCAGAGGTGCTCCGAGAGCTTTTCAGACACCACAAGCAGAAGGAGCACAAGGGACGTGCCCATCTGAGCTAGCCACCAATCACAGACTGTTCTCTGGGCAAGAAGCAAAACTCAGAGACACCAGCAGCTGGAGCCAGCCATGCCACGTAAGGGACCGTGGCCCAAAGAGAGGGGAGCGATATTTAGGCTGGGCAAAGAGACTGACCACTCAATCAACAACAGCTTAGGGCTTCCCTGGTGGCGCAGTGGTTGAGAGTCCGCCTGCCGATGCAGGGGACATGGGTTCGTGCCCCGGTCCAGGAGGATCCCACATGCCGCGGAGCGGCTGCACCCGTGGGCCATGGCCGCTGGGCCTGCGCGTCCGGAGCCTGTTGCTCCGCGGCGGGAGAGGCCACAGCGGTGGGAGGCTCGCGTACCGCAAAAAAAACCAAAAAAAGCACAACGGCTTAAAAGAGAGAAAAACCCTCACATACCCCTACCACTTCAGGACTGGGGTGAGGAGATAACAAGACAAGCAAAGCTACCTTTGTGAATTAAAACAGTCCTATAAGAAGCCTTCTAATGCATATCCAGTAAGTTCTAAATAGCCTAAAACCAAAATCATACACCTTCAATAAAGCCATATACCAACTGACACCAAAAACCTAATTACTATACAATCCTGTGAGATTTTATGGAAATTCCCACAGATCACCACTGAATCCTTCACATGCCATTTCTTCCTTGAAGATTTGGTCCTAACACTACCCACACAGTGTGGAACCATCCAGAAGAAATCAAGGGCTGGAGGTTTACACACACTCTCTCCAACTCAGCGGCATCTCTGGCAGGTAGGCATACCTGAAGCCCCAAGCAACCAAGGACGAGAAGATGAGGATGTCACGCAACGCTGCTCCAAAAGCAAAGGCATGTCTCACGGGTCAAAGGAAAGCCAACCCGTGTTTTCAAAGATCAAAAAGAGAGTGTTGCCTTTCCCAGTAACACCATCGTTTCCTCCCTGCCCAGTCTTTCAGAAAAGAGCTACACTTAACCCAATCTCAAGGGCACACAGTGATCATCTCCAGCACCTGTGAAATTAAGGGATAGCTCCAAACGGCAGCAAGCCTGATGGGTCACCTGGTCTGGACGCCCCAGAGGCCGCCAGGCTGAGCTTAGGAGCCAAGGGGCCCTGGGCACAGGCCGCCTGACAGCACTGCTGAGCTCACTGCTCTGGCGACAAAGGCAATACAGCACTTTGGTCTCAGGGGCAGGAGAGTCAGCTCCAAGCAAAAGCAAATGTATCAAAACGGAAGCCTTGTTTCTACAGAAAAAAACTGTATTCTTCAAATTGATCTCACACACACAGATTTAAGCCAGTGCTATAAGAACACCTAACTAATCTTACACTTATGAGAAAAAGTCAAAACAGTCAATATAATTCAGTAATTCCATCTGAAAGGTATTTATAAATGAGCTAAGTATTAATAAAATTAGAAAGCATGTCACATAAAAGTGAAATGAACAGTAACATACAAAATAAAACCGATTAGGATAACGCATCATCCTTGATTTTGTTCGCACCTGACCTGTCAGCACCTAACACCCTATGTCCAGGAGTCAGTGCACCATCTCAAGTGAGGGAGAAGTGAATTTAAAGTCCCACCCAGACACCTCAAAGCCTTCTATTTATAAGTTACAGGACACCACCAAGTTAGAGTTAACACAGTTCATAACTGTCAGAATGGTACATCAGAAAGACAGGAATGATCACACAGAGCCATCCTTTCCTCTTTTATTACTCTTTTTTAATTTCTAAAGAAAAAGTTAAAACAAGGACGAAAACTTTCAACTCTGTATATCAAGGAATCAGAAACCACACCCTGTATACTGAGAAGGGAGCCCTGAGAGGCAGAGCCACTTCTCAACAAGTCACTCACCTCAACCAGAATTTCAAAAACAGCAAAACATGCCAAATACACGACATCCTTTCAAAAATTATTTCTTCTAACTCTACAGTTGCACGGCTTTCTCTTTCCCTCTGGCCTCTGCTGGTCCTGAGGGGCCCGGCGGTCAGGGCGTGTTCGCCAGCTTCCATTTCCCCCAAGGCTGTCTGCTGTGGTAACCTCCTCAGGAGCGCAGCTCTCTCCAGAGCCTCCTGATGGAAACCTCCTAAGAGGCCAGAGCAGTTGCCATGCAGGCCGTTGCTACCAAGGCACCAGCATGAAGACTGCTTTCCCTCCCCCAGGAACCATCCACCCAGAGGTCTGTAGGATGACGAGGGGCAGGGAGCTCAGCACTACACCCCCTGGCGCCTGACCCTCGTTAGTCCAAGAGATTCCTGACTCACAGCGCCCGCCCTCCCAGTCCCCTTTCACTTAACTCCAGTCGCCCAGGCCAAGCGATGCACAGGCCTAACGGGTGGTGCACAGAACTTCCCTGGAAGGGCACAACAGGTTATGCAACAGAGATAACGCTGCACACTGAACTGCCTCTGGCCAAAGGTATTTCCTTCCTCCAGAAAGAAACCAACAGCAGTAGCACTGGTCCAGCCTGCACTGTGTCTAGAAGCTTAAGTGCCGTTAATGACCTTACAGCTGGGAAGACAGTGTATCCTGCCCGTGGACAGAGCTGGGACTGCTACGCAGAGTTCTCCCTCAGCCAGCAGAGCGAGGCCAGCTCAACCCACGCCCCAAAACAAGATGCTAGAAGCTTAGAGAAAGGAATCATGCCGATAAAGGTGAGACAGCATAGAAAACAGGCAAGAGGACACTTGGCTTCCCAAGCATCGGTGAGCCCCACGGTACCAAGCTGCACTGCCACAAAGAAGGCCCGTGCTCAGCATGCTTCTGGATCTCAGCAACGTGCCGGCCAAGCACATCCAAGCCTCTGGAGAAAGCTGAACTACAAAACCATCTGTGAAGGCCAGAGTCAACGGTGGTTGAAGAACACAAGAGCAACAGGTTGAGATGTGGCCTGCAGACTGCCTTATTTCTGTGTCCAGCACACCCCTCAGAGCCTAGAAAGCTGCTCTGGCTTGCAGCAGCCCATGGTAATTCACCAAGAGGCAGGAAAGACAAGAGTCCAGAATCAACACTGTCCTGTCTGTTCATCCCCTCCAAACACACAGGGCACCTGCCATAGCCAGGACACCCTGCTGCGCCAGGGGGTCCAAAACAAGAACAAGTCTACCAGTGGCTTATCCTGTAACCCAGATGAAGGGTGGGGCAGGTAAAGCTAAGCAGGGACTTACCCCACCAGACCTGTGTAGTCATACGATGACATCACGGAGGCAGCCAGAGGTGGTGGAACTGGGTTGCTGCGATAGGAAGATGGAAACACCAGTCCAGCAAGAGTGAAAGCTGACCCCCTGACGGTGGCTGAAGACTGACCGACAGCAGCCGTTTACAGGTTACTGCAGAGATGGGCCCTGAGTGCTCAATGGCTTTAGGTCTGGAACTCTGATGTGTTCACTTCCTTCCGGGAAACCTACTGACAGATATGTACTTGGTGAAAAATAAATGCCTGATGAGGAATCAATGATATTCAAAATTCTAAGGGACACAGACCAATTTTAGTGTGTTTCCTTCAGGGTAGAATATCTACCTTGCTACAAAGGCCTGGGTGGCCCCGCTCCTGGACATTACATCACCTCTGGATCCCAAATTTTAGAGAAACTCTAGAGATGCTGAGAGGAAACACTAGGTAAATTGTCAAGGCTGAATGTTTAAATGTGTGAACTGAAAATGAGGACCAAGGCAAGGAAAAAAGAAAATCCTGACTTCTCTGTGCCTCTGTCTCCTGTCCTGCAAAAGGGAGCTGACGTTAGTATCGGGTCACTGTGAGGATTATGAGAGTTTACATGCAGCGCTTAGCCCAGGCCTGGCAGAGTAAGCCTGGGGAGAACTTTCTGTGACCATGGCCCTCCTCGGTATCCGTGACAGCCACGAGAACTCTGGCAGTGCAGGCAGTACAGCCATAACTCAGCTGCAATTGCCAGTGGCCTCACCCTACCAGGCTCCACTCTCCTTGACTGAAAAATGGGGCCTGTGACTGCTACATCCTAGAGCCCTCCAAGGACAGAGCCGGTAAAGCAGGACTTCTCAACCTCACTGCTGCTGACCTTGTGACCAGGCAGTTCTTCCTTATGACCACACAATTCTTCCTTGTGGGGGCTGTCCTGGGTACTGCAGAATGGTGAGCACCTCTGGCCTCTAACCATGAGATGCCAGCAGCACTCCCAACTCATGACAACCAAAAATGTTTCCAGATATTCTGGGGTGGGGGTGGGGGTGTAAGATCACCTGGTTGAACCATTGCTGGAAGTAAAGGTCATGATGCCTGGTGTGTAGGAAGCAACAAAAAAAGCTTTAATAGGCAAGGCTTTTTGTATCACTCGTGCATCCTTGAAACAGATCACAAAACGGGATGCTGTATGAGTGACTATTAGCTCCAGGTGTCACCCTTCCAAGTTGAAAAACTAAGTTTCTGATAAACTGAATTGAACAAGGGCGGGGGCGGGGGGGGGGGAACGCTGGGAGGGGAGGGGTAAAGGGAGGGAGGAAATGAATGAAGGAAAGGAAGGAAGAAAGGAAACAAACCACCTCAGAGACTCCTTTCCTATCTTTGAGAGGAAGAAGCTGAAGTCCTACAGATTAAGAAACACTCAAGGGCTTCCCTGGTGGCGCAGTGGTTGAGAGTCCGCCTGCCGATGCAGGGGACACAGATTCGTGCCCCGGTCGGGGAAGATCCCACGTGCCGTGGAGCGACTGGGCCCGTGAGCCATGGCCACTGAGCCTGCGCGTCCGGAGCCTGTGCTCCGCAACGGGAGAGGCCACAACAGTGAGAGGCCCGCATATGGCAAAAAAAGAAAAAGAAAAAAAGAAACACCGAAAATCACAAGGCTGATTAAGAACAAGTTTAAACTGAAGTACATACAGGTCTCCTGACTCCCGCTCCAGTGGAGGACTACCTTCCCCACCTGAACAAACATCTCCACCCTCTGCCCTGTCTGGTAGAAAGAACCAATGCCTAAGACCCAAGCACCGCTGCATGTCTGACAAAGTCCACAGCCAGGAACGTCTAAGAATAGCAATTCACACAAATAAAAGGCAAACCTGAGAGCGCTTTCAGAAAAGAATCCATCCTAATTGCTCAACGGCACTTGCTACCTAACTACTGGTTTCTGCATCAGCAACTTCCTGCCTCTCCTTGACCTAGATGAGGGCTGCTGTTCCAGCTGTGGGGTCTCAGGGCACAGATAGCCTCCTGAGAGGATACTGCACCCATGGCAGAGCCTGGGATGGAATGGGCCGGGGCCATGGGGACTACATTCGTACCAGTTTTATTAACTGATAGTATGAATACGATAATACCGTCGACCAAAGAATGATCTTTAGCATAAAAATATTGTAAAACACAACAACAGAAGTAAAAATCGGCAATCTTCTTGATTCTTCCTCAAGAAATATCTCCAAAACTATTGTTTTACCTAATATTTTTTCTTGGACATATTAATACATGGTCTAAATAAAAACTAAGATTACATTACATGCATGTAATGCCACACTTACTTCCATTTAAAAATGCATATGGCTGTCTTTCCAAGTCTTACACACAAGTTTACCTATGTTAACAACTGCACGTTGCATGGAATAACCATAAAATAAACCCCCTGCTGATGTTGTTTTGTTTTTTTCCGATTACAAGCACTGCAGAAAAGAGTACCATCTACTCACTCAAGCCTGTACCTTGACAGGTTAAATTCCTAGAAATACAATTACATGATTATGGGAGATGCGTGGATAGGCACTGCAAAGGCAAAATTTACCCTCCCAATGAATTAAACTATTTACACTACACGACATTGGGGTATACCTGTCCCCCTCACCTTTGGTAACTAAAATGGTCACGTTTATTTTCCCCAGTCTGTAGGGGAAATATGATTTTAATGTCAAGTCTTTGATCATCGGTGAAAACTAAAAATCTTGCTCTGCATACCGGCCCTGTGAGCTTCTTGACTGAGAAGACCGGCCTTTTCACAACCTCCGTCCACTTTCCTACCAGGGCCTTCAGCACACATTTAAGACAATGTAAAACCCACAGCTGGGCTATAAAAGGTGTAGTAAATAACAGAAGAACAATGAATTTAAGTGCAATGCAAGTTGTAAGCTAAAAATAGCATTGCTAAAGGGCAGCCAGGCAAAAGTAGTAAGAAAATACTGTCAAAAAGGACAGTTTTCTGTGTTCTGTTCTTTTTTTTTTTTGCCTCTCATGCCTCTTAGCCAAAGGGTGTGGTTTTTTTCCCCTTTGGAAAGGGAACTAGAATCTTTGGACTGGGGACACCAGTTACAGTGGAGTGATGGCAAACCATTCTGAAGACAGGGGAAGTAACTTCTTCCATAGTTATTGCTAAGATTGTGGCCTTCTCCCCTCACTTGGCCCCCAGGCAAGAGGCTGGGAGGTATTTCTTTGGAGAACCCAAAGAGACTTGAAGAAGCTGACAGGGTGCTGTAAGGAAATGGCCCAGCCAGATGCCTCTACAGCGAATGTCACAGTTGGCAAGCCCCAGTCCCTCTGACATGTAAGCAGGCAAGCAAACATCACCGGATAGCCCAGAAAAGGCGGATACGAAAGCCAAAGTCGCAACACAAAAAGCAGCCAGAAGCAAGCAGTGACTTTTGGTAAAAGAAAACTTTGAAACTCACCAATGTCCTCAGAGAGATAAGAGGAGAGTCTATATCCATGGAACAAAAACAGGAGGTTATAACATAGGAACAGAAAGAATAAGAGAAATCTCCTAGAAACAGAGAAAAACTCAATAGAAGCGCTCAAAGATGAAGTTGAGAATGTCTTCCAGAAAGAAATGGGAAACCTAAGAAAATCAGACTGTCAATCCAGAAGGTCCAATAGTTGAATTCTAGAAAGAGAAAGAAAGTGAATGGAAAGCTATGAAGGTAATAAATCAAGAAAAACGCCCAGCACTGAAGAACAGAAGTTTCCAAAATAAAGGGGCCCAAAGGGCAGGCAAGACACTAGATGAAAACAGACTCCAAGGGACATCACTGCACCGGGTGCTCTGAATTTCACAGAAAATCCCTCAAGCTTCAAAAAAGAAAACACGGTCACATATAAAGGCTCAAGAATCAGAAAGCTCTAACACTTCAAGGCTAACACTGGGGGATGGAAGACAGAGGGGCAAACTGATGTCCAACCTCTAAACACAGGTATATGGGCAGAATAACGCACTCCAGACATCCAGGCTCTCAAAATTTTATCTCCCAGGCAACTCCTTGAGGAAGAGCTCCATCAAAATGAGAGAGTAAAAAAAAAAAAAAAAGAAAAGAAAATCAAGAAAGAGAAAGACATGGGTTCCAAGAAACTGAGGGCAGTGAGATCTGAAGTGAGATTCCAGCAGGTTGGAGGTCTGCGCCTACTGAACTTGATCAGATAAAAAGAACTGAATTGCTTGAAAGGAGGTTTAGACAACTAGTGAATTTGGGGTTGACCTTTAGCGGCAAATGCATATAAAACTAAGAAAACAACAAAAACCACCAATAAGAACTTCAGGAAAAACAAAAACTTCTCCAGGAAAGGAAAAGTAATCCCATCACACCATTTGGCCCAACTGTGAATGGTACCAGTAGCCAGAATATAAACACTAAATACCTGACAGCAAATTAAAGGTGCACCTGCTTTGGGCAGCCATGCATTTGTCTGCAGGGCGAAGGCAGAGGGGTGAAAGAAAGTGAGAGACGCCAGAGTGGAGAGACAATGTGTGGGACAGGGGACGGAAGGGCAGGAAGTGAGCGAGTCAGGCGTGGATGCGAGTCAGGCGTGGATGCGAGAGATGGAGGCAAAGACCAAAGCCAACAGCTAGGAGACCAACGTGGGTGTCCTGCAAGGGAGGAGACATGATGGGAGGAAGGAAACTGACACTTTTTCTTCCTCACAAGCTTTTCCAGATTTACTTGATCTTTTCAAAAGTATATGAAGATATAACCTTGATTTGAAGTAAAATTAAATTTTAATGTTAAAATCCAAATGAGTGCCAATAAACAGTATTAAGGGAGAGTATGCATGGCCAATGCATTGTTATCAAATTAACAGCAAGCATCAACAAGACGACTAACATGACAGACACCCAGACAAGTCCGGCTTGTCTTAAATGATAGCTGAGGAACCTTACCTCACCGGGTAAACAGCAGCCGACTAGGAATATCACCTCTAAAATGTCTCTGATGTTAGAAATACAAAAAGGAAAAAAATAAATGAAAACCCTGCTTTACCACAAAGTAACTTGTGTAATCAAGTTTTTAAATGTTACACACTGAAGAAAGTTTAGTTCTTTTCTTGGCTTTCAAATGTTCAATGTTGTGGTGCCTTCATAACTCAAGAGAAAAGGCATTCTGACACATTAAGGTTCTTTGGCTGTCTTTCTATACTTGGTCAAAACGTTTGACAACATGCTCCTTGGACTTTTTGCCACCGAAAGTCAGCAACTGAGAGTTCAGCTGTGTGCTATGTTTCTTCCAGGAGCTTGGTTATTTCTTAATAGAAAAGGGAAATGCCTTCCTATGATCACTAGCCCTGTGAGATGCATGTGTGCTGAATGGGCCATACCAAATACAAGTATCACTCTGTACTTTAAAAAGTGTTCTCTGCTCAAGCCCTTTAGGTAAATAAGTTTCAGCTGCCAAGCATTAATGGTGAGTCTATCTGATCCACTTGTGACTAAAGATCACAAGTCATCTTGGTGGACAGTGTAATCATTTGAAATGCTGTCCAAGTCAGTGTCTTAGGGCATTAAGTCCTTCACCATTTGAGATGTCAGCAGTGTACCAAATTCTCAACCTCTTGCCCATATATGCCACCCCCTAAGTGGATAGCTGTCACTTGTTCCCTTTGCACAAGCTAGTCTTCTTGTCTAGAACAGCCCATCCTGCCAACTCCTCCTGGAAAAACTCTTATTCATCTTCTAAACTCCAGTTTCAGAACCACATTCTTTGTGAAGACTTTCCAACAGGTAATCTCTGCCCCCTCTGTCCTACCTCCAGCCCTTGTACATACGTCCATTACTGCACTCAGAACACCGTAATCTCTCCTTTACAAGTGAATCGCCCCTACCAGACCATAAACTGCTTGAGGAAAAGAAAAAAAGTCTGTGTCCTCTTTACCTCTGCTGCATCCCCAGAACCCTTAACAATGTCTGGCACACAGCCATTTCCAATATATATATTTTTGAAATATTTTCTACTGTGGAAGAAGTAAAGTCATGAGGTCAAAGTCAGACCGCCAGAAACCCCAAACAACAAATCCAAAGGAAAAAAAATACTTGATGATTCAAGAAGAAATTCTCCCATCAGGACGCTGAGAAGTCAGCCTGGCCCCCTGGAGGGGGCACTGTGACCGGGTTCCAGCGGGTCCTCGAGTGCCGAGGAATGTGGGCCAACGGCATCTTAGGAGTGCTCTCCTTACACGCACTGCTCCTTTACTCAGGTGACCTCAGCCTGATTAGAGAAGAGGAGGTAAGCCCCAATCGGGACGTGACACACAGCAAAATTAATAGTAGTTACAGGGAAGTTTAATCTTCACTGTTTTCAATGGCTTTCATATTTTGTCCTTCAAGACTTGAGGGGGTATGTTCAGTTTTCTCCAAACCTAAAGCTCTCATGACAGGTGGGTGGTTGATGTCTCAGATCCAGACAACTGGGAGTTCAAATGATGGGAGCCACTCTGAACCAAATACCTTCTCAACCTTTAACACTGCTTCCAAACATCCTAATATTAAGCGTACTTCATAAGGGTAGCTGGGGTTGCTTAGTGTTCAAAGTGACCGAATATCAACCTGAGCACTAGGCTTCAGCCAATGTCTCATTAGCCCGGGTTCGCTCCCATAAAAGAACACTGAGATCATTTTGTAGAACAGCACTACCAGTTACCTCAGACAAAATCCTAATTGTGACTCATCCCGTGTTAACAGGGCCTCAAGAAAGCTACCTGCCAAGAGAGTGCCTGTCCGTCCTTAGTTCTGCGGCAGACACCCAAACGCAGGTGAAGGCAACGCAACGCCTGAGGGTTTTCGGCAGCTCTGCAGCTGAGGACAAAGAAACCCCGCAGCTCAAGGGTAAACCATCCTGCTCCTGAAGATTCCTCTAAGACTCATCTACACTCCTTCGGACGTTTCCATAGCGTTGACCATATGGACGTGACCATAGCGTTGCTTAATAAAACACAAAGGTCAGTTTTCCTTTGGTCTTACGTGGTGCCCGGACACCACGCACAAGCCGACTTCCCCACCTCCTGAGTCGGCGGGGAGAGGACGCCTGGCCCTGAGCACTTCGCCACTTTCCAAAGACACCCTGTCAGGACGCCCTACGGTCACAAAGAGCTTCAGGCGCCCCGCGCTACGCGGCCGCCCAGGAGAGACTCCAGAGCCGTGTTTACTGTCAGTCGTGGGTAACCCAGAAAGGCTTCCTGTACGAGAGCGTTTGCGCCCAGCCTCCCAGCAAGCATCGGCCAGCTGCTGGGCCTGCAGGCCGCGGGAGGGGGGGAAGGACGCCCCGGGCCGGTCACGCCCCCGCCGGGCACGTCGCCCTCCCGCCCCCGAGCCGCGCCGCCGCAGTGGACTTGGAGGCGCCCCCAGGCCTCACCTAGCGAAAGCGAGGGGCAGCCCGCCCTCCCCCCTTCCCGTCGGGCGCGGGCTCCAGGCTCTGGCGCACGAAGACCACGTCCCCGGGGACGGGCGCCCAACTCTATGGTCCGCGCACCAGTCGCCGACCCCCACGTGACCCACGGCAGCCAATCGAGGCGAGGCCCGGACCACCGAGACGACGGCGGCTCGGAGCTAGAGCAGCCCCGCCGGCCGCTCGCCGTCCCTCCCCGGTCCCGCTCCGGTGCTCCCTGCTCGGTGCTGCCGCCATCTTCCTGGAAGAGAGGACCAGAGGCGAAAGGTCCCCTCCCCGTGGTCGTTCCGAACTCTTACCGCCACCTGCCCTGCCCCCGTCCCTCTCTCTTCTCACCGGTCATTTAGCTCCATCTAAAGAAACGCTCTTCCCCCCATTCTAGTTATTCACAAAGCAGTGAATTACATTACCTGTTCCACTCTTATCAGCGTAAGGAAACGAAGCTCATAAGGTAGGAACTGTGGCGAAACAGGGACGAGCCGCCATCTTGGTAAAGGAAAAGAGGCTACGCTTGACCTCCCCCCCACCCCCGGCCTCTATATGGCCAACCGCCGTGGGAGGGGCACGGCGCCTGCGCAGAGGCGGAAACCGCGGACGAGCCTGCGCCTGCGCACTCGGAAGCTGGCGAAGGGGGGCGGGGAGGAAAGCGTTGGCAAGGGGGCGGATCGACGCGTTGACGCAATCCGCCCACACGCGGGGCGGGGCGCGAGTCTGCGGGCGGATCCGCGGCGCGGTCGGTCGGCTTGTTCTTCGGTGCGTCCGCGGTGAGTATCTCGCTGTGGGTCTCGGCCGCCTTTGGAGCGCAAGCTGTGGGCCGACGCAGAGGGGCGGTGGCCGGCTCGAGGCAGTGGTCGGCTCGGGGCGGTGGTCTGTCCGCTCCGGGGGGGGACGCGGGCGGGGCCGCTCGCACGGTGTGGGGGAGGGGCGGCCGGCCCGGCGTCCTGGGCCCTCCCCAGATCTCCCCCATCCCCCCGGCGCTCTTCCCGCTCTCCCGGCCCCTCCCCCGCCCTTCTGGGCCCTACCGGGTCCCGGCCCCCGTCCCCCCGTGCCCTGGCGCTGGCGGAGGCGGCGGGGTGTGTCCCGGCCGAACCCGAGTGGCCCTTCTCACCAGGTGGGAGTTACGTGGGGCGTGGTCAATAATGGACCTGGGACGTGGAGCGTGCGCTGGCGGTCGTGGTCCGGGAGGGACGGTGCGGGTCGCGCTAACGGGCGCTTCCGCTTCGCCGGCTCCCGGCCGAGAGGAAGCTCGCGGGGCGCTGGCCGCCCCCTCCACTCAGCAGGCCCCGCCTGGCCGCACACAGAGCGGGAGGAGAAGGAGGAGGGGAGGGGAGGGGAGGCCCCGCGCAGGGCCGAATCCGGAGGGACGGGCGGAGGGCCCGTTCCCCTGAAGGCCCGAGATGGGGCCGACCTGTGGCCGCCGTGGCTCAGTAAGGCCCGCAGGACCGCCTGTTACCCTTACGGCCTCAGTTTTCGTCGGTGCCTCGCTGCCTTGTCTGTGTCCCCAACACGCGGACGCGTGACCCAACAGCGCTGACTTACAGTTCCGACTGCTGTGGTCTTCCTCACCTTTGGCCTTGGTTCAGAGCCTGCTTTTTGCCTGGAGCCCGCTTACCTCCGCCGTTTGCTTGTCTCGTTTCTGCTCTGTTATTCAGGACTGCGGCCGGGTTAGACTTCTTCCCCCTGAAATAGGTGTCCGCCTGCTGTCAGCCTCTGCTGTTCCGTGCGGTGGTTGTCCTGTGAGGGGCAGCGGTGTGTGGACCTGCCCAGCTTTACTTGTTGCCTAGGACGGTCATCGGCACGAAACAGGTTTTCAGGTATCTCTGGAACGACTCAGATCATTATAATACCTCAAGGCAAGCTTAATGGCCGAAGCAGCCTTGCCATCATAAGGAGAGATGTATGATGGTGTACGGGTCGTGCAGGCTGCTTTCCTGGTGTTTGTAATTTAAGGTTCGTTATTTTTGGTTTTGGTAGCTCCCACTTAGGCTTTCTTTGCACCGCCCAGCCTCCTAACTCGCAATGAATTATGGCAGTGGTCTCTTCGGCCATAAAGTTACCCTGATTTTTTTTTCCCCCCGTTTTTCGTCTTGGTCTCTCAGCGAGCACTGCAGCCCAGGGTAAAGAACAAGGGCTTTTCAGTCAAATCAGATTTGCATTCTGACTGCTCTTGAACTAGCAGGGTGACCTAGGGAAATGGGGATGGGATGGGCGGCAACCTCCCTCTGTGGACTTTAATAAATGTGATTCAGGTCCTTTTTATACTCAACTCGAAAGACAGAAACTGCTGGAAAAGGAAAAGTTGGCTTTGTTTTTTCTCCAGAGAGAAGGGGACACCAAAGCTCATTTGGCCACAGAATTGGGGTGAAGCCACTTGTATAGTCTTACTTATCTCATTTTGTGCTCATCGTCATACTTGTCACTAGAGAAAACTCATTTGATTGTGGGGTGCTGCCCTCATGCTGTTAAGAGTGTGGTATACTGTACATGGACCTCAGATCCAAAGGCTCTGAATGCCAGATGTTCCAAGGGCTCTGGATGAGGGACTGTGGACCTTTGGGTCCTACTTTGCAGGGTCGTTTGTGGATGGGGATAATGAATGTAAATACAAGGATGACATGTCGGTGAATGGTGGTTTTGAGTAGTCCACTGATACACATAAATGCCAGTAGCAAAGCAAGTTTCTGTTGCCAAGAATCCAGTTTTAGCCATCTGTTCTTTGTCCCCTTTTGTTTTAGAAAAGTTGATTTCTTCTGTGTGGACTGGGGTGGAAGTATTGCTCTGTGGAAGAGGGAAGCCGTGGGTCAAAGAGAAAAAAAGTTTTAAATAGTTTCTAGTATCTAGAATGAGTGCATAAATTTTTCATTTGACCTAATTTCTGAGGTTTGGGGGATCTGATTGATCTGCATCTAAGGTTTAAACTAATCACAGTGCTTTGCATTTTGTGTTGCTGGATCAAGGCTTTCTCACTGAAAACCAGGCGCTTCAGAAGTTCAACATTTCTCTTTCAACTTTCATTTTACATTAGTCAGTTAATAACTTAAACTGTTGGAAAACTGTAGTGGATCCAAATTATGTTTCAGAAAAAAAAAAACCTGAGTATGAAAGAAATAGGTTGTGGTAAGAGAAACTTGGTAAAATTAAAGCAAAGTTGAAATAAGTGTTTTTTTGAGAATTAACATCCTGTTCCAATAATATTACAATAGTATTCTCCACTTCCCCGTATGTATGCATCAAGATAGGTTTTAAGTAGGAGGAAACCGATAGGAGTGATGGTCCCCTTCTCACCTGCTGAGCAGAATAAGGGCCTGCGCATGCGTGGGCTTAAGGTGCAGTACTGTCAGGGTGCTCACGTGAAGTTGGTTGGGAGTACAGGCAGCGGCCCAGAGTTGAGTGAGGAGCGGGTGGGTGGAAGCTCCAGAGCCACTTTGATGGCAGTCCTCTGCCCCACCAGGTTGGTGTGAAATCAGATGCGTGTGGTAGCTAGTAAGGCGTGTGGTAGCTAGTAAGGCGTGTGGTAGCTAGTAAGGCGTGTGGTAGCTAGTAAGGCGAGAGCCTGCTCTCCCTTTCTATCCTCAGGCATTTATTCTCCAGGTGAACTTGAAAGTCATTTTATCCAGTCCTTTAAGAAAAAAAAAACTCATCATTAGGGAGTCCAGCTGAGATTGGACCACACTCATCTACTAATTTAAGAAATAAAAATGATTTGGTTCATGCTAGGCCTGTTTTCTTCCTAAATTTGTTCCTATATTTGTTTTGATTTTGCTCTATTATAAATGGCATTTTCCCTGCATTTCCATTTCTTGGTATTCATTGCTAATGCAAAATAGAACTTTTGAGTTACACGTGTCTTGTATGCAGCCACCTTAAGTAAATTACCATATTCTGCAATCTTTTTTAACCGAAGTGTTTGTGGGGTTTTGGGTGTGTATTCAGTCATATCAGAAAAATCATTTTCACTAAACCTGCCAGAGTAGCAGTAAATAATCACGGTTAGACTGCAACATCAGGGTCTTACTTGGATCCTGCTTCAAAGGAACAACGACAAAAAGAAGAGACAATTAGAAAAATATGAACCCTGGGTATTTTGTTATATTAAAGGAGTATTGCTAATCTTCCTTATAATAATGGCTTGTCGCTTTTCAGTCCTTATTTTTAGAAATATCTAGTACTCATAATCAGGGATCCGGGACAGTGGTTGAGGGGATATCTGAGTTAATAACTGTTGAATCTGGAGGATGGGGTGGTCCTTGTGGCTTTTGTTTTACTTTTGAATATGTTCGGAGTTTTTCATAAGTGTTTTAAGATAACTGTGGTGGTAATGGGCATCCTTTCCTAATTAGTGACGGTACTTTAAATAATTTAGCATCTGTTGTTTAGAGGATAACGTTTGCCGTTGGTTTCCGGAAATATATTTAAGCCGTTTCCTCACTTAGTGTTTTTATTAGAGTTGGTTGTTGGATTTTATCACATGCGTGTTCAGCATCTATTCACATATGGTTTTCTCCTTTAATTTGTTGTAACAGCTTGTATTGATAGATGCTTTTGGTACATTTCTGGGATATAATTGCTAGCAAGTATTTCATTGAGAAATTTTGCATTTCTATTCATAAGTGAGATTGACCTGCAGCCAGCCAGCTTGCTCGCTCTTTCTTCTCCGTCTGGGTTTGTTGTTGGAGTTGTGCTGTCTTCATAAAATAACTTGGAGTGCTTTCCCTTTTTCTGTAGTGGCTTAAGTGACGCTGGAGTTATCTGTTCAGTTTTGGATGGAATTCAGGTCTAGTTCTGTCTGGTCCTGGTCCCTTTCTTTTTTTCCTCCAATTATTTTTTTGTTTTTTTTTTTTTGCCCACGATATGCAGCATGTGGGATCTTAGTTCCCTGACCAGGGTTTGAACCCGCGCCCCCTGCATTGGCAGCGCAGAGTCTTAACCACTGGATGGACCGCCAGGGAAGTCCTCATTGGTAACTCTTTGTTCACCTGTTCAGTGGGATTTGTTATAGTCAGGTTTTCAGTTCTTGCTTCAATTTTGTTAATTTACAGTGTCTAGGAAATCATCCATTTCTTCCAGATTTTCTAGTTTGTGGCCATCTTTACACATGTGGTCTCCTATGTCTGTGATTATATCTTCTTGTTTTTCCTCGAAGGAACTGGTGAGGAATTTGTTTTAGAGAACCAGCTTTTGGTTTTATTTATCCTTCTATTGAGTTATTTTCCGTGTTCTTTAATAGTGAAAATATGTAAAACCCAAATTCTCATTTGAGTCTATGAAACTTTACTGTGCCC
This sequence comes from Orcinus orca, assembly GCF_937001465.1. NCBI lineage: Eukaryota > Metazoa > Chordata > Mammalia > Artiodactyla > Delphinidae > Orcinus > Orcinus orca. The sequence continues at coordinate 120,319,696 of NC_064565.1, forward strand.
CACTGATTTTGCTTTTATCTTCTTTCCATTGCTTTCTAGATAACTTATGGCTTTGCTTTTATCCCCCCTTGATCCAAGGGTTATCAAGGAATGTTCTGAATAACTAGGAGTTCCTTTTTATCTTTGTTTTAACAGATCATGATCTGAGAACACGGACTGTAAAAATAACTTTGCATAAATTTTCTTCACAGCAGTTACATGACAAAGTGTTTTTCTTTAGTCGCCTTTCTTTGTCTATTGACTCAAGGTTCTCTATACCAGTTAATTCAGATGTGTTGGTGGTCTCAGACCTCTGCCCTTGCTCATACTGTGTGTAGGGAGTCTGTCCAATTCCCAGAGAAGCTATTAAAGCCTCCCACTTGAATTGTATTTTTGTCAAGTTCACATAGTATTTTTTCTAGTCTTTGCTCTATGTATTTATCTGCTGTAAGTATTCACAGATACGGGTTTATGAATGGTTTATCTTTATAAATTGTTTCTTTTATCATGACCACACTGTCCTTAAATCCCAACAGGGTTGGTATTAACAATGTCTCTCCCTGTTCTTTTGTTTGCACTAGCTTGGTATCTCTTAGCCTGTTCCTTTGTTTTCAACACTTGTTTTAGCTACTTTGTTTTAAGCGCGTTTCTTCCATGTAACGCGCCTTGGTTTTCTGTGGTTCTCCCTCCGCCCCGCCCCCGCCCCCAACCTGTCTCCTCTTTTAAGGAGGAAATTTGCTCCTTTCACATTTAGACTGGTGACTGATGCTCTTGAATTTTTCTGTTTCTTTCCCACTATTTTTACTGGTGTGATCAAGTTGCTGTTCCATATTTTTCTCTGAATTTGGAAGTAAGTTTTTTTAATGGCTACCTTCCTTTTTTATTTTTCGTTATCAGACACTTACCTCTTTATTATTTAAAACAACGTGTCCGCTGCTTCTTCTGCCAGGACCATCTATCTGTTTTCCAACTGACTGCTCCCTTCTCCCTCTTGAAAGTTTTACCTCTCTGCTGTCACTCCTGCCCCCAACTCTTAGGTTTTGCTGAGGAAGTTTAATATTTTAAATTCTGGACTATGAATAGTGTTCCCCTAGGATGTTCCTTGTATTCAAGAGATCTTAAGTCACTCGTATAGTACACAGCCCCAGTTGAACTCTGGGATTGCTCTTCCTGGGACATTTTTCTTTTGTTATTACTGTTTTCTTTTCCTCCATCTTCCCCCTTTACTTATGGGGACTCTTACTGTAACAGGTAGATTTCCTAGATTTTGTCTCTGAGGCTGTCTTTTACCCATGATTTCCCTCCCTGCTGTTTGCCTTGTGCACCAAGATTTCTTACATTTGGTCTTCCATGTCACATTCCGAGTCTCTACTGTGACCTTTCATTTAGTTCAGCTACAGCAGTTTGGGTTTGAAAATCGTGGATTTTAGGTCCAGAAGGCTGTGTGTGAATTACTGTGCTTTCATCTTCATCACAGCGATACTGTTTCTTGGTTTCAGGTGTTGTCTTCCTCCTCCTGCAGCTTGGCTGTTGAGCTCATCTTGGAGGCAGGGGGACGAGGGCACACTCACATGGGCCTGTCACCTTACCCCTCGAGTCCTCACACCCAAGGTCTCTGTTCCCAAGCTCTTCCAGGGTTCACTGTATTCTTCTCGTTCCTTTCTGGTTCTTCCTTCCGAGGAAGCCTTCATCTTCTGCTTCTCCTGCTGCCTAGCGTTTCTGCTGTCCTGGAAGCTTGCCTTGATCCTGCTGCCTAGGTTGAAGCATTTTGGACAACCTAGATGGAGCTTTACCTGTCTCCTTAGTCAGAATTGCTCCTTCCTTTGCACACTAGGCTGCACCCAGTACTCCTTCCCCACCTTTAGTGATGATCTGTCATAGTAAGAAGCAGTTTACAGACTCCTCTCCCTTTTCCCCTCTCGTTCCTGCCAGACGGATGAGAGGGAGAACCAAGACTGTATCCTTATCTTCTATGACATCGTACCACAGAGTTCGAGTTAAGTTAAGAATGCTACTGCTATCTTGACCTTGGTTAACCATTTTTTCAGAGGTTTGGGAACATTTCCATTCAAAAAGGAAACTTGGGTGTGTGCAGCATTCAGGAATATTTCAGTCTGGGGGAGATAGGGAGGCAAGAAAGTGAAAGAAGTTTTCTCGTAAGTTTCTAAGCACCAGAAGGAATCAAATTTGACTGTATTCACATCTCTTGACTTTGTCACCAAAGGTTAGCCAGCAGACCCCACATCTCCCGAGGCTTCCGAACTATCGTCACAGTTCTCGAGCACTCAAGTGCCTTCAGTCCTTTTTCTTTTACTTGTAAGTGTAGTTGTGTTGCTGTGTGTGCCCCAGTGTCAAGGTCCAGTTCTCAGGAGCTCAGGAAGTCTCCAGCAGACAGCAGACAGATGGGCTCCGACAGGCACCCCTTCCTTGTACAAAGCTTTCAAAGAGAGAAAGGAAATTACGTAATTCCAGAGGTTATGGGAATTTGTCTTTTTCTCCAGTTGCTCCTTAGTGCCTAACGTGTAATCAGTACTAAAAAAGGTATTGTTGAAGACATGGAATGTATGTATCTATACATGTGTATAGATGGTCGCTTTCATTAGCTTAATTTTTTATATCTAATTTATATAATGAGGTGATAATTTCATCATTTCTGGGGAAGTATTTGACATAATGAGAAGCTGAGTGAGACAAGCTATTGATGCCTCATGTAAGCCTTTTTACATATCAATTCATGTTAAATTGAGTATGTATGTATATGTGTATGGATGTACATGTACTTTTCTTTTTTTTAGACAGATTGACAAAACTTCACTAAAGATGTCTAAGGTAAGAGATCACACTTTGTGTATCTACAATATAAGGAGAAACTGCTTTATGTTTTGAAACCTTTTGCAGTCAAGATTTTTATGATTCATTATTTTGTTTTGTTTTGTTTTTGGGTTTTTTTGCGGTATGCGGGCCTCTCACTGTTGTGGCCTCTGCCGCTGCGGAGCGCAGGCTCAGCAGCCATGGCTCACGGGCCCAGCCGCTCCGTGGCATGTGGGATCTTCCCGGACCGGGGCACGAACCCGTGTCCCCTGCATCGGCAGGCAGACTCTCAACCACTGCGCCACCAGGGAAGCCCTGATTCATTATTTTTAATATAACTGTTATTTGATTCATTAAGACAGAGTTCTAATTTAACAGTCATCCTAAAAGCTGTGAGCTTTCTTTTTTCAGATTTTCAATTTGTTTCTAAAAACATTAATGACAATCCATTTAGCCTCCCTAGATCATTCCCAGCAGACCATTCAAATAATAATTTTAAAATTGTAATAATTCATCATGATGAAATTTATGGGGTTCTCAGACTTGATAAATTGGCTTACGTCAGCTCTTGAAAATTAGCCCAGAGCCTGGAAAGGAATTGGTTCTAAAAGACATGCTGAGAAAAACAGAACTTGTAGTTAAAATTGCAAGATTATTATTTCTCTTTACTTTTTATTTTTAAGTCTTCGGGTGTTTCTTACAGTGATGCGCAGTCATAGTGATTTTCTTTTTTTTTTTTTTGCGGTACGCGGGCCTTTCACTGTTGTGGCCTCTCCCGTTGTGGAGCACAGGCTCCGGACGCGCAGGCCCAGAGGCCACGGCTCACGGGCCCAGCCGCTCCGTGGCATGTGGGATCTTCCCGGACCAGGGCACGAACCCGTGTCCCCTGCATCGGCAGGCAGACTCTCAACCACTGCGCCACCAGGGAAGCCCCGATTTTCATTTTTTATACAAGTGTCAGTGTGGAACTTTGATAAGCAAAAAGGAAAATAAAAATTAGCCATAATTCCATTATTCAGAATAACCGCTTGTGACGTTTTGTGAATATTCTTTTTGCATGTGTGACTATATATTTATAAAAGGTAACCTTAAAGGAAGTACTATTCTAAGTCTTGCCTTGTACATTTAATACATCAATTGCTGTATCTTTTTTTATTTCTTCCCATTTTTAGTATATCACAGTCTAGATTTCACTGTTTTACTATACTTGCTTTTTTGAATCTCCTCGTGTCAGGTATCCATCTATCAAGGAACATTGACGCTTCAGCGGCTTCCGCCGTGACCCCTTTCTCACTCTCAGTCTTCTTTCTCTTGGTCTGTGAAGCTAGATTCTCAGCATCCCACCCCTAAGTGGGCTGCCTCACCCTCGGTGGGGCTCGGTTCCATTGAGCTAGGAATGCAGCAAGAGACATGACTGTTTCCTGGCTACTTTTTTCACAAATGCACCGCTCCTGATACACAAAGTCTTTACTTTGGAAGCTGTTCTTTTTTTTTGCGGTATGCGGGCCTCTCACTGCTGTGGCCTCTCCTGTTGCGGAGCACAGGCTCCGGACGCACAGGCCCAGCGGCCATGGCTCACACGCCTAGCCGCTCCGCGGCATGTGGGATCTTCCCGGACCGGGGCACGAACGCGTGTCCCCTGCATCGGCAGGCGGACTCTCAGCCACTACGTCACCAGGGAAGCCCTGGAAGCTGTTCTTTAGCGAAGTTTGTTGCATGAGACCACTGTAAGTGGGGTCTTACTTTGTACGTCTGACAGATTTTCCTTCAACTCTATAGACAATTTTTTAAGTTGAGATTTGAAATTGTACTAAGATGAACTAAGCATGTATCTTTTATGTATTGCTTAATTGCTTAACAGAAATGTTATTTTAGGTCAGCATGTAGGCATGAAGTGATACTGGATTGGTTTTTCTTTTTTAAATATCTTCAAATGAATACCGTCAGTTTTCTGATAGCAGTGACTTTTTGGGAGTATTGATTTATGTGTATACTTCTTTGATTTGTGAGAACTAAGGATATCTGTGTTTGTCACAGGTTTAATAATGTCTTAAAAGCAACTAATAAGGTGTTTATTTGTTCTTTTTTTAGCAACAACCAACTCAGTTTATAAATCCAGAAACTCCTGGCTATGTTGGATTTGCAAATCTTCCCAATCAAGTTCATCGAAAATCAGTGAAAAAAGGTTTTGAATTCACGCTAATGGTGGTTGGTAAGAAATTAACTTGTACTCTCAAGTTATTAAATATGTGGGTGTCTCCTTTTCCCAACCTGTGGAGTATAATAATGTAACCTAAAAGTCACAGGGAAGATTCCTTTGTTGACGGAGTCAAATAACTTGGGAATTTGGAAAAAAAACTTCTTTAGAAAATTTTGCTGAAGTGCAGAATTATAATTTTTATGTCATTTTTTGCTTGTATGTAGTGAAAGCGTTTGCTCATTGTGACAGCTGGCCTCTGAAGCCCTCCCGCCGCCCCCCAGATCCTTGCGGCCTGGTGCCCATGACGCTTTCTAGCCCCTTCCCCACTGAGCAGGGCTCACTCGTGTAGCCAGTAGGACGTTGTGGAGATGAAGGTGTGGCCTGTGCCTTGCCTTCTCTTGAATCATCACTGTCGGCACACTTCATAGTGAAGTCCTGCAGGGCACGGCGCTGAGGCCTGCCAGTGACCATGTAAGTGACCGTTCAGAAATGTCCTCCAGCCCCAGTTAAGCCTGCTGGTGACCGCCATCCTGGCCAACATCCCTGTCACCACAGAGGGACCCTCAAGCCATAACCGCCCACCTTAGACAGAGTCCATGAGGTGGTAAATGTTTGTTGTTGGTTTAGGCCTCTGAATTTTACAGTAATTTGTTACACTTGAAAGATAACAAACACTTATAATTAACCAGAAGCATGTTTATTTAATGCTCATAAAAAGAACTGTTCAACTTTTTCTGGTGGGTATATTTTAAACAAGGAACAACCCTTACTACACACACGTGTTTTAAAATAAGTACTTAAAGTCATTTGAAATTGAGTGGTTACCTGAAATGTCTATTATATCAGATATATTTTATCATGGATTATAGCATATATATTCTGTTTCAGTGTGTCCATAACAAACTTAACTTGATGAACTATTAATTCTGCTTACCATACCACATTTTATTTCATTTCTGTTAATCGCAAGATTCTCCCCAAATGCTGAGGTAGCCGCTGGGAAAGCTTGATGGGTGCTCATGCATGAGTGGGACAAACGATTGTTTCCTGGGATAAACAGTTCACAAATCTGAGATGAAAAAAACTGTGGGACCCTAGGCCCAGAGAAGTGAATGGTGACATGTTTTAGGAGCACAATTACATGATGATGTTAATAATGCAAATTCCAGTTCCTGGTAGAAAAGAGAAATGCAGTGCAGTCTGTCACACAGTTACTTAATTTAGAGCTTTAAAACCAGACCGTTACTTCTGGCCCTGATAGAATAACTCAGGGGTTGACAAGCTCTTTCTGTAAAGGGTCAGATAGTAAATATTTAAGGCTTTGTGAGCCTTACAGCTTTTGGTGCAGCTGTTAACTCCACTGTCGTCGTGGGAAACAGCCATAGACGACACATGAACAAACAGGCACAGCTGTCCCAGTGAAGCTCTGTTTTGTTCATGTGGTAGAGGGCTAGATTCGCAGGAGAGCTGCAGCTTGCCAAACCCTGAAAAAGCTGTACCAGACTAGTCCTCTTGACCTGAATAACCAGAAGCCTCAGCAAGATACATGAAACAGCCCTTTTAAGACATTGAACAGGCAGTGCAGGACTTTGGTCCTTGAGAGAAGGAAAAAGAATTCTATGAACTATAAAGGTACTCCAGCTTTCTGCCATTCACCTGCCCTTCTCCCAGGGAGGAGTAAACCTAACACGGTTAGTCTCGGCTGAAGAATGAGACCACAGTTCGGGGAAGCTGAGGTAACAGGCAGAAGAGAACGACTTCACACATCTGCATTGGGGTTCCTTTGGCACCATGGCTGAACAGTAACTTGTATATGGGTAGGGGAAGCCTCCTTGAAGCCAGGCAAAATAGAACCACCAGGAAGGAGACTGCATGGATGGAGTTAGAGAGCTGGAAAGGGGTCAAGGAGACATTGGAATTCCAGCCAACCGGAGGGAAATCTTACTGAACACCCATGACATTCAGGAAAGTCCTTGCTTAGGAGGAGGGCTAAACTCACATAAAGGCTGTTCTAAACCCTGTCTAACAAAGCTCATAAACGAACCTTGAAAGGATCAAGCTTCTTTACAAATGAATTACCTACTTGCCAGGACAAAAACCCATCACTCATTAAAGAAGGACATTAAAATCTAGACACTTACAGTATAACCTTCACAATACTGAGCATCCACTAAAAAGTTCCTGGATGTGCAAAGAAGGGGGAAAAAATGGCCCGTAACCAGGACAGAAATCAGGCAGTAGAAACAGATCCAGAAAAGAACAAAATGGAACTTCTAGAGATTAAAAAATGTATACAACGTCTGAGATAAAAAATTTTCTGATGGGCCTAACAGCAAATTGTACACTGCAGAAGAACGGGGGCAATAGAAAGCATCCAAACTAAAGCACCAAGCAGAATACATATAAAGAAAAGCACGCAACGGGATGGTGAAAACCACTGGTAAATGGGAACATCTTACAAGCACACCAGGGCATGTAACCAGATGGCGAAAACCACTGATAAATGGGAAAGTCCTACAAGCACACCAGGGCATGTAGCCAGATGGTGAAAACCACTGATGAATGGGAAAATCCTACAAGCACACCAGGGCATGTAACCAGATGGTGAAAACCACTGATAAATGGGAAAATTGTACAAGCACACCAGGGCATGTAACCAGATGGTGAAAACCACTGATGAATGGGAAAATCCTACAAGCAGCCAAAGAAAAAGAAAAACATTACATAGGGTCGGAGGTAAGAAGGACCACTGGCTGCTCATCAGGAATAATGTAAGCCATGTGGAATGACAGTTTAAAGTACTGAAAGTATAAAACTATCAGCCTAGAATTCTGTGTTTGTCAAAAATAACCTTTAAAAATGAAGGTTAAAAAGAAGGTAAAGACATTTTCAGATAAATAAGTGGAAAGAATTTATCAGTATCAGACGTATACCGTAAGGAAGATTAAATGAGGTTTTCAAGTTGGCACAGAAAGGAGAGCACTGGAAATGGCAAATGTATTGGTAAAAATAAGACTTCTTGCTTTTCAATTTCTTTCAAAGATAATTGATAGTGTGTAACGTGTAGGAATAAAATGAATAAGGGTAGCGCAGAGGACAGGGTGAGTAGAAGCGTGCGGCTGTGAACTTCTTACGTTACGTGTGAGGCGGTAGGACATTACTGAAAGGAAGATGCTGGGCTAATGGTGCACGTTGTGAACTTAAGAGCATCCACTAGAGAAATAAAGACTTGGCTAAAAGCCAATAGCTTTGATAAAATAGAGTATAAAAAAGTATGCAGGGGCTTCCCTGGTGGCACAGCGGTTGAGAGTCCGCCTGCCGATGCAGGGGACACGGGTTCGTGCCCTGGTCCCGGAAGATCCCACATGCCGCGGAGCGGCTGGGCCCGTGAGCCATGGCCGCCGAGCCTGCGCGTCCGGAGCCTGTGCTCCGCAACGGGAGAGGCCACAGCAGTGAGAGGCCCGCGTACCGCAAAATAAAAAAAAAAAAAAAGTATTCAGTCCAAAAGAAAGCAGGAAAAGAAAAAAGGAAGATGGCAGCAAGATGGCAGCCTTGAGCATAACCTTGTCGATAATTATGTGTAAATGGACAAGGTAAAGTATAAGGGAAAGGTAGGGGTTATCAGACTAAATGACCTCCTGTTGTCTACAGGAAAAACCCTTTTCATTAAAAATAAAAGAATGGGACATTGTGATGCAAGCCCCAGTCATAAAGCTGAAGTGGCTGAATTACTATCAGACAAAGCAGACTTTAGGTCTACTACCTGAATATTCCCAGAGAGGAAGAACTTTATATCATAACGAGAAAGGGATCTGTTCAAAACAACATTATCTAAAATATGCATGACGCAGAGTCTGATGGGAGAAAGATAAATCTGTGAGGACAGGAGTTTTTAACACTCCTCACAGTAGTGTATGAAGCAGATAAAAAGTCAGTAACGTTGTAGAACGTTTAAGTTATGCTGTCAAACAGTACAGCCCAGCTGACATGCAGAGCACTGTGCTGAACAGCTGCAGGACACCTGTTCTTGTAAGGCACGTGGAACATTCACCAGACATGCTCTGCATTATGAGAGTATTAGGCCAAGCACTGCCCTACTGCAAATGATGAGAAAAGTAGACTTAATTCCTCATGAGCCTAGACACAGACACCTTACTAAAATTGCAGCAAGTCCTTAATACAGTCAGTTCTACTGTAACACAATATTTGTGTGTTCCTAAAAAATCATCATGCAGGGAAAATAGGGACACGACACTCAAAACCTTCCTCAGTCACGTGTTAGGAACATAGTAAAAATGATCTCAGTTTCACATGTTAAATGGTTAAGAAATCAAAATTACTACACCAAATAAGCCACTGAACTGAAGTTTGTGAAAGGGGGCATCAGGATGGTTGCAGCCTGTGTGTTATTGTGAGGTTGTGGAAGGAGGGCTATCTGAGGATGGGTGGACAGTTGGGACACTGGAGGTAAGTGGCTGTGGCTTGTAATACGTCAGCTGGTAGCTGTGGTGTATGCCTTGGGAGGAGTGTTCCTTTGTGGCTTGATTCTGCTGGGTAGACCTAGTTTCTCACCAGTGAAATCACACATAAGTAAATGCAGCGTTTGTATTATGCTGAAATTGTTACATAATATATCAGTTGTGTTGGAACAAATTGTCACTTTCAAAGCAAGTGTCATGGCAGGACTGACTGTGCATCCTAAATGAATGGAGTTGGTCACAGGAATGTGTGGTTTAACACTGGAAATCAATCACTTTGGTCCTAAAGGGGAAATACCTATAGTTAGCATTACTTTCACTCATGAAAAACTGAGAGAAAGAAGTAAAATCTCCTTAATGGCAAATAACATGATTTGTGTATGTTAAAATCGTAAGAAAATACAAAGCTGCTAGATCTAATAGGTAAAGTTTAGCAAGAGTGCAGGTTCCGGTCAGTATACAAAAATCAACTTTATTTCTATAATTACCAGCAAGTAATTTAAAAATGAACTTAGAAATACAATATCAAAAATAATTACAATGATAAAATCTTTTTTAAAAGTAGTACCATTTATAGTAATATAAAAGGTACATACTGCTTAGGGATAATAAAACAAAATGTGGGGACTTCCCTGGCAGTCCAGTGGTTAAGAATCTGCTTTGCAATGCAGGGAACGCGGGTTCAATCCCTGGTCGGGGAACTAAGATCCCACATGCTGCGGGGCAGCTAAGCCCGCGCGCTGCAACTACTGAGCACTCGGACCGCAACAAAAAGATTCCGCATACCACAACTAAGACCCGGAGCAGCCAAAAATAAAAATAAATATAAATATATTTTTTAAAGTATTAAACTTAAAAAAATTTTTTTAACAAAATGTGTGCAAGACCAACACTGAAAACTTCAAAACACAGCTGAAAAAACCAAAGGAAAGCTGACTGGGTTGCGAGACCTCACCTGCTCGTGGAGTGGGGCTCTTCAGATGTCCTGCCTCCCCAGATTGACCCATAGAGTCAATTAAATCCCTGTCAAAATCACAGCAGACTTTTGAAAAACAGGAATTAGTGATCTGATTCTAAAGTGCAAATGTAAATGCAGAGGGCCTAGAATATGACAGAACAATCTGATTTCCAACAAAATCCACAGCAGTGCGTAAGGTAGGCATAGAGATCAACTGCATAAAATAACAGCCCAGACCGCATGTATATGGTCAGCTGATTTTTGACTAAAGTGCCAAGGTAATTCAGCATGGGAAAAGGTTAGTCTTTTTACAAATAGTGCTGTAGTAATTGCTTGATTGTTGGGGAAAAAAGTGAACTCTAGCCCCTCCTTTACACTGAACATCAACAATAAACTCAGGATGGATTGTTGACCTAGTTGGAAAGCTATAAAAAGTCTAGGAGAAAATTGCTTTAAAAATGTTTATGACCTTGGAGCACGCAGATTGCTTAGGACATGAAGAGCACTAGTCACAAAATAATACGTTGTGCTTCACTCAAGATTTGCCTTCTTCAGAAGGCACCAGTAAGAAGATAGGCCATAAACTGAGAAAGTGTTCATATCGTAGTATATGCAACACAGGACTTACATCTAGAATATAAAAGTTTTCACAGGCTTAGTAAGAAGACAAATGACCCAATTACAAAAAGGGTCAAAAGATTTGAAGAGACATTTCATGGGAGGTAAACAGATGGGTGGTAAACACACGATGACGTCCTCTTCAGTCATCAGGGAAACACACATGAAAACCACGATGGGGTAGCCCCGCATACCCGCCAGACTGGCTGAAGTGCTATAGGCAGGCAGTGCAAGTGTTAGCAGTGGAGCAGCTGGTGAGAAGGCAAAGTGTGCCCTTTCTTCACAGTTACATGCGCACCCTGTGACTCAGCGGTCCCCTCCTAGGCGCACCCGAGAGAAGTGATAGCACGTCGCAGACTGTGTGAATTCTCAAAGCCAGTTTTCTGGACACAGCTCGGGTGTCTGTCCAGCAGCAGGTTGTGTTGTATCCACACGACAGAACATTGCTTGGCAGTGCAGAGAAGCAGGCTACCGGTAGGGGCGGCAGCACCGACCAACCTCAGAGGCTAAGCGATTGTATGCTGCGCCAAAGCTGCCGGACGCAGCGGAGAAGGGCTGCTGCTGTTTCGTGTTAAATTTTTGGGTGGTGATAGATTTGCACTGGTTCACACCTTCATTCGCGTCGTTTCCCCCATCTGAAGGCTCCTATTTGGGACACTCCCAGCTGGGATAGAGATACTAGTGAAAGTATTAGGACAGAGCAAAGCTAGGTGTGCTCAGAGATTCAGCCCAAGGGTGGCATCATGTTCTGAGTTAATAAGCAGATTATTTGTAGATGTTACCCCAAAGCTATTCCAAGTGAAATAAATCACTTATACCTTTAAAATTAAGATTCATAATTTAGAATCAGCCATCTCCACTCAGACACCTTTGCTCAGCTGTCTTCTGGCCTTGGTCCCTTTTCAGCTGTATTAGTCACAGCTCTCACCATTCAGTCGGTGACAGAGTGGCTTTGCCTGGCATCTTCCCCTGCTGGACTGCCAGACTCCATGGGAGCAGGGACTCACCCATCCTGTTGTCTGCTGTGTCCCCGCACCTACACCTGTGCCTGGCACTCGGGGAGAGGACTTGGCACGTCCTGGCAAAGTCCCCTGCAAGTGTAGTGAACGTGTAAAAGGGCGTTGCTGGACACTTTATTAAAAGGACAACTTGCTGGGATAGTGTGTATTAGGTCATATCCTTGCTCTCTTATATTTGGACATGTTCAAAATGTAATTCTGTTTTTGTCCTTTTAATGTTCCTTTTCATCTATGAAAATGGCAGTCTAGTTAAAGTGCAGTCCTAATCGTGTATGTCTACAAATTTCAGATTGTCTTCTGTTCTTGATTTTCCCAGAGGTAATTTTTAAATCAGATGTATGCTCCTTACACAGGCTGAGCAGGCACTTAGCAGAGGGGGGGTCGCACCGAGGTGCCCAGGGGACAGTCGGACCAATACATGCAAACTTAAGCCTTAGATGATGACCTCCAGTAAAGTGTTGGAATCTGTTCATGCTTCCTTGGAATAGGAATTTTAATTTTTGGTATTTTGCATCTTCTTTGAAGTCAAACTTCAAATATTCAGAATACGTGATACACAGTGGTTTAAGTGGAATTTTTAACTCGTTAAATGCTTGAGTGGCTATGCGCTGCCCAAATTGGTCGCGTTACACTCAGCAAAGTGAGCAGGAAGTTGCCTGATGTACGGTGGTTGCCAGCGGTGGGATGTGGGGCTGTGAGTGAAGCAGGAAGAGGGCAAGGGGCCTGCTCTTGCCTTGGTGTCACAGGGGAGATGGCAGACTGGTTGTGCGCAAGGGTTAGCTGTCCATCCGTCCTCCGTGCCCTGCCACAGCTTGGGAAGCTGGGCGTTGTTGACGTGTGTGTGTGTTCAGTTCTCTGAAACGTGATGAGTTTAAGGGTTAGCGGAGCCCATACCTGAAAATCTACTGTGCATTCCTTTTCTCAAAAAAAAAACCCACCTCAAGTCCATTCCACATATTTGGGAAGAGGTCACATTGTGTTTATGACCTTAACGGATCCTGGAGCCTCACAGACCTGGATTCCAATTGAGGCCTTGCTCTGGACAGCACTCTGAGCACACAGGCTACTGACCTTGGAGCCCCTATTCCCCCCTCAGTGGGACCGGGAGGGTTGTGCCATGTTCACAGTCGTCACATGGGATGCAGAGACGGATGTTTGTGAGGCGCTCAGTCCAGGGCCGGGCCTCACGTAAACGCTCAACAGATTTGACTGTGTCACACATATAACGTCATGACATCAATTTCCTTTTTGTTTCAAGGTGAATCGGGTCTCGGAAAATCAACTCTCATAAACAGCCTCTTCCTGACTGACCTCTACCCAGAAAGAGTCATACCTGGAGCCGCAGGTACGGAAGTTTCCGCGCTGCACTACGTGAAAGCTGCGGCGGAGTGCATAATTAGTATTTTGTGCCATAGCTTTGTGTTTTGTTTGTTTTTGTTTGGCTCTAGACACAAGGAGAGCGTCAGTCAGGTAGGGAAAGGTGTGCTGCACCTGACGTCCTTGGATCTCGATTATACACACTCAGACCATGTACCATGGTCCGTCTTCTCCAAGCTTGTTTTCTTTGTCTACAAAGTGTAATAGTTCCTGCCTATGTTGTATGTTTGATGGGAGAATCAGTGTTCTCATGAAAAAACCGGCATACACAGAAGATTTCTGTGGGCATAGGTGTCATCGGACCTCTTCCCCTAGGTGTTAGCGTCCAGCACTGGACACTGGGCTTCTTGAGGCTGTTGAGTGAATGAACCGTGCATACATCAGTCTGGTACTTGGGCCACCACAACACGACTGCAGCCCTTGGACGGTTTTTAAATGAATTCATTAATTGTTCTTTTTGTCCCGGGAATCAGAAATTATAATTTTCAACTCCCAAGCAGCCCTTTAATCTTAGCTGCGATGTGTCCTTTGCTGACCCTGGGTCGTTTTTACGCAGTCCTCATGTTACCTTCTGAGAACTGTCCTTAAAGAGAAATAGTGAACTTCTGAGTCATTTGTTTAATAAAAAGAAAGTAACAGGTAATTTCTCATTTTTGCAAACTGGCTCTATTTTAAGGTACGTTCCTTTATTAAGTTTGCTTCTTCTTTTTCTTAGAGAAAATTGAAAGAACTGTCCAAATTGAGGCATCAACTGTTGAGATTGAAGAGCGAGGGGTCAAGCTGCGGCTGACCGTGGTGGACACACCAGGCTACGGGGACGCCATCAACTGCAGGGATTGGTACGTGCCCCAGAGCCCCGCCAGTGACGAGGCTGTGTGCCTGCCTATGTTTGTTTCTGTGTATTTCAGTCTGTAATGTTGATGACTGATTGCTGGGTTTGGAGTAGCTGTGTATAATAAAACAATGAGACAATTTAAATCATTTTAATTACGGCATTTTAAATGAGGAATTTCACAGGGAATGAGTATTTTTTTCTGTAAGAGCGTTCTAGTGAGATCTGATATCACAAAGCCAACCATACAGCAAATGCTAGAATAAATAAAGCACTTGATTTGGACCATGGCCAGGGGACAAGATACGGTAGTACAGCCTTTCTCTCTTCCATACTCAAGAAGACGAACCCTCTTAAGAGACTTGCTCCAGAGCTAGTGTCTGCAGCTGGCTGCTTGTTGCACCATTTGCACAAGTAAAGAAATCCAGAAGTAGGGTGTAAGAGCAGTGTGTCCCCTGTGCCTTGCAGAGAGTCCGCCTTCGTTGCACACACTCCCCTGGTCCTAGTCCCCATGAGCATAAAGCACCAACTTTCCAGCACTGATGAGAAGAGGGAAGGAAGGAGAGGGCTCTCTTGCGTCTTTCTCCTTCACCAGGGGTTTCTCCCTTCCTTCCGCAGGCAGCCCTTAGCTCCCGTGTTCCGCTCCCACTCTGCCCCGACTGTCTTCAGTCAGTTAGCTCAGCCTCTTTGTAACCTATCCCATCCGGGCTTTTGACCTTCAACACTTACGGAAATGATTCTTAGCACAGTTTCCGAAAGCCTCCATCTTGCCAAACCTAGGAGTCGGTTTTCTGTCCCCATCTTACAGTTGAATTATTAAATCACACCTGCTGGAGAGGCAGGGAATAGAACAGCTCGTTTTGCCTTTGAAGTTTGGGACAGCTGCCTCCTGCATCCCGTGATGACCTGTGTTTGTGTTTCTCTCAGCTTTAAGACAATCATCTCCTACATCGATGAGCAGTTTGAACGGTACCTGCATGATGAGAGTGGTCTGAACAGACGGCACATCATTGATAACAGGGTGCACTGTTGCTTTTACTTTATTTCCCCCTTCGGACACGGGTAAGTAAGCGTTTACCATGGAAACCTGGTGTGTAGATTAAGATTTCGTGTTTACTATGTGGGTTTCCAGCTTTCCTCCAAACTGCATATTTTATTATAAGAATTGGAATAATTTTGAGAGAAAAAAGTTCAGTGTGATCTCCTTATTCTTCCCTTAAACATGACTTTTAGACTTAAGCCATTGGATGTTGCGTTTATGAAGGCGATACACAACAAGGTGAACATTGTGCCTGTCATCGCGAAAGCCGACACGCTCACGCTGAAGGAGCGGGAGCGCCTGAAGAAGAGGGTGCGTGCTGGGCTCCCCGGGCCGGGGCGGGGGGTTCGGACAGTCCCTGCCTGGCTGGCACAGAGCGGGCCTTTCTGATGTCCGTGCTGTCAGCGTCGGTGCGCCTCTGTCGTCTCACAACTGTGTAAGTCAGACGAATTCTTAGAAAGGGACTGAGGTGCGTTTATGTTTTTGAAGGAGGGCTGCGTTTCCCTCAAAACAGGTTTGTAGCCGTTTGCAGCCCCCAAAGCAGAGTGTGAGCTTTTGCTCCTCTGCGGCCCTGGAGCAGCTCTGGATGTGCTCCCGGCGTGTGTAGGGTCCCTCCTGAGAGATGGGAACGGCACCTCGTTGCAGTTTGCGTCTGCCTGGTTGCTGGTGCGAGTTTCTGTCACGGTGCTTGAAGCCTGTTGCCGTGTTCTCTGGGGTTTTAGAGCTTGCCGCTCTTCACTGCGTTTTTACTGACTCACAGGTACTCGTGTATTTTTAGGCATTGACTGTCGCGCTGCACATTACTTCACCTAGTTGGACTTTCGTGTTACCTCATGTCTCTCTTGATGTCTTCTGCTGTAAGCGGAGCTTTAAACTAATACGGACTTGTGTTTGTCAGCCCTTTCCTTTATTGTCTCACGTGTCTGCCAGTGTTTTAGGAAGTATTCAGGCCCTCGGAAGAGTCCCTGAAAGCTTAGGCATTTCTATGCTTGACAGTGTCTTGGCGATTTACACTTAAGGGAACTTCACCTTTTATAGGATGTTGCATTAAATTTCGGACAGGCAGGAGGGGCAGCTGTCGGGGTTAGGAGGCTTTATACCCATCTCTGATCCTGCATCCAAAATTCTTCGGGCTCGATTTCAAAGGCTGAAAGGAATTGAAATCGTGGGCCTTGGCAGTCCCTCTCCTTATCCGGTTTCTTCCTTGTACCTGTGGGTGTGCTCCTCCTTCACAGTCTAAGAACATCTGCCCACCTCCCTGTCTCTCAGAATGGCCCCGTAGCTCTGCAGTCGCCCACAGTGAGGAGGTGTGATTATTTTTGATCCATCACTTTCTTGCTGCGGAGTGGGGAGCAGGCAGGGGGTCACGCTCACCGCTCAGCTTCTCCATCTCGTTGGGGAACAAGCAGTTAGGAACAGACTAGGGCCAGCTTGTGAGGGGGAGAGGGTGCGGGGAGGAGGGCCTTCTCTTAAACCCCAACTTAGTGCGGACAGGGGGTTCGTCCAAGATCTTTGACCACGCAGGGCCCTTCAGGTCACATTAAGGAGGAGAAAACTGGGGAGCAGGTTTGAAGTAGGGGTGCTTCCTGCTTACTTGCTTGTGCTCTCCCTTCCCTGGGTGGTCCAGACTCTGGCGTGAGAGTAGAAGCAGAGCCCCAACCTCGCGTCTGACGGAGCACCGACACTGGGGGCTTGGGGCTGCTGCTTAGTGGACTGGCTGGTGGTGAGTGCCTGCTTACTTCAACTCCAGCCCAGTTTCCCTTTCCCTCTAGGCTACTCTACTACTTGGTTGATAGTTCAGACTGTGAGGTTACACTGCTGACCACTTTTTTCCTGTTGAATAAAATCCAGACCCCTAGATCCTTCACCTGGTGGCATTCAGGGAACTGTCCACCTCAGTTGTTTCTTTGTCCTGTCCAGCTGGATGTCTTAACCTTCCAGCCATTCTGGATTTCTTGTAATTCCCAAGACACAACCCTTGCGTCCTCCCCTCCATGCCTTTGAGGAGATGTTCCCTCTGGGCGCATCTCCCTTCTCTACCTGCAGGACTCCTTCCGGAGGCTGGTTGTGGTGTGGTCTGCTTTACCTGCTGTACTGGGACTGTCGTTGGTCTGGTGCTTTGTGCAGTGAAGGTGGTGATACGTTGTTGTTGTTACTCTGGACAGAGGGTCCCTCGGTGCAAGCATGAATACCTTTTTAGCAGTTTGTAAAATCATTTGAAAATGATTTTAATCAATATGATTATTGACATTTGGATAATTCTGACATACTTCTAATATGATGCGTTAGACTTGACTGAAATAGTATGCAGTTTGCTACAGTTGCTCCTGGTTTGCTGTTTCTTTCAGATTCTGGATGAAATTGAAGAACATAACATCAAAATCTATCACTTACCTGATGCAGAGTCAGATGAAGATGAAGATTTTAAAGAGCAGACTAGACTTCTCAAGGTAGGAGCTTTGTCTCCAAGTACACAGTGTAACTCACTCCTTTTTCCTGTAGTCAGTGCATTTAAAATGGAAAGAGCTGGCAAAGCACAGTCTTAGAAGGCTTGGCCTCTGAGGTTGCCAGGTAGATTTGGTCGCAATGGTAGTTCTGCTCTAAAGATATTCTGGCATAGCTGTTACCTGAGGCTTAGAAACCTCACTGCAGGTTTAGTTTGATTTCCTACAGTTCGTCCCATGTGGAAAAGAACTGCCACTTGCAAGTAAAATATGTGTACCGTTGGTTTTCCAAGTGAGCCTCGTAGTTGGCAGCGGCGTGCTCATTCTGTGCTGACGTTCCTGTGTCCACAGTGAAAGTTGGGGTTCCCTGTGTGGAGCCAGTCTACCCCGTGTGTCTCTTTCTAGGCCAGTATCCCATTCTCTGTGGTTGGATCCAATCAGCTGATTGAAGCCAAAGGCAAGAAAGTCAGAGGCCGCCTCTACCCGTGGGGCGTCGTGGAGGTGGAGAACCCAGAGCACAACGACTTCCTGAAACTGAGGACGATGCTCATGTAAGACGCGCGTGCATTCCCACCGGCTTGGAGAGCAGAGCTTTCGAGTGGGGGGTGTGCGTGGGGCCTGCGAGCCACACCGGCTCCGTTGTGCTCCTGCAGCAGGGCTATCCCGGCTTGATGCAGAAGGCCCTCCGCTCTCTGGGACTGTAGCAGACTAGCCTCTTCCACCTGGGGCCTGTAGCTTAATACACTCTCCTTCCTAATCTCAAAGACCTTTTTGATGCTAAAAGTAGACTAGACCTCACCTGTGGTGTGGCTGCACCATGCACAGGACACCTCTTGCTCTGGTGAGGAAATGGACAGCGTCGCTGCCTGGGACCCTGGGAGCCTTCTCCAGCCACTGCTGAAGTGCAGCGTGCCCATCAGCCTCGGGCTCTCACACGAGGTGGCCCCGGTTAGCCTGGAGGTTCTCCAGTCGGTTTTTAGCAGCTAGAACAGACCTGACCACAAAAACAGACTTTTTTCCTCTAAAAATAAATTGTACATTTAGTAACAAACATGCATTGCTGTTGCCCTTGCATAAAGAGGCTAACAGAAAGAGTGTTGCTAAAATCTAACCCCTCTTTCATCAGAATTCTGAGATCAAAGAACGGCTGGTCCAGATAAATTTTGAAGAACTGAAAATTGCTCTACAGGCCACGTAGGTCTCACTTGGTTTAGGAATTTTTGGTGAATTAAAATCACTAAAAATACCATTAAAGTTGGCATTCAAGTTATGTCAGATGTAATTCAGTCACCATGTCAGGTGTGAAAGTGCACCCAGGCCCTCCAGGGACAGGCCCTTGGCAGTCATGATCCTGTCTCAGAGCTGAGTGCTTAAGTATCTGAAAAAGCTGGGCTGAAGCTAGGAGTGTTTTCCAAGATGATTAGAAGATGCAAAGTGCTGTTTCTGTCTTATCCAGAAGATAAGTACTTTGATTTATGGTTTTCTCCACAGGTGACACTAATAGGCTCTTTGTGACATACACGTTAAGCTTAAGGAGTCACAAATGTTTGAATTGCTTGTTTTTCGTAAGTTCTTTCAGAAAAGTGTGCTCTGTTTCAGACACTGTTTACCTAAACAATCTCCTAAAGCCTCTGTGCCTCTCCTTCTGTCCACTGTGGTGATCTCACGCAAGGGGTGGTGCTTGTGGCGGAGACCCTGTGGCCCAGCTGGGTGTGTCTGTGCGTTGTTTATCGTGGTAGCAAAGAGATGCGCCTCTGTAGATGTTTCCACAGCCTCATTCCCTTATCCCGAAATTCCAGCAACTTTGTGTACTGTTTACCAAGTAATCTGGGGTCTTAGTTCCTGGTGTGTGTTCTGTGTCCTTCATTGGGTGTTTTTTCCACGCGAATGGCATAGCCCTGGTGCATCCTTTTCTCTTTCAGCACTCACATGCAGGATCTCCAAGAGGTGACCCAGGACCTTCACTATGAAAACTTCCGATCCGAGAGGCTCAAAAGAGGCGGCAGGTTGTTGCCCCAAGTCATGCTGTCCCCTCGGTCCATATTTGGTCACCTTGAGTCATGCTGTCCCCCTCTCCTCTGTGTGTCCAGCTCAGCCTTGACCACTAAGCATCACCATTTGGTTTCCTACTCAGAAGCGATTGGGAGATACTTGTTGCTAATTTAATCAAATCGTGGGGTTGGGGTTTGTTTTTGTTTGGGGTGGGGTTTTTTTGTTGTGCCTGTTAAAAGGTATCTTTAACCGTTGCATATCAAGAACAGCTCTAGATGGAAAGGCCAAAGACTTGTGTTGGATCCTGTTTCAACACAAGGTCCTTCGTACATACGTATGAGGTACACTTTAGAGTCTGCTTTATGGTGTTACTGATTTGGGGACCAGATGTGAAGAAGGGATTTAGAGGCAGCGAGAACATCCCAGTCTGAGGAATATAGCCAGGTTGTGGTACCAAGGGAGTGGGCCCATGTGGAGCCGCGTCTTCGAGGGCTCAGAGGGCCTCCTGCGCCGGCTTCTCCACTTGGACACTCACATCCTGTTCCTTTTTTAAGTACGACTGTTGTAGTGTTTGTTCATAACTTATCTTAGAAGAGTATTCTTCAGATAATACCTACTGTTTTTGGGGTAAAGTCGAAAGTGCCACCCCCCAGCTTAGAGTAAGAAAGAGATCTTGAATTTTCCATTTCGTATTCCATTTTTCATCGTTTTCTTTTCTTATTCATGTCGTTAATCAGAAAAATGATAAATTTATGCAATTTTCAATAGATATGTTTCTCAGAAATATAAAGTGAAATATTACTTTGAGCATCTGTTGTCAGAAATGACCAACTATATTTGTCGTAATATTATAATTGTAATTTCTTTCACCTCTTAGAAAAGTGGAAAATGAGGACATGAATAAAGACCAGATCTTGCTGGAAAAGGAAGCTGAGGTAAGTAGAAAAGTACTTTTCCTGTTTTTGAGTCTACTGTTTAGTGTATACCTAAAAATATTATTTGTAGTTCATATAGTTTTTTTTCCTTGTTTTTTTTTGAAAAGGAACATACTATATATAACTAATCTGTTATATATATATATATCTGCACATGATAATATGTATATATATACATAAGTGTATATATTGGTTTACATATATTATCTCATTTAATACCCAACAGCAATTTAGTGGGAAAAGTTGGAAATAGTGAGAATTCAGTAACGTGACTGGTTTTTGTAAGATGTTTAAAAATCAGCAGTTTTCCCATATATAGACAATGAAAATATAATGAAAGAAGCTCATTCAGCATCATTAATGAAAACGAAAGAAATACGTAGTAGGGCTTATATAGGGGAAGAAACTAGAAAAGGCTCTACTGAAAACTGCTTTCAAAATTTGAATAGACACAAAGCTTTGTAGGTAGGATGCTCAGGGTGAGGATCACAGCTCTCTCTAACTCAATTCCCACAGAGTTGTGTGTTTGCTGAGTTCTTCGTTTTAGCGAGAACTTGAAGCAATTCCATTTGTCTTGAAGGCTAAGCATTGGGAAACACAGGAAGCTCTATAAAAAGCAGACTAACGAAAAGAGGCTTGCTTTACTGGTTATGGAAACATCAAACGGTGGTCGTCCAGAGTTTGGTACAGGCGGGTTAGGCTGATTAAATGCAGGTCGGGGCTTCCCTGGTGGCGCAGTGGTTGAGAATCTGCCTGCCAGTGCAGGGGACATGGGTTTGAGCCCTGGTCTGGGAAGATCCCACATGCCGCGGAGCAACTAAGCCCATGCACCACAACTGCTGAGCCTGTGCTCCAGAGCTCGCAAGCCACAACTACTGAGCCCGCGTGCCACAACTACTGAAGCCCGTGCGCCTAGAGCCCGTGCTCTGCAACAAGAGAAGCCACCACAGTGAGAAGCCCGAGCACCACAACGAAGACCCCCCTGTGCAGCCAAATATAAAGAAAATAAATATATTTTTAAAAATTAATAATAAGTAAATGCAGGTCTGGGAATAGATCAGAAGTGTGGAAATGTGCTCTGAGGTAAAGGTGGTGCTGAGACCTGTTAAAGTGGTGGAATTGAGGCATGTTGAGTAAATAATAAGAAAACAGGCCAGCCTTTTGGAAACAAAAATAAAACACTTCTTTGGCCAAATTAATTCACTGTGGATCAAATATTTAAATGTTAAAAACATAATCACAAAAGTTACCTGAAGAAAATTGAGGTAAATCTTCTACAACACTTGCCTAGAGGCCTTTCTAAACGGAGAGAAACCATAGTGATAAAAAGTGATGGGGTGAGACCTTCAAGATGGCAGAGGAGTAAGACGTGGAGATCACCTTCCTCCCCACAAATACATCAGAAATACATCTACATGTGGAAGAACAACTCCTACAGAACACCTACTGAACGCTGTCAGAAGACCTCAGACTTCCCAAAAGCCGTGAGGCTGACAGGGTCTTGGTGCTCTGACCGGGTGTCAGGCCTGTGCCTCTGAGGTGGGAGAGTCGAGTTCAGGACGTTGGTCCACCAGAAACCTCCCGGCTCCACGTGATATCAGACAGCGAAAGCTCTCCCAGAGATCTCCATCTCAACACTAAGACCCAGCTCCACTCAATGACCAGCAAGCTGCAGTGCTGGGACGCCCCATGCAAAACAACTAGCAAGACAGGAACACAACCCCACCCATTAGGCAGAGAAGCTGCCTAAAATCACAATAAGTCCACAGACACCCCAAAACACACCACTGGACGCGGTCCTGCCCACCAGAAAGCAAAGATCCAGCCTCATCCACCAGAACACAGGCACTAGTCCCCTCCACCAGGAAGCCTACACAACCCACTGAACCAGCCTTACCCGCTGGGGGCAGACACCAAAAACAACGGGAACTGCGAACCTGCAGCCTGCGAAATGGAGACCCCAAACACAGTAAGATAAGCAAAATGAGAAGACAGAGAAACACAGCATATGAAGGAGCAAGGTAAAAACCCACCAGACCTAACAAATGAAAAGGAAATAGGCAGTCTATCTGAAAAAGAATTCAGAATAATGATGGTAAAGATGATCCAAAATCTTGGAAGTAGAATGGAGAAAATACAAGAAACGTTTAATGAGGGCCTAGAAGAACTAAACAGCAAACAAACAATGATGAACAACACAAGAAATGAAATTAAAAATTGTCTACAAGGAATCAGTAGCAGAATAACTGAGGCAGAAGAATGGATAAATGACTTGGAAGAGAAAATAGTGAAAATAACTACTGCAGAGTAAAGAAAAAAAAATGAGAAGAATTGAGGACAGTCTCAGAGACCTCTGGGACATTAAACGCACCAACATTCGAATTATACAGGTCCCAGAAGAAGAGGAGAAAAAGAAAGGGACTGAGAAAATATTTGAAGAGATATTGAAAAACTTCCCAAATATGGGAAAGGAAATAGTCAAGTCCAGGAAGCACAGAGAGTCCCATACAAGATAAATCCAAGGAGAAACATGCTAAGACACATATTAGTCAAACTATCAAAAATTAAATACAAAGAAAAAATATTAAAAGCAGCAAGGGAAAAACAACAAATAACATACAAGGGAATCCCCATAAGGTTAACAGCGGATCATTCAGCAGAAACTCTGCAAGCCAGAAGGGAGTGACAAGACGTGTTGAAAGTGATGAAAGGGAAAAACCTACAACCAAGATTACCCAGCAAGGATCTCATTCAGATTTGACAGAGAAATTAAACCCTTTACTGACAAGCAAAAGCTAAGAGAGTTCACCACCAAACCAGCTTTACAACAAATGCTAAAAACAAACAAACAAACAAACAAAAACAAATGCTAAAGGAACTTCTCTAGGCAGGAAACACAAGAGAAGGAAAAGACGTACAATAACAAACCCAAAACAATTAAGAAAATGGTAATAGGAACAGACATATCGGTAATTACCTTAAATGTCAATGGATGAAATGCTCCCACCAGAAGACATAGACTGGCTGAATGGATACAAAAACAAGATCCGTATATATGCTGTCTACAAGAGACCCACTTCAGACCTAGGGACACATACAGACTGAAAGTGAAGGGATGGAAAAAGATATTCCACGCAAATGGAAATCAAAAGAAATCTGGAGTAGCAATTCTCATCTATTTACAATAGCCAGGACATGGAAGCAACCTAAGTGTCCATCGACAGATGAATGGATAAAGAAGATGTGGCACATACATACAATGGAATATTACTCAGCCATAAAAAAAAACGAAATGGAGTTATCTGTAGTGAGGTGGATGGACCTAGAGTCTGTCATACAGAGTGAAGTCAGAAAGAGAAAAACAAATACCATATGCCAACACATATATATGGAATCTATAAAAAAAAATGGTTATGAAGAACCTAGGGGCAGGACAGGAATAAAGACACAGACCTACTAGAGAATGGACTTGAGAACACGGGGAGGGGGAAAGGTAAGCTGGGACAAAGTGTAGGAGTGGCATGTACATATATGCCTTAACAAATGTAAAACCGATAGCTAGTGGGAAGCAGACGCATAGCGCAGAGAGAGCAGCTTGGTGCTTTGTTGTAACACCTAGAGGGGTGGGATAGGGAGGGTGGGAGGGAGATGCAAGAGGGAGGGGATATGGGGATATATGTATATGCATAGCTGATTCACTTTGTTGTAAAGCAGAAACTAACATATCATTGTAAAGCAATTACACTCCAATAAAGATGTTTAAAAAAGAAATAGCAAGAAAAAATAAAATAGAGTAAATGAAACAAATGTAAAAAAAAAAGTGATGGGGATGCAGGAGGGTGAAGAGTCACCATTTGAATCACCCAGAGTAGCTGGGCCCGTCACTCCCCTTTAGTGCACATTCCCCACTGGGTAGTGGCAACTCCTTCCTACCTTTTTAGGTCAAAAACTGTCTCATGTTGTCTTTCTTATTTCTTCTGTTTCTTGATAATTTTTATTTTTTATTTGAATTGCCTATTCATATCGTTTGCTCAGTTTTCTGTTGAGCCATTGGTCCTTTTACTGGTTTGTAAGAGTTTTTTGTATGTTAACTCATGGTCATGTTTTGGGAGAGCACAGACGTTTAAGTACTAGCAATCACAGGACCCCCGTAAAGCCTGCTTGGGGACAGCAGAGCCCGAGAACCAACTGTGTGTTCATCTCGTGTCCGCAGCTCCGCCGTATGCAGGAGATGATTGCCCGGATGCAGGCGCAGATGCAGATGCAGATGCAGGGTGGGGATGGCGACAGCGCGGTCCACGGGCACCACGTGTGAGGTAACGACCAGGCCTGTAGAGCAGGCGCGTGTCCACCCGAAAGGATAGAGGTTGCCCCTCAAAACGGAAGCTGCTCCACGCTTCCTGTTTCGTAAAGGGTTTTCGTGTTTTCTAAGCTTATAAGTGTGAGTAACAATTGTAATGGAAAAACTATTTCCCCTTCCTACGTAGGGAAAAACACTGTTCTTCCCTGCTGTGTGCTCCTTTCCTGTATGTCTCCTTCCACGCAGAGTGCCCTCACTCCTGGTGACCAAATGTGTGGAGGTTCCCCTGCGCCGAGCAGTGCTCCACAACACCAGCTGGGGGTCCTGCAGTCTCAGTTCTGACACCATCTACCTGGAGATGCTGTCAGACCCCACAGGTCGAGGGCTCAGTCCCACAAGTCTGCCCCCCACTTTAGATGCCAGTCCAAAATCCAGGTTGTCACCACTGCTTCTGACTGACCGCCTGGAGATCAGAGGTGCCCACCCCACCGTGGGTTCAGTAATTTGCTAGAGCGGCTCACAGAGCTCAGAGAGACGTTTTGCTTACTAGGCCGCATTTATTAAAGGATATAATAAAGAACAGAGGTGAATAGCCAGATGCAGAAACCCACAGGGCGAGTGAGGTCCAAGAGAGTCCCTAGTGCAGGAGCCTCTGTCCCTGAGGAGTTTGGGTGTATCACCTGCCCGGTGTGGATGGATTCACCAACCCAGAAGCTCTCCAGACCCCTGCTTTGGGGATTTTAAAGGAGGCTTCCTTGAATAGGTATGATCAGTCATTAACTCCATTTCCTGCTTCTCTCTCCTTTCTGGAGGGTGGGGGACAGGGCTGGAAATGACAAGCTTCTCATCATGGCTTGGTCTTTCTGGTGACCAACCCACAGAGTTCCCTTATTAGCACAAAATCAGGGAAGGTACATGGGTTTCAGGAGCCCTGTGTCAGGAACAGAGGTCAAGGACCAAGTTTCAGGACAAGAGGTGCACCTGGTGCTCTGACCACTTAGCAAATGAAAGGGTTTTAGGGGCTGTGTGCCAGGGCTGGGGGCAGAGACCAGGATCTGTTTTTATTGTCTCACAGCAGTAGAAGAAATAAAGTAGCTTTTATTGGTCGTACAGTTTGAAATTTATTAAAGCTGAAAACATCTCTTCAAAGTGTTACCGGAACAGCTTAGGCCAACTAAAAGTAGAGGTGGGGTCAAGGGAGGGAGAAGTATGCCAGGCAGGCCAGGGTGACCTTGCTGCTCCTCACCACAGCTCTGCTCCAGCCGCTGGGGATCAGTGGCGCGTGTGGCTGTGTGGCCGGGTGTATGTTGGCCTCCCTGCTTGAAGGGAGACTAGGAAAAGGCAAATGTCCGCTCCCCTGTACCCTGTGGACAGGGGGACACTCAGAGCTGTCCAGTGGCTGCTTCCATACCTCCAAGAGGAAGGAGGGAGAGGTGAAGTCACATGAGGACCAGAGAATGAAGAGTTACATGGGTGGGGGCGGAGGCAAGCCTGCTCCGTGGAAGAGTGGAGTGGGGCCAGTCGGAGTTCAAGCTGGCACAGAGCTGGGATATGGACCTGATTGTAGGGCATGTGAGCGTCGATGCAGTCCCTCAGGAGGCGATGGGATGGCCCGAGTGACTGCAGGCTGAGCTGACACATTGCAGGACCAATGAGATGGGAGGTAAGGGGCCCGGAGGTCAGGCACCTGTCAGAAGTCTTCCACAACACGGACAGGTGATGAAGGACGTGGGGCGGGGCGGGCAGGCTGGGGGCATTGGTCACCAAAACAAAGCCCCTGCCCCTTTGCGGCTTATTGGGAAAGGTTTTAGTTGTGAAATACATGCACAGAAAGACACAGATACACATGTACAGTGTAACCAGTTGCTTTTAAAGGGAGCATCCAGAGAAGCCCACCTGGGTCAGAGTTGGTTGCTTTTCTTTCGTCATCACGTTGAAACCTTAGGAAGGTCCTGAGGGCACGTGCTGAGTTCGCACTTGCCCAGTGAGGACATGGACGCTGTGCAAGGGTTTAAAATTACCTGCCTGTGGTCACGTCACATGTCAACTGATGGACCTCCTGGCCGCACAGGGCAGTCCTGCCTGGGCAGGTTTGCTGCCTGATGGGAAATGATGGCAGAGAAACGGACTCCTGAGGGGTGGGGCTCATTTGAGGCAGGAGGGAGCAATAGATGTTAGCTCACTCTCTGATCTTGCTGCTGCTTTTCTTAAAACTTTATGGAATTACGAGAATTCTACTTTTGGTACATAAAATTAATCTGCATTTCTGTATACTTTTCAGTTTTGCAGTACTCCTGATTTGCAAGAGCTTCATAAGTGACGTTTTGATTTTAGTCAACTCTGTGGTCCTCAGAACCCACCTTCTGCTCAGTTTGTGCCGTTTGTTGTTACACAGGAAAATAATGCTACCAGTGGTCCAAGCAGCAGGCATTGCATCACTCCCATTTAAATGTGTTGTGTTTTGTTTTTCCAGAAAACACTTTGCAAGATAACATTCTGACAAGTAACACAGCTGCGTGTTTTCAAGACTGTTGGAGGGGTGCCTGTCCACATTTTACAGTACCTGTGCCTGAGAATTTAATTTTTTAAAAACTTTTGATGTGTTATTTTGTATGAAGTACTTTAACATTTATATTTCATTATGTTATACTTTACATTTTGTGAGGTTAACTTTCCATTTCCATTTTTTGTCCACCTTAACTGACCACTAATGTTAGAATTGATTCCCAGGGACCAGTCAGCATGTATAGTTAATAGTTGAATTTGATTTGGCTGGCCTAACCGACTAATCATGATTTATTTCTAGAACATTCAGATTTCCCAGAATGTTCCTGAGTAGCAGAGACATGGACCTAGTGACACAGAAAGATGAGAGCTGCCCTGGTACAAGGCCATTTCTCACCAAGTCATGGCACCTGGTTAGCTGTCTTGCTTTGTTTGAGCACAACACCTAAAACCAGTTCTGCTGCTATAACTCAATACTGTTGGTCCATCTGCACATTTATCTGTTTACCAAACGAAACAGAATTACCCAGTGAGATACATGTTTATACTTAAATAGCTTTTTTAAAAACAGGCTTTTAGGGGTGAATTTTTTAACAAGTCTTTGGATTCTTGGGTCTATGCAGAGAACTCGCCACAAGCCACTTTCTGTAGAGGTTGCCGTGAAGAATCAAAGTATACGTGAGCTGCAGTTTTCATGTTGCAGCTAAGATTCTTACCTACACAATGAGAGTCAAACTATTTTTATTCAACTAAATTAAAAAATAACTCTTTAAGGAAAATTAACAGTTGATCTGTGCAGAAACCAGCCTTTTTGTATTTTTATACTGCACTTTAATGTGTTTTCTCTAACTGCAGGTATAGGAGACGTGCCTCAGCAGTGAAAATAAGGGTCCTCGGGTGGGTGGCCCCGAGGCCTCAGCCCCGTGGGGCCCAAAATGCCTGCCAGGTTTTCCTGATTTGGCGTCCCTTTAACTGATGCTTTCCTGACTGGTTTTCAGGCAAATAGCAGTAATGTTTTTGTGTGTGCAGGCTGTCTAGTCCTTTTTCAGCCACTGTCATTTCCTTCCATGTATCGTGCGAGAATGAAGGCTATTTCAGGTCTGCACCGTGGGCTGGCTGACGGGTGCCGCCAGTTGAAGCCGCATCTGGTTGGTTTCCTGTGCCCTGTGGCCTTGGCCCTTTCCTGTCCTTGTAGCTGGTCTCCCTGTCGTGCACTCAAAGGGGCGCTGATGCACTTGGGGGTTGGCTTTTTTCCAGCATTGCTGCTGACGTGGGGAAATTGGTCTCCAAAAAGTGACAGATGAAAGAAGATCTGGAGGGAGCAGGTGCTGGTTCAGTTTTCTCATTTTGCTAGAACAAGAGGGGTTAAAATGGAGAAAATGCTTATTACTCCAAGGACGAGGAGGGGGTTTTGTATTCAACAGACAGAAAAGAAAATGAGATGGTTGAAATATATTAGTTACCAAGGTGTACTACAGAAAATCACTGGGTGTTCTCCTGACTTTGCCCTTTCACTGTTGGGTAATTGCAAATGGTCAAGAGCTATAGGTTTAGGCACATTGTGCAAAGTTTTTACCAAGAAAAAGTGTTCCATGACCTTAGGGCCCCTCCATGCAAGGCTAGTTATTTGGGTTATTATGTCATTTATTAACTATGCTAGTAAAAGCTGTTTTTAAAAAGGGGTGGGGTGTGGCAGCACTTGAAAAGTAGTAGGTGTAAGCTCTATATAGTAAAACTACTACTTAGTGCTAGCTGCCACCTAATGGTTATGGGGGTGTGGGTGGACCTACACTGTAAGACTTTTAAATTCCCGTTTGTTTTGCTGCCCGAATCTAAATACTTTTCCTAATAGATAATTGCCCTTTTACTAAGATATAAGCTTTACCTATAAAAATGTATTTTGAAAACTTATTTTACACAGCAATTTTGTATCCATTGAAACTAACCTTTTACCAATAAAGCACTACTGTTTAGATATTAAGTGAGTAGTTCTCGTTATTGGCTCTTAACGAGGTAAAGGTGTAAGGTTTTCTGGGAAAGATTCAGAGAAAGCCCTGCGTTTTCTGTGTATAAAAATCCGGAGGGGGCTTCCCTGGTGGCACAGTAGTTAAGAATCCGCCTGCCAGTGCGGGGGACACAGGTTCGAACCCTGGTCCAGGAAGATCCCACATGCCACAGAGCAACTAATCCCGTGCGCCACAACTCCTGAGCCTGTACTCTAGAGCCCACAAGCCACAACTACTGAAGCCCACGTGTCCTAGAGCCCGTGCTCCGCAACGAGAAGCCACCGCAATGAGAAGCCCGCGGCACCGCAACGAAGAGTAGCCCCCACTCGCCGCAACTAGAGAAAGCCCGCGCACAGCAAACGAAGACCCAATGCAGCCAAAAATAAGTAAATAAACTTTTTTAAAAATCAGGAGGAATTATTTGCACCAACATCTGTACCCAACAACTCTGTATCGGTGATCCCAGCCCAAAAGAGCAAGCCATAAAGATTGGAAAGGAAATAGTTACAGGGGAATCTGATCATCTACTTAAAGTGAATGATAAAAATGACCACTAGTGAGAGTTCAGTGATGTCTGCCCACTAAATAGAAAATGTGGGGAAGGATCTCATTCACTGTAGTAACAACTACTAACTTATTAGAAGAAATATTGAAAACCTGGACTGTAAGCCTGATGTGGGTGGCTGGCCGGCCCTCTGCCCACTCCACTGACCACCCCAGGGCCCCTTTACTTCTTTCTCAGTGTCTGCCTAGAACCCTGTCTCTGGTTCCTTCTTTCCAGGTCCCTCCCTCCCCCAGGTCCTGCACCTCTGCCTCAGGCCCTCCAGCATACACCCCGCAGCCTCTGACCAGGCTTTCCCCCTGCGGGGTCCCCACTGGCGCTGCTCACCTGTCGGGGTTCCGTGCCGAGGGGTGTGTGTGCCACCCTGGGAGCAGCGAGAACAGCGCCTGGGTTCTGACATCGGGGCTGCCGGTGGTGTCGCTGGGGGCCAGTTAGAGGAAAACCTCGGAGGGAGCGACTGGGGACAGGAGTGCCCTTCTGAGTCTCGAATCCGAAGCTGCCCCGCGGGGAGCGGCTGTTCCTGCTTCCTTTGGGAAACGTAAGGGGTCGGGGTTTTGATCCGGTGGCCAGAAACCTAGGAGTCCCTCCTAGATGGGTCCGGGTCCATCCTCGGTTTACTCCCTAGACAGACGCGCGGGGGCTCGCGGGCGCGCTCCTGGCCTGCCCCGGGAGGCGCGGGGACTGCGGCGGGGGCCAGGACCAGGGCAAATTGAACCGGGTCTTGAAGGATGCGTAGAAGTTCGCTGAACCTCTTCGAATAAGGTGCGTGTGCTGCTGCTAGTCGCGGGCCTGGGGGCTCCGGACGTGGTGTCACGTTTCCATTTCCGGGTGGGGGCCACAAGGCTAGAGGAGGACTGTGAAGCCTGGAAGGGCCTCGGGCCTCGCCAGCACGGCCCGTTTCCTCCTCAGCACATCCTCACGGGGCTATCGGTGCCCGTAGGCCACACCAGTAGCCCCAGAAGGATCGCAATTGGTGGGTGGAGCAGGTAACGGGAAGGCTGGCAGCCAGGGGCGGGGGTGGAGGGAGCCAGCAGATGGCCGTGCCGGCACCGCGCCCCGCCCTCCGAGCCGGACCCTGCTCTCAGAGCCGACGCCCCGCCCCCCTGAGCCGGCGCCCCGCCCCTCCCCGAGCCGGAACCGCGCCCCGCCCAGGACCCCGCGCCGCCCTGCCAGCCGAATATCTGCTGAATTGCATTGGATTCCGCGCTTGCCCTCTCGCCCTGCCTCCTCCGGTCCATTCACCAATCAGAATTCTGTGCCGCGCTTCTAGGCCGCGGCCGCGGAGGCCCCGCCCCAGAGTCCGCAGGCCAATCGGCGGCGCGTCCGCGGGGGCGGGGGCGGAGCCCTGGGCGGGGGGTAGGGACTGGGCGCGCGGCGCGGGGGCGGCCTACGGGCGGTCGCAAGCGGGCGGAGCAGACGAGGGATTTGAAGGGCGCTGCAGGCGACAGCGCGGGCTTGGCGGCTGGTGAGCGTGCGGGGCAGCGGGGCCACGGTCAGGCAGGGGCCGGGCTGCGCCTCGGGGGTGGGCGGCGGAGGCCGTGGGCCGAAGCCCAGGGCAGGGCGGGCGCCTCCGGACGGCGGGAGGCCAGAGGAGTCCACGCCCGGGCTCAGAAGGCCTTACTTAGGGCGGCAGGCCCCGTGCGGGGAGGGCCGTGTGTGGGGAGCCTGCCCGCTGGAGGCCCGGGGTGGGCGGGAGGGTCCCGCGTGGAGGCGCCGGGGGTGGGCGGGGAGGGTACCGCGCGGAGGCCCCGGCAGAGCCACAGGTGAAAGCTCGCGCCGCCTGAGACCACGCCCTTTTTGGCCTTTCCTTAGATTGTATCTTAACGCCGGGAATCGGTATTAGGTGTTAATGTTTTTGTTTTGTTTTTTGGTTTTTGTTTTTTTTTGCGGTACGCGGGCCTCTCACTGTTGTGGCCTCTCCCGTTGCGGAGCACAGGCTCCGGACGCGCAGGCTCAGCGGCCATGGCTGACGGGTCCAGCCGCTCCGCGGCATGTGGGATCTTCCCGGACCGGGGCACGAAGCCCTGGCTCCTGCATCGGCAGGCGGACTCTCAACCACTGCGCCACCAGGGAAGCTCAGGTGTTAATGTTTTTACTCCATGAAGTGTAGAACGGCTCCTCAGACAGTGGGGAGACTTCTAAAGGCAGACGGTGAAAGCTGGGGCTGGAATATGCCCCCGTTTCCGTTTACTATGCTGGCTGCAGCCTCTGGTGGCCTTTCGTGTGCTGGTCAGTAATTGCCGTGAAAAACAAATTCACACAAGGTGCGTTGAAGGAAATAATGTCAGTCCACAGTGAAAGGATGGGAAGATTTACATCTCAGGGTGGCTCTTCTCTGTACCTTTGCTCACGTCTGTGAGGGCGCTTCCGGCGGAGGACTGCGGAGGTGCTTGATGGGTGTCAGGAGCGTTGGACCAGCGGGCTGCTTGTGTGTGTGGACAGTGTGCAGTTTTCTCCTGCCACAGAGATGGGAGAGGACATTTGAGGTCAGCAGGCATGGAGTGACCTTTGCTGGTAGGCCACATCTAATGTTCATTGTCTGTATCGGCTGTTTTTTGAAAGTTTTTTATGAGTTCCTGTACACTACAGACGTAGCTCTTTGGGAAGGGTTGTGAAGGGCTTCACGCCCGTTATTTTATTTGGTTCTCTCACAATCTGCAGAGGAGACGTGCCCAGGCCCCGTCTGGAAGCAGAGGAGCGGGGTGACCGGTTTAGGGTCACACCCTGGCCCTGCTTCCCCCGTGCTCCTGCTTTGTTGCAGATTCTCCGTGAGCAGTTCACACTGAGCTGTTTGGACCAGACGCTGACAGGAGCTGCAGAAGTTTACTGGCTCATTTACATGCATGGGCATCCTTTCCCAAAAGGGAAGTTTGTATGATACATTCATCTATCTCTGCCTCAGGTTCCCTATCAGCAAATGAGGTTACAGTTTACCTGCCTCATAGACTTGTTGTGAGGATTAAACATCAGTGGAAACGCTGTTAGCTAGATGCCTGGGACACAGTAAGTGCTTGACAAGTGTTAGCCATTATATTACCAGGTGGAAGAATGATCTGAGTAGACAGTAGAGAGAGAAGTACGCAGTATTTAAGCAGAATTATCCTGCTTGGAGGGAAGGATATGCACTGGATTGAGAAAGCAAAGGTGGATGCATGGGTAATTCCATGCAAGCTCTTTTAAATCCCCTGGGCCCCAAGGAATTCTGTTCCACTCCTTTCCAAACACTCCTGCCTCTAGTCACACCAGCACCTCCTCTATCCTGAGACGGTAACAGGTGTTTGTTGCTGCTGCTTTTGCCCTTTCAGGTTTGTTCCTGTTTTTTCTTCACCTGCTTTCGTATAAGCCTGCCACCTCCTCATTTGCTCAGGGGTCGTGAGCTTCCTGCACGCGGCTTGGCGTTAGGCGCAGGGAAAGCCCTCTGTAAAGCTGGATGTTGCGCCGAGGTCACTCTGGCGGTGCTCTCTGAGATCCCGTGTGTAGAGCATGATTGCACAGTAGCATATGTGTCAATTCCAGGTTTTACCTTGGCAACAGGGTGCCAGAAATGTGAGGGGGTTCCACAAAGCTTAATATGATAGAGGCCGGTGTTTGGTGGGTTTCTGGTGATTCTGTAAATTTCGTCTAATCTTTTTGGAGAGCAGCTAGCCGTATGTGATAAAGATTTTGATTTTGGAATCCCAGTTTGTTTTTGAAAACAAACTTTGATACATAAACTCTGCATGTCAGAGGGGTAGAGTACTCCTCAGCCAGCAGACATGCTCTGGCAATCTCCTTCCTATCCTTCCTTCCCAGCAAAATTTGAACCATTTTGATCCATGGAAATATGTTCAAAAACACGTCTTAACCAAAAAGGCGAGGTAGTTTGTACACAGCAATTATACGGATGTAAAAATGTGCGAGGACATGGGCAAGGATCAGAAGGGAAGGTGGAGTGATGTAAGTAGTTTTATTTTAGGGTCACAGGACTGTTTTCTCGCTAAGCTGGTGTTCTGGTTTATAGTCATTTTAAAATTCAAAAGCAGAAAGGCCCTCTGACGTTGTCGGGTGCAGTGACGAATCTTTCTTCATCCCCTCTCCCAGCTGCAGCACAGAAGGAGGTATGAGATTCCACCCAGACCTCTTAGGTGGGCCCTCGAGACCCCCACAGCCCGACCCACCGTGGGCATCCTCAGGGCCCCCGCCACTCTCAGCCTTGCCCAGCAGCCCCTGCCTGCGCACAGGCTGCTCTTGTCTAGCTGGTCTCCTGTCGCCCCGCAGGGCCCAGCTCCTGCTTCATCCCGGAGAGCCGTTGGCCAGGCTAGCCGCGCTGCCTTCCTCGGTGTTACCTCGTGCCTCCTGCCTTCCACTGCTGCGGCAGGCAGTGGTCAGGGCCACGTCCACAGTGGTCTCCCCTTCTAGATCATTGTGTACTTGCCACGTGGGGTCCCTTAAACCGGAGACGGGACAGCATGTGTGCGATGGGGGTTGTGAGGACCAGATGTGCAGACACCCGCTTTTTGCTGAGGTCTCCTCCCTCCCTCTCCACCTACCAGATTCCTGGAGGCTCCCTCACTTCACTTCCACATGGCTCTTACCGCCCTTTAACAGACTGTCTTCTTTGTCTTCTCCCACTGTCATGGGAGGGATTTCCTCCCTCTTACAGGCTCCCGTATCTTTAAGGACTTAGACTTGCTTGATACCGAGGCAAGGTGCTCAATCAGTGTTTGAACTAATCAAATTTTATCTGGGGCAAG
The DNA here is from genome assembly GCF_937001465.1 of Orcinus orca. Taxonomy (NCBI): domain Eukaryota; kingdom Metazoa; phylum Chordata; class Mammalia; order Artiodactyla; family Delphinidae; genus Orcinus; species Orcinus orca. The sequence continues at coordinate 120,354,484 of NC_064565.1, forward strand.
GGCAGATGCCAACTTTTATGGGGCCTGAGACTTATCCAGTTTGGAGGAGGAGACCTCTTTAAGAAAATACAGTGTTACAAATAAAAATCAATTTGAAAATTAATTTGCAGATATTTATTTAGAATGAGAAAACGTAAATAAGATACAGATTTGAAAAAGCTGACCATTGATACAGACATCACTAAATCCAGAAAGATAGCATATTTGTTAATTATCTGACACCCTTCTGTAATACTTTTCATTTGGCTATGTACTTTTTAGTTGTCTCTTCGTATGACAGAGGATAGAAAGAATTCAGTGATTCCTCTAGCATGGCTGATCAGAAATCTTATTAGTGATTGTTAGGATGCATAAAACATGGTTTCACACTTGCTGTTTCTAGCACGGCTGTGTCTCGGAAAAGCAGGAGTTCTGATAAATTCTGTTTTGCACAATTCCATTCAAAACCGTTAAAAAGTCAATGGTGTATTTATAGTCATACTGCTACATTATAAATTTTATTTTCTGACAGGCGAGAAGTGTAGTTTTGACTACTGAGTACCGAACTCTGCTTGCATTTTGACAAGTCTGGTGATGATTTTCCCACAAATGTGCGTCTGGCTCCCCGAGTTTCAAACCTTGCTCCTTTCCCAGGGCCCACATGCTTCCAGCACCAGGTGCCATCGGGTCTGTTCATGTTGCTGCAGGGCCTGGGCCCTGCACCTTTGTTCCGTAACCCTCCAGCACGCAAGCACGGGACTGGCAGTGGTGTTCCGGGAGCCATAGCTGCATTGTGAGGCGGGTGGTCACCTCAGTGTGAACACCTGAAACGTCGCCACTTCAGCCCAAACTAAGGGTGTCCCTGGCTCCTTGTGCTGGTAGCTGGGTCCTCTCCTGAGCTGCCTGACGTGGAGGGAAGGAGGGACAGAAACAGACTTGGGGTGGAAGGGGCAGCAGTGTTAGTCGATTGCAATTTGAATATGTTTTCGAATTTCCCAGAAGGCTGTGATCATGGCCGCACTTCACTGAGGGCCTTTCTTAGGACCTTGGCAGGCCGGTGCCAGGTAGGGGCCCAGAAACGAGGCAGAATGGCTTTAGAGTCACACTGCTGGCATAGGGGCAGCCTGTGGTCCGTTGCCTGGTGCCACACAACACCGTGGAGGCACGTGCGTGAGGGTTTACGGCGCCTCCTCCTGCGGCTGGCGGGATGTGTCTGGAAGCAGGAAGCAGTGCTGGCTGTTTTACAGCCGTTTAAATGACTGGGCGTGATTCACTTTACCTCCTGCGTCGTTCAGATCCCAGTTGCCTTGGTAATAGTTAACACAAGCTGAGTGTGGGGGGAACAAGTCTCAGTGTCGGAACAAGAAATCAATTTTTTAAATTGATCTAAAGAGAGTGTTTTAAAATGTTAGTTTTTATTTTAACTGCACTATTTGAGAAGCAAGAACAAGCGCAACACCTAGAGGAGACGTGGGTGCTTACCCCGGCTCTCTCTTTGAAGGCGAGCGGGCTCGGCTGTAGGTGACCCCTGCCGTCGTCTGCCCGGAAGCCATCTGATTTCAGAAGTAGCGCACGTTCATCACGGTAGGCAATTCAAGAGATACAGGCGCCAGGAAAGAAGGAAATAAAAATCAGCCCTCTTCCCTCTCTCAAAGATGACCTCTGCAAACATGCTTTAAATGCATGGATGCCAAGTTCCGTTTGTGGGAAGAAGGAATGAGCCTCCTCCACCCTGTCTCTCCCGCTGACTGTGGCCACAAAGCTAGACAGCTGCGGGAGCAGCCCTGAGGACCCTGGCAAAGAAGTGGTGGCGGGCAGACAAAGGCCGGGGCCTGAAGTGCCTGCCGCAGGAGCACTGAGCTTCCTGTTCTCCCTCCAGCACCCCCGGTCCCCAGCGTCTTCAGGTGTCCGAAACCCGGAGCTGGGCTCCAGGGGCAGATAGGGAGGGCTGCAGGGGGAGCCACCCAGTTTGGGCTCTAGAGGGAGTGGGAGAAAGCCACCATTTCTTCTCTCTCTCCCTGTTCTCCAGCCAGGCCTGAGACACCTAAAACTCCAAGGGCTTTTTACTCTCTTTCCTGCAGCCTGGTCCCAGCAAGGGTGCAGTCCCAGGACGTGCACGGCAGAGCAGGGGAACAAGCCACAGTCCTCTGGCTGGAAGACTGAGAAGTAAGCCAGGGAGCTATGGGGGGGGGGGAGCTCAGGAGGTGACCCCCATGGAGGGCGGTGCTCAGGAGGTGACCCCTCACAGTTGCCAGTGAACTTGTGGGCTCGACACCGAGCTGTACACGCATGGGGCCGACCGTGTGCCACTTGCCAGAGGCTGTGGGAACTCAACTAAGGGGTCGACCACAGCCCGGGAGCCAGGCTGTCAGCTGGGTGATGGTGCACAGGGAGGATGGAGCCTCTGAAGGTGGAGCTGATGCTGAGACCACGGCTGCGGCCTGAACCCGGCAAGGCCCTGCTGCTGAAAGAGAAGTGCCACATTCCCTGTGGGATTTGAACAAGGCCAGAGGCTCATAACACAGTGTTTAAAATGTCCAGGATATAATCCAAAATTACCTGGCCTACACAGAACCAGGGAAATACCAGCTCACACGAGAAAAGACAGGCTACAGCTGAGATGATGCAGACATCGGAATTACCCGACAAAGACCTTGCGGTGGGCAGAATTTTGGCCCCCATGGCCGTCACCCCCTGGTGTTACTTCTGGGAACAGGTTATGTTACGTGGCAAAAGCACATCGACAAGGTTCCCTATGCGACATGACTGAACACTGTAGACTCAGGAAGCAGAGCCCAGCGCTGCCCTCCCAGCGCCTCCCCCTCCCCCTGCCCCCAGAGGAAGGTCTTTCCCTTAGGTTTTGGTTTACCCTCCAGGGTGGTTGTTTGAAAAATGCATGTGTTTACCGTCTTCCTCTTTTAACCAGTTAGTGCACCACGCGCCTTCTTTGTACCTTGCTTTTATTCACCTTTTCATCAAAGAAGCACGTAGAGATCGTTTCCATGCGTGACCGAAATTTGAGCCACTTCCACTGCTGCGGGCAGTGGACCGCGCTTGTCCGGGGAGCCACAGGCTGACTTCCCAGCCGAGGGGGAGACGACTTGAGGGCCAGATCTGGGCTGGGCTCATGTCCTGGCTTTGTCACTTCTGAATTATGTGTTATGTGGCAGAGCTTCTTTTTCTTTTTAATAGACCTGATTTTTAGAGCAATTTTAAGTTCACAGCAAAATTGAGTGGAAGTTTCACAGATTTCTCATATGCCCCCCGCCCCCAGACGTGCACAGTCTCCCCCCCGTCCCCCCCAACCCCCTGAGTGGTACCTTTGTTACAAACCTGCATTGACACATCATCACCCAAAGCCTTGGCAGACTTTTTTTTTTTTTTTTTTTTGCGGTACGCGGGCCTCTCACTGTTGTGGCCTCTCCCGTTGCGGAGCACAGGCTCCGGACGCGCAGGCTCAGCGGCCATGGCTCATAGGCACAGCCGCTCCGCGGCATGTGGGACCTTCCCAGATCGGGCCACGAACCCGTGTCCCCTGCATCGGCAGGTGGACTCTCAACCACTGCGCCACCAGGGAAGCCCCTTGGCAGACTTTTGAGCCGAATTTTTCCAACTTCAAGATGGAAATTTTATGTCACGAGTCGGTTTTTAAATTTTTTATTAAATGAGAATATATAGGAGCCGAGTTTGTAGTAGGTAACACTAAATATCAGTGGTGGAAGTTTGTATGTAGCCACCAGAAATATTTTTTGGAATGAAGACTGCAAATCATTTTGTTCACCTGGGAGGGAGAAGGGAACTGGAGTCCCTCGTAGGCACCTGACTCTTGACACCGCTGATTCCCTCCAGATTTCTGGAGAGGGTCTCTGGCAGCAGCAGGGGAGTGAGCAGGGGCTAACGCCTGATGTTTAGAGCCTGCAGGACTGCGGGACGCGCTCTGTGTGTCTAGTCCAGTTTGCATATTCTTGCCTTTTTAATGTTTATTTATAAGCACACAGAGCAAAATAAAGTGATTTCTGTCAGTTTATTAATGTATGTAAAGCAAATTCAGTGCATACATTTTTCCCTTTGATTTTTTCCCGTCGTCAGACTACAGGAGGCAGGCAGGCTGTATGTAGCAAGACTGCTGAATGAGCAGCTTCACGCTCCTGCAGGGAGGGGTCCTTCTGCTGCTCGTTCTAAAATGACGCCATGATTATTAACTAACATTCACAGCACAGCACTTACATTCAGTTTTCCATTAAGTGTCTTCCTTTCTAAACTTTCTTAAACTTAAAGCTGAGTAATTATCAAATGGGTGATTTAATGCCACATTGCTGTTGTGTAATAGCAAACAGAGCTTTCTTTGGAATATCAGCAGGAGGGTGCCCCATGGGGTCACTTCCTCTTAAGAGAACTTGTCTCCCTGGGATGAACCTCTGGGATCAGGCCGTCTCGTGGTCCGGAGTCTCAGCCTAAGCTGTGTGGGTGTCTTACTCTGACCAGGTGCAAATAACTAGGATGTAAGCATGCTGCTCACAAGGTGTACGAGCCTGCAAAGGCTTCCTCTCAAGAGCCATGTTTTAGAATTCCTTGAGCCAAGAAAATGGTTTTTTTCATCTAACATATCTTTTGTTCTTATGAGAGATGAAACAATGGTAAATTAAAAGTATGCTGGTTTAAATATATTTTTTATTATAAAATAAACACAGATACAGAAAAACTGCATTAATCAAATGTACAGATTAAGGAATAAAGTGGACACTGTCCAGTGAAGCGATGGAACTGTGCCGGCCACACCCAGGACCCCTCCCCTGTGCCCTGCCCCCGGGACAGGCCCCTCCCACCAAGGGGACCACTGCCGTGACTGTTCTAGGAATAACCTCCTTGCCTGTTCTTGCAGTTTTCTCACCCGGATGTGCCCCTCAAGACAGGTTAGTCTTGCTTGGTTTGGTTTGTTTTGTTTTGTTTAAAGTAGGCGTTCAGACATGACTTTCTTATAATAAGTAAAAGAAAGAACCTGAAGAAATTTTTTTCCATCTAAAATTATTATGAAGAAATATAAATGAGAATTTTACAGTGGAATACACAACAGAAGTGACTCCTAAAAGTACATCTTGGTTGTATATATGTTTTCAGAATTGTAGCTTTACTTAAAAGGGAAAGGATCACTTTGGTGCCCAAAGTAAACCATCCCGTAGCTTGTTTCAGGAGAAGCTCCTCTTGGTGGCGGGTGTTGGGCGAGTGCTGTGAGCCGACCACGCTTTACTCTCACCTGCGTGCGCACCTGGGACACCTGAGAGGCGGGCTTGACTTCCTTAACACCCCTCTCTTCCGCAGTAACTACTCAAGTTTGTGAGACTGGCATGAAAACGCTCACGTTTATGGCTCTCAGAGCTTCATATACCTCACGCTGAGTATCAGTCAGTGGCAGGAAAACAGGGCTTTTCTGAAGTGTGGTTCCTGACTGCGGCATACACGGTGCCTGTTCTTTGATGCCTGCGACGTTAATTAAGTAAATACTTAGCAAATATTTACAGAATTAGTGACCGCTCCCGGGGGGCATGCAGCCTGGAGAGAGAATTCTGAAGACGGTGGGTAACTGCCGACCTGAACCACACGTGTGGTGCAGGGAATCTACGTGCCAGTCCGAGCCGGGGGTCAGCCCGTTTGTGCATGGGGTGGGTCGGGAGCTGTATTTCGCAGAAGGACACGTCGCCTCATCACTTTGCTCATGCTACGCACATTTCACCTTTCCCGGGGGTTTTAGCTTTCTCATTTTCTGTTTGCTTGTTTGATAAACCAGACATGCATGGAAATTCTCACGCAGATTGTTGGGAAGGTCTTCGCTGAGTAGGGTTTAAGTAGGAGTTGCTTGGCAGTGGGTCACTGAGAAGCTTTTCCATCTTAATTGAAGAGACAATAAGTTCATGAGTTGGTTTATCTTGATAACAAAATAAGCTCGAAAAAGAGGAAAAGGCCACAGGACTCAGCAATTAAGTTGGCATGAAAGGGCACGGACTAGGAGTTTAGTGAGATTAATTCTCTAAAATATTTACTGCAAATTAGTAGAAGACTTTTTGAAGATGATTAAGCAAAATAAAATGGTTTTCACCGCATCTGCATTCTTTTTTTTTTTTTTTTTTTTGCGGTACACGGGCCTCTCACTGCTATGGCCTCTCCTGTTGCGGAGCACAGGCTCCGGACGCGCAGGCTCGGCGGCCATGGCTCACGGGCCCAGCCGCTCCGCGGCATGTGGGATCTTCCCAGACCGGGGCACGAACCCGTGTCCCCTGCATCGGCAGGCGGACTCTCAACCACTGCGCCACCAGGGAAGCCCCTGCATTCTTTCTTGATTAAACATCTGACATTTGTGTTTGCCATACTGTGTTTAACCATTAGGTATGTTTCTTTAAGTTGACTTTCATACATAAATACACGTATTTAAGAAGGGAATTAGCCATAAATAGAAGGTAATTATATTAATAAGGACGACTAAAAGCAAGGCAGTATGACCAGATTCTAGCAGGCACTGAGCCTGTCCTTTGGTTGTTAAAAAACAATGGCGTGATTGGCTCTGTTCCACTTAACAGCTAAGAACCGGAGACCCTTCCCCCGGGCACGTTGAGGAGGGTTGAAAGGGCACGAGCGCCTCCCGGGGCAGCTCTCTGACCCTTGCAGACCCTCGGTGTCGTCATAGGCGAGGAGGGCGTGGGTGGTGGTGACCACAAGGGTATTATGAGGACGGGACAGGGCGGGTGCTGGGAAGGGTGGCACGCGTGTGCTCCCCGTGACGTGTGCCAGGCTGTCACTCAGCGCCAAGTCTGAAGTTACCTCCTGAACCGCTGGTGGCCCCCACTCCAGCCTGATGACACAGCTTAGAAAAACCAGGGTGTGCAAAGCGGGCAGACAGCCTGGCTGTCTTCATCCACCTTCCTTGGCATTTTCCCCACCGTGTCAGCGGAGGTGGGACCCAGGACCCATGCTGGCACCGTGCTGTGTGTACCCCTTTCCCTTTGCTGAAAAGCGCTGTCCGGCACACAGAGCGTGTGGTCAGCACGTGAATGTCTGGGCTGGTGGAGGGAGGAGGTGCAGGGCCTCCGGGTGGTCTGGGGAAAGAGAGGCAGGCGGCTGTGGGCCTCCCCTCCCCTGCCGGTGGGCAGAGTTGCTGCGGCTCCTTCAGAGGGTCTGGGGGTTAAATGAGTTCACGCACTGCCAGCTTGCGTGCACCCCAGCGATAGTGGTGTTGGGGCGTGTTGCTGTGTATGCTCACCAGTCGAGGTATGAGGAGAAGATAATCTTTCTAAACTCTTAATTTTGATGTACGTTAAGACTCGTAGAAGTGCAAAAACAGTACAGAGAATTCTTGTGTACCTGACAATTTTCTTACGTTGTTTTAATATTGAAATAACTGGGGATAATTTGGGGGGTTTTTGTGTGTTTTAGTGCATTCCTCACTCTTAGCTGGTGAAGAATGGGGGAGCTGGAAGGAACCTACCGCGTCCTGCAGATCCCAGGGACACGCCTAGGCGCCCAGACCCCCGCGGGCGTCAGCACCCTCGAGCCTGGGCAGGGCCCCTCGGCAGCAGCGGCGTGGCCAGCAGCCAGGACGCCCATCCGAGTGCAGCTGCTGGACAGCTCCGTCGAGGTGTTTGACGTTGAGGTAAGAAGCGAGATTCCTGGAGGCCTAGTTCCTCGCGTTTTCTAGAAGTCGGGTCATATTTGGTATTATGTACCAAACTCCATTTTGCTGGTTAGACTTTGCCTGTTTGTCAAGTCGCCCATGAGTGGCTGGGCTGGTAATAAAATCCTTGGGAACTCCGTCTGCGTTTCCCCTTTTAGTTTGGGGAGTGGTGTTCTCCTGACTTAAAATTCTGACGTAATGTGGTCTTGACATTCTTCTCTTTTGAGAGGCTGGCTGAGAGCCACGCAGTGCAGACTGGAACCAGCTTGTCTCCACCCAGGTCCTGGTGGCCGAGCCGCTGGGTGAGGGACGCCCCTTAGCCTCACAGTGTGTCCTCATCTGAATGTGAGGGTGACTCAGGTCCCCGCTTCCCAGGGTGGCTGGGGTGAGGGCAGAGCACTCAGCGCACGAAGAGCCTGGCACAGCGCTCGCACAGGGCTTGTCTTTCTAGGTCAGCAGTAGGAACATTTTTATTGTGAAAATTCTCTAATAATACATTGCACTGATAATGTTGGCAAAGACAGTTGAATATAGCAGATGTTTGAAAACATCTTTTCTGATTTTCTAAATGGCAATAGAATGAACGTTCTTTTAAAAAATTACTTATTTTCATAAGTAATGCAGGAATACATTCTTTTTTCTAATATTTTTATATTGGTTTAAAGTAATACCTTTGGAAGCATCCCCTGCTCTTAATGTCACAAAGTAAAGACGAGAGAATGAACTTAAACTTTAGCAGGAGGTTTATTTATGCTTGGGGAGAGGTCCAGATGCTACACAGAAAATAGAAAGATGATTGAGGAGCTGTGGGCCCGGTGTGAAGAGGCCTAGAGGAAGCCTTGAGGCTCCCGCAGAGCCTGATGGCAGGATGCCTTGTGTGAGAAGGCAGAGGTGAGGAAGGAGGTGAGCACGGTCGGGGGCGGGGAGCGGAGGGGAGAGGCCAGCTGGGGGGCTTGAGGAGTAGAGGTGCCCTCCTGCTTGGAGCCCAGGGTACACATTGAGTGTTCGATGGCAGGTATCTAGTGCCTAGATTCCTAGTGTCTGAACTCAGGGAACCCTGAATGCTTCTTTTAGGTCTTATTTGAGGAAGAAACCAGACGTCATTTCGTCAGGGCAGTGGTAACTGGAACTGGTAGGGCCTGTCTGTCCACCTTCCCAGGTCACTCCTGTGTTGCAAGAAGCAGCCTTTGCAGGGCAGGGAGTTGGGAACAGGCCACCTTTGAGCCCTGAAGGGGGGACTGGCTCTCGGTCCCTGTCTTACCGTACTCGGATGAGTCACCTGGAGAAACAGGTTAAAGATCTGGGAATTAGCTGGGCTCCCACGTCTTTTCCGGACAAATGTTTGGAAGAATTCCCACCGTGTAGCCGTCCTATGATAAACACATTTGCTATGGTCTAGGCTTAAAAGAGGTTCAGATTTTTTGAAAGAAAGGAAGGAAGAAGAGAAAAGAAAAGAATTGCATTAGTTAGGGTTTACTTTTAGAGCATCTTTTTCTGGCCTGCTTAATGGTCTTTATCAACTAAACCTAGGACCAGAAAAGGAAAAAAAGCACACATTTATCGTTGAGTCATAAATAAGATGTAATCCTTCTCTGAGAAATTTGCTTTTAAATCAGAGATAGCATTTTATAAAGGTTCAGAATATAGAGAGCATGTCGAAGTTTTAATAAATTGAGATTGTTGTTTCTTTTAACCAAATAGAACCATCATGTTTGGTATTTTGATAGACCTGGCAGAGTTACCAGAAAGTAAAGAATCAGATTGCTGTTGTATATCCCGAGTTGGATGGGGTCCTTTTTAAATTGTGCTACTCACTGATGCATAGCTTTTAGGAGAAGTTAAAACTCAATGTATTTTTTTGTAAGTTAGTTGTATTCTATTTCTAAGTACCCTAGTCGTCTACAACTGTATCAGTTAGCTTTGCTGAGTAACACATCACCCCCAAACCTGATAACTTAAAAGAGCAAATATTTAATATTTTCTGCATGTCTGAGTGTTGGCTTGGAGGTTCTTCTGGTCTGAGTGCTGAGTGGTCTAGGATGGCCTCGCTCACATGTCTGGGGCCCCAGCTGGAACCTCTCTCCGTGTGGGACCTCACTCTCCAGCGAGCTGGCGTGACCTTGTGCGCATGGTGATGGGAATGCGCTCGGGGGTGGCAGCTGTGAGGTCCCTGAGGCCTAGGCTTGTAATTCACACGTGTACCTTCTGCCGGGTTTGGCTGATCAAGCAGGCTGCCAGGCAAGCCCAGGTTGAAGAAGTACCCGGAGTCTGTGGCCATTTTCTGCAGAGGCTCTCACACGGCTGCTGCCAGGGATCAGGTGCACAGTCCCTGGAAAGTCTCTGAAGCTCTGGTATCTGGTGTCAGCGGGCTGGGCGGGTTTGCCAGATGAAGCACTTTGTGGGGCCTCCTCCGGGAGGGGCTGCTGGAGAAGGTGCATCTGCCCTGCTCCCTCCTCCCCAGTGTCTCCCGTGGGCCGCCGTTGCCAAGATCCGAGATGCAGAGCCCAGGCTGGGTCTCCCTGGGCCTGCCGCCCCTGCCCCACCATCCCTGGTCACCGATCTTGTCTGTCGTTCCCCCGCCCGCCCTGTACAGTTGGACTGAGAGACACACTGTGGTTGGGTGACTTTCGCTGTGGGTCTGTGGGTGGTATAGACTTGAGGTGCCGGGCAGTGAGGTCCCGGGGCGGATGGCCTCTGTTGGTGGCACAAAAGGCAGGTCTTGGGGAAGACGCCCCCACCCCGGAGCTGGCCGGGCTCTCCTCCTGGAAGGCAGTTCCTGGGCGGCGAGGCTGCTTCCGTGTTTGGACCAGTGCCGGTAAGTGCGGTCGACCGAACGGAAGCGAGGGTGAGCTTGGGTAACGTGCTTTCGTTAGGAGTTTTTAGTTTTTCCCTCTATGGCAACGTCTTCTGACGCTAGGGATTCAGGTGTTGTGTTTTGTGTCTGGGGTTTTGGGGCCGTCCACACCTATCTTACGGTGTGCTGATTTGGTTTATTTTTTACTAAGTATTCTGCAGCATTGTCTGCAGACTCGCAGGGTTGATGTGCAGCCGGTGGCACCTGGCCTGGTGTGGCCTGTGTGGACTCCCCTGGTTGATACTGAAGGTTTATTCTTAGGGGAAGAAGTTGACGTTTAGTTATTTTTGAAACGGCGTCTTCTGCTGGTGCCTGTGGCTCTTCACAGGCAGAGTCTGTGGCTCATCGTCTCCTGCTGCTTCAGCAGCTGAGGCTGCCCTCCCCCAGCCCTCATTCCCTTCCTTCAGAGGGGTGAGCGCATCCGCGAGCCCCTGGCTCCGTCTGTCTCCCACCCACTAGGGCGGTGATGTGAGCTTTGCTTCTGCCAGCTCAGGCCCCACGATACCGGCCAGCGCTCTGAGAGCCAAAACCGCTGGCCACACGGGAGCCTTTTCTTCCTCTGGCTTTCTCTCTCGGTCTGCAGTCCTGCTGCCCCAAAGTCAGGGTGGCTGGAAGCTGGAAGCTGGGGTCTGTCTGCTTTTTCCTGAGCAGCACCGGATAAGCTGAAACTTTCTAGCAACTTTATTGAGATATAACCGTACAGTCACCCACGTAAAGCGTGCAATTCAGTGGTTTTTAACGTATTCACAGAAACGCAGAGCCATCACGCCGGTCAGTTTTAGAACGTTTTCATCCCTCCCAGTTGGAAACCCCACGCCCTTTAGCTGTCGCCCTCGCAGCCCCAGCATCCTCAGTGCCCCCCGCCAGCTCTAAGCAAATCGTGACCTGGGTCCTGTTTCCCCAGACCCCTTTCATCTGAGCAGAGTCGTACGTGGCTTTTTGTGACTGGCTTGTCACTTAGCGTGGTGTTTTAGGGGTTCATCCACGTTGTTGGACGTCTCAGCACTATTTTCCTTTTTGTTCCCCACTCGTCAGCTGGTGGACGTCCCACCTTTGGGCTGTTGCGAACGTCGCTGCTGTAAACATTTGGGTACAGGTTTTGTGGGGACATGCGTTTCCACTTGTCTCGGACAGACCCCTGGGGGTGGGACTGCTGAGTCGTACAGCGACTGTGTGTGATCGTTTGGGGAACTGGCAGACTGCTTTCCAAAGCAGCCGCACCATTTATATCCACCAGCCACTTTATGAGGCTTCCAATTTCCCCACGTTCTCAACTACACTTACTATTCTTTGACTTTTTGATTCTAAACATCCTAGTGGGTTTCAAGTGGTATCTCGTTGTGGTTTGAGGTGAAATTTTTAAAATTTTTAATGGCTAAAGAAAGGAAGGTTTTCAGCCCAAAAATATGAGAATTGTACCATTAAAAATTTATCTTTGGGGCTTCCCTGGTGGCGCAGTGGTTGCGAGTCCGCCTGCCGATGCAGGGGACACGGGCTCGTGCCCCGGTCCGGGAGGATCCCACATGCCGCGGAGCGGCTGGGCCCGTGAGCCATGGCTGCCGAGCCTGCGCGTCCGGAGCCTGTGCTCCGCAACGGGAGAGGCCACAACAGTGAGAGGCCCGCGTACCGCAAAAAAAAAAAAAAAAAAAAATTATCTTTGGGGTGGTTCCTTGGATAGATTATGAGTAATTGTGGAGTTAACCGTCTAGCTGTGGCCCAGTTACCACACGTGGAGTGAACATTTCTACATCCCAGAGTTGTGAGGACCACAGAGAAAGCAGGCTGAGGGCAGGCCCTGGAGGCCCTGGGAACTGAAGCTGGTAGAGGAGCGGGAGCTGCCGTGTCAAAATTTTTAAAACATTTTAAAGTTTCATTTAGACTTTTACTGACACTGTATTTATTTTTATTTATTTTTAAAAGATGTATTTGTTTGTTTATTTATTTATTTATTTGGGCTGTGCCGGGTCTTAGTTGCGGCATGCGGACTCTTAGTTGCGGCACGCAGGATCTAGTTCCCCGACCAGGGATCGAACCCGGGCCCCCTGCATTGGGAGCGTGGAGTCTTACCCACTGGACCACCAGGGAAGTCCCCTGCAATTGTATTTTTAAATCAATATTTATCTCATCTGTAAGTACTAGCTGCCAATGTCTACGATTTAGTCTCATCCATTTGGATCATCTGCTTTAACAAACTTACGTTTATCGTGATTACGTATGATAATGAAGCAAGGTGTACTTCGTGGTTCTTTATATTGATTACTAGTTTGTGTCCGGAAGGGCGCAAAGAAAGGGGGAGAAATCTGTCTGATGGATTCAGGGTGGAACTTCAACTCTGTCTAATTTTAAGTGATGTTTGACATTTACTGATGGGATTTTTAACTCCCTGAAGGTCAGTCAGTGACCAATTTTTTGATCTAGTAAAATCGTGATTTGTTTTCAGTTAATTAAATGAATTCTGTGGTTTTGAAATTAGAAATCTGACCTCAGGTCTGGAAAGTTTTTTTTCTCAGCTGTAAGAGAAACCATCTGGAGGCCGTGTGTCGGCTCGATTGTCCTGCATGCAAAGTCAGGGAGTAGAAAGTGTCCAGCTCCTTGCCCTGTACGTGTGAGCGGTGTCCATGCTGCCCTGGGAGCAGCAGAGGGGCCGAGCTGGCGGTCCTGTCCTCCCTGGAGAGGCCTCCCCTCGACTGCAGAGGGCGCGGCATTGGGGACAGGGCACGTTCCTGCGTCGCTGACCATTCATGGCGGGTTTAGGAATGGACGTCACCTATAGCTTTTCTGTTATCTGGAGTCAGTATTGCGGAAAGAGTGATATTTAGTGATTGAGAGAACAGTCTGGGATGTGGTTTGGGTGAGGGAGACCTCACCCACGGGAGTGAATGTCATGCCTTCGCTGGCAGGTGTGGTGGAGTGCTAATGAACGTGAAGGTTGCTCACGTTTCCCCTTTTCTTAACATCCTCAAAAGTTTCAGAGTGGGCTTTCTTTCTTTCTTTTTTTTAGAATTGCAAAAGCTTTAGCTTAAATATGTGGCAAGTAGGAGGACAGATTCTCAGCCATGAAGTCCCATGCTGGAGGACTTGGAAGTTGCTGTTCCAGTAAAAACTTAATGTTTTCTTTCTGGCCAGGAAGAAATAGCCAGAATTCCGGAGAGTACCGTAGCCAGATGTCTGTCGCTGCTCCTACACGAGCGCCCTAAATATGGCAAAGAAACCGCCTGAGAGCTTATTTTGGTCTGATCTCAGAAGAAGACGTTAGTAATTCAGCATCTGAAGTTTGGCGATAATATAGGCTTTATATAAGAGCTCTGTGTGTCCCTAGTATATGCAGCAATTATGTGATTCTGCCCTAGGTTTTGAAACCTATTATTTTGTTTTGGAAAATTGATCTGTGTTTTGACCCTGAAGCCCAGGAATGTGGCAGGGTGGGACGAGGCAGAGGTGTGGACATTTACCCAGTTGTGGTATCGAAGCTCCAACACACATGCACGCACACGCCTGCACACGGACATGCCTGAGGGTTGGCATGCACAGTCTATGTTGGATGACCCCGCGATGATGACCGATGACAAATGGAAAAGAATCGGGAAATGTCGCCGAGGGAAGACCCATCCCCACCGTTGTGTAATGGAAGACAGCAGACTTGTCTCAGGGTCCCAGCAGAGGGTCATAGAAAGGAAACTTGCCCATTGGGTTGTCTTGACTTGCAAGCTGTTTCCTGAGCCCTTAAGACACGTGACGGGTTTATGTCGTTGGCAACCCCAGCAGGAGGCAGAGGCAGAGTGAGCTGCCGGGTGACGCAGCTGGCCTGTGACCCCACCCCACCCCCTGGCTGTCTCCAGAACCCTTGCTCTTATCCACGTGATGCTCTCATTTACTGATCAGAAAGAATTTGGTTCTGTTGTCCTGTGTTCATAGGAGGCTAGAAGAGCTGACCTTGTACTTGTTTCACTGATTGGGCCCTTGAATCGCTGTTCCCGTTCAGCTTCCACCCCTTCCCAGAAATTCCCGATGCCTGCACTCTTGGCGCAACTCCCCACAAGGAGGTGGTCCGCCTGAGAGTGGTGCTGCCTGGCCACCGAGGCCTCCTGGGCTCGCACGCTCATCCCTCTCCCTACAGCCGCGTGGGGCACGTTAGGACCAGGTTTTAAATCTCAGCGCCTCACCACCCGATGGCGTGAGGAAGGGCCTTGCTCCAAGTCTGGGAACGGCTTTGCTCAGGGGCCCCGTCCGGACGTGTAGCCAGAGTGGGGGGGGGGCGGTGGTGACGTCCGTGCCTGTCTGCTCCTGCGGGGGCCACGTGGGCGGGGAGGCTAGAAAGGCCCAGAGTCGTCCTCTGTAGGCCTTCACTCGGCTGCCCGACACACACCCCATGTCCTGCCCCCCATGTTGAGCTGTGTAGCCTGGCACACCCCAGGGCTTTCTGCACTTATAGAATCTGCTCTGTTCGGTGGTGAACAGTGTCTGGATGTTAGGAGCAGTGCTGCTGCGGATGCTTTTGTGTGTGTTGCTGCGTGCGCTGGTTTCTCTAGGGTGTGTCCCCAGCGTGCACTTTGTGGTTGTAGGATGTGTCCATTTTTGCCCTGCCCAGGTACGTGGATTGCTCTGGAAACCCGTTAGACCGTCTCACGGGCCCTTCGTCCACACAGGACCACTGCCAGCCATTCTCTGATCCTGTGGCCTTTCTCCTGCTGCTTCCATCCACGGGGGCTGCTGCCCAGTGTGGGCCGCTGGTGGGCCTGGCCCCGGGGCTGTCTGCATCCCGTCCTGATTCCTGTCCCCAGCCAGGTCATCTGAGAGCGCTGCCGTCCTCCTGGTCCCCCCACCCCACCCCCTGCAGCCTCCAGTGAGCCTTTCACACCTACTGCACATTCGGGTCGCCAGGGCCACCTTTAAAACATGCCGTGCTGCTGAGGAATCCTCAGGTGATTCTGGGCAGGATGCGCGGCCGGGGTTTCGAGAAGAGCTGACGGGTTCTGGAATGTGTGCCCTCCCCCACCCCGGGCACCCTCTGCTGACCCATTTCTCCTGACCCTCATTTCTTCCCTCCGTCCATTCATTCAATCCCTGAACAAAACAAACACACCCTCCCCCTCCCCTCCCCTCCCCCCCGCCTCCCCCTCCCCTCCCCTCCCCCTCCCCTCCCCTCCCCTCCCCTCCCCTCCCCTCCCCCTCCCCCTCCCCTCCCCCTCCCCTCCCCCTCTCCCCTCCCCCTCCCCTCCCCCTCCCCCTCCCCTCCCCCTCCCCTCCTCTCCGCCTCCCCTCCCCTCCCCCTTTCTTCCCCTCCTCTCCCCCCCCCCCCAGAAGGTATGGTGTCCCACAAGACTTCCTCCAAGCTCCACTTCTCAGTGGAGCTTTGCTAGGTCGTAGCAGCCGCACAATTCATTTTCTGTCCTAAGAACCTAATTCTGTGTTACTGATCACTTTCAGTTAAAGAAAGTAACCAAGATTCTCCAGAAAGCTGGCTGGAAGATTGCAATTCTCTCTTCTTTCAAGGAGAGCGTTCTGTGTTTTCACTTGTACTGTGTTTAATACACGTTTTTTCCGAAGTTTATCTTACTGTTTCACGAATAGCGTGTCCACCAGGATTAGCACTTGCACCGGTGCTAATCGGTCCGCTCCCTGGCAACGCTGTGCCGCTGGCGAGGCTCTCGCGCAGCCGGTACCTCAGAGACCAGCCAGGATGGCACACAGGGTTCCTGATGCCACCTGTTTGGGAGGGAGTTCAGCTGATTGTTACAAATCACACGTGTCCCTTGTAAGAAAATGGAAGATGGGGAAGGCCTATAGCCAAGAATCACCACCCAGGAAACAGCCAAGCACAGTGTTCTGAATATCCTTCCACCCTTTTATCTGTTCACATATATTCACTAAACACACCTAGAATCAAACCACATACATTTGTAGTCTGTTTTTAAACTTAGCATACTGTTGAACATGTTTCTGTATACTTTCTCCTTAAATTTTTAATGACTACGTAGTTTTCTAGTTTTCAGTTTCTTTGTGATAAATCTTTGTACACATTCTGGATTTTTCCCTGTAGATGGATATCTGGAGCTGGAGGTTCTGCGTCAGCGGGTGCTGTACGGCCCTCGGGGAGCCCCACAGAGGGCAGAAGCGCTTTACACCCCCCGCAGCACCTATTATGGTTTCTAATGAAATCTCCAGTTTAATAGGCAAAAGTTATGTTTTTTAGACACAGTTTTATCAGACTTAACTATTTTGGTTTTGTTTTGAGGGGTTTTTTGTGTGTGTGTTTGCTCTACTTTTTTTTTTTTTTTTGGTAAAATAGATGCAGGAGAGATTTACCATGTTAAACACTTTTCAGTGCGCAGCTCAGTGGCGCTAAGTCCAGTCTCGTCGTTGTGCAGCCATCACCACCGTCCATCCGTGTCACTCTTCATCTTGTAAAATTGAAGCTCTGTCCCCCTGAAACGCTGACCCACCCCCAGCCCCTGGCACCCACCATCCTTCTGTCTCTGTGATTCTTCTCCTCTGAGTACCTCAAATAAGTGGAATCACACAGTATTTGTTCTTGAGCGAGTGGCTTATTTCACTCAGCCCCGTGGTGTCGAGGTTCTCTCGTGTTGCAGCACGTGTCACAACTTCCTTTTCAAGGTGAATGATGTTCCACTGCATGGATGGCCCACACTTTGCTTAGCCCTTCAAATGCTGAGGGGCAGATGGGTTGCTTCCACAGTTCAGCTCTTGTGAGTGGTGCTGCTGTGAACATGGGCGTACAGACGTCTCCTCAAGACTCTGCTTTCTTTTCGTTTGGGTGTATACCCAGTAGCGGGATTGCTTAATCACGTGGTCATTCTATTTTAACTTTTTGAGGAAGCTCCATACTGTTTTCCACAGTGACTGTACCATTTTGCATTCTCACCAACGGTGCATGAGGTTTCTAATTTCTCCACATCCTAGCCAACACTGGTTGTTTTCTTTTCTTTTTCTTTCTTTTTTTTTTGATAGCAGCTATCCTGATGGGTGTGGGTGGTACCTCACTGCGGTTTTGATTTGCATTTTCCTGATGGTCAGTGATGTTGAGCATCTTTTCATGGGCTTATTTGTATATATATGTCTTCTTTGGAGAAATATCTATCCAGGTCCTTTGCCCATTTTTGAATTGAGTTGTTTGGTTTTTTTGTTAAGTTTTAAAAGTTCTCTACATATCCTGGATCTTAGTCGCTTATCAAATATGCAATTTGCAAATTTTTCTACATCATATTAGAAGTTAAAAAAAATGGGAAGTTGAGAGTAAGTATATGGTATTTGAAGTGAAAAGAAAAAGCCAGGAGATGCTGGAGACATCACAGAAAGTGACAACTTACAGTGAAGAAAAGGACAGAAAGTTTATGGCAAGCACAGTCAGGGATTGGACACCTGGACAGGCCGTCGGTGTGCGTTTGTGCCACTTTCCGCGACCCCATGGCTCTCGGGGGCAGGTGTGTCCCAGCACCTGGGATGCTCCGGGCACCACTATGGAAGCCGGGCCGGGATGCCAGGTGAGCCCAGCCTTCTTGCTGCTTATGCTGCAGTAGAAGCTCGAGGATAAACTAGGGAAAGCAGAGCCCTTAGTGCTCAGGAGAGAAACAAAGCAGGCGGGGGCGGAGTGTGGGTGCACCCTTAGACAGGAAGGGGTGGAGATGGACCGGCACGTGCAGGGGGTGCAGGGGCCTGGAGGCTGAGGACCCAGAGCCGGGCGTGTGGGTGGGAGGAGAGGGGACGCAGGGGGTGGGTCCCCGGGGAGGCCCTGGCCCTCCTGCGCTCAGGCCCCTCGCAGCGAGACACACGTGCCAGCCATGTCAGCTGTTGACCAAGGAGGCTGCTTTAAACTCTCCTGTCCTCGACTCCTGGGTCACAGTAATTATGGGCTTTTATTTTCAGCGAGATTTTGACTAGTCTTTAAAAGAAACATGAAAAACATCTGTAGGTGCTTCCCAACTGTTGTTACTGGAATGCTTTGGAATGTCCTTTGCACATGTGTTACGCTTTTGTGTGTGTAATTTTGTAGTTTATGTAACTTGCCACCGTGGCAGAGAGGAGCCCAGCCCTTACTTGAGGGCTTTTTCTGGTGACAGTGAAAATCAGGAAGAAATGTTTTCCTGCTTGGCTCCTGGTCTCAAACCCCTGCCTGGGACTGAGCCTTCTTCAGAAGTTCCCGTGTAGACTTCTGCCGTAGCTTCACTGTTAAGCCTAAAATATCTTTTTCTAAAATGAATTTAACATTACTGATTATGAAAGATACATTCTTTCTTTTTTTTTTTTTTTTTTCCCGATACGCGGGCCTCTCACTGTTGTGGCCTCTCCCGTTGCGGAGCACAGGCTCCGGATGCGCAGGCTCAGCGGCCATGGCTTACGGGCCTAGCCGCTCCGCGGCATGTGGGATCTTCCGGGACCGGGGCACGAACCCATGTCCCCTGCATCGGCAGGCGGACTCTCAACCACTGCGCCACCAGGGAAGCCCTATACATTCTTTCTTACTGTTCTATTTTTAGATATTTATGTTTCCTCATAATTATATTTTTTGCATTTGTTTTATCCACTAATATGTGGCCTTATGCTTTTTTGCATGTTTTGATATTTGAATCTGATAAAGTTAGATTTTTATAGCCGAAGAAAAGCCTTTTTTTCCCCTATTAAAGTAATTTCCAGTTAAGACAACTCAGAATGACTTTAAGGCTCTAGACGTTGCTTTCCTTCTGGAAATTATGTTGGAACATGGACTCTTTTAAATCAGACACTAAGTCAAGGATAGTCAGTTTTATAGCTGTTTGCTTCTGGCTCTGATTTATATCAATTCTATGTCTTTTAAAACCGTATAAAATAGTAGAAACATATCCTAAATGTAGCGAGGAATCCAAATTGTATTATGAAATGAAACCATAAATTTTACATAAGTACTGAGATAAAATTTAACTTGTTAGCATATTAACATAAAGAATAAAAAAAGACATCTTGAGAGACTTTGATACACTCTTGCTGAGAGCACAGGCTTCTACGAAGGGTCTTCAATTTTTCCTTATTTAGGGGAATCAGATTAGGAGACACCTAAGAGCACCAGAGGAGGGCAAACTTGTTTCGGAAAATTGTTACTCTAAGTTCTGGAAAACTAAAGTTTGTTTGTTTTTGTTTTTTTTAATTTTTATTTATTTTATTTTTATTTTTGGCTGTACTGGATCTTCGTTGCTGCGCGCGGGCCTTCTCTAGTTGCGGCGAGCGGGGGCTACTCTTCGTTGCGGTGCATGGGCTTCTCATTGCGGTGGCTTCTCTTGTTGCGGAGCACGGGCTCTAGGCACGCAGGCTTCAGTAGTTGTGGCACGCGGGCTCTAGAGTGCAGGCCCAGCAGCTGTGGTGCACGGGCTTAGTTGCTCCACAGCATGTGGGATCTTCCCAGACCAGGGCTCGAACCAGTGTCCCCTGCATTGGCAGGTGGATTCCCAACCACTGCGCCACCAGGGAAGTGCCCCAAAGTTTTTATTGCTGCAGATTTTCTACAGTTTAGAAACTGATGCTGTTATTTTTAATTATTCAAGTCAACTGACTTTGTAAAGTTATAGTATTTCGTGTTGATTTTTTTTTTCTTTTTCACTGTAGAAAACTTTTTATGTATTTTTTTCAAATGATAAGATTAATACATGCTCACAGTAAAAAATTCAGTCAGTCAGTACAGAGGAAAACAGTTAAATGTATTATTCTCCTACACCCAGAAATAATGCCTTTGACATTGTGGTCATGTTACCCGTTTAATCTTCCAGACGGTCAGCCGTGTGTGTGCACGTGGGGTGCAGGCCCACAGTCCACGTCACACCCGTCCACTTGATCATGTAAGCACTTCCCAACGTTTGCGCGTTTACCTGTTTCTCTTTTTACCTCCTGTAGTTTCTGTGCTATGAATCTTGACACCATGTGAATTGGTACCAAGATAATCGTTGTAATATGCTGATGGGCATAGCACTGTTTTCCTCTTATAAAATATGTACTTTTTTTTGGTCTCAGTTGCCTTTTTGGCCTAAATTCAACCATGTATTCTATAAAGTTCGTGTTCCCTTACTTTTTGTTGTTGTTGTTTGCCATATTCGTGATTCAACCATGTCATTCTTTTATTTTCAACCATTCTGTATCATTTGCTTCAGCTGTGTTTCTTGTATACAACCTAATGGCCAACACTGAGTGTTTACCACATTCTGAGTGCTGTTCAGAAGCACTTTGCCTGTACTATTTAATTTCCTCCTTAACCATTAGCAGCATTATTATTAGTTTTGTTTTATAATTGAGAAAACTGAGATACAGGGAATTTTTAAAACTTACCCAGTACTGGAAGTTCCAGCCAGGACAATTAGGAAAAAAAGGAAAAGAGTAAGAAAAAATGAAATAAAAGGAATCCGTATTGGAAAGGAAGAAGTGAAACTATCTCTTATTTACAGATGATATTATGATGTATATGGAAAATCCTAAGGAATCTACAAAAAAAAAAAAAAGAACTATTGGAACTATTAAATTCAACAAAGCCACAGGATACAACATTAATATACAAATATCAATTTGTATTTCAATACACTAGCAATGTACAATCCCAAAATAAAATTAAGAAAACAATTCCATTTACAGTGGCATCGAAAAAGAATAAAATACTTAGGAACAAATTTAACAAAAGAACCTCAAAATTTATATGCTGCCTGGTAGTCAACTACTAATTTCTTGAAGGGGAAATCTGTAGTTTTAACCCATAAAAAGAGTTTTGAAAAGCCAGTTAGTCACCTGTAGATTTTGAATGAAACTTTTTATTTATGGGAAAAAAAATTCCAAAGGGAATAGCCTAGAAAGGTCTTTTCTTTTCTCCTTTGCAGTATAATTATAAAAATAATTGCAAATTCTCAAGCACAATAAAATTCTAATTAAATTACAATTCACTGATTTTTTTTATTTATATGGTCAAATTATCCTCCCTTTTGTATTGTCCATCCATTTTCCTATGTTTTAAAACTTAAACCACAACTGTAGAGTGTTTATGTTGAATCCAGCTACAAAAATATTAACTATTTTTTACATTGCATTTTTTCCTAAAAACTAAACACAATAATATATGTAAAGTCCTAAAATAATTGAATCTTTTACATTTGTCTACTAGAAGTACTGATTTGTGATAGAACCAGATTTCATGTTCTCTGAAAAGCTCCATTAATTAGGGGGGGGAAATGCCTACATGCTACTAAAAACAAATTCAATAAATCCCACTCTGTTTCTGAAAAACATGATCTTTAAAGATGAATTTTAAATGCCAGAATCAAATGTCAGGAGAAACAGACTTTTCTTTTTTTTGCCTTCAATGAATAGCTAAAGATTAAAAGAAAAGATTTGGTTTAGAGAACATATATTTTTCACTGGCATTTTAGGATGGTGTTTACCAAAATGTCATAACTGCTTATTTGCAACTGTTCCTCGTGCTTCTAGCAAAGGGCGGTGAAAGGAAACATCGAGCTCAGCTGTGGAAGCCCAGGAGTTTTGCTTTGCATTTCATCCCTCCACTTCCCACCCCTGCTTGGGATGGCCCAGACCTAACCATCACCAGAGACAGCTCAACTCAATTCCGAACACATATTATGAGCAGTGAAACTGTGAAATTATGAGCAGTGAAACTGTAACTTTAAAACAAACAAACAAAAAAACACCCTGTGCACTGAAAACTGTAAAACTACTGAGAGAAGTGAAGGAAGATCTAAATAAATCAGTGGAAAGATACCCCATTTTCATGGATCAGCAGACTTGCTATTATTAAGATGGCAGTGCTCCGCTGCTGACCTACAGATCTATTGTGATCCCTGTCAAGTCCCAGCTGGCTTTTTTACAGAAACTGACAAGGTGATCTGAAAATGTATATGGGAATTCAAGGGACCTAGAATAGCCAAAAACAATCTTGAAAAAGAAGAAAGTTGGAAGAGTCACACTTTCCCGTTCCAAGGATGACTAGAACGCAACAGTGATCCACGTGGTGTGGTGCCAGCAGGACAGAGGTACAGACCACCCTCCGTGCCTGCAGGCCCCACATCACACATTCAGCCGAGCGCGGATGCATCCACGCACACATGACCCGCAGACATGGAGCACCACTGGGGACTTGAGCATCTGCAGATCCGGCTCTCTGTGGCAGTGCCCCTGGATACCGAGAGGCGACGGTATAGGTCAGTGGGATAGAATTGAGAGTCCAGAAATAAATCCTTACGTGAAGTCGGACCCCTCAAACCGTGCACAAAAAGTAACTCAAAATGGATCAATGACCTAAATGTCAGAGTTGAAACTATAAAACTCTGGGGAGAAAACCTAGGAGTACATTTTCATGCCCTCAGGTTAGACAGTAGCTTCTTAGATATGACGCCAAAATCACACGTGACAAAAAAAAAATAAATTGGATTTCATTTAAAAAAATTGTGCTAGAAATAATACTATCGAGAAAGTTAAAGGAATGAGAGAAAAAATTACAATTACACCTCAATAAGGACTTTATCTAGAAATATATATATATTTTATATACAAATTTATTTGGCTGCGTTGGATCTTTGTTGCTGCGTGCGGGCTTTCTCTAGTTGCAGCGAGCAGGGGCTACTCTTCGTTGCGGTGTGCGGGCTTCTCATTGCGGTGGCTTCTTTTGTTGCGGAACACGGGCTCTAGGTGTGCGGGCTTCAGTAGTTGTGGCTCGCAGGCTCAGTAGTTGTGGCTCACGGGCCCTAGAGCGCAGGCTCAGTAGTTGTGGCGCATGGGCTTCCTTGCTCTGCGGCATGTGGGATCTTCCCGGACCAGGGCTCGAACCCATGTCCCCTGCATTGGCAGGCGGATTCTTAACCACCGTGCCACCAGGGAAGTCCCTAGAATATATTTTTTAAAACAACTCTCACAACTCAATAATAAAAGACAAGTAACCCAGTTTACACTGTTGCCCAGGGTCACATGGCCAGAAAGCCGGCACCCGGGAACTCACTCCCAGGTGGTCCCTTTTCCTTGAACAGCTGTTCTCTTCTCTTCTCTTTCCAGAGCCCCTGTTTCTCTGCGTTGTGCTCCTATAGTACAGAGGCAGTTGCTTTATTAGCTGGTCTCTAACTTCATGATGAAATTTTGGCCGCAGTCTCATCTGCTGAGAGGCAGCGCTCTTCTGCTAAGTGTTCATCTGACTTTTTTTTCTGTTTTTTTCCCTCCTTTTATCTTGAATGTCTTTGGATATTTGCAGGATTGTTCTATTTTGGTCACCCATCTTTGAAGCAGTTCAGCTGTTCATGGATTAGCTATTTTAAGGGGGTCTTGTATGAGTGACTGGTTGTAGAGTTGTGGACCTTTGGCATTTATGTAAGACCTAAGGCTTGGTGGGAACTCAGTTCACCCCTCATTTTCAGTCAGCCGAAAGCAGCAGCTGGCCTGGGTCTTCGCACGCGGTCTTTCACCCTGGCCTGCGTGTGCCTCATGTGGCTCCGCCTCCTGTGCCTCTCCAAGCCAGAAGGGCCGGGTTTGAGTTCTGCCGCCGCCGCCTCTTCCCCTCCTTTTTGCAAACAAGGGGTGTAGGTTTCACCCCCCAAGCTGTGCGGGTCGCGTGACTCAGTGCTCTGTGAGGCTTTCTGCTGAAACCTGTGCCCTGGCGTCTTGTCGGGGCGGGCGTCGTCCCACGCCCTCCCACGCCCTCGGGCTGGCTCTGCTGCTGGCACTCCTCCCACCAAGCTGTGATTCAGGCTTTAGCAGTTTCCTAGTTTTGCTGAAAATGGACTTTACATTTTTGTTTCTTATCTTCTTTCTTGATCTTCAGTGATTCCAGCAAGAGATTGAGGAAGTGACAGGCTACACTGCCGTTCTCAGAGGAGTCACTGAGCACCCCTTCCCCCAACCCCTCCCCTCCTGTGTCGCCCCCTCCTGGGATTCCTCTTAGACACGTTTGTGGTTCCCACGTTCCTGAGTCTGAACGCTTCTTCATTACTCCATCTCGAGAGAAATGCCTCCATTTATTGTCCACACCCATGCAGGTGCACGTCTTACCCGTTCAGTTCAGGCCTCCTGGTGACCTTTAATTTCTGGAGTTATCTTTTTATTTCCTCCTTTTATTCTTTAGTTGCTGTTTTTCTTCTTCGAAATCTTCTCATTTTACGAATACATTGACCTGTTCCATTGGCCTTTCTGAGGATCTTCGTTATTCTTTTTAATGACGTTGTTTTGGTTTTGGTTACCACATCCGCTCCGTTCATCGGGAATTCATCTGTCTGCTTTCCAGGTCGACACCTCTGTTTCAGGAGTTTGGTGTTAAGCATCTGCTCATTCCTGGTTGTCCGTGTATTTTTGCAAATGAAGGTTCAGACTGCTTGGTATTGGTTCCAGTGACCTTTTTAAAGGCACAGTTTGATTTTGTAGGCAGGTCCCCTCTGTAGGGCCCTGGCTGGGGAGCAGGCAGTCTGCACAGGGGCACACACGTCAGGGCAGGCAAGCCAACCAGACCCTTCTGTTGACGAGGAAGAAAGAAAGGAATCACCCGAGACACTGGCTGCTCTAGGAGATTCACCGCTAAGATACACCCTCCGTTTTATTTTTCCCTGATGGTAAGTTAAAGACAAGGAATAAAAAAAACAGTGGGTTGATCGCCCAGCTACTAAAACTCATCAGAAGTATCAGGTTGCTTCCTTGGCTGCCGCCATGGGACATAAACTACGTAAGGATGTGGTGGGGACATGCGGCCTCTTTTACCCGGGTCACCAGCGCCCTCGCTCTGGTGGGAGGAGACGGGATGGTCCTTCCCGGAGCTGGGAGGGGGGTTCCCGTCTCTCTCCTTCTGTGCTCACACCTCAGCCCCTCCCCCCTCCACAGGGTCTTGTTAGGATGCTCATCACGGATTCTGCTTCTCTGCTGTCGCCCCCTCCCCCCGCTCGTGAGAGCACCCCGCAGGACAGACGTCTACGTGCCCCTCTGTTTAATGCGCACTGTTCGGCGTTTAAGCCTCATCTGGTCACGAGCTTCTGCCGCCGTCACGTCGCGGCTGTTGTGCTAACTGTGTGCGTTTGGACGAGCTGCAGGAGGCTTGCTGTGGATTTGGCTTTCCCCCCAGTTCTGGAACTCTCTCCTGCCTAGGCTGTGCACGCCGTGGGCGTCGTCCAGGGTCTGTGTGCCGAGTTATTCAGGGTCTGGGTCAGGAGACAGAATACACCTGCCCTGTGAACTGGGAAATGCAACAATTGTTAACTGGTAACAGACAGTAACTATGAAGCGGGGAGGGGAGCCCGCAGGATGCGGAGCAGGGAGTGCAGTCAGCTGCCGCCGCCCCCAAGCCCAAGGCTCAGACCAAGGGCCCGAGGAACAGGCTGCGGGCAGGAGCTGCCCAGCGGTGGGACCGGAGCTTGAGAGAGAGTCGCTTCTGGGCCTCCTGCACAGGCCAGCAGCTGTGAGCCCAGAGCCCAGAAGCAGGGAGAGAGGCCCTCTCTTCCTGTGCTGTCTCCAGCTGGTCAGAGAGAGATGTCTGCAGGTCCTGTCCCAGGGTCACAAAGCCACAAGGAAGGGCGGGCTTGGAGCAGAGGGGCAATAAAGAGATAACTAGCTCACCCGTACTAACAGGGTCTTATTTGGGGATTTAAGCTGTCCTGTTTCCTCGAGTAGTTTCGGGGAAGCTATTGTAGGAGGAGCTGGGGCACCAGCGGATCCACGGATGTGTGAGCTCATTTGGTGCCTCTGTCCAAGGACACTGTGTCCCCTCCCTGATAAGCACACGTAGCAGTGATGTCTTCATGTCCTCCAGCTTCACACAGCTCCTGTGGCCTTCAGCGCAGGAGGGAGTGGGTCTCTGGTGATACAGCATTTGAGGAATATGTGAGAATCTCAGACTTGAGTATGAGCCAGAGTGAGAGGGAAATGCCCGTCAGAAGCGCGGTGACCTTTCAGAGCGTCCCGAATGAATGTGGCTACAGTTTCCTCTGAGCTCGCAAGATTATCTTCATTGCACAGTCTAATATTATAAAAGGAAGTTCGGGGTTGATCTAATCATTAGACAAGAAAAATCTCAAGTCCTGAAGCTAGCAGTGGAGATGTGAGTTTCAGTCCAGCAGCAGAGACGGAGGAGCTGTGGTTTGACAAATGAGCTGTAGACGGGCACATGGAGCAACGAGCTGCAGGACAAAGTCAGGCTTTTCAAGAAGGATCTTCCCACGCTGCTAAGACAGAGAAGAAAGAAGTACTGTTAGCAAAGCTGCTGTAACCCATTTCCATCCAGACAAAATCTTTAATGGTACTTTTGTCTATGTAGATATTTAACAATATGCTTTATGTCTAAGCTTGGAGAAGAGCTCTGCCGTTGTGACCAACTGGAAAAATGGAAACACTGAACAAAATGTCTGTAACCTGTATTGTACTTTGGTTGTGTTATTAATGCCGTGTCTCCTCTGGCTTGGTGTTTGAAGCCCCGCCCTGGTTTGGGCTGTGAAGTCGGTCTCTCCATTGTTGTCTGTCGGGGATGCCGGTGCTCAGACGCCCTCCATGCTGGTCAGGCAGCCTCATTCCCTCTGACCATCCGCCCCTGTAGGCACAGACCGTGCAGACTGCAGTCCGACTGATGGTCAGTGTCTGTATTTTTAGGAACAGAAGGTAAGCTCTGAGTATGGAAGACATGAGAAGGCAGAGATGGACGTGTGACAGATACAAGGGACACAGAACAGAGCTGCCATATTGCACCAGCCAAGTCGTGGTTGTGACGCTCCTGTAAAAATTGAGAGGAATGAACCTGTAGAAAATTATCCTGGCAAGTAGTGTTGAAATACTCTTAAACTACACTGTACAAAACATAGTCCGCATCTATGTGTTTGCATAGGTGTTGACAGGAGGGAGAAACCACTGGCTGCCTGCGAGAAGCATGCTCCCCGTGCAGAGTCCAGGGGCTCCCTGCCCCGTCTGCTTCCTCTTCTGCTCCAGGCAGATGAAACGAGTGCCTCTTTCCAGACACGTGTCAGGAGGAGACTGTGCACACTTGATGAACAAGCACAAGACCTGGACGGACGGTCCTCGGGGGTGGGAGCTCTCTCTGTGCACAGTTAGAAGATATTTTGTGCAGTGCTGACACTGTTGCGCGTGTGCAGACAACACACCCGGCTTGTGCCAGGCGTCCCGTGGGGCAGTGTTCATACGTGGTTTCGTGACAGCCCCAGAAAACCCTTTCAGGGTAAGAATTATTTATTTTTCAAATGAGGAAAACCCAGGCCCAGCATAGCCACCAAACGGAAAGCCAGGATTCCAACTCCAGGTCTGTGCTCCTACGGCCGCATGATGCAACTTGTTCCTTGTGATGAAACCAAGGAGCCGTAAGGTATCTCAAGAAAATCCCTGGTTTCTCATCCACGTCAGGCAGAGGGTGACCAAGCTTGGTCAGGTCACTGTCTCTGCCGTTTTGGCGCTGATCGGGCAGCACGCCAATTCTTTTACCTTTCATCATCTTGACCATCGATGCCTCTCTATATTTTTAGCTGATATCTAAATTGTCGATTAAACTGTTTCTTCTAGTTTTGTCCTCTTTAGGTTTGGAAAATAACCGTTCAGCATCTTCCTCAAATTCTTCACACGCCCGGGAACTGTGCGTCTTGTGTCGCTGCAGGGACAGAGGGCCCAAGGGCAGCTGGGAGCGGCCGGAGACTCGCAGCTCTGCCCTCCCGCTTCGCTTTCCCGAGTTGCGTGCAGCCCACGGAGCACCTCACCCACACCTGATCCTTTTGCTCAGGATGGATTGCCCTGTCTTTTAATAAATGACGTTGGGTTGGACTTCAGTACCTATGGTCATAATGGAAGGGGTTGTCCCAGTTATTATGGGATTGATTCATTAACAGGCATCTCAGTGCCTGTCCTGTAAATTACTTTGTGCGCCAAGAACCTCCTGACGCTCTTTTATAATTTAAGTATCAAGAACCACCTCGTATTTTTTCCCCAAGGAGAACTCATTCTATTGAAAGTCTCTACACGTGCGGTGAATTGTTAATTATTGAACAAAATTCAAGATATGGTTTCTGCTCTCCCAAAACCTGTGGTCTAAAAAAGTCTCTCTGTCTCTCATGTTGAGCACTTTGAGAAACGATTGTTTATAAACTGGAACGGGCTGGTGTGTGCGTGAGCGTCAGGCTCTCACGGAGACCCACGTTCTGACCCCAGGTCCCTGCGTTTGCACAGGTCATGGGCTCCAGTGAGTCTGTTCCGCGTGGAGCGCCACGCTGGACTTGGGCTTTTCCGGTGTGTTCTGTTCTGGGTGACCTTTCTGAAAGGGCCCTTGACAAACTGGACCATGTCTGCAGGAGATGGATCAGGGGAGGATTTAGGCAAAGGCATTTTGGCCAAAGGCTGGGAACTCTTTCCAGGCAGGGCCGTCCAGCGGTGGAACCAGGTGCCTCGTGCCCTGTGCGTCCTGACGCCTCAGAGCAACTCTAGAAGGATTAATGTAAAAGGTGAAAGGTCAGCTTTCAGGAACTCCCAAGGATGTTTGACCTCTTATTTTCCTTGTGGTGACTTTCGTACCAGGGTGTCACTTGCACAGTGAGGTGTGCGGCCCTTCGTGTGCAGCTTGGTGAGCTGACGTGTGTGCACTTGCTCCCCACCCCTGGTGGAGATGGACCCCAGGCTCCCTTGTGCCCCTGCCAGCCACTTACAGCCCCCAAATAGCTGCTGTTTTGATCTTTAGGACTATAAAATGGTTTTGCCAGATACTCAGTTTGGTACAGAGACAGTCATATGGTGTGTGCGCTGACATTTATCAGTAACCAGTATTGCTGCATGAAGCATGAAGCAGTGGTCTCTTTTTTCCATCACTGGGTCATATTCCATCGTGTCAACAAACCATATATCGTTTATCCATCCAGTTTGACATTTCAGCTCTTGTCAGGGTTTGCCTATAAGTGAAGCTGCTGTGAACGTTCTCAAACGTGTGTTTCGCTGTACGTAAGCAGACACTTCTGTTCAGCGTACCCCGGGACTGGGACTGCGCAGCCGTAGGGCAGGTCTGGCCGCCGCTTTCCCCAGGAGACCTGCAGACCTGCACCCACATCAGCCTGGACGCGACCTGCATGCGGTTCCCCACGTTCTTGCCAGTGTCAGTATTGCCAGTCCTCTCCTCTTTAGCATCCTGGAGGGCGTCTGGTTGAGCCTGTGTTCCCTGACATCATGCTGTGCAGCTTTTCTTACTGTTTATTGGCCATTTAGATAATGCTGTTTTGAAAGTGCCTGTTCAGCTGTTTCTGCCCACTTCTGTTTAACTGGACTGTCTACCTTTTCCTTATGATTTGTAGATCTTTAAATATGTGTTGGCTTCATGACCTTTGTTGGACTTTCGTATTGCACATATTTTCTAGTTTGTGACTTGCCATTTTCCTGTCTTAACAGTGTCTTCTGATGTACAGAAGTTTCTGATTTTCAGGTGGTCCATTTATCAGACATTCTTTTGTGGTTAAGTCCTTTCTGCGTCACGTGGTTCAGTTCTCTGGAACCAACAACTGTTCCTAGTTAACTGCCCCTTCAGAGAGAGTCTGTGCGTTTACCTACAGTATGTACATGCGTATGTATAGATTTATATCTATATTTATATCCCCCCATGCAGTGGTGGTGTGTGCGTTGTTCAGCACCCAGGTTTTTTATGCTAACAGTTTACCTTGGCGGTCTGCTCACTTCAGTGCAGAGAGAGCGGCTTCGTCCACCCGCCGCAAGGGTCACCGGGTTTGCTGCAGATTTAGGGTATGGTTAATTGTCTGCTATTAGAAGCATTATTGTGACAAATGTTGTTCTATATGCATAGCTTTGCACCTGTGAAATACTTTTTTTTTCCTTTGGCCGTGCCACGTGGCTTCCAGGATCTTAGTTCCCCCACCAGGGGTTGAACCTGGGCCCTCGGCAGTGAGAGTGCAGAGTTCTAACCACTGGACTGCCAAGGAATCCCCTGAAATACTGTTTAGAAGTGGGGTTTTTAAAAGCATGGTGTGGACATTTAAATTTTGGTAGGTAGCTCCATCGTGATTCCACAGAGGTGGTCCCAGTTTGCTCGCATGGTCCCACGGGGGGTGCCTGTTTGCTCTGCTCCCTGACATGGTGCTTTCAGACACTCTTGAGTTCTGCCCAGCTGATACACGAAAAATGGGATCTCAGTGTAGGTTTGATTTGCATATCTCTAATTGTGTGTTTAAACGTCATTTAGGTTTCTGTTTTTGTGAACAGCCTGTCCTTTTGCCCATTTTTCTATTCCGTTGCAGTTTGGCATGTTTTAAAGAAATTAACCCTTTGTGATACGAGCTATCAAAGTTTTTCCCCTGTTTATCTTTGAAGAAGTCTTGACTTTACAGTGCTTCTTTCTGTGCAGAGGTTTTTATTTTTGTGTTCAGTCTCTCAAGCCTCCTGTGATGGCTTTTAGCTGCTGGAGTGAAATGAAAACAGCCTCTCCCCATGTGGAGTACAAAACAGATTTATCTCACTGCAGTACTTTGATGGGTAGATATTTTTGTGTTTAGATATTTTATTCATCTTGAAATTATTATGCCAGATAAGGGTACAGCCTAGTTTTTTCCAGATGGATACCTAATAATATTTATTGAATAATCTGTTTTCCTCTCACTGATGGATTTGAAATCTCACTGTTACCAGGCACTCCACTGTTTTATGTGTTTGGGTATATTTCTTCACCTCCTACTCTATTCCATTGATTTGTCTGTGTGGACATATGCACCAGTACCAAATGTTTTAATTACTATAGTTTTTCAACAGTTTGACTATCTGCTAAGGCTCATCCTCTCTTAATTTTCTTTTTCAGAATTTTCCTGACCATTCTTGCATTTTAAAAAATACATCAACTGTAGAATCAGCCTCTCAGGTTCCTTAAAGAATCCTCTTGGTACTTTTATTAGGGCCGCATGGAGTCTGTGGATTAATGGAAGGAAGCTTGACGTCTCCGAGGGTGTTTCTCTCCAAGAAGGTGGCGCCGTCCACTTCCGCCCCTTGTTCAGTCTCCTGACAGTGTTTTTAAAATTTTCGCCGTAAGGCTTTCTTTTATTGTAAGTTTATTCCAAGATATTTCAGTTTTTTCATTGCTGTTACAAATGTGGTTGTTTCTTCCTCTCTGTCCTGAAAAGCCTGGTGATATCCGTATAATAATTTTCCCCCATCACCTAACTGAATTTCATCTTTTTTATAATAGTTTTCTAGTTGATGTTCTTGGATTTTCAAAGTAAAGTATCATACCTGCAAGTAATGACACTTTGCTTCCTCTTTTCCAGTTTTTTTGCCTCCCGTTTCTTCCTGTTTTGGTGCTGGCATTTAGAGTTAGTGATGGAATGTGCGGTTGGGGGCAGCCACCCCGTCTTGTTAGATGTTGGGGAATCATGCCTCTCTTCCTATTTTATTAAGAATTGAATTTTATCAGATGCCTTCTCAGAGTCTCAGGTTCTGGGAATAACCGTAGGATATTTTTCTGCAGGTTAATGTTAGATCTCCTAATGGTGTGTTGAATTATCCTCTCTCTCTTGAATAAGTTTACTTGGCTATGATGTGTCACTCTGTTTTTGCCAGGTTATGTTTGCTGATACTTTACTTGGGATGTTTCCATTGACATCCATAAGGAGGAATCTTTCTCTTGGGGAATGTGTGTGTATATGTGGATTTGTTTGGAGTTTGGGGGTTCTTTTCCATAAAGCAAATTTAAGGGATTCCCTCCCCCCCACCCCGCCCCGCCATCTGTGTCACCTTGGATTAATTTAAATATCTTTGGAGATGTCTGTGCCTTCATGGTTTGTGAAGACACCTG
Organism: Orcinus orca; assembly: GCF_937001465.1. Lineage (NCBI taxonomy): Eukaryota > Metazoa > Chordata > Mammalia > Artiodactyla > Delphinidae > Orcinus > Orcinus orca. Next base: position 120,386,749 of record NC_064565.1, read on the forward strand.
TTTCTGATGGTTTTTGTGGGAATTGATTATGTATTTCAGGACACACGGAGAATACAAAATTCTTTTTGTTACCTGAACATAGGCTAGTAATTGACTTGGAAAACTTTTTTAGTTTAGTAAAATTTATTCCAGGGCTTCCCTGGTGGCGCAGTGGTTGAGAGTCCGCCTGCTGATGCAGGGGACACGGGTTCGTGTCCCGGTCCAGGAAGATCCCACATGCCGCGGAGCAGCTGGGCCCGTGAGCCATGGCCGCTGAGCCTGCGCGTCTGGAGCCCGTGCTCCGCAACGTGAGAGGCCACAACAGTGAGAGGCCCGCGTACCGCAAAAAAAAAAAGAAAATTATTCCAATTCAGGAAGTTAAATATATATAGTTGTCCATTCAGGTCTGTGTATATGTGTGTATCATACATGAGCATTTATATACGCATATCCCCACATGTGTTTATGTGTGTCCGTATGTATACCCATGCATGTGTGTATGTATGTGTGTCCATTCTTGTGTGCATTATACATGTATGTGTTTTCGTGTATCCATAGATGTGTGTACATATGTGCATATACATACAAATACATGTGTAACTCATGTGCTTTGTGCCCCGATATACAGCCCCTGCCCTGGGTGTTGGGCGGTGCCAGGCAGCATTGTGTCGTGAGCAACCTCGTGTCACACACGTGCCGTGGTCGGTGCCCGTAGTCCCACTGGGACGGCCCCAGAGCAGAGCTCAGGCCGCGCTCACTGCAGGTGGAGGGCTGGCCGGCGGGTAGTGGGGTGGGCGGCTCGGGTACGGCTGTGCCGCCTCCCGTCCGACCGCAGACGGGGTGGGGAGCCCAGGGCGGGTGAGAACCAGTCTCAGTGCCACCAGCACCTTGTCCGGGGGCCGCGTGATGTGACTGTTGGGGGAGCTAGCGGAGGTCAAGGGCACCTTAGCGGGTTCTCAGAGGACACGCCCCCCCCCCCCCAGGCCGACCCGACAGGGAGGTGTGCACCCAGCCCTGGGCGGGGGCTGGGGGTGGGACTGGGGTGCCCTGGCCCATCCTGGGGGAGGGGTGACGTGGCTTTGAGAGGACTTCTGTGGGGTCAGACACCCAGGGGTCGTGGGGTCAGGGGTGGGTTGCAGCAGAATCTGTGATTTCTGACCGGTTAACCATGTAGGGGCCTCAGTGTGGGTGGTCCCTGCGGTGACACGGGGCCTGCAGGGCACTGCATGGCCTCCCCAGCACCTGCTCTGTCACAGGGAGCTCTACTGTGATTCTCTGAGGGACGTCATAGGAACGGAACCCAGCGAGACCTGCGTGTGTGTTCCCTACTAATTGTACTTTCAGCGTGAGGTCACACTGTAGCTCACCTTCCTGTCCTGATGAGGTGCTCGTTCTGCTCTGTGATTCTCTGTGAGCTTCTGTTAGGACAAAGGGCGGGGTTTTTTTTTTTTTTTTTAATTTATTTATTTATGACTGTGTTGGGTCTTCGTTTCTTTGCGAGGGCTTTCTCTAGTTGTGGCAAGCGGAGGCCACTCTTCATCGCGATGCGCGGGCCTCTCACTATCGCGGCCTCTCTTGTTGCGGAGCACAGGCTCCAGACGCGCAGGCTCAGTAATTGTGGCTCACGGGCCCAGTCGCTCCGCGGCATGTGGGATCTTCCCAGGCCAGGGCACGAACCTGTATCCCCTGCGTTGGCAGGCAGACTCTCAACCACTGCGCCACCAGGGAAGCCCAGAAGGGCGGGTTTTTATCCCTTCAAATAACAATTCTCATTTCAGGAGCCTTAGCACTTCCTGAGCACACGGAGAGAAAATCTAATGGTTAAATAGTGGACGTTTCCCTCCCCACCCACTTGTGTGTATTATATTTTAATTGTGAAAATAACATGTCTACTGATGAAAACTTCAGACGTTAATGACTAAGACAAGTTAATGATTGAGGTGAAAGTGGAAGTCCTTGTCTGCATCCCACACTCTGTTCAGTCCCTGAGAGACACAGAGCACAGCCTTCCAGACCTGTTTCTGCTGTGTGTTAACAGAGGGTGTGTTCTATGAAAGGGAATCATACTGTGTAGAAATGGAAACCTTTCTTCCTGACTGAACTGTAGTCTTGACTTTATTCTGTGATGGTCCATACAGAATTTCTGTGTTCCTTTTAAGGGATGCGTAATTTTTTTTTCTTTTTTATTTTTTTATTATTATTATTTTTTTGCGGTACGCGGGCCTCTCACTGCTGCGGCCTCTCCCGTTGTGGAGCACAGGCTCTGGACGCGCAGGCTCAGCGGCCATGGCTCACGGGCCCAGCCGCTCCGCGGCATGTGGCATCTTCCCGGACCGGGACACTAACCCGTGTCCCCTGCATCGGCAGGCGGACTCTCAACCACTGCGCCACCAGGGAAGCCCAGGGATGCGTAATTTTTAATTAGGGATACGCCATTACTCATTTTGCCAGTTCTTTGCTAGTTTGTCCTTGGTGTTTAGCTCTGTGCAGTTGTTTTGGGCTATCTGTAGGAGGAAGTAGAAGCGGAGTTGCTGTGGCAAAGGTACATGTATACACTTCAGATTGGAAAGTGTTTTCACATTATCCCAGCAGGTGTGTGGCTGTCTTCCCATGGCCACGCCACTCACTCTTGGCATCATCATAACCTCTTTGATGGGTGAAAAGTGACACCTCACTGTTTTAATCTATTTTATTGCTAGAGGGCTTGAGTACCTTTTTGGGTTTTTTGTTTGTTTGGTTTTGGTTTTTTAAATATTTATTTAGGTTGCGCTGGGTCTTAGTTGTGGCATTACAGACGCTTAGTTGCAGTATGCGGACTCTTAATTGTGGCCTGTGTGCTCTTACTTGCGGCATGCATGCGGGATCTAGTTCCCTGACCAGGAATCAAACCCGGGGCCCTCTGCATTGGGAGCATGGAGTCTTACCCACTGGACCACCAGGGAAGTCCCTTGAGTACCTTTTTGTATGCCTAAGGCCATTTGTATTGCTTCATAAGAGCAGCATGAGACGTAAGTTATAAATTTTTCAGCATGATTCTAGTTTGTAACTTTGTTCAGTGTCTTTCTATTCAGAAATGTTTCATTTCTACTTAACCGGATCTATCAATCTTTCCTTTGTGCTCCGCTTAGGAGACTGTACTCAGCCCGAGATTATGGAAACATTCTCCTCTGCCTTTAGTCCACTGGAATTGATCTTTGTGAGCAGAGTGGAGGGCCGGCTCCCCACCTGGTTTGTTGCCTAGTTCATGCTCTTCTCCCTGTGGGAAAGGCTGCCAGACGCTAAGTTATCCACGGGATCTCATGCAAACATGAACTATGAGACTCACCGTTTTAGTAAATATCAGAATTGTTGGATAAAATGTTTACTGAGGCTAAGAATGGTTCCTACCACCTTAAAGTTACAAAGAAATGTGACTCCACACGCTCTGAGAAAGTAGAATGGAGGCGCTTTTAGCTTTACTGATGCCTCAGTTCCTGAGCACAGAGCCTCAGGTTCATCTGTTCGCTTTGTGACAGTTTGTGCGCCTCGTCAGAAAGGAAAGCGAAGCAAGAAGTTAAATATAATGAAGTTCTGCGTGTGGGAAGGGACTTTATGCCACAGTGTTCGTAAATCTTTGTTGTCTAAAGTCGTGTAACCCTCCTCGTGTTTCTTCTCGTCTGTCTCACCACAGCCTAAATGCTATGGCCAGGTGTTACTGACCCAGGTGTGGAAGCGCCTGAATCTGATAGAATGTGACTACTTCGGCTTGGAGTTTCAAAACGTCCAGTCCTGCTGGGTATGTGCTTCTCATCTGCTTTTGGAGATAGGCGGTAGGTGGGCTGCAGGTGCTTGTGATGATGCATCCGGGCCAGAGACCTTTGAGGACCTCCTGGAATGATAACAAGCAGGGCACATTGTTGTTACCAAAGCTGTGCTAGTAAAGTATTTTATTTACAGCTGTAGGGAATATATTTGCCTTCTACCTAAGCCTGAATTGGCATCCCCCCTAATTTTTCTCAATCTACTAGCACATGTGCCAAGGAAATCCTTTCTTCATAAGTTATAAAAGCAGCTAGAGTATATCGTGTGTGATGATCATTTCAAGAGTGGATTTTGAGCAAACTGCTTTACTAAACTGGTTATGCCTCATTTTACTTAACAGGTGAACCATAAAAGTGTGGAGCTTTAATATTTACAGGTGGAACTGTTTTAAAGTAACCAAATGAACCCATTAGTTCAAAAAGCATGTCAGCACTGTAGAGCCCCTTTCTACCCCTGTCGCACAGTAACCCTCTCATCAGCTCGCTGTTTACAAAGGCAGCAGGTGGCCGATACTTGTTTGGTCTTGACAGATAGCAGCCCCAGCACGCACACACAGAGCTCTGGGTGCCGGTCCTGTGCACGGCGACAGCAGCCTCTGTGACGTGGGGTGGTTGGCAGCATCCTGTTCCACGCCTCCCAAAGCGTGCCCTGCTGTACTCTGTTATATCAGGATTCGACGTGTGTCCAAGAGCAGCAGGGCCAAAATACTCTTGCCTTAAATATCTCCCTTAATTATAAACATTTGTGTTTTGTAACATTCTTGTTAAATAGAGAAATAATTTAATGGATTTGATATCTTTTCTTAAATCCTCTTTAGATCTGGCTTGAACCTATGAAACCCATCGTTAGACAAGTACGAAGTAAGTCCTTTTCTTAACTCTTTAAAGCTCTGCTCACTTAAGATGCTTTGTCCTTGACTGTCCAAATTCAAGGCACATTCGGACGATCATGGTCGTCACCACTCTGGGCAGCAGCATGGTGACGCCAGCAGCAGGAGAACTTGGAGGTCACTTTGCCGTTTAGCTTTAAACTGTAAGACGTGGAGGGTGGGGTGTCGTTTAACTCAGTTCTCAGTTACTTGCCTCAAATTTGGAAGAAATAGGATATGCTGCTCGATATTGCCTTCATCTTTGGCCAAAAATAAGTGTGCAGTTTCTAAGTTATGAAAAGACATACGGGGTGAAATCTCTAGTCCTGAATTCACCTGTAAGTTTTCTAGGACTAAATTGCGGAGAAGAGGTTGTATGGAAGGGACTTTTGTTCACTGATAAGCAAAGGCCATTTCGGTTGCCATAGCAGTTTAGCAAAACAGTTCCTCTTGTGGTGGAAATCATGTGGCTGTGTTATTATAAAATTTCAATAAAGCTAAAACACTCAGATAAGCTAATATCCTACACTTTTTCTTTACAGTAATCAGGTTGTTCTAGTTCAGTATAGTGAATGATAACATTTTTCTTTCACTAAAGTATATAAGGATTTCAAAAATAATGGCCTTTTTATTAATTTTTTTTTTTTTTTTTTTTTTTTTTTGCGGTATGCGGGCCCCTCACTGTTGTGGCCTCTCCCGTTGCGGAGCAACAGGCTCCGGACGCACAGGCTCAGCGGCCATGGCTCACAGGGGCAGCCGCTCCACGGCATGTGGGATCTTCCAGGACCAGGGCGCGAACCCGTGTCCCCTGCATCGGCAGGCGGACTCTCAACCACTGCGCCACCAGGGAAGCCCTTATTATTAATTTTTTTTTGGCCTTGCCACATGGCTTACAAGATTTCATTTCCCCAACCAGGGATCATACCCAGACCCTGGCAGTGAAAGCCTGGAGTCCTAACTACTAGGCCGCCAGGGAACTCCCAGGCTTTTAAAATTATTACTGTGACTAATAGTATAAACACCTTTATTTTTTTAATCACTTTTTTACTCGGAAAATATAAAGAAGAATACATTTTAAGATTTTAATGTGCAGTTTCCTGCTTGTTTTTAGGGGTTCTTTTAGTCATCTCTACTTAAAGCAAAAGTTTTCAATTTTTTCTTTGCTATATGTGACTGGTACTTAGGACTAACAATTTCACGCAGAGGAAATTTCTTAACATCCTCTTACTTGAAAAGATTTGCTTTAACAGTCCATTTGAAAGCACTAGCTCAGTCACACCAGAATATGCAGAAAGATAGCAAATACAGAGTGTGACCTTATTTGTGGACTTTAAAATTTTTCTTTTTATAGGGCCAAAGAATACAGTGCTTCGCCTAGCAGTGAAATTTTTCCCACCTGATCCGGGTCAGTTGCAAGAAGAATATACACGGTAAAGAGCTTGACTGACCCAGAGCTGCCGTGGGCAGGGTCCTCCTTCACCTGTGTCCCCGACAGCACCTGTGCTTTACCTAAGCACCTGGTCAGGGTTGTTTATTCAAAGAACGAGCCTAGTGTCTGTGTCAAAGCTGTAACCAAGGTGTCATAGTTTTGCATTTTCACTCTTGCACAGACACAAATGCAAACAGGGTTTGGAAGAATGGTTATGGCACAAATTTGAGAATTAAAAATGGTGTTTGAGGGCACTGCTGAACAGATGTTCTCCATAGATCTGTGCCTGCGCATGAAGTCGGTAGGAATTTCGCCCATTCCTTTACTTTTTAACCAACAAAATACACTTACTTGGGAGTGTCCTCATGAATATATGGAGCAGAAATACTTTAGGTGATTTCTTTTCTGCTACGCTTTTCAATTCACGATTGATTCTTTGAAAGAAAATGTTTGCAGTTGTTTCATCTGGGCAATAAGATTATGGAAGTGGTTTTTTTCCTTGTATTTTATGTACTGATTTTATCATGAGGAATAAAGCAAAAACCTAAAAATCAACTCAAAACCCGGAGTCAGAAGTTAGATAAGAGAGAGCTATGATGATGATGCAGTAGTAACAGAGTAGCTTCCTGACCAAATGTGGATCTATACCTGGGTCCTCAGAGTCTTAGAACCTCTGCTTAGAAGGTCTTTGCCAACCGCTTCTGAATCACAAAGTCATAGACTCAGCTGCGAGGACACGTAGAGACCGCAAGGCTCTAGTCTCATCTTTACGGGTTAGGAGCTGAACCCCAGGACGGCAGAAAGCGCCTTACGAGTGAGCACAGAGCTTGTCTTAATAGTGTATTAAACACCTCACATTTACCAGGAAGTCCCTTTTGAGAGAATCACTTTTTATTCCTAGACATTGGTGAGTAACAGGAAGTGTTAACCTAATTCCGTGTCCTGGGTCCAAGCCGGGTTTATGCAAAAGGTCATCTTTTTATTTATTAAAAAACTGCATGTTTGTGGTAAAAGAAGAAAAACTTTAAAGTTATGTAGAGTAAAAAGTCAGCGTTCCTCTTCACTCCCTGCCCACCCACCCTTCCCAGAAGTGTTAACGCTTGGACATGAGTCTTCCAGATGAATTCACAGCGGTATGCCAGTAGACGTGGGGCTTTAAAGTCATTATTTTACAAAACAGTATCAATCTCTACACAGAGAACTGCAGTTTGAGTTTCTTTTTCCCCCACATATCCATGGCATGCCATGGATGTCTTTCCGTATTAGTATGTATGGCTGTAACCTAATTTATTTAGCCAGTCTCATGTTAGTGCAAATTTAGATTGTTTCTAGCTTTTCTCTGCTGTAATGCTGCAAATAAACATGCTTGTCCACATATCTTTGTGAACTCTGGAAGTGTTTCTGTAGAAAAGTTCATAGTGGTGGGATTGCTTAAGGCCAAGGGTGTGTACATTCCAAGTTTAAGAGAGCACAGTAAGTGCTGACGGCTCACGCTGGAGTGGACCCCCAACAAGGGCGGGGCATCTGCCCTGCGCCCCATGGTATTTCCAGCTCCCAGAACAGCACCTGGAGCGTATATGTGCTTGGGGATTATTTGCTCATGGAATAAATGAATATATAAATAGCTTCGGTCACCCTCTCTGTTACATTCTCACCAGTTAATTCAAGACTACCTGTTTCTCAGATTCTAGCCAAGACCGAACATTATCCATCTGCCTTACAGCTCCATAGCCACACTTGAAGCTTCGCCCTCATTGGCTGTTTCTGCTGCTTCACACAAACCGCGAGTGCAGTTTTGTGCGTGTTCACAGAAGTGGCACGAATTTGTGAGCTTCCCCCTTGAAGGTGTGGCTCCAGGTGATCTGGCGCCCTGGGCTATGGTGTGCCCGGCGTGTGGACCGCCCGCCGTGTGGACGCGCTAAGCTCCTGTGACTGCCCTTGCTCGCCTTCTGCTCTGGTGTGACCTGGGGCTGTGTGTCCTCCTGAGACAGACGTGGGAAGTGTGTTCAGAAGCTTTGGAGCTGATCTCTGTGCTTGGAACTCCCTCCTAGATACTTGTTTGCCCTGCAACTTAAGAGAGACCTTCTGGAGGAGCGTCTGACCTGCACGGACACCACGGCTGCCCTCCTGGCGTCCCACCTCCTGCAGGGTGAGTGTCCCGCTGGCCCCGCGCTCACACGGGATGGCTGCGCCTGTGGCTGACTCACCTGCCCCAGGCTGGGCACCAGCAAAGGACGGGCGGTTCAGTTTGCAGGTTTTTCTGAAGGGCTGAGGGTTACCTTCCCACCTGGGAGGGGAGACAGGCCACGCGTCCTCCCCGTGGTCTCACGTGGCCCTCAGACCTCCAGTGGGGGGGCCAGGCAGCACCCCGACTCTGGGGAGAGCGTCACAGCCCCTGTGACAAGTCAGGTGTCAGTCCCCGAAGGACAAAGGAAGCCCTTCAGTATCTCAGAGCGGGAGGTGGTTTGAGCGCCATGGTGACTTCAGGCATGACCTGGGAGAAGCATAAGAGAGGAGGGTCTGGAGAGCAGGTGCGCGCTTCGCCCGGGCTCTCCAGCGGCCCCCCTGCCCCCCACCGCAGGACAGACAGAAGGGAATCCCCGCCTGGCTTCTGGACTAGAGGCTGGACCGCATCTTCCTGGCATAGAACGAATACTTCTGAAATTTGAACTCAGGAAGTATGATATAGAGAGGTTCCAGGATTTTAGGAACTTCTAAGTTAATGGGTTAGTGTGCAGTTTACTTGGTCCTTCCCCTGACTCACCTTCTCCAAATAGCAGATTTTACCAGAGGTTTGCCGTCCTGCACAGTGGGACCCGTTCACACCCATAAGCACAGGTGTCGAAGTGGCTTAGTTATCTGTGATTTGTCCTGAGGTCCTCTCAGGCAGCAGGTGGCTTTGCAGTGCGGACGGCCTTCGGTAGTGCCTCTTGCTGAGGGCTCTGTGCGAGCTGAGTTATCTTAGAATAACTCGTCCGCCTGGAAGTTCCACCTTGGAAGTGTGCTGCTCAGATTGAAGGGCGGTAAAGAGCCACAACAGCCAGATGCCGTGTAGGATTCTGACCGGGTCCTTTGCCTTAAAGTTAGGCGGCTGCTGAAACGTGAACGGGTCTGAGGCTCGGATGGAGCAGCAGCTGGTGGCCTTGTCCTTACCTGGGTGGTGCTGCCGGGGTTATGCATGAGAATGTCCCGTTTTGTAGAAAACACACCCCAAGCTGTGATCCTGTGCATGCGGCTTTTCTGTGATTTGAGACTGTCTCAGAACAAAGTATGTTGCTTAAAATTATTGGGCTTTAACTACTATTTTGAAAATATGTGTGGCCTTAAAATACATGAAATTAGAAAGAAACATTCACTGTTCCTCAAGAATTTGAGAGGGCCTGAAGGAAGAAACAATTTAAAATACATTATCTTGAAACAAAATAAAGGACCTTATCCTGGTCACGGTAGTCTTGAGACAACTTACAGAGAAAACGTTTAAAACATAGCAAACGGGGTATAAAGCTCAGAGTTTCCCTCCCTGGAGCCGCTCACCAGCGTCTTTCCTCTTCAAGACTCAGAAAGAATTCTCTTCGCCTGCCTTTATGTTTGCCTTGAACAGCATAAAATATGTGGAAAAATAAAATACAACATTTTGTTTATTTAAGGGATATATTTTTTTGCTACAGATTTAGGATAATTTTCTTCTGCTTTTAATTTACGCACTTGCACGCACAGACGCTTGTATTTTTCTTCATGTAAACATGAGAAAGACTGCCTGTTACTTTCTCGTCTTAGCGGAAATAGGAGATTACGAAGAGGCGCTGGTCCGGGAGCACCTGCGGGCCCACGAGTACCTGCCGGGCCAGGAGCGGGCCCTGGAGCGGATCCTGGAGCTCCATCGGGGGCACGCGTGAGTCGGCGCCGCCGGACGTCGGGGCAGTCGGCTGGCCGGGCGGGACTCCGTCCACAGGCCGCTTCGGGACAGGCTGGGAGGGTGCCCGGGCCCCGGGCAGTGCTGGCGTCCCTCCGTAAGTGGGGGGCAGTGGACGGGGTCCCGCACTGGCCGCGCCCAGTCCTCAGGTGTCGGGTGGGGGCGGGATGGTTCCTGCTGCAGCCCTGCTGCCTGGCTTCCCTAAGGCTTGACGCTGGGACGAGGTGAGGGCGACCCGGAGGAAGAGGGGAAGAGAGATGGGGAGGCCGTGAGAAGGGCTGGCGGCCCCGGGCCCGGGGGTTGTGAGCTTGAGTTCACCAGAGGGAGAGCTCGATGGGGAGGGGTCCTGGAGGACTGGGCCCCCCTCGTGGGGGAGGTGAGCGCGCTGACGTCACGTGCAGGGCGGGCGTTGGGCAACGCAGACCCAGGCTCCAACCCTCGAGGATGCCCTTCCCTGTGGGGCCGTGCGCTTTTCCATGCCTTCACCGCTCAGAGCCACCAGCGGACCTTTGTGTGCCTGGCTCGGGGTGGCACTGTCTGTACAGATGTGTCACTTGTGGCATGTGGGCTGCAGTGACAGGCAGAGCGCACTCTGCGGGGAGGATGGGGTGCAGGAGGACCGTGAGGGTGCCGGCAGAGGCAGCAGCCTGGGGGTGGGGGGCACGGCCCCCAAGGTTCTAGGAGCCAGTAATAGCCCCAGCTGCTGGCGGGAGGCTGCACGTGACCCCGCGGTGCCACGCGTGCCCTGGGCTCTGGGCCCCCCTTCGTCACGGAGCCAAGGCCTGAGCTCCGTCTTGGGTGTGGTGGTTTGGGGCACCGCTGGGCGTCCGAGCTGTGCACACGGGGCCACCCTTTCCCAGACGCGGCCTCAGCGCGCACCTGGCCCTTAGGGCTCTGGCCCCGCTTCCACGCCGAGGGGCGTGGCCTCTTTTGAGGCTGCCTTGGTTCTCGCTGGTGGCGGGGGAATGCGCCGCACCCCGTGTCACACCCAAACCCCGAGGACCAGACGAGCAGAGGGCCCCCTCCCCGTGCCAGCCTGAGTGGGTCCCCGGTCTGCCCCAAAGGGGACGGTCACCTGTGTGGAATTTGCTCCTAGCGTTGGGGGCAGGGTCCCCTTCCTTCCAGGACACACAGGGCCGGAGCCGGGCGCCCGTGGAGGGTGGGGTGGCCGCGGTGTGAAGCGTCCCACCTGGGCAGCGGCGACGGGTCAGGGGTGGAGCCAAAGCGCACTGTGCAGGGTGAGGCAGGCGGGGCGGGGCCAGGGGTGAGGCGGGTGGGGGAAGGGGTGAGGCGGGGCGGGGCCAGGACGCCCCCTGGAGGATGGGGGTGGGGAGAGGCCCCACAGGCCGTGAGAAGGAGGCCCCCAGGACAGGGCCACGAGCAGCCAGAAGAAGGAAGACAGCCTGGGGCCGTGGACCCCAGGGAAGAGTGCTTCAGGATGGGGACCAGAGCCCCGTGGGAGAGGCTCACTGCCAGGCCCGGTGGGTGGGGGTTCATGACGTGACCCCCCCCATGCATGGGGAGGCCGGTGGGACGGTGACCAGTCTATGCTCAGTCACACTGAGAACCCGCCTTGAGGGGAGTAAAGCACCAGACCTGAGAGGTGGCTCCGCGCCTGCACGTCGTGTGTTCGTATGCACATGTGCATGTGTTTGTAAGTGTTGCAGATATCTCTAAAGTTTGTATGGAAACACAAAAGACCCCAAATAGCCAAAATAATCTTGAGAAAGAAGAACAAAGCTGGAGGAATCACTCCCTGATTTCAAACAACTACACAGCTACAGCCATCAGAACGGGAAGGAAGTGGCATAAAAACAGACACACAGATCAGTGGAACAGGACAGAGAGCCCAGAAATGAGCCCACACACTTGTGGGTGAGTGAAAAGAGACAAGACTAGACAATGGGGAGAAGACAACCTCTTGAATAAACAGCATTGGGAAACTGGACAGCCACACACGAAAGAATCAAACTGGACCCCTTTTTCACACCATATACAAAAAATAAACTCAAAATGGATTAAAAACTTACATGTGAGGGGACTTCCCTTGTGGCACAGTGGGTAAGACTCCACGCTCCCAATGCAGGGGGCCCAGGTTCCATCCCTGGTCAGGGAACTAGATCCCACACCAGTAAGAGTTCACGAGCCGCAACTAAGGGGCCTGGCTGCCGCAACTAAGACCCGGTGCAACCAAATAACTAATATAATAAATAAATGTTTTTAAAAGATGACTTACATGTAACGCCTGAAACCATAAAACTCCTAGAAGAAAACAGGCAGTATATTTTTTGACGTGGGTCTTAGCAATACAGTTGACCGTTGAACAACATATGCGTGAACTGGGTGAGTCCCCTTATACACGGACCGTTTTCCGTAGTAGATGCTACATACTACGTGGTCTCAGGCGGGTTGAATTCTCAGATGTGGAACCTCGGATACAGAGGGCTGGCTGTAACTTACGTGCAGAGGCTTGGTGCCCCTAACCCCCGAGTTGTTCAGGGTCAACTATGTTTTTGTTTGGATCTGTCTCCTTAGGCAAGGGAAACAAAAGCAAAAATAAACAAATGGGACCTAATAAAACCACAAACTTCTGCACAGCAAAGGAAACGATCAACAAGACAAATGGCCACCTACTGAATAGAAGATATTTGCAAATTATATGTCTGCAAAAATATACAAAGAACTCATACAGCTCAACATGAAAAAGGCAAACAACTTGATTAAAAGCTGGGCAGAGGACCTGAAGAGACATGTTTCTAAAGAAGACAGACAGATGGCCAGCAGACACATGGAAATACACTCACCCTCACTAAGCATCAGGGGAGTGCACATCCAAACCACCATGGGACACCACCGCACGCCTGTCAGAACGGCTGTCATCAGAAAGACAAGCAATGCGTCAGCAGACGAATGGGCAAAGAAGACGTGTATGTATTGTGCAGTGGAACACTACTCAGCCGTGAAAAAGGCAGAAACTTTGCCACTTGCAGCAGCCTCTATGGACCTGGAGGGCATTGTGCTAGGTGAAGTAAGTCAGACAGAGAAAGAGAAATCCTGTACGATCTCACTTATGCGTGGAATCTACGAACACAGCAAACTAGTGAATACAACAAAAAGAAACAAACTCAGATGTAGAGAACAAACTACCGGTTACTCATGGGGAGAGGGAAGTGGGGAGGGGTGAGATGGGGTAGGGGATTAAGAGGTACAGACTACTAAGTATAAAATAGATAAGCTACAAGGATGTACTATACACATAGGGAATATAGCCAATATTTTATAATAACTATAAATGGAGTTTAACCCTTAAAAATTGTGAATCATTATATTGCACACCTATAGCTTATATAACATTGTACATCAGCTGTACTTCGATAGAAAAAAAAGACAAGAGAGGACTTCCCTAGTGGTCCAGAGGTCCGTGCTCCCAATGCAGGGGGCCCAGGTTCAATCCCTGGTCGGGGAACTAGATCCACATGCCACAACTAAGAGCCCACATGCCGCAGCAAAGATCCTGCGTTGCCACAACGAAGACCCAGAGCAGCCAAAATAAATAAATAATAAATAAATATTTTTTAAAAAAAGACAAGAAATAAGTGTTGGCAAGGATGTGGAGAAAAGGGAACCCTTGTGCACTGTTGGTGGGAATGAAAATTGCTGCAGCCACTATGGAAAATAGTATGGAGCTTCCCCCCAAAATTAAAAATAGACTCAATACTCTCTAATGGCCTATATGGGAAAAGAATCGAAAAAAAGAGTAGATATATTAGATTCACTTTGCTGTACACCTGAAACTAACACAACATTGTAAATCAACTCTACTCCAATTTTTAAAAAAAATTAAAATAAATAAATAAAAATTAAAAATAGAGCTACCATATGATCCAGCAATTCCACTCCTGGGTATTTACCCAAAGAAAAGAGAAACACTAATTCAAAAAGATATATGCACCCCAGTGTTCATAGCAGCATAATTTACAATAGCCTAGATACAGAAGCAGTGCCCATCAATAGATGAATGGGCAAATAAGATGTGTGGATATACAATGGAATCATCATCCAGTTGAAGATGATTTATTCAAATGCAAGTTAATAGATGTCTATATCAGCTTCAGAGAACAGACATTTTAGTCAAAGAATGGAAATCACAAGAATGGCATAACGCAAACAGTTGTGTTATTCCTTAAAGATCCAAAAACTCAGGCATTCAGAAGTAAGAAGAAAAAAAGAGTTGTTAATGGAACATCCCACATGGAGTGTTTGGGACTTACCTGAGCGTCACGCCTTGGAGCTGCTCGGCGCCATGCGGGCCGCGTGCGAGGCGTCAATAAAACCAATTGTTGTGGTGATTATATTTTTATTCATTTTGATAATTTCTTTCTTTTTTTGCGGTACACGGGCCTCTCACTGTTGTGGCCTCTCCCGTCGTGGAGCACAGGCTCCGGACGTGCAGGCTCAACGGCCATGGTTCATGGGCCCAGCCGCTCCACGGCATGTGGGATCCTCCCGGACCGGGGCACGAACCCGTGTCCGCTGCATCGGCAGGCGGACTCTCAACCATTGCGCCACCAGGGAAGCCCCAATATGTAATATTCTTAATGTTTATGAGAATATTTAGCTGTAACTGAGTAAGTAGTCACTTTTTTAGCAAAATATTTTTATATAAATTTTAGTTTTTTACTTTTATTTTTTTTGCGGTACACGGGCCTCTCACTGTTGTGGCCTCTCCTGTTGCGGAGCACAGGCTCCGGACGCACAGGCTCAGCGACCATGGCTCACGGGCCTAGCCGCTCTGTGGCATGTGGGATCTTCCCGGACCAGGGCACGAACCCGTGTCCCCTGCATCGGCAGGCGGACTCTCAACCACTGCGCCACCAGGGAAGCCTGATAATTTCATTTTTATAAAAGTGTATTCTAATGGTTAGAATTGTACTTTTTGAAAATAGTTTTTTAAAGTTTTGAAATGGGTTTAATGAGATACTAGAGTTATCTGTGGTATTTCCTTTATTTACTATTTGTCTCTGCACGTAATGTTTGCACATTACTTTGTATTAAGATAAAATTATAAGGCTGAACATATAATGAGTGCAAAGAAAACATCTGACCCACTAGGAAATGGATTACAGAATAGAAGCAAGCGGACGTTTCCGTGGCCCGTGTGCGGTGTTCTGTTTGATGTGTACGTAAACATACAGTGGGTGACCGACCCTCTGAAGAACAGAGCCTCCTTTGTTGGTTTGTTTCTGTGGTCTGTTTTCCTGGTCGCTTCTGTCCTGTGTTTCGGCTCTTTCAGGAGTGCTGTGATCATGCTGTCTTTTATTACAGGGGCCAGACGCCTGCCGAGTCGGATTTCCAGGTGCTGGAAATTGCCCGGAAGCTGGAAATGTACGGCATCAGGTTTCACACGGCCTCTGACAGGGAGGGGGCCAAGATCAACCTGGCCGTTTCCCACATGGGCGTCCTCGTCTTCCAGGTAGGAGGGCGGCTGTGCTGTGGCTTCTTGGGGTTGTTTTACGTTTGCTGGGAAGTCTTTGTTGCTGAATCCGTCTTAGACTTGGAGGAAGAGCTTTGCGGACCCTCCGATCCAACCTCTCACCCGTTAGAGAAGTTGTCTTCTTGTCTTGGACTCACTGTCACGGGGCCCATGGCCCGCAGGGCGCACAGTCATGTCCCACTGTCCTTCTAACGTTGACAGAAAGTCGCCCCCGTGGAACCTCAAGCCCGGCTCTGGCTGCCCTGTAGGGTGGCGTCCACCCCCGCGGGGAGGCTGCTGCCCTGTGGGGTCTCCGCCACGGGTCCCAGTCACCGTTCAAAGCACAAGACAGAACAACCTGGGGACCCTCCGAGGGCAGTGCTAGGGTTCCCGGGGATGTGTGCGGTAGCGGCGTTCGGATGGGTGAGCGTTACATAAAGGGCCACTGAGTCGTGTTTGTGGTGAATGTCCTTGTGCCGGGCCGTGGGGTGTGACGCGCCTGGAAACAGCTGCCAGGGCGCCGGCCTGCAGCTCCGGAGCCCGCGCCTCGCCAGGTGCTCCCGCCTCCCCTCCAGGAGCTGCCTGCTCCCGGCCCGTGGAGTCGGGCACCTCCGGTGGAACGTGGTGCCCAGGGTTGGCGGTGGCGCTCTTGGCGCCCAGCTGGCTTTGCGGCTCTTCCCTCTGTGGCCCGTCTTCGCTGCCGGCGCCTGAAACGGCTGGTCTGATCCAGGCCTCCCTGATCAAGGACACTTTGTTTCTTCTGCTTTTCCTTTCTCTTTCTCAACTTAGCCAGCAAATTTCAATTTCCCGCAGGAAAAGAATTTAATTTTGCGTTTAGAATGTCAGTTCTGTTACATTCCACCTGAAATCCAGGCCCTTTGAGTGGTGTCCAGGGCCTCCCACACCCGCTCCCTTTGATGGCGGTTCCTACCTGGCACAGAGGGGAAATCACGTCCCTCAGGATCAAGTTGTTGTCATTTCTCCAGAAAAGGACAAATAATTTGTGACCAGAAGAAACCGCAAAAGCATGAGGTTAGAGACTTGAAATGAAAGGCGGCAGATTGAATTCATTTCCACTCCCTCAAAATCCCCACCGGCATGACCGTTAAGGAATTTTTTTTTAACCTTACATCAGTAAGAACAAAGAATGGAAAAGGAAACCACAGAAAACAAGGACTATCGCCAGAGTGTGGGGAGTAGGGAAGCAGGCCCTGACGGCCCAGCGAGGAGCCCGGGATCCCCAGGGGGGCGGGGAGGCCGGATGGGGCGGGGCCGGCAACTACAGCACGACCCGCCGCTCCAGGACGAGGTGCCTCACGAGCGGGTTCTGACATCGGGGGCCCTGCTGCAGCCCTGGGAGCTGCCAACCAGCACTTCAGAGCCTCCTCTTGTAAAGACTTCCATCTGGAAACACTTTCAATTCAAACGTCCCAAAAAGCTGTGAGAATGAGGATAGCACACAGAGACCCCATGCACCTGTCCCCCAGGTTCAGCTGTCACCATTTGCACCTCCCGCTGACATGTGTTCTCATCCCTGCCGCACAGACACACGCCCAGACGCACACAGTTTTTTCTGAAGCCTTGGGGAGTAAGCTGCACACGTCGGGGCCTTTACCCCGAGAACTTCAGTGTGTGTTTCCCAAGAGCAGAGTATATGCTCTGTCGTGACCACAGTCAGTCACCACTGAGGCCGCAGGCTCTTAACACCTGGCACACGGGTCCGTCCTCAGTCCTGTCAGCTGGCCAGTGGTCTCCCTGCAGGACAGGATCCCATCTAGAACCAGGCCGTCACGCTGCAGTCGCCTTTAATCTGGAACATTCTTTTTTCTTTTATGAAGACGGTGTTGAAGAACACAGCCCCTTTGTAATAGAAAGTTCCTCGTCTGTGTTTGTCGGCTGTTTTCCTGTGATTAGATTCAGGTGATGTGTTCCCAGCTGGACCACTGCCCAGGTGACATGTGTCCCCCTCGGGGGTCACACCTGAGATGCCACCTGGCCTCCCTGGCGATGCGAACCTCGATCGCTGTGTTTTCTGGTTCTTCTACTGCATAGTTACTGGTTTTCCTCTTTTAACTAATAAGTGGTCCATGGAGAGGCGCTTTAAGACACAGATGTTCTGTCCCTTGTCAGATGTCCCTTAGACTAGCGTCTCCTCGTGATGCTCCCTGGCCAGTGTTTACCAGGATGGTCACTAACTCAGGCACACCCAGAGCCTTGCTGTTAAATAGAGACAGTGACCAAGGGTCGCCAGAAATTTGAGGAAAGCCTTTCTTCAAGGGAAGATGGTATTTGAGGGACAGGTCCCAAATTTGTGCGAAGAAGAGACTCAGAAGAAACAGAAACTGTGCTGGGGGTGGAAGAAATGGAAAGCACGCTTCCTCAGAGAGGTTACTGCTTTTCATCTATCAGATTGGCAAAACAGAAAAATTGCTTTACCCACATCGCGTTCATGGGAAACAGGAACACAGCTTTAGCATGAGTGTAAACGTTTCTCTTGTGATTTTTTATTCTGGCCTTGTTTGTAATAGTAAAATACTGGTGATTAATTATTAGGAGGCCGGTTAAATAAATGGTGGGGCATCCATATTATGGGATAATTGGACAACTGTCCAAAGGTTGCATGTGCTCTCTGTGTCCTGATACGTGAAACATTCTTTGAGATGTATTGTTAAATGGAGAAGATGTTCAAAACTGTGTGTGGAATTTGCTACCGCTTATGGGGAAAAGAGGGGAACTTACACACACACACACTCTATTTATTCCCTACAAAATAAACTGGTGTTGACTGCCCCTAGGATGGTTACTATAGCCTGCAGGCTTTTGGAAGTGGGGAGAGGGGCCTGTTCATTCTGGACTCAATTTTGGTACCTTAAGGATTTGAACCTTGTTGGTATGTCACTGTATTAATTTTCCTTCTTTTTTTTAATTTAAAAATACTTTATTGCTAACAGTGTTAACTATCATCTGAGCCTTCAGAGAGTCATAATCTTTTCCCAAGAGTAACATCAAAGATCATTGATCACAGATATCATAACAAATGTAATAATGAAAGTTGGAAATATTGTGAGAGTTACCAAAATGTGACACAGAGACACGAAGTGAGCAAATGCTATTGGGAAAATCAGCGCCCATAGACTTGCTCAGTGCAGGGTTGCCACAGACCTTCAATTTGTGTGTATTACGTTTTCTAAAAAGCCTCACAGAAATAAGGGAAAAGCTTGCATCTCTGAAACAAGAGCAGGGCAGTTACGGAGAAAAAGAGTGACGCACATTGGCGGAACGAGAATGTTTGGAAGATGCAGTTGAGGAAATCTCCACAGAACAGAATAAAAGATAAAGGGTGGGCTTCCCTGGTGGCGCAGTGGTTGAGAGTCCGCCTGCCGATGCAGGGGACACGGGTTCATGCCCCGGTCTGGGAAGATCCCACATGCCACAGAGCGGCTGGGCCCGTGAGCCATGGCCGCTGAGCCTGCACGTCCAGAGCCTGTGCTCCACAACAGGAGAGGCCACAACAGTGAGAGGCCCGCGTACCGCTAATAAATAAATAAATAAATAAATAAATAAAGGGTGAAAGATGGGAGAGAAAAGTAAAGAAAATTCCAGCGCCATCCAGGAGGTCCAGCACCCCAGAATTCTAGAGGCAGGAACCAAAAAGCAGTGGAGGAATTGTTAAAGAAATTCCACGAGAAAAAGTTTCCAGAACTCAAGGCACAAAGTTCCAGGTTGAAGGTGCCTGCAGGTTCCAGTGTGACGGCAGCAGGGCTCGTCAGCGCGAGCTGCCAGAGGTGGGGGCAGTTGGAGAGCTGCCGGGCTAGTAGCGGCAGGACTGGCAGCTGGAGACCGGAGGTTCTACACGTGAAAGAAGAGCATTTCCAGCCCGGGATTCTGTGCCCTGTGCAACGCGACTCCTGTACAGAGAACATGAAAGCATTTTCAGATATGCAGGTTTTCAGAAATTCAGTTCCTGCACAGCCTTTTGAAGGCCAACACTGGAGGAGGGAGAAACTCGGATGGGAGCTGAGGAAACAGGGTGACTCAGATTGGAGAAGGCAGAGGTGCAGGCTGTGCTCAGATGGGGAGAACGTTCGTCAGCATAAGCACAGAGGCGGCCTCCAAGAAAGGGCTGATGGGGGAGCTCCCTGGCGTCCAGTGGTTAGGACTCGGTGCTTTTGCTGCCAGGGTCCGGGTCCAGTCCCTGGTTGGGGAACTGAGATCCCGCAAGCCGGGAGGTGCGGCCTTTGAGGGGGCAGGGGGAAGAATGAGCGATGGCTTCATGGGTTAGACCGTATCGAAGAGTTCTAAAGGTCTGCGGGGAAGTTTTGGGCTGAATTAGAATTAGCGACGGGTACCTAGAGATTAGGCAAACGAAAAGAGGCAGTTAGTGACTCGAGGAAAATTAAAAGCGAAGGAGTGGGCTTCCCTGGTGGCGCAGCGGTTAAGAATCCGCCTGCCAATGCAGGGGACATGGGTTCGAGCCCTGGTCCGGGAAGATCCCACATGCCGTGGAGCAGCTAAGCCCGTGCACCGCAACTACTGAGCCTGCGCTCTAGAGCCCGCGAGCCACAACTGCTGAGCCCATGTGCCACAACTGCTGAAGCCCGTGCACCTAGAGCCCGTGCTCCACAACAAGAGAAGCCACCGCAACGAGAAGCCCACGCACCACAATGAAGGGTAGCCCCTGCTTGCCGCATCTGGAGAAAGCCCGCGTGCAGCAACGAAGACCCAAAGCAGCCAAAATTAATTAATTAATTAATTTTAAAAAGCAAAGGAGCAAAGTATAGTTATAATTCAGGTTGGCTCAACTTGCAAGCAGTACTTACGTGATCAGTAATATAAATACTGAATTTTAAATTTACCAAAAATGGAGGGAGTGTGGGGAGGGGTGGACGTGAGGTCGTGGTGGGTGTGGAGGTCCAGGAGACGAGATCTCAGAGCAGGGTACAGTAGCAGCCTTGGACAAGCTGTGTGGACATGCGGATGCAGGTCCGGAAGGCGGTTCTGTCCGGGGGAGCAGGCCTGAGGGTGGCCCAGAGAGCCCTGAGTCTCCGGGTTCTGTTTCAGGTCTTACTTGGCATTTACAGCTGAGCCGTGGATTTTTTTGATAAAATCCAAAATGAAAGCAGTGGCTCTGAGTGGCGCTGCTCGGTGAGTGTCAGGGTTGCCCAGGGCAGAGTGAGGGCAGTCATCCGTGGATTCTTTGTTTCGATTTATGACTCGGTTAAAGCCCTGGGATGTGGTGATTTTTTATTTTGACCCAAAGGGAAAATGGGAAGGCAAGCTTGCAGCTGGGAACAGTGTGTCTCTCGCTCTTTTCTGTGTCTTCCTGGGGAGGACAGGCCCTTCCCTGCCCCTCCTGTGGCCACCTGCTTTCTTAAGCCTTTGCCCTAGGCACCTACCATCTAGAGGTGAGAGCTGGCGGTGGGCGTTTTCTTTTCTTTTCTTTTGTTGATGTTTTATTGTTTGGTTGTTTTGTTTGCTTTTTTGAGAACCCAGTTGAAAACCCTCAAATATTTTACTTTGAGTAGCAGTTGAAGTGACTTCGTGTCTGGACAGTGTTGGGAGCTGGGATACTTGGGTCTCATCTAGACCCTGTCATTTGTATCTTGGCCTCAAGGACACTTCTTAACTCAGGAATTTTAAAAACTGGATATAATTCACACGTAACGTAAAGTTCACCATTTAAAAGTATAATTCAGTTGTTTTTAGTATATTCACAGAATTGTGTCACCGTCACCACTAACCCCAGAACGTTTAAATCGCAGCCTCACCCCACACACCGTAGCAGTCACTGCCCGCCCCTGACAGCCACTAAGCTGCTTTCTGTCTCTGCTGATTTCCTTGTCTGGACGTTCCTGTAAATGGCCTTTGTGCCTGACAGCTTTCCCCTGTCTCAGAGTTTGTCCCTGTCGTGCATGTTTCAGTGCCTCCTTCCTCTTTAATTGCTTAAGTTGTTGTGGGTTTTTTGTTTTGTTTTGTTTGTTTGTTTGTTTTAGTATCTCTGAAGGGAAAACATTCTTCACCTTGCCACCCCCCATCTTGAATTTGTAGAAAAGAGTAAATGGTCATGATAGTCGAGAATAGAAAAGAAAATGCCAAAAAAGTGTTTCAGTCCATTTAACATTTTAATTCTGGAAATGTTTCAAGGTTATGGAAAGGATATGAGAACAGTAGAACATGCTCCTTCCCCAGAGACCGCATCCAGCTTCCACCAGTTGCCCCAGTCTCGTTGGTTTCAGAAGATCCCTTCTGAGGCCAAGCGCTCTGCCCAGTCAGGATCCCGCTCTGGCCTCTTCAGTCTGGAACTCTCTTCCTTCTCTCCTTGATTCTCCTGACCTTGATGCTTTGGAAGGTTCAAGGCCAGTCATTTTGTGACATGGGCCTCCCAGCACCTGCTGACGATCAGACCCTAGTTAAGCTTCTTGGGCGGGTGAATGACAGAAGCGAGTGTGCCTGGTGCAGCCCGCGAGGTGGCCCACGGTGCCTGTCTGTCCCATTGCCGGTAGTGCCAGTATCCATCACATGGTTGGAAGGCGTTTGACAGGCTTCTTCGCTGCGAAATGACTTTTTATCCTTTGTAATTAGTAAGCATTTTGTGGAGAGATACTTAAGACTGTAAATTTCCCGGATGGTTGCCAAAAGGCAGCTTTTTAAATTCCATTCTTCATGATCCTAGAAGGGTTTTCTCCTCGTTTGTTTATTGTCTTTACGTCCCTGTGGATCATGGGTTTGTATTATAATCGTACTATCACTCAAGTTATAATTCGGGTTATAATCTGATACTTGATCTGTTGTCATTATTTGTTTTGATCTTTAAATTGACCCACATCAGGGAGTCCCTTCAGGTGGCTCCTGTGCCCTTTTCTTTTTTTTTAGATTTTTTTGATGTGGACCATTTTTAAAGTCTTTATTGAATTTGTTACAATATTGCTTCTGTTTTATGCTTTGGTCTTTTGGCTGCGAGGCATGTGGGATCTTAGCTCCCCAACCAGAGATCGAACCCGCGCCCCCTGCATTGGAAGGTGCAGTCCTAACCACTGGACCACCAGGGAAGGAAATCCCTCCTGTGTCCTTTCGACATTTCCCCGTCATTTTTTGAGCACTTGTTTACTTTCTTACACAATAAGATGGTCCAGGTTCCTTTGTTCTTTGCCTGCCCCACCCTGGAAGAGCAAAGGGCCCTGGTCTCCTTAGTGGACAAAATTGTTTAGAAGCTGAGGTCCTTGCCCGGTGTGCCCACTCTGGAGAGTCGGGGGTTCAGCCTTGGATCCGGGTCCCATCCGGCACCCCTGGGATCCCTCCGTCCTTCCCTTCAGTGGGAAACCCAGCCCCGCCCTGCCACCACCAGGCCCCTCCCAGCCGCCGTCCTCGCAGTAGGGGGGCTTCAAAAATGTTCACTGTTAACATTGAAAAAAGGAGGTTGTAATAAAGCTTTATCAAAGAAATAAAGTTTTCTTCCTAAAACAGAGAGATTAGTGTGGTTAGTATTGACATTTTAATTCAGAGTCTTTCCGAACATAAAGTGGCAGGGGCTTGCTGTGCTTTCTGGCAAGGATGTGACTTAACCTTCTCTGTTTCATGAGAAGTCGTGTGCACGCGTCAGGTTACAGATGTTCCTCAACGAACGTCTGTGTCCTGAATTCCAGAGCAGCACCAAGATCAACACTTTCAACTGGTCCAGGCTCCGGAAGCTCAGCTTTAAGAGGAAGAGGTTTCTTATCAAACTCCACCCAGAGGTCCATGTAAGTATTATTTTGAGAACTTTTTAAGTTGTAAGAGAATTTACTCTGCTAGAATACTGAGTTTTTAATTACTTCTTTTTAAAATTTATTTGTTTAATTTTGGCTGAGTTGGGTCTTTGTTGCTGCACGTGGGCCTTCTCTAGTTGCGGCGAGCAGGGGCTACTCTAAGTTGCGGTGCACGGGCTTCTCATTGCGGTGGCTTCTCTTGTTGCAGAGCACGGGCTCTAGGGCACGTGGGCTGCAGTAGTTGTGGCACACAGGCTCAGTAGTTGTGGCGCACGGGCTTCGTTGCTCTGCGGCATGTGGGATCTTCCCAGACCAGGGCTCGAACCCGTGTCCCCTGCACTGGCAGGAGGCTTCTTAACCACTGCACCACTAGGGAAGTCCCTTTAATTACTTTATATATCGTTTCAGCATAACTCACATAAGAATTTAAGGACAGGATTCGGGACTGGGGACAGGCTTCGGGGTGACCTGCCCAGCACTTCTCACCTAGAGGGCATATCAGCATCCCCGGGGGTGGCCCCGCCCAAGACTCAGCTGTGGGGTTGGCCTGAGAGAGTGCACGTGGGACAGACTCCCAGGGCTGCTGAGAACTGTTGGTCTATTACAGCCAGTCCTTCTTTGGGTAATAAAGCTGAAATACGGAGTGTTTAGCTGTGATCAGAAGAAGCTGCACAGCAAATCAGTGTTGGAGCTTCTGTCCAGAATGAAGAGAGGGGCGTTTCCAATATTCTCATGTGTCTTTGATTCAGAAATTGACCCTTTAATAGCTCTAATTGAAGTAGACTTGATTTTCAGAAAATAAATGTTCCTTTCTTTTGAGATTGTGAGTCAGTAAGGTAATAATTAAATATAAATTTACTGAAATTAGTAAAAAGGGGGAAAAGTAAATGTCTGTACAGTCTGAGAGTTGGAAAAATCCAGTACGTCAGACTATTCAGAGATGTTCACATTGTTACATGTCTATCGTACAAAGGAAGTTAGGAAATAAAAAGTAGATTAGCTGAGCCCTGTGGCGTTGAAGCTTAGGAGGCTGTCAGCTTAGACACTCTGGGAGATCAGAGCTCCGGGCCAGTTCACCGAAGCTTTTCAAAGGC
Source organism: Orcinus orca (assembly GCF_937001465.1). Taxonomy (NCBI): domain Eukaryota; kingdom Metazoa; phylum Chordata; class Mammalia; order Artiodactyla; family Delphinidae; genus Orcinus; species Orcinus orca. The sequence goes on from NC_064565.1 coordinate 120,411,051, forward strand.
TCAACTTGATTAGCTTTTGTCAAACCCCAGGGTCATGTGCGGCGTGTAAGTGTGTTTGGTAGCAAGTATGAACAGATAGCTTAATTGTTTTTTACTCAAATATTTCTTCTGCGGATGAGAGAGAAGTATAAGGAATGCCAAAAACATGTACAAAATACAAGTAAAAGGCTGCGTTTTTTTTCTCTGTAAAAAAAAAAAAAAGAAGTTTCTGGCGATTATTCTGAAAGGACAGGGAGAGAAGAGAATTGCGGCTTTATATCCCAAAGCAGCTCTTCTTTGGAACAGCGTGATGTTTCAAAGTTCCGGACTGTGTCTGTCTCTGCACCTGGCAAGGTTACGTTTTGTATCCCTAAGCACTTACATTTTTAAGATTAAACATAGGAGTCAAAGTATTATGTTCTTTCTGGCAAGTAATTTGGTAATAATATATCATAAGGTTCAAAAATGTGCGTTGTTTCTGAGCTCAATATACCATTTCTGGGAATTTATCCTAAGGAATAGCCATGAGAGACAATGCAGTAGTTTCTTCATGGTGATGTTTGTGAGCCTGAAAACCCTGTGTGTCCTGGGCATCTGAAACATCCCAGAAGAACCCCCAGGAGAATGATTGGGTGATAACAGATAAATGCGTCAGCCGGCCTGGAAAGATGCCTTAGTTTCCTAGGTGGGAAAAGGTTACAAAGATAAACTTCAGAATGTTAGCAGTTGTGTAATTGTCGATGGCCACATTTTCCTGATGTTTCTACAATGAATATATACCTTGTGTTTTTCTTCTCTTAAATGTAAATGGAACCAGAAGTCTTTGTATACAACCTTGAGGAAGAAAACGTGCTAATCCTTAACTTTGGAGCAGCCTTTTGCCTTCCTAAATTTTATTCTTCATATAGTGACTCGAACCTTTGTCTTTTGTTCCCAGGGGCCTTACCAGGACACCCTGGAATTCGTGCTGGGGAGTAGGGACGCGTGTAAGAACTTCTGGAAGACGTGTGTAGAGTATCACACCTTTTTCAGACTTGCTGATCAGCCGAAGCCCAGAGCTAGAGCCATCCTCTTCAGCAGAGGTTCCTCCTTCAGATACAGGTGGGGCAGCAGTGCCGGGCAGGTCTTGGCCTTGTCTGTGGGACTGAGAACCCGAACAGCCTCAGTCAAGAAGAAGGTGGTGTGAATGTTCCAGAGAACTACACGCAGACTGCAGCTATTGTAAAACTGGAGAAAGCATATCAAATAAAATAGTGGGAAAAATAGGCTTCGTAAAAACTGTTTAGAAAACTGGTTATGCTTGTTGCAAAGTATAATTTTTAAATGTATATGTAAACTTGTGAGAGAGGATGGGCAAGTCTTACTTTTCCTTTGCTTTTGTGAAAAATTAATGCTGTGAATTACTGTTTATTCTTTTCTTTAAAACCTGATTTTTTTTCACAGTGGAAGAACTCAGAAGCAACTAGTGGATTATGTCAAAGACGGTGGGATGAAGAGGATTCCGTATGAAAGGTAAATTTTCTCATCTTCATGATGAACAGTGTGGGCTTTGAAAATTAACGTTTTAAATACTTTAACCTGTATTTGAGTAAAAATCACTTCACATATGTAAACGTGTATTTTGGCACTTGAGTTCTGTTTCTTTTATTTATTTTAATGGTATTGGTTTGTATTTTACAGTTATTTACAGTTACTGTGTACAGATACAGATAATGCTTTTTGGTTCTAGTCTGTATCGCTTAGCTTAGATGTAATGTTTTTACGTAGCGTGGTAAACTTTGAATCTGAAAATTCATGTTGTTGCTTTGCATGTGGAGCTTTTCCTTCAGTGTGAAGGGCGCAATTTCACCTCTTCTGGACGTGTAGTTTTTGTTTGAGTGCTTGTTTTCTGTCATCCCGCCATTCCTGGTTACGTGCCTCACGTTAACAGAGGCTTGGCCACATGTTTATGCAAGTCCTTGCGCGGCACAGCACGTGCTGCTTTAGAAACGGGTCAGGCGAGGAGGGCTGGGGGCTCACAGCCTGTTCTCTGTTTGCAGAAAACACAGCAAGACCCAGATGTCTCTCCGCGCCCTAAATGCCAACTTGCCGAGGCAGGTCAGTCCTTCTGCGTAAAACGTACACGATATGATCACCTGTCCTCTTCGGGGAAATAATCTGGCAATGTTGTAACAAGAGTCCTAAGATTAGCTTTGTCATTTGTGAGGAAATTCCAATCCTGGGACCCTGTTTGCAGAAAGGAGTCCTGAGTGAAGAGAAGGCTCTGTGCAGTGAGATGTGTGACAGTGTTGTTTATCATTCGAGAAATCCTAGCGACCACCGTCTGTGCCGGGTGAGTCACTGGCAGTTCTGGGCGTGTCCACGTGAGGCGCTACTCAAGAGCCTTTAAAAATCTCGTTTCGGGAGAATAGTGCGCGAGCAGGACGCGCCCAGAGAATATCAGTACGTGAAAGTAGCAGGGTGCAAAGCAGCCTGGGTCACGTCCTCATTCTGATTTAAAAAGAGAAGTGTATGCACAGCATCAAACATGATCTCTGAGCGATTGGATCCAGGCAGTTTTTAATCTTCTCTTTGTGCTTCTCTCTATGTATTTTTTTCTTCTCTTTGTGCTGTGGACACAGTGCTTTTTGTTGTCAGGAAAACAACTGAGAAATACTCCTTCTGTAAAAGTCCAAAGTGCGGTTAAATGCCAGCTTAGGGAGATGATTTGCTTAGTGAAGCCGTGTTCACTGAGTGCATCTTTTGCTATTATCTTAAGGGTGAAAAGCAGGAAACAAATGTGTATGCCTGTGTGTTTGACATGATCACAGCTATATGAAAACAGGTACACACAGGTGCACACAAACACTCACAGGAGACGTTTGGCCACAGTGTCCCAGACGTGACAGTTCTGTGTTGCGAGGCCGGGACGTCGGTGACTCTGTGTTTCAGGTCTGCTTCTCTGCTGTCGCTCCCTGTGTTCACATTTGCGTGTTGACTGCCACATGCAAGTATATTTTTACAGAGAATCTTGCTCTTTTCATGTACTGTTATTTCGTAACTTTCTATGTGTGGCTGTATAGTTTCATATTTATACATTTTTATTGCTGCACAAAGTTGATTTTTGTTGACAGTTTTGTCATTTATACTGTTATAGTATTTCCAGAAGCTACACTTGTACCTCATATATTAAAGCTCATGTGTCCTAAATTTTTTTTTAATCGGGTCTTTTAAATATCAACATTCTTTAACTCTTCTAGGTATGTTTTCTATTTTGGAATTCCTTGTTAAATCAACTGAAATTAAAAGAACTTATTTTTGTTTCTTTAACAAAGTTCAAATTTGTGAGTAGTCTAAAAGTTACACTTAAGCTTTCAGTTCTCTGATGCTGTCTTTTAAAAATCACAGAGAATATGGAATATGGTCGATGATTAGGAAAAAGCCACGTGGTAGACACACGAAAAGGGATTAATCTTATGGGTCGCGAGCTGCCGCTTTGTCTAAAGGGGTGGTCGCTGTGCTGCTGCTGCTGCTGCTTCTGCTTTGGTCTGACCGCCCCCTTGTGATGTTGTGAGTGCCGGTGTGACACGGCTGTGTCTCGGTGACACGTGAGTGGGAAGGGCTGCTCCGTGTCCCTGCGTGTGGGACCGTGAGCCAGGACGCAGCGCAGGCGCCCGGCGTGGCGAGCAGCCCCTCCCAGCACCCTGCGCCCCCCTCATGAGCCTCTTCCTGCTCATAGGCGGGGCCGCTCCTGCGCCTCCAAGATGCCCGGGGCTCCTGTGCACGGCGTGGGCAAGGAGCTCCGTGTGCGGACCTGGCCCTTGCTGCCTGGGCGGTGTGTGGATGCACCAATGCCTTTTGTCCCCCAGTGACCCCTGGCAGGGCGGGGGAGGGCGCCTGGGTAGCTGAGTGGGGCAGCTCACCCCTCCTCCAGCTGCCCAGCCCCAGGGGAACAATGATGCCCAAAGACAGCCCCAGGCAACTTCAGGGTGACCCGGGTGCCAGGGAGACTCAGGGCCTTTAGTGGTGGAAATGGCCTTTCTTGTAGACAGGTCACACCTAATGCAGAGAAAAAAGTGGACTTACAAGGGACCTAAATAGATCCTGGGTCCGTTTGAAATCATGTCTGCATTTACAGATCTTCAGTTCTAAAAGGAAAGGTCTGACCTGCTGCCCTCCTTTGTAGAAGCTGTGACAGAAATGTGTGGGTGCGGCTGTACTCACCTGGGCCCAGTTAGCTCTGCGACTTCCCAGCAGTAATTGCTCATTTCACGTGTTCCTTTTTCTCTTCTCCTGATTTGATCCCCAGAGCGTCTTGTTCACCGAGGGCACGAGGACTCCCGCGTCCCCGTCTTCAACAAGTGCCTCCTTCTGTTCGGGCCCCGCCTCCCCTCCAGCCCCCGTGGGCCTGCTCGGTTCCAAGGACGGCAGCGGCTCCCCGACGGGGCCCCCGGCTCCCAGCGCCAGGTGGCCAGCTGCAGAGAGGAGCGGCGTGGCCGCGGCCCCGCCCCCCGGGCCGCCTGCTTTCCAGCCTTGCCAAGGTGTCGGGTCGGGTCGGGGCGTGTGGAGCTGTGGCCCCAGCAGTACTGAGGGGCTGAGTCGCGCCGCCCTAGGCCTAGAGGCAGGGGGGGCCGGCAGGGAGCGTGCGGGTCACAGTGGCCATGGTGAGGGTGCCTTGACCGTGGGCCCCTCCCCTTCCAGGGGGGCGCCCACGTGTGGCCGGCAGAGCCTCCGGGGGGGCCCTGTTTTCACATTGACAAGCGCCCAGCTGCCGGCGTTCGAGGAGTTCAGAGATGGCGGCCTGGCAGACATCTCCTTCTTTGCCGGAGGCTCTGAGGCCTTTCCTTTCCCCTTCGGCAGTCTGCGCCCGCAGGCCCTGCTGTGTGGCCGCCTGGGGTCTGCCCCGTCCAGCCCGGAGGGGTCCTCCCCGGAGCCGGCCCGTGGGAGTGGGGCGCGCGGCTTTGAGTCCGAGGAGGAGGGCAGCCTCGGCGCCGCGCACCCCGCCGACACCTCGGAGCTGCTGGAGGTGAAGGCGCAGGCCAGCCTGATGCAGCGCCTGCTCAGCCCGTCCGCCGCCAGCTCGCTCCGGCTCCACCGGTCCGAGACCAGCTCCCTCAGCAACGCGCCGCTGCCCGGCAGCCTGTCCGCGCACACGCCCGGCTCTGCCGCCCAGTCCGAGGCCAGCTCCATGGCCAACTTCCCCGCCTGCTCGGTCCGCTCCGAGGCCAGCTCAGCCTTCCATTTCTCGGACATCGTCGACCAGTTAGAGCAGCTCAGCTGCCCGCCCACGACGGCTGAGGACCCGAGTGGCTCCGACACAGACTCGTGGGGCTCCGAGGCCGAGGCCCCCCTAGACGTGAGCCTCTTCTTCGGTAACCCCTTTGCTCTGACAAGGGGAGAGAGAGTCCTTTTCGATCTGCAGAGTAACATAAAGAATTTGACTCCTGGAGAGCAGGTCGATGAAAACCTGTCCTGACCGTTCCCGGCTTCCCTCCTGGGGACCCTCACCTGCTCGGGGGGTGAGGGCTCCGACTGTCGGCTTTCGATACAGAAGGTGATTTGTGGTCACGGCTAGATATTCCTTTTTCACCCTAATTCTCTGATTGATTGTTCCATTTGGAATGCCAAAAGTGAAAACTTGCGCTTGGAGCGGTGTTAAAAGCTGTGCCGCGGGTTTAGAGTGGGGGAGTGTCTCCAGCTCACCCTTCGGGGCTGGTCGTCTCGCCTGTGCAGCTTTATTCTTCTGGCGTTGGCTTCGATACAGCAAAAGTGGTGCTATGTGTTTTGAGTGTGACACGGTTCTGATTCGTGTTGACCTCTAATGGAATGTGTGCCTTATGCCTGTTGCTGCTTCTTAAGGTGAGGTGTGCGGCCCATGATTAATTATGATGGAGGTTTTGTCTGATTTGACTGCACGAAATCTTGAATAGGCCCCACAGGACCCAGTTCCTGGGGAGGGCAGCGGGGGCTGCGGCCTCCGTGTGCTGTGGTCTGGGACTGCCCAGGGCGGCTCAGCGCCCGAGGCTTGGCTGCGTCCGTGACTTAGGATCCAGGGACCGTGCTTGGAGAGGCGTTGGTTTAACCTGCGGTGTAAGCGGGACTGTGTCCTTTCCACCTTCCTTGGGGGACGCCACGCACTCGGTTGCAGGGAAGGCAGAACCAGACACACCAACCGGCCCAAGGGGCATGGCGTTGGCTCGAGCTGGCCAGCCGTTTCCTTGGGGCCGACGGGGGCTTGTTCCCCGTGGGGACTGGGCACCCGGGGCCTCCCCAAGCTGCAGGGGGCTTGGCCTTTTGTAGCAGTGGTGTCTCCTCCGGTTAGGTGTGCACCCGACACAGCTGCGGGCTGATTCTGATAGACCCCATCCGCACGCATCCGTCCAGAGGCCTTGGGCAAGGTCATGTGTGTGGACAGGCCAAGGTGGCTGTGGCCCTGGGGGCACTGCGCTCCACACCCCGCGGACGTGGGGCCAGCGCTCAGCACAGGCTGCGTGGCCGGGCCCCTCGAGGGCTGGATTTGTCACCGAGTCCATGGACTGGGTCTTGTGCTTCCTTCCCGGTCTCACCTGGTGGAGCAGCACCGTGTTTAAAGGTTAGTTTTCTTCCTGAAAGTCCCATCCTCGCCGTGTGTGTGGACCCCGTTCCCGGCGGCCGCGTGGAGATGCCGGGGCTTCCCTGCAGGCTCGGTCGCCGTCCGTCGATGGTGTCGATGGTGTCGATGGTGTCAGTCGGGTACCAGCAGGGGCTTCAGCCTAATGGGTCGGTACTTTCCATCCTCGCAGCTGCCTTACCGCCGCTCTGGGTCCCTTGTGGCTCTGGTCCCGGGACGTTCTCACCCGTCGCCCCCGCACCTCCCAGGCCATGGGTCCGTCTGCATTGGTGCTGACTGGCCGGCGTCTGTGGAGAGACTGTGTGACCGTGACTGACGTCACTGGTGAGGATGGCACGTCTGGGACACTTTGTGTCACTGAAAAGACACACCGTGGGTGTGTGTGGCAAGGAGCTGATACAGACGCTGTCCATCCAACGCTTTTCCTGAATCTTAGTTGACACGACGGCTGCCTCTGTCCTTGGTCGGTTGTTGTCTCCTGACTGTGCCCCCCGACGCTCCGAACTAACAAGAGTGTCCTTTTGTCTTTAAAGCAGCCCGTCCTGGTGTCTGGGCAGAAAGTCTGAGCCAGCAGAGCAGCCGGGGCTGCAGGATGCGGGGCGGGGGGTGTGGGGGGGGGGGTTGTGTGGTCGTCGTCATATGTCGAAGAATCTGAATAAGTCGTGTTCTCAGATGTCTTTTACTGGACCTTCCTGTTAAAAGTTTTGTCTTGTTTTTTCAAAGAAACTTCTTTTTCTGGGGATAATTTTCTAGCTTTTGTTTAGACAGTTTTCAGGATATGCAGAAGCGGAAAGAGGCGTATCAGGAGTGAAGCCCAAGCCTGTTGGGCAGGGCTGTCCTGTGTCCCCCCCGCCACGTCCCCCCGGGTGTTGCCCCCCTCCTATAAAGCGGGCCTGACGCGCTGACGACCTTCCTCAGCGCTCATGTGTCTCTGAAACGTAAGGCGCCTCCTCACTGACCCCACACAGATGTCACCCCACAAGGTGGACGAAGTGCTGGCCGACGTCTGGTTTGCTCAAATTGGGATCCAGACCCGGCCCGCATGCTGCTCAAGGTCGAGATAGCCCGTCTGTCTCCTCTTCCTCTTTCCCATTTGTGCCGGTGACTTGCAGGGAAGCCGAGCGGCCTGGGCTGTCGTCGGTCTGCCCCTCAGGCCCTGCAGCCCTGGAGGCTGGACCTGCAGCTGCATTGACTGCTGACCCCGACCCCTGACCCCCTCCCTGTTCCACGCATGGGCAGCGCGGCTCTAGAACGAGCCCAGCATCCCAGACGCTCTGTGGACACTGCTGGTGAAGGTGTGATTTTCAGATTCAGGGTTAGCTTTTTGGTCAGATTTGGAGAAATTTTGAACAACTTTCCTTTTCCAGAGTGTTCACGATATGTTTAATTTTACAGCTTTCCTTTTATATTGAAACCATTTCTTTAATATCAGTTGTGGCTTCTTTGGACTCTGCCCACAGCCCTTCTTCCCCTTCACTCGAGTGGGAGGAGCCCCCTCCCGGAGGGGACCCTTCGGCAACCGGGAAAATGAGCCTGAAAGATAGCTCCTACAGGTCCTGTCTTTCTGCTTGTAGCCCAGGCAGTGGCACTGTCGTGTTCTGTCTAGTAAGAGCTGGCTTACAGGAAACATTAAAATATCCAGCATGGTTCTGAGTGAGGCCAGCAGCCGGCCTTTGCTGGGTTTGCTGAAGGCCGTTCGTGGTGATCGCCTTTTATTTGAAAAACACGTTATGCAGTGGCATCACCTTGGAAGGGTGGCCCCGCAGACCCGGATTACAGGATGAATGTGCAGATTGGCGTGGGACCCACAGGCTTGGGAGCAGCCCTCCTCACGCCGGCCCACGGGGGAGCCCGGCACTGTCACCGCAGCCCAGAGGCGGTGCCCGCCGTCCCTGCCAAGTCCCCTGGAGTGACGCACTCCACTTACGTGGACTGTTTATGTTTACTAGCTGTCAAGTCTACGATTGTCTTTCCGTTTCCAGGGTCTAACGACAGCCTCACGTTAGGCAGGTTGACGGCACTAAAGCAGGAAGCGGCGTGTCCCGTGTGTGCCTTTTCACATCACACAGGAGTGCTCTCAGTGCGGGGTCAGAGCAGGACTCCCTTTTCCAGTTAACACGCGTTTTTGAAATGGTAGTAATGATGGAGGGATGGGCAATGAAAACCGCACAAAGAAGTTTAACGTGGAGAACTTTGATCATCCCCAAGGTCGCCACTTTGCAAAGTCCTTTAATTGCTCTGGTGCTGTGGGTGTGGTTCTCACCGCAGGCATCTTCTCACCTGCTGCCCTGGAGGGGTGGCTGAGCACCAGGCGTGCTGTGCTTCCGGTCCTGTGGCGCACACGGGCCACGCCCCTATGTGTGTGTGACAAGGGATGCCAGTTGTGCGTCTTCAGGGTGTGCTGTTCCCTCCCGGTTCAGGGAGCACCAGAAAGAAATCCATTCTTGGCACAGTACTTTGTAGGTGAAAATGTTAACGTTCTCTCAGGCACTTAAAGTTGGGCATTTCAGTGTCTGTTCTCAAGGCCACGGGTTCACTCGTGGGATTGCGCCCCGGCCCCTGTCCTGAAGTGACAGAGCTTGTCGCAGCTGGCCGGGGCGTGGGGGCCGCTGTGGGACTGTCTCTCCACGCAGCGCCCTGCCCGCCGTGACCCTGGATGCTGTCTTTTGCATGAACGTATCTATGTCCCCAGGAATGAGGAGAAAAGGGGGTGGCATTTCCCTGTAAACCTGAACTCGTTCATCCTTTAAAGACACATTGACGTTGCCTGGTTTGTGGTTCTTGAAAGTTTGTTTCCTGTTGAAATTGCCGTTTATAAATTTGCAGATATGTACTAATTCAGAACTCTTCGTTTACTCAATAAAATAAGGGAATATTTGCTATGGATTTTGATGGCTTTTTAAGCTTCCTTTCCCTCTACTTGCGTGCAGTTTTGATTTACACCCATGGAAGGTTATCTCATGTGTCAGGTGAACCCCGGAAACAGCCCTGTATCTTTTCACATCACCACCGACATCTGTCTTCATAGGCAGTTGGCCCCATGGAGCCCACAGGCTGTCTCATGCCGGCTGTGGGTGGCAACGCCCCTATGGAAGGCCAGTCGGGGAAGTGCCTTGCTTTTCTCAGCGGCCCTGCTCAGGCTCGTGGCCCCTGTGGTCAGTGTGCAGAGGGGGATGTAGGAGAGCCAGTGGTCTGCTGGCTCTGGGCCCGCATGAGCCTCCAAGGTGCCGGCTGAGAGCAACACTGTTGGCAGCTTTGGGGTTGAACTGCACGGTCCTTGGGCTTGTAGTGCACAGAACACGTGCTGTTGGCTTCTTAACTCTGAAAATGAGACCGTTTTATTGCCTTTTCCCCGCAGTCAGCTAGACCCCACCTGATAAAATCCCTGGCCCGAAGTGTGGCAGCTGCTCAGATTCTGAACTGGCCTTTCCTCCTGGACCCTCTCTTGGCTGCCACGAGCTTCTGCTGCGTCCATGGAGCTGTCTGCCTCTTCAGCCCCTCTCAGGCCTCGGGGCTGCCCCACTCCTGCGCAGCGGCTGCAGCAAGCCGGCTGAGGACGGGGTGCTCGGGGCAGCGCAGGCCCCTCGGGGCGGGGGCCGGGCTCCCTCTGGGGTCTCGAGGCACCTGGCGCCCAGTGTGATGGGGGCAGGAGGTGGCTGGCAGCGTCTAGAAAGGCTCCTGTTGGCATGAACTCCCTGGGGGACCCCCCCTTAGAGCAGAGGACAGTGGATCACTAGGGTCTCCATTTCTTCCCCCATCACACCGGCCCGTCCCTCACTGACGCCCCCACTGCCGTCACCCCCGCGGGGATGAGGTGGCAACACCTCCGTGATGAACCCAGTGGATGCACAGGGTGACCAGTTAGGAGGGTAAAAGTTGTGTGGCCTTTACTTCCAAGAACGTTCACAGGCTGCACCTCCTTCCTAACGCACGTCACCTCCACACTTCCTAGTTTACTTGAATAGTTTGTTTCGGGGCCCTTGCCTCCGTCGCTCCAATAGTTCAGAAGATCCATAAGTCACAGCTTCTCAAACTTTAGACAAAATGTGTCATTTATTAGAACAAGGACGTGCACCCTGGACTACCTACACGTGTCAGCAGAGGAGACCCCACACCTGGCGGGCGTCATCCGGACAGTGGCCCAGAGTGTGAATGAGTTGTAGGTTGGCACCCCCGTTTCTCTTAACAAGGAAAGAGTCTTGTTTGCTTAGAAGGAAACAGAAGAGAAGACTCGGGAAAATGCCCCTGGGTGCGCCATGCGTGTAGACGTCACCCCCTGAGTCTCAGGTGACCGCAGCCACTTGCAGACTGAGCCGTCACAGCCCTGGGAGGCAGGCGAACACACAGCAGGAGGAAGGGGTGAGCTGGGCCTCGGGCCCCTCGGAGTAGCCGCTTCTTTACCTCCTACTTTATTTTATGAACCATGTTTCCCATAAGAGACTCGTGGCGTCCTAGTTCAGAAGTGGAGCCAGACGTGGTTTCCTGCGCTCGGCGGGGTCACGCGTGCCTGGGTGCTTTGGAAGAATCAGCCTCTCCCTTTCCTTATGGGGTTAGTGGCCACTGTTCCAGCCACAGAGGGGGCTTCTACATCTTACACTCCCTCCATCATGTTAACCTTCAAACTTGACCCTGAACTTTCCAAACTGGAGCTGACTCTTGCTCCGCTATAAGGCAAAAAGTTTCAAAATTGTTTATTTTATTACAGAGTTTTGAAGAAGAGAATTTAAAGGTATGAAATAAAAGTAGCTGAGCTTCCTGTCTAAATGTGATGTTTCTCTTTCATCACCTGGTCAGACGATAAGGAGGTTACACAAAGCACAGTACTGCGCTTCTCAAAACGATGTCAAAAATTATCAGATGGATATTTAGAAATGTTTGGAAATAAAGAATGCCACAAAGAAAATCATCTCCCAGGGTGGCTCACTGCTGACTGACTGAAACGAAAGTTTTACCTTTGCAGTGTTTTTTTTTTTTCAGTACGCGGGCCTCTCACCATTGTGGCCTCTCCCGTTGCGGAGCGCAGGCTCAGCAGCCATGGCTCACGGGCCCAGCCGCTCCGCGGCATGTGGGATCTTCCTGGACCGGGGCACGAACCCATGTCCCCTGCATCGGCAGGCGGACTCTCAACCACTGCGCCACCAGGGAAGCCCTGCAGTGTTTTTTTTGAAGACGGTCAAACCTTGCACCTTTGAGAGCAGAGGCTGCCTGTGAACTCTGGGTGGACAGCAGAAACGGAGAGCTGTCCACCCATCGCAAAGCATTTCCTTTTGGAAGCATTTCCAAACCTGTCTCGTCTGCAAGGATTTGGTGGTTCTCGGTGCCACGGTGGGGCAGTAGCGCACCACCTACGTGTGAGCGGGTCCTGTGACTCAGAGCGACATTGACTCCTCCTGGCTGTTTGACAGTAGAGGACCTTGGACGCAGAGGTCTGGGTTTACACACATTTAAGATTCTTCACCATGTCAGTTAGGGCTACACATACTCTGTGGCACCTAAAACTTGACGTTTAGCATCTTAAAAATGCTTACGCAATCTGCCTGTTGGTGTGCATTCTAATACAGGTCGTCCACGTGGACAGGGCTTTCTAAGGTCAGAGCCTGTCACGCCACCACACGGTCCAGAGCAGCCTTCACGCGCCCCGGCCGCTCCTGGAACTGGCCAGCAGAACCACGGCCCCACGGGCGTGCTCTGGGCGTGGGGCCCTCGCGTCACTGGCGTCACGACAGAGAGGCAGTGGCCCGCACGCTCCAGCAGCCTCGTTTACTGCCACTTGCTTGAAAACAGCTCCTTGCAGATTTATTCGCTTCGTCTCGTAGCGTCTGTGTTGACAGAGTTTGATGTAGGTACGATGTATTACGTTTTGATGCGGCTGACAGATTTAATAAAAACAAATGCTTAATGTCTGTTTGTGGTGCTTCTTAATCGAGTCACTAAATTGTGAGTTGACAATTTTTGTGAAATAGTAAGTACAGTTGTCCCTTAGTATTCACGGGGGATTGGTTCCAGGACCCCACAAATAGCAGAACCCCTGACAGGAAAGTCTCTATGTGAGATGGCGTCGTATTTGCATACAACCCACCCACGTGCTCCCGGATACAGTAAATCATCTCTACATTAGGTACAACACCTAATCCAGTGTAAATGCTCTGTGAATAGTTGTAAATGCAACGTAAGATGCTGTGTAAACAGTTGCCAGAGCGGCAAATTCAAGTCTTGCTTTTGGGACCTTTCTGGAACGTTCCCCCCCCCCCCGATATATTCCGTCCTCATTGAGTCTTCAAATGTGGAACCTGCAGATGTGAGGGCAGCCTTGTCTACAATGATAATATCAAATGATGGCTTTTAACCTTCCTAGAATCAAAGCAGTTTATTCCAGACGAGCTGTTTGTCCCGAGGCGGTCACTTGCTGGGCTTTGGTCTCCCGTTCGTCGGCCCATTTGTCGGCCCCCGAGCCCACCCTGGCCTTGTCACAGGAGGCTTCAGAGCTAACACCACCTCCTCACCTGTCACCTTCTGCTATGTAAAAATAAAGTCAGGTTTTGCAAGAACTCTGTGGTAAACTGTGCACTAGTAGCTTTCTGTCGGGCGGGAGGGCTGTGCGGGGCGGGAAGACGCAAGGGTCACCCCATGGACTTGTTCTCAGAACCAACGAGGGTGAGCGTCTTGGTTCTCACACCTTGAGCAACACGCCTGGAAGAATAAGTAGCTTATTAGTAGCTTCTACATCTTTTCTGAATTTTCACTGTGTGAAGGTGTCTTATTATGCAATTCCGGGCTACTTAGGGACACAACGGGCCTTGGAGTGTGATCCTGAACAGCTCAGCCGGAAACGAGCCTCTTCTGCAGTCAAAGGAGCCATGCCTCGGGCACAGCCCAGAGCCCTTGCTCGGTTTGGTCCCCGGAGAAGTGACAGTGCAGGCCTGTCGGGGGAGGGGACGTAGGCAAGGCACGCTCTTTTAAGGTGGCTTAGCTTATTTTAAATGTGTAATAAAAGCAGATTTTAATAAAACTGGTTCCGATAATTTCACGTCCTTACGTTGTCCAGGTTTTCTAATGTCAGTGAACGTTTCTCTGTGTCTTAAATCTGTGTGGTTGTGAGAATCCCAGAGGAGAGCTCTGCTATCCGGCATTGGTAGCCCATCCCCAGAAGCCCTGAGTGGGGTCCCGGCTTCCCAGAGCTCTGAACTTGTCAATGTGAAAATAAGGGCTCCCTCCTGCCGTCAGGCCACGGTGGAGGGCTGCAGGAGCTTCTGCGTGGCAGCCCGGCCAGCAGGAAGCTCTCTGCACCAGCCTGCCTCCTACACACTTCATGCTTTAGGCTGAATAAACTAAGTTTTGGGTCTATAAACTGGTCACCGTGGATAACTGCATTTGGTCCCCAATCACAGTGTGAAAGGATCTCGTTTTGAAACCCGTTGTGTTACTTCTAGCGTTTTGTAAACCGACTTAATAATCATACTTAGAGATAATGGTAGTTTGGGTGTTAAAACGCTATACATTTATAAACTCAAGGTAAATGTCTATCTTAAATTGCTTTTGAACAGTTAAACGTCTCCTCTAAAACTCTGCTTTAAGGTGACTTTCAAACGTGGCATTTAATAGTTACTAATCTCTCATAGAAAAACATTAGAAATAAACCTTTGAGGATTTTTTTAAATAGAAAAGAGAATTTCTTGATCACAAAATGTTGGATGAAATAGAACGAGGCCAGAATTTTGGCTTCAGTCTGGTCAAAAGCAAACATCATTTTCAGAAGGGGAAAAAATTAAGTATTAGTTACTTTTGTGGTATGATTCTAGAAATCAGAATAAAATCCTTGCTAACGAACAATTCAGGGAAGTAGAAAACAGTATGACGAGTGTGATCCAGTGTTTTAAGTGAATGGTTAATGAGTTTGGCCTTAGAATACACGTTCTTTTCCAGATAAGTCAGCGTCAGTTTGGCCTCTTACGTGCGCTCCCTCCTCCCTGTTGGCTCTATTGTGCCTGCGTCTTCCCCGGGAACCAGAGCCCTGGAGGTTCTCTGGGGAAGCGGGCTCTCACTTGTCACCGGTTCTCACCGTTGCTTTATGTCACACTGAGGCCTGCGTGTCTCCGGAAGGGCCTGGTGGCAGGTGCTGTCCCTCGGGTCTGCCCTTCTTCATCTCTCGCTCCATCGCCCGTTCACTTCCAGGCCTTTCCGTGGAGAGTCCTCAGCTTCCCTCCACCCGGAAGACCCCACCGAGCCTGAGCCCACTGGGCCCAGCCGAGCAGGGCTCCTCTCCCCTGCTGAGCCCCGTCCTCAGCGACGCTGGCGGAGCCGGGACGGACGACCAGGAGGAGCTGAGACACAAGGTGGGCGCCCCCGGGGGGCTTGCTGCTGGGGGCCTGGGCAGCAGGGGCTGGGGGTTCCCCAGTCCTGAGACCCTCCCACCACCTCTGGGGCGCTCGGGGTCCCTCTGCGCCAAGACGGGCCTCCTCATTCCTTTCACGTTCCTGGCGCCCGTAGGTTCCACGTGCGGGGCTGTGGATCCCGGGGACCTGGGGTCTCAGCCTCCCCGCTTTGCTGGGAGGAGGCCTGGGGGTCAGGCGAGGCCGTGGGGCTGAGGGCTGAGGCGTTCTGGAGGTGCGTCCCAGGGGCTGGGCGTGTGGACTTGCGGGGGAAGAGTGAGGTCGGTAGGCAGAGCGCCACGGACCAGGCAGAGAAACGTGCCTGCTCGCTGGTGAGGCCACAGCCTGAAGCATTGCCAGCGACGCCCTGGCCCCCAGATGCACGCTGGGAGACCCCCAGGTTTCCTGATGACTCCCCTGGCAGGTCCTGGAAGCCTTGGGCTCCCGCGTCGGCATCTGACTGCCCGGCTGGGGGGGGGGGGGTGCGGGGGGGCTGCCCAACCCTCCCTCGGAGCCCGTGTGCCAGCTTCCTGGGATCCCTCCTCCTTCCTGTGTCTCCCACTTACTGTGCTGTTTTTCCTTTTTAATAGAAATTGGTGGGGACGCACAGTATTGGGAAGGCCTGAAAGGGAAGGTGGGGTTGCTCCCCTGCCTGTGTGTGGGCACCAGGCTCGGGGCTCTGTGGGGACAAAGCAGGGCCTCTCGCTCTGCCCTGACCTGGGGCCTGCGGGCAGGTCTGCTTGCTGGTATGGCTGGCAGAGCAGCAGCTGTTTTGCTGTCTCTCCACTGAGTTTCCTGAGAGGTGCTCTTTGCTCTGGAAATCAGGGGTTGGCCCTGGCTACCCAGGCTGGCCACCCACGAGCTGCTGCTGACCTCTCTACTGCTGGCATCCCCTTGGCACCTGCAGTATTACTGTGACCTCAGCAGTGATACTGCCGTGGTTGTTGCTGAGCGTCTGTCTGGGCACCTTCACCCGCCACGGGAAGAGGAGCTGGTCTCGGGCCTCAGTGGGGACCCAGGCAGGAAATGCTCACCGGCAGCGTGCGTGCAACGTGTCCGCGATCCAGAGCAGAGCCAGGACGCTTGGCCACAGGGAGATCCAGGCAGGGAGGGCCGAAGCCTCCCAGACCAGGACCGTGGGCCTCCTGGGGCAGCTCTGGCCCCAGAGAGCTCACTGAGCACACAAGCTCAGTGATTTTTCAGTGGATTTGAAGCAGTCATTTTTTAATAGCACAAAGCCCAGAAAGAAAGAATTGACGAGCATGAAGTTTAGAAAGGCGGCCTGCAGGTGTCCGGGGCAGGACACCAGGAGATGCCATGGTACCGTGTGGCTGCCAGTGTTGTGGGAAAAGCTGGCGTGAGAAGCAGCCCACGGACGCGCCACACACAAGTCCCAGAGGGAGGACAGCAGGACAGGCTGTGAAGGGTCAGGTGGAACCTCCTGGTGTCCCTGCGGCTGAGGGGGCGGCTGCCGTAGCAGTGGCCTCCGGGACACACAGGAGGAGCGGCCTCTGCTGCCGCGACCTCCCTAAACTCCCCAGGGCCCCGGGGAGAAGTCTCAGACCCCACGGTGCAAACCCCGCCCCACCTTCCTCCCGGAACGGGTCACCTGCAGACTCGGACCCTCGCCCTGCCGCACTCCTTCCCTCGGCCGACTCGCCACCTCCCCCCACCCAGACCCTGACCATCAGGGTTACCACCCCTCAGCCTGGCTCTCCCTTCCCTGCGCCTCCTGACCAGCCCCGGCCCCCAGACACATCCTGAGCCCCGCGCACCCTGATGTGCTCAGATAGGCCCCAAACACCCTGCCTTCCCACCCCGCTGGTGACCACTTGGCTCACCTTGTAGCCCCCCCATCCTTGACCTCTGGGCTGGCCCCCACCGCCCAGCCTCCCGGCCCCGCCCTCTCTAGGAGGCAGCCGTCTGTCCTGCCAGCCTCCACCCCACCTGCTCCCTTGGTCCTTCTGTGCGCTTTGCTGCCCAGCTGGGTCACTTCCCCGGTAGCTGGAGTTGCTTCCTGCCTGGGAAGCTGTCAGCTCGAGGGCAGGGACCTCTGTTCCTGGGCACGTCCCAGGTGCCTGTTGGCATGGCTGCAGACGTGGGAGGGTCGGCCCTAAATCCTCCATCTGGGGGAAGAGCAGCGGGGCGAGCGTGCGGGGGCAGAGCAGGACCAGGTGTCCGCCAGGTAGGAGAGGGTGGAGGAGAGGCCATGCACCGACCTTGACCGAGGCGGAGGCAGCTCTCTGAGGTGTGCTCAGAGTGGGGTGGGGCCCTGCAGGGATAAGACACAGCCCCCAGCCCAGGTGGGCACGAGGCCTGTGCTTCGCTGGGAGCGCTGTGCTGCCCTTCCCGCTCCTGAGGGTCCTGTCACCGCTGACTTGCCTGTGGCCCCTGCAGATGGTCAGCGGCCCTGTCGCAGGTTTAAGAGCCCCGGGGCTGGGCCACGTCAGCCAGCCTCCGGCTCTAACCGCCGGCACAGATAAAACGTGCATCGCTTGGCAATTTTAATGACTTTCGTGTGAGTTAGGCCTAACTGTTGCTAATCACATACATTCATGCATGGGCAGACCTCGTATTACTGCGCTCCGCAGGCACTGCTTTTTTTTTTTTCCTACAAATGGAAGGTTTGTGGTGACCCTGTGTCAAGTCTGCCAGCACCATTTTTCCAATAGTATTTGCTCACTTTGTGTCTCTGTGTCACATTTTGATAATTCTCACAATACCTCAAACTTTTCCATTATTATTATGATTGTTGTGGTATCTGTGGTCAGTGAGCTTTGATGTTACTACTGCCACTCACTGAGGGCCCAGATGATGGTTAGTATTTTTAGCAGTTAAGTAGTTTTTTTTGTTTGTTTTGCTTTTTTTTGGCTGCATTGAGTCTTCGTTGCTGCCCATGGGCTTTCTCTACTTGTGGGGAGGAGGGGCTCCTCTTTGTTTGGGTGCGTGGGCTTCTCATCGCGGTGGCTTCTCTTGTTGCGGAGCATGGATTCTAGGCACGCAGGCTTCAGTAGTCGTGGCTCGGAGGCTCTAGAGCGCAGGCTCAGTAGTTGTGGCTCGTGGGCTCTAGAGCGCAGGCTCAGTAGTTGTGACGCATGGGCTTTGTTGCTCTGCGGCATGTGGGATCTTCCTGGACCAGGGCTCGAACCCGTGTCTCCTGCATTGGCAGGCAGATTCTTAACCACTCTGCCACCAGGGAAGTCCCAATTAAGTAATTTTTAATTAAGGTATGTACATTGTTTTTTTAGACATAATGTGGGAATTCCCTGGCGGTCCAGTGGTTAGGACTTGGTGCTTTCACTGCCATGGCCCCAGGTTCAGTCCCTGGTCAGGGAACTAGAATCCCTCAAGCTGTGCAGCATGGCCAAAAAAAAGGGAAAGACACAAGGCTGTTGTACCCTTAATAGACTACAGTATGGGGGAAATGTAATTTTATATGCACTGGGAAACCAGAAAAATTCATGTGACTCACTTCGTTGCAATATTTGCTTTATTGCGGTGGTCTGGAACCCAACCCGCTATCTCTCTGAGGTGTGCCTGTATCTGTGTGTTAAGCAGCTACAGTCCTGTGAGTGATATCTGAACAGTAATTTCATCACAAAATGAGTAATTAGCTTCACTATATGTTGCTGTTTAAACAGCAATTCTTTTCTCAAAAAAGAATAATATAAAATGAGAAGAACATCTGGGGGCGATACAGCGGGGCTTGTATCTTTACTTAGAAGTGACGCTCTCAGGAAGTGCACGTGAAGATCACGTGACAGCGTTAACTTGAGCAGAAGAGCTGGCGCGCTAGGACCGTCGGCGACGTGGCCGGCTGACACGCTCACGCTGTCTGCACTTCTTGCAGTGTGCGCCCGCGGACGAGGCCTACTTCATAGCAAAGGAGATTCTTGCTACAGAGCGAACATACCTGAAGGATTTAGAAGTTATTACCGTGGTATGAAACCTAAGTCCCTTGTTGCTTTGATTTTCTTAATACTTCTTAAATCTGGGCCAGAGACACAGGATTCCCCCCCCCCGAGACCTGCGTGTGTGTGTGTGTGTGTGTACATGTTCTGTTAAATACGTCTGCCTTAAAACATGTCTACGTCAGGTCAGAATAGTGGGTCCGATTTTCTGTGAACCTGGGAATATATCCCTTCGAAGCTTTTCACCCACAATTGCTCTCTTCTGTTGTGCAAACTGGCTGGTCAGCCGCGGCGCTGATTTGAGCAGGCCTCGTGGGGGCTCCGGGGCCGGTGCTGTGTGTCGTCAGGGGCCAGGTCCCTGGGTCACCCTGAGCTCTCCCGGCAGTGGTTCCGGAGCGCTGTGGTCAAGGCGGACGCCATGCCTGCGGACCTGATGACCCTGCTCTTCTCCAACATCGACCCCATCTATGAGTTCCACAGCGGCTTCCTGCGCGAGGTGGAGCAGAGGCTGGCGCTCTGGTAACGGCCGCAGGCTGCCCCGCCCGCGTCCCCATCCCGTGCGCGGGAGCTTCCCAGCGTCCCAGCTAGTTCACGAGGGCCGCTATTGCACGAGACGGCGTTAGTCCATAGGGAACGCCACTTGCATTCACCCTGTTCCAGAGGAGAGGGCAGAGGCAGGTTACAAGGAGACCCCTTTTTGCCCGGTCACCACCATTTGGAGGATGGCTGAGATGTGACAACTGCCTCTGTCAAGTACGGCCTCGCCCTCACAGGTGCTTGCTGAGCCTGGGACCCCCCAGGGCACTGGCAGCAAGCGAAGCGTATCTCACACGCTGTCGCGAGGTTTTGACCGTGTCTGTCCGTCTCCACTCCAGGGAGGGGTCTTCCAGTGCCCAGGCCACAGGCGACCACCGACGCATCGGGGACGTCCTGCTCAGCAACATGCTTCAGCTAAAGGTAGCGCGGGTGTGCGCGCGGCTCTCGGCCTAGCAGCTGGCCGTGTGGGCGCCCGCCTGCCCGCCACGACAGTGTTCCCCTGAGAGTGGTGCACGAGTCAGGGCAGCTTTCCCCTCAGGCAGCGCGGCGTCCCGAGAGGGCGGCGTCCGGGTCAGCGCGCGCTCCGCTCCCAGCGCTATTGCCGCTCGGGACACGCCCCCTCAGGGCAGGTCCTCTGAGAGCCGCCTTCCGCGCAGCGCAGCGCCGGCCGGCACTCTCGTCCCGACACGCTCTCCTCGGGATAAAGCGCGCTCCCCCAGGGCCGCGTCCCGCCGGGCCGGGCTCCCCTCAGAGCCGCGGGCCGGTGCAGCTGCTCCTGCTGAGCTCGCGCCCGTTCCCGCCTCTCCCGCGGCCTCAGCGCTCCGGGCGGCGGCGCGGGTCGTGCTTCCAGCGTTCGGCGCTCTCGCGGGACGCGTCGCCGAGGCCCCGCCCCGAGGCCCCGCCCCGAAGCCCCGCCCCCGAGGCCCCGCCGTGCCTCCAGGCCCCCGGTTTTGGGGGCGGGTGGTGAGCGCGTCCCGGAGGCGGAGGTGCGCGGCGTGAACTTAGGGCCCACACGCACGCGCGGCCGCCGGGCGGCGCTCCTCCAGCCCGGCGCGTCCCCTGTGATGCCCACCGAGGCAGACCGGTGTAGGGGGAGACCGGACAGGGGAGGGCGGGGCCCGGGGGCCGCCGCTCAGCTGCCCCCCGCCCCGCAGACGCTCACCCGCCACTTCCAGAGGCTCCACGAGGTCCTGACGGAGCTGGAAGCGGCAAGCAGGCGCCTGCGGAGGCTGGAGGCGCTGCGCCGGGACTTCGAGCTGCAGAAAGTCTGCTACCTGCCGCTGAACGCCTTCCTGCTGAAGCCGCTGCAGCGCCTGCGCCACTACCGGCTGCTGCTGCGCCGCCTGTGCGCCTCCGACCGCCAGAACCCCGACCGCGGCGACCAGGACCGCGCCGACCGCCGCGGTGAGTGCGCGCCCAACACCCAGCCCCCGCGGGCACCCCGTTCTCCGCCCGCGGCGCCCAGGGCAGGGGGTCGGTGGTCTGCTTCTGAGCCGCACACCTGGGGGGCCGCGTGGCCTGGGGGAAGCTTCTGATGTCGGTGGGCTTTGTCATTCCTGACTTTGGTGAGAGGGACGAAGGAATAAACCCTGACCCTTGTGACCTCAGATAGGACTGACTTCCAGCTGCAGCACAAACGTAGAGCAGGAAGTCACTGCCTCTCAGGTCCGGTCACCGCTGTCTGTCTCTGAAAGTACAATACGAAGAGCTAGGTAGCCCTTCCTTCCAGCGGGTCTCCCGGTGTCCTGAGAATAGATCAGATAACTTTCTGACGTACAGGGAGCAAAACAGACCGTATGATGTGGACAGCGCCCTTCCTCTGCATCCTAAAAGCAAGTGTTTTGTGTTTGCCAAAAAGGAGGGGACAAAATTGCCCAGAATGTTTCCATGCATTTTAGGGGAAATGTGAAAGAAGAGCAGCACAGGTAAAATGAGGGTGGGCGACGCTGCTTTGCCCGTAACGTTAAATAGTTGTTTATAAAGACTCTGCCCTTTCTCTTTACCGAGCGTGAGCGTTGGCTAGTCAGCAGTTTGCGCTGAACGAGTCCACGTTTCAGGTCATCTGCAGGGACCCACACTTGCTGTCCCTAGCAGTCCTGTGAGGAGTTTGAGTACAATGTTCCTGGAATTGAAACCACCTTTAAATTGTCAGTTCCTGTCACAAACTGGTGGGTGGAGGGTTTCGACCATGCCACCCCCAGCTCACCTGCCCGGGCACCTGTACTGAGGGACCTCCCCACGCAGAAGCCCTCAAGGCCATCACGGAGGTGACCTCCACACTCCAGCACAGCCTCGTCCGGCTGGAGAACCTCCAGAAGCTGATGGAGCTGCAGCGGGACTTGGTCGGCATAGAGAACCTTATTGCTCCCGGCAGGGTGAGTGACTTTGAGAAAGTTCTGTGAACTGGTTACTGTTTTTAGTTGAGATATAATTCAAAATGTGTGACTTGGTGGCTCTCAGTATATTCATGAGGTTGTGCAACCGTCACCACTAATTCCAGAACATTTTCATTCCCCGAAAAGAAGCCCCATCGCTGTCAGCAGCCGCCCCCGCCCCGCTCCCCGGTCCCTGGCAGCTTCTCATCGGCTTTCTGTCTCTGGGCCCCTCCCCGGACATTCCATACACATGGACTCTCACGGTGTGCGGCCTTCTGTGTCTCGCGTCTTTCACTCAGCGCAGTGTCTTCAAGCTTCCTTCGTGTTGTGTGTTGTGTTGGGGCTTCATTGCTTCTTGTGCCTGAATAGTGTTCATTCTCTGGAGACACCGTATTTTGGTTACCTGTTCATCTGCTGATAGACACTTGGGTTGTTTCCACTTTTCGGCCATTGTGAATAGTGCTTCTGTGAATGTCATGTACAAGTCCTTGTGTGAACATGTGTTTTCATTTCTCCTGGGCACAAACGTACATACCTAGGAGTGGAATTGCCGGGCCTGTGTTTAACGTTTTGAGGAACCGCCAGAGTTGTCCACAGTGGCTGCACCACTTTACGTTCCCGCCAAGGGTATAGAATGGTTCCGACTTCTCCATATCTTTTTTTTTTTTTTTTTTTTTTTTTTTTTTTTGCGCGGTAGGCGGGCCTCTCACCGTTGTGGCCTCTCCCGTTGTGGAGCACAGGCTCCGGATGCGCAGGCTCAGCGGCCATGGCTCACGGGCCTAGCCGCTCCGCAGCATGTGGGATCTTCCCGGACCGGGGCACGAACCCGCGTCCCCCGCATCGGCAGGCGGACTCTCAACCACTTCGCCACCAGGGAAGCCCTTCTCCATATCTTGTCTTTGATTCTAGCCGTCCTGGTGGTACATAGTGGCATCCCTTCGTGGTTGTGATTTGCATTTCCCTAGTGACTAACATCAAGCATCTTTTCATATGTTTATTGGTCATTTCTGTGCCGCCTTTGGAGAAATGCCTGTTCAAGTCTTTTGCCCACCTTTTAGCTGGGTTGTGTTTTTACTGTTGCGAGATTCCTTATCTACTCTGGATACCAGACCCTTGCCAGAACATGACTTGCAATATGTTCTCCCATTTTGTGGGTTATCTTTTCACTTTCTTGATGGTATCATTTACAACACTAAAGGTTTTAATTTAGCTGATGTCTAATTTGTCTGTTTTTTCTTTGGTTGCTTGTGCTTTAGGTGTCATAGCTAAGAAACTGTTGCCTGATCCAAGGTATGAAGGTTTACCTCTGTGTTTTCATCTAAAGGTTGTTTATGTTTTAGCTCTTACATTTAGAGCTGATCATTTTGAGTTTTGTGTATGGTGTGAGATATGGGTCCAACTTTGCTCTTTTCCAAGTGGATGTATAGTTGTCCCAACACCTTTGCTGAACTGTCTTCACTCCTTTGTCAAAAATCAGTGGGCCATGGAGTGTGAGTTCGTTTTTGAACCTTCAGTTGTATCCATGGGTCTGTATGTCTCCCAGGCTGCTTACTTTCTGTCACTAATTCCTTTTGCTTTGGACTCAGTACTGTCAGCAAAAGAAAATTGTTTTAAGGGTTGCACAAGTCCAGTGGTTAAGAATCCATGCTTCCAATGCAGGGGGCGCAGGTTCGATCCCTGGTCAGGGAACTAAGATCCCGAAAACAAAGGGTTGCACAGGGATGTGGGATGTTCCTGTCTCAGCACAAACGTAAGAGTATTGGAGCGTGGGTGTATAAATCCTGTTTTGCATTAGCCCTTGTTAGAAGAAAGGTACTGCGAGTGTGGGACCATGAGCTCAAAGAAACAAGACTAAGGAAGGTTTTGCCCTCCTGGAGCAGGGCCTTGGCTGGGAGCTGGGAGGGCTCTTGTTACACTGTTGTTTCTCTGAGTGCCCCACGCAGTGACTTATAGATGGTGGCCCCAGGAAACTGTCACCAGAGGGGCAAATAAACAAGAGCAGCCACGTAGAGCAGAGGCCGGGGCGGGCTCCCCGGGGCGGCCTTGCTGCCGTCACCGCTGCTATTAGTCAGGGTCTCTGAGTCCCGCCTTAACCCCCGGGGTTCCTGGCCTCCCCAAGTGAAATGCGTGCATCAGTCAGAGACGAGCCCACCCCAGTTGTCTGAGCGCAGGGTCGAAGAGCAGGGCTGTGAACTGAAGGTGGGTGACGAGGCCCCGAGGGTGAGCACTGCCAGGCATTGAGGAGGCGGGACCTCGGGGAGCGCACCCCCAAGGGCTGGGGTCTCTGGGGAGCGGTGGAGCTGGCCCTGCAACGACGGCAGGAAGGCCTGCCAGCTGCGGCCCAGAGAGGGCTGGGGGCCGCCCTCCTCCTCCTGCAGGGCTGTCCCTTGGGTTGGGGCTGGTTTCTCATCTCGCTGTGACCGTGAGGATTACTGGGTGAGCTCTCCTCCCTGTGCCCTTGCTCAGGTCATCTGAGGGCTGTTAAGGCCGGGGTGTTCTCGGGGCACCAGTCCGTGCTGTTTGTCTGATAGAACAGCGGACGGTAGAAGAGTCCCCAGAAATCGTCCAAAGCGGACTGTTGGGGTCCCCGGGACAGTGCTTCAGCCAGGGCGCAGGCAGTTAGGGATGTCAGACATCTGTGCCCCGGAGGCAGGTGCGGGGCCCGGCCCGGCGGTGAGGGGAGCCCCGAGTCCCGGGGGGAGAGGGCTGCCCGGGACACGGGGGGCTTCCGCTGAGCCTCAGCCCACGGGAGGGTCTCACTCTGGGCCGTAGCACCTTCGTGGCCTTAGGAATCCTCTGCTCAAGCACCAGGGTGGCAGCTAACAAGTCCCCTGTGACGTTTGGTGGGAACCAGGTGTCCTGTCCTCCTCCCTCCCATTCTCAAGCTGCCCCGCCCAGCTTTTCTCAGAGCTGAACTCACGTCATCTCCATGGTGGAACCTTCCAGAAGCTGCCCCTCAACAATGCCCTTTGCCTTGTGTGCCGGCTCTCAGCACAGCCGGCCTGTGGGAGCTCAGAGACCAGGCACCGAGTTAACCGACACCAAACAGGATGCGGGTGACCGAGGGGAGCGGACGGGAGGGAGGCTGGAGTGGCACGGCGGGTCCTCAGGCATCCATCCGGGCAGGAGGGCGCCGCGGAAGGGCCCGAGGTGCCCTCGGCCAGCACACAGGGACCCCGATGGTGTCTTGCAGGAGTTTATCCGCGAGGGCTGCCTCCACAAGCTCACCAGGAAGGGCCTGCAGCAGAGGATGTTCTTTCTGGTAGGTGCGATGGGCGCGGTCCAGGCGGGCGGCCTCATTGTCAGGAGCCGGAGAGGGTCGCAGAAACACTCCCGGGCCTGCCACCTTCCTTATTCTGGGTTCTGGGCACCTGTCTGCAGGATGAGCAAAAGCCCGAAGGTAGAAAAATCCACACACCTGCGGCTGCAGGACCGCTCTGCTCGTGCCAGCGTCAGTTCGCAGGGCCTTACTCACGAGCCCAGAGGTCCTCCCAGCAAGTCCCTGCCGCCAGCAGGTCCCCTTTTGTCAGCTCCCTTCCTCGCGCCCAGCTAGTGGATTCAAACCCCAGCCTTCCTGGGTGGGGGTGACTCTCAGGACCAGCCCCCCAGCGCCTCCCGCCGGCCAAGAGGTCTGCTGGCCCATGTGGTTGCTGGTCACCCCTGGGCAAAATGACTGTACGAATGGAACAAAAATCCTTTTTCTGCCAAAAACCTCCAGCAAACTGCGTAAGCACACGGGGCCCTTGGAGTTGAAGTTGGTCTGATTGTTAAGATGTTGAATCCTTGTTACTTGTTTTTAGAATTCATTTTTCTAAAGCTTCTGGTCCCTCAGTTCTCAGACATGCTGCTGTACACAGGCAGAGGTGCCTCAGGGACCAGCCGCTTCCGGATCCGGGGACTCCTTCCGCTGCGTGGCATGCTGGTGAGCGCCCGGCGCCGGGCGGGTCCGGACCGGGGGTCGGGGGCCGCGCCGCGTGGCAGCACCTGCCGGGCTGTTCACGCCTTTTCACCCTGTTATGGCTACTGTTCTCGGTGCTCAAACAGCCCCACCTGCAGCCCCTCCAGGGCCTCTTGACCAAGGCCACCAGCCCCTGCAGGACAAGGCCCAGCTCCGCCAGGAACCCACCTACTCCTCCCAGGGAGCCCTGTCCTTTGGCGGGAGACTCCGTGAAAAGCCCGGGTCGGGCGCTGGGGCCACCGCGCTGCTGGAGGGGTTGGGTGCTGACACAGCTTTGAGAAGAGAAAGCTGGACCCCGAATTCTTAAGACTGTAGAGTGTTCACTTCCTCGATTTTATACTTCTCTCTTTTATACAGACGATTTGGGTTTCTTTGGGCATCATAATTAGTTATTTCACACACACACACAGCTTTATAATGGTAAAACAGAGACCACCACCGCTAAAGGGAGGGTGGGCTGCAGGGCAGGACTGGCCCCAGGGAAGCTCCCGGTGACCTCCACTGAGTCGTGCTGTGTCCTCTCGTTTGTCCTTTGACCTCCACCCCGTGAAGAGGCGCAAGCTCTGTCTTCAGAGCTCTTGAGGGGCTGGGCCGCACCTCATGCTCTGTCCACACCACATGCCGCCAGGGCGTGTCCGCATCCCCACCGTCTCAGTGCCGCGTGGCGTGTTAATATTGTCTCTGATGAGCGGGAATTCTTCGTCTTAATGGGATGCGGTCTGTCTTCTCCTCCGTGGTCAGTGCCTTCTGTGGCCTTAAAGGTCATGGAGAGACTCCCTCTTGAGTGTAAACCTAGACTCGGCCTGGAACCCATCTTTGGGAACAGCAGAGATAGGAGGCCAAGTTCAGGTTTTTGCTATAAAGATGTGCTGTTTGTCCAGAACATCTTACGCAGTGAGCACCTCTCCCTGCAGCCCTGCCAGGCCCCGTCCAGGTGTAGGATGGGTGGGGTCCGACCCCTGTCCAGTTCCCAATTCCCAAAGCGTCAGCGCCGTCCTCCGCCCCTTTCTCCTTCGTGGTGTCTGGCCCTTCTCCCCGCCATCCGCACCCTGGGCACTGCACCACCTTCCAGAGAGCATCAGAGCCTCCGCAGGTGTCTCTGTAACATTTGTTCAGCTTTTCCAACTCTCAGCAAAAAGGGGTCAGTTTGAATGACCTCACCTGCCATCCCTGGAAGCAGACCCCATCTGTTTTAAAGTATACTTTTAAAAATTATACCTTCAGCATAGAGAAAAACTGAAGATGTACGGTGAAAAGCACTCATCGTTGTACTACTGCCCAGTAGTAAGTGCTGTCAGCATTTCGCCATCATCTGGGGAACACCCTCCACAAGCTGCACTGTAATCCGCACTGGCTTTGCTCGGCAGTTCACCTCGAACATGCTCCTGTGTCCTCTGCTTCTGCCACCGGCTCAGGAGCCATGAGTAGTGGATTGGGGCGCTGAAGCACACTTTAGTTAACCAGCTCCCTGCACCGGACGTTTTGGCTACGTCTGGTTTCTCAGAATTAGAAACAGCACCATTGGATCTTTCTATGCGTCCTTAGTTACGGCCTTGAGATAAACCGCCACGCGTGTATGTGAGCCTGGGGCTCCCTGTTCCCACTGAGTGGCTGTAGGAGCGGCTGACTGGGTGGCCTTCCCTCCAGGCCCGTCTGCGCCTGCGCCGTCCCAGCCTTGGGCAGCGCTGGCCATCCACCCCGTCCTCCGCGCCCCAGCGATGGCCAGAAAGGCCGCTTCCTGCGCCCTCTGCTCTCCCCCAGGAGGCACCGGGCGCGTCTGTCGCTCTGGCCTGTTAGTGTTTGTGAAGCGTTCCTAAACCCTTCCAGGTCTCAGGTGCCTTCCAGGTACGTAATTCCCGTCACTTTGCCTGCACTTCAGTGTCACCTCAGAGTTTATAAAGTCCCTCCAGACGGGGATCGCGTTTGTCTTGTCCCTAGAATGGCCACGGGCACAGAGGCCCGACGAATACGTGTTGAAGGGGTGAACTTAGATGTTTTTCTGTGGTCGGTCTGTCCATCTTTTCCTAATTTAGGGTTTCTGTCCTTGGCACGGGCTCAGAAAGTCTTTCCCACACCAAGACTACGTTGCTGTGGGACTTTCTTTGCTGCTGTGCTTACGGTTTTTTCTCTTTTACCTAATCCGCCTAAAATTTGTTGGTTTTGATGTTTTTAGGTTGGGATGTAACATTTTCTCCTCGTATAGTCAGTTTTCCCATTATTTGTTACATCCTCCATTTTCTTACTGATCCCAAAGTCTGCCTTTATTATATAAAAAATTCTTGTCCTTACACTTGGATTCTTTCTGAAGATTCTGTTCCATTTCTGTCTGTCCCAACATCAGTCTACACTCTTCTAATTAGTGGTGGTGTAAGGGTTAGTCACTGTGTGGGTAAGTTCCTTCCCTTATTTGTCCTTCTTTTTAAACAGTTCTTTGCTCAAGTATTTATTTAATTCTTCTAAATAAACTTTGGAGTCATTTGGACAGATTCCTTCAAGAAACAACATTGGCGTTTCTGTGGAAATTGCATTAAATTTACATATTGACTTGGAGGGGGCGGCCGACATCTTGATAACCTTCTCCTCCTGGCTGCGCTCCTGTTAGTTTCAGACCCTTTTAAGTCCAGCGTGAGGCTCGGTGGTTGGCATCCCATGTTCTGGGGTGGGTCACCTGTAACTGGCTGGTCCTGGGGACAGCCAGCCAGCCCTCGCTCCTGACTGTGGAGGGAAGGATGGTGACTCCTGGCTTGTGAAAGACACCGTTTCCTTCTGTTTGTATATAAGAGATACTATCAGAAATAACGTGTGGGATTTTGGCAAAGGTGTTTCAGCATGTGGAGGGGGATGGTCACTCTTCTCCCTTTGACTTTGTGACAGGGTGGGTTCCATCAGTCACCTTCCTCATTCCTAGAACAAGCTCACTTGGTCAGAGGACAGTTTCTCCTCTAGGCTGTTAGGTCTGATTAAGGAATACTTTGTTCTGGAGTTACTTCTCTTAATCTCTTATAACTGAGATTAGCCTGAATCTAACTCTGTTAGCGTTTGGTACCACTTTATAAACATGAATTGTCCAACTCCCTTTTCAACTAAAATGCTCAACCTTTTTTCCTGTGCTTGATTTTCAGCTAATAGTGCTGGACCCACCGGTGAGTAGTTGGGTGTCCATGGCCCTCAGCTTGCCCACCTGGGCAGCAGGCGCCATGGCGCGGGGATCCCTTGTGTCTCCTGTAACCCCTCGTAGAGTCGGCGTGGGCTTGGTCGGCACCTGTGTCCTGCCGCAAGCTCGGGTTCCGCCAGCCCCGCTCCGGGTCACACTCCCCTCTTCTCCCGCCCGCAGGTGGAAGAACGTGAGAATGAGTGGTCTGTCCCGCACTGTTTCACCATCTACGCCGCTCAGAAGACAGTCGTGGTGGCAGCCAGGTAAGGGCCTTCCGCCCGCGTTCCGCATCCCAGCGGCCCTGGTCCCCTCTGAGTTGTGAGAGTGTCGCGGTCGCGGGGACACGCAGCCCCTCGAGCACTGCATCAAAGCTACGCGACCGCAGGAGCAGCTTCACTGTCCGTGGGAGCTTGTGACCATTGAGACCATCCGCAGAGACTGGCTGTGACACTGCTGGCTGCTCAACGGAGGGGGCCGGCGGGCTAGCGGGGGGAGCCCGGCGGGGCGGCCACACCGAGGCCTAGCGTCACGTGCCTCCTGCCCTGGAGCTGGGCAGCAGGAGGCTGACTGGGCCGTAGCACAGGAGCAAACAGACGCTTTCCCCACTCCCCACACCCTGTGGACAGCAAGGCGACCCGAGCTCCTGGCGGCCTGGACGCTGTGCCTGGTCCCTCCCCTGTGGGAGCCCGCGTCCCCAGCTTCTTCCAAAGGTGTCGTCCTGTGTCCGGGCGGGCGGCGCCTGGCTCTCAGCTCCCGTCCTGCGGGGTCCTGGCTGATGTCAGAGCACAGGGCACTGGACTCCCACCGGGAAACCCTGGCAGCTTAATTTATGATCCAGGACCCAGTCTCATATTTCAGCTTCACAGCCCCAGAGACCTAAACACCCGTTCCAGGAACCAAGTACCCTGTAGAGCACCCCCGTTCCAGCGTGACAGGTGCAGGCTGGGCCTCCAGCAGCGTCCTGACAAGCCCTCTGGACCCGAAGGATAGGGCGCACGAGGGGGAAGCAGGCACCCTGGCCTTCTGCCCTCCAGTGGGAGGGGGCCCTGCCCAGTGGCTGAGCTTCGGCCCTGCCCCGCAGCACCCAGCTGGAGAAGGAAAAGTGGATGAGGGACCTGAACGCTGCCATCAATGCAGCCAAGAGCAGCGCCGACACGGCCCTGGCACCGCTGGGCAGCGTGCTGTGCCCCCTTCCCCGCAGTGAGTGCTGGCCGGGCCCCCAGGAGACAAGCTTTCCCGTGGGTGTCACCCAGGTCACGGGCAGCCCGCTGGGCCCACGTGCTCTCCGTCCACGAGGGACGTTTCGGGCGGGCGGGAGCTCTTCTGGCAGGAGCAGCACGTGGTCTCGCACCCTGCCTGCTGCTGGCCGGGGGCGGGGGCGGGTCCCGTCTCCTCTGAGCAGGGGCTGACTTCTCCCCCAGGGCCCTCCGACGAGGTCTCTCTGGAGGAGTCGGAAGACGACGCTCGCAGGGCCCGCTGCTCCTCAGGTGGGCCGGGCCAGCACCGGGCCAGCACTGCCATGCACGTGTGCTGGGACCGCACCACCAGCATCTCCAGAGCCGACCACAGCGCGGCCGTCGAGGTGCGGCCACTGGAGACCCTGCTTGTGTGGGCTGATGGGACACCCGGGGTCCACGGTGGCAGGGGAGAGCAGCCCGGGTGGGCGGGGCCGGGAGGGCGCCGTCAGGAGCTCTCTCCGAAGGGCCTGTCGCCCCGGGATCCTGGGATGGCTGCCTCCCTCACCGGGAGCGGCCTCTTTGCGCCTGGGCCACCTCTGCCTCCACTTGTCCTGAGCTTCCGCGGAAGCTGGGGGAGGGACCAGCAGAGCAGGTGAGGAGCGTGGGTGGGTCCTGACACGGCGGGGGGCGGGGGGGGACGGGGATTGTGGCCAGCTCGCTGAGGCCTGCAAGACGGCGGAGTGGCCCTGGACACCGCGTCCACCGTCTGTGCCACCCCCTCACGTGTCAGAGGTGCGGGGCCCTCGTGAGCATCAGCCCCGACAGGGGCAGAGGCCTGCGTCATGGGGAGGGCCCTACCGTCTGTGGATGCACTCGGGCCCGTGTGCCTCGCCCCAGCGCGAGGTGCGAGGACGGAAGCGGTGGCGCCGGCCGGAGGGCAGGAGGGCCAGCGCAGAGCGGCACAGGCCTCGGGGCTGAGCGGGGCGGCCCCTCCTCTCCCTAACAGCGCCACGCTGCAGGCCGGGCCACTGGCTACGTGGGCCTCTGTTTACGGGGCACCCCTGCCCCCCACCGTCTGAGAACCTTCCTGTCTGGGCTCCGTGTCACGGGGGATTGGTGATGACGGGAAAGAAACTGAGCGCCATTCTACTTCGTTGTCCAGACTTTTTACCACCCTCCTTTGTTAGCTGCCAACGAGCAGAGCGTCAGAGCACGGGGAAGGGCACTGCGTTCGTGTCAGTGCGGAGCCAGCGAAGCCTGTGGGGGGTGACCCTGGGGAGACACCTGCTCCCAGGAGGCCCCTGGGAGGACAGAGCCCACAAGAGTGGCTGTCTTGGGGCTGGTGGTTCTTGGACACCCGTGCCCACAGGCTTTTCTCTTCCTTCCAGAACCAGCTCTCGGGATACCTGCTGAGGAAGTTCAAGAACAGTAGCGGCTGGCAGAAGCTGTGGGTGGTCTTCACCAATTTCTGTTTGTTCTTCTACAAAACTCACCAGGTAGGGGTGCTTAACCGAGCCCGAGGGGGGTTCTGCCCTTGGCACTGCAGGACCGCCAGGCCTGCCCACTGCGCCCTCACAGAACCCCCTCGGTTCTGAACGAGCCTGGCCCCGCCGCTGCTGCCGTGTGGGGAGAGGCGGGGGGCTGGGCGCCTGGCGAGCGCGTGCCCTGCTGCCTTCCAGGATGACTGCCCCCTGGCCAGCCTCCCGCTGCTGGGCTACAGCGTGAGCCTCCCCGGGGAGGCCGACGGCATCCACAAGGAGCACGTCTTCAAGCTCCAGTTCAAGTCCCACGTTTACTTCTTCCGGGCTGAGAGCAAATACACGTTAGGGAGGTAATTTCGCAGGGGGCTGCCAGGGCCCCCCGTATCTCCTCGGCTCTCCCTCTTCCACTGAGGACACCAGAGGCGGGTTTTCTGGGTCCTAGAAAGGAAGGACTGAGCACTGCTTCCAGGCTTTTAACTGGCCCATGCTGAGTCCCATGCCCTCCTTATTTGGGGTCACTCTTGGGAAGACAGTTGAGCGCAAGCCCACTGGTCTGATGGCCAGAGCACGCCCGCTTCCCAAACAATCTGCTGTGGGCGGGGGACGGGTCCCGGTCCTGACGGTCCCGAAACCTCTTCTCAGGTGGATGGAGGTGATCAAGAGCGCCAGCACCTCACCAGGGAGGGCCGGGACCTCCGAGGACGAGGCGTGAAGCCCACCCTGCCCGGCTGAGGACAGACCCGAGCAAGCAGAGCAGCACGTGCCCACGACTGCGCGTCCCGTGTCCCCCCTCCAGACTGGCAGTGGATGGGCCTCACTCACAGGGACACCTGGGAGGGGCACAGTCCCCTCAAGACCCAGTCACTCCCTTGGCCCCGTGGGGCAGCGGGACGAACACACATGTGCGTGGAAATGGGCCCGGCTCCATGCACTGCCGAGGCTGGTGCCCACCTGCCCTCTCTGCGCCTCCAGAGCAGGACCCTGCCCTTCAGGCTGGGTGAAACGGGGGGTGGGACAGGGCCCCTGGGTCACAGCCACATGGAAGTCCAGCAGAAACCACTCTGCCGCCCACCCCACAGACCTCTGCAAAGTGGAAAGCAAAGTCCCCGTAATTTATCAGCCCCCAGGAGGTGTGCTGTGCTAACCTGCGTGTGGTTAAAAATAAAGGGCATCTCCTGTATGCCTGCGTGCTGCCCCTCTCCTTCCAGTGGGCACACGTGGTCCCTGCGAGCTGTGACGAGCTCAGAGGCCTGGAGCGCAGGCTGTGGACCCCGCCCGGCCACCACCAGCATGTCTCCAAGTCAGGTCTTTATTGAAAGTGGCAGGAACTTCTCAACGTTCTATGAAAACCAACTCCTTACCCCCAGGCTATTTAAGGAAGCAAGGAAGTTCGATTTTTCTTAAAAAACAACATTCTGGCTGACAAGTACTTATGAGAAGACACGGTACCTGATCCAACACCACAAGGCAAATCTACAACCTCCAAGGGCCATCGGGCCGGGTGGGGAGGAGGCATATCTGCCCCTCAGTCTGGGTGGCCGCACTGCCCGGGAGCCCACAGAGGGGACGGCCAGGCGCCGCTCTGCTGCCGAGTGTGGCCGTGGCCTGGCCACGAGGGGGGCGTGGCAACAGGGCGGCCCTCTGCTCGGGGCTGGGGGCGTGGCCCGGCAGGGAGGCCGGTGGCCCCCGACAGCACACGGGGTTTCCAGTCAGCGCGGTCCTCGACAAGGCAGCTCAAGACGAAGACCCCTCTCTCCCCTGTGTGCGAACCGCAGCGGCTTCAGCGGGCTGACGTCAGGTGGTTTCTGCTGTGTGAAAACCTGCGGACCCGAGGCCCCGTCACTGCTGCCGCCGCCCAGCAGTGCCGGCCAGGGTGGGGTCTCCGGGACACCGAGCGAAGCCAGTGCGGGCCTGTCCCGCCGCCTCCTGTCCCAAGGGCGAGCACCCAAAGCGCGTCCTGGGCCTCCCCCCTGCCCCAGCACCCTCACCTCTGCACGCGCTCCACCAGCTGAGCCATCAGCTTGTCCGAGATGCCGGGGCAGGACTCCTCAGCCAGGCTGAAGGCGTTCTCCAGCTCCTCCAGCGCCCCCAGGCCCCCGCCGCTCTGCTTGTGCTTCTCTTTGAGCTGCAGAGAGACCCCCGTGCGCCTGGTCAGAGGCTCAGGCTGGTGGCCTGCTCCCCTCGCCTGTGACTCGCAGCGTGGTCCCTCCACACAGAGCTGGGACAGCAGGTCCCCGGAACGCCTGCGGGCGGGGCTCCCAAGAGAGGCAGTGGCCGCCCCACCCCCCGCCTGCCCCTGCAGCACCCGCGTCCTCAGGCCTTGGCTCTCCAATCACGTGGCTTCCCCCTGACCAGGGTCCTAGAAGCCCACAGCTCAGGTCCGCCAAGTGAGAGGACACAGCCAGACCCGCCGGCCCGACCTTCGGGACCAGGCGGCCACCAGCATCGCGGGGCTGTGAGGACCCAAAGGAGAGAGATGCCCTCCCTGCAACTGGCCTGGCAGGGAGGGGCTGGAGACTGGTCAGCCCGTCCCCACCACGCCCGACACTACAGAAACAGGGGTGCACACCTTCCAGGACACCCCCCCAGCAGCCGACTTCAGGCCCAGCCCACAGCGTCAGGACCCTAAGGGGGCCCCAGCCAGCCTAGGTGGGGCTCCACCTCCCCACCCACCTCCCTACCCAGACACACCAGCCCACGGCCCAGCCCACGGCCCACCCCTCGCAGCTGGGACGCGCGCGCGCACACACCACGCAGCCCCAGAGCTGCCGGCCCCGCCCCGTGGCAGCCTTGCTCAGGCTTCTGATCCAGCTGTCCACGCTGAGCCCCAAGAGCTCCTGCCGCACAGCCCCAGGTGCCCGCACAACCAGGGGCAGTTCCCCCCACTCCAGGCATTCCAGGCCCCTGGAGGTGGCAGCGTGCCTGCCTGCATCCTGACGCCCCTGCCCCGTGCCCGCACCCCACCCTCCGTGGAAAGGCTCTGCTGCCGCCACGCTCAACATCCCCTCCTCCTCCCCCGAGCTCCAGGTGCCAGCGACACCCTGGGTGTGAACCTGACCTGACCACAACCCACTGCCGGCTGACTTATGCTCCTGGGGATGCTACCGACTGCCCATGAGCAGGTGACACAGACACCAGGTCACGTGACCACTGGGGAGTTGTCCTTAAGGGCTCCCTGCCCAGGGCCTGACACCCAACACCAAGATCTAAATCTCCCGGCCTCTCTCTAGACAAGAGAGTCACCCCGTGTTTCTGGTTCAAGACAAAAAGTCCTAAGACAGTAATTCACGATCAAAGCTGCCCTGAGACCCCAGAGAACCCTGGCAGGCTTGGGAACTTAAGGGTCACCTTAGGCCAGCTTACCCCAGCCATCCCTGGCCCTTCCACTCAGAAGGCCGGGTCCACAGGTCCACCCTCGTGGGCTTTACGGGACCCAGAAAGCCTGCGCACCGGCAGGCTGGCCAACGTACCTTGCTGTGGCCCTGCGGGGGCAGCATCTCTGAAGAACAGCAATACAGCCCCTGCCCCCCAGGCCCCCCGGCCCGGCCCTCACCTCTCCAAAGACGGGTCGGACCAGCGTGGACAGGCACTGGGACCTCGGCTGCCTCTTGACAGGCTCCGCTGACTGCAAACACAAAGTGCGGAGGGGTGAGCAGGGCAGCGAACTCAGGCGCCCCGTTTCCGGTCTCCTGGAAACCCGCCCTGGGGAGCACACGTGCCCAGGAGACGTGCCCCCCCACAGCCCTCCCCTCAGTCAGCTCTGAACAGGCCTCCACCCTCCTGGCGTGGGCGCGGGGACAGCCAGACCTTCTGGGGGCCATGCAGGGCCGTCCCCTTGTGCAGCTTGCCGTGCGGGCTCGGCCGGATGGTGGGGGGGAACGTCCAGACGGGGCCCTGCTCTCCGTCCTCAGGGTCTCCGTCGCTGAAGGGGAGGAGGAAGAGTCACAAGGGCCGCGAAGCGCACCTGGCCTCACAGCCCTGAACGCTGGGCCCGCGACACCAGGAACAAGCACCCAACTCCTACCCCCGAGCAGGGACCCCGCCCCTGTGCCCACCGAAGCCCCACAGGACGAGCGGGGCCCCTACATGTCGGAGTCCTCGGAGCTTGACTCCTCGCCGTGGCCCTCTGACTTCCAGCGCTTGTAGCGGTCGATGAGCTCAGTGAGGAAGGAGGTCTTCTTGGTGTAGCGCGTGATGAACTTGTGCTTCAGGAGCTCCTTGGCGGCGGGCCGCTGCCGGGCACGGGCACGGGTTACCTGGTGCCGGGCAGCCAAGCTCCGCCCTTTGAGCTCCGGGGGCTCAGGCGCAAAACAGCCTGGGCCGAGCCCTGGGCCTCAGCCTTGCTGCTCCCGGGGGCTCGGTGAGGGGCCTCCGGGTGGGAAGGGGCAACAGGGAGGCTGGGGGGTGCTGCACGCCGTCCTTGCCAGGGGGGAGCCCTCTGGAGCTTCCCCGGACCCGCCGGGGCGAGGGGGCACCTGGCACAGGGGAGGGGCCTCAGGCCCCATCGCCTCCCAGCTCCCAACACAGACCCCCCCCCAACACACACACACCACACACACACACACACACACACACACACACACACACACACACACACACACACACACACACACACACACACACACACACACACACACACACACACACACACACACACACACACACACACACACACACACACACACACACACACACACACACACACAGCCCCCCGGGGCCTGGTTCCAGCGCGGCCAGAACCCGCCCAGCCATGCAAGCTGGCACCTGCTGGAGCGGGGGGGCCTGGAGGTGCTTACGAATCGGGGGTCCTTGTTGAGGCACGCCTCCACGAACTCCCTGAAGGGCTTGCTGTGGCGGCCCTCCAGCGTGGGTGGGCTGTTCTTGGGGATCAGGAACAAGACGCGCATGGGGTGGAGATCGGAGTTGGGGGGCTCGCCCTTGGCCAGCTCGATGGCCGTGATCCCCAGCGACCAGATGTCAGCCTGGACGGAAAGCCACACGGGGCCACTGCAGCCGGGGCACCTTGAGCGCCCCCGCCCGCGACCCTGCCCCCCCCCCCGCCGCGCCCACCTTGAAGTCATAGGCCGACTGCTTGATGACCTCGGGCGCCATCCAGAAGGGGGTGCCCACAAACGTGTTCCTCTTGATCTGCGTGTCTGTGAGCTGCCCTGCCACCCCGAAGTCTGCCAGCTTCACGTCACCCTGCTCTGAGAGCAACACGTTGGCAGCTGCCCGACACAGGACAGCGGGGCGTCACCCTCCGTGCCACGAGGGCTTCCGCCCACACGCAGCTGCCCGAGGAAGCACCTCCCTCCCGGCGTCCGCCCGACGACCTGACCAGGGCCCCAGGGCACTGCCGGCAGGTGAGGGGCACAGCCACGTGCTCCCCCCAGGCCAGGCTCCAGGGCCCTCGTGGTGGTCGCCTCTTACGAAAAATCCCACAAACAGAGCGACAGCCCTTCCTCCCAAGTCACACAACAGGCAGAGGTGACCCTGACCGTCCCCTCACTCTGCCAGTCACCTCCCGTCAGCCCCTCAGCCAGGTCCCTCCCTGGTGGCCTGGCCACTCGTGTACACCAGCACGGTTGCCCTAACTACACCTCACTCTCAGATCTAAGACCTGAGCGAGAGTCCATGTTTTTGGCCTAAATAGGGTCCCTCCTACGCTACGTGCAGAGCTGCTCTGCCAGCGCACAGGGACACGGTACTCAGAAAGCTCTGTCCGTTACTGGCAGTGTCTTCTGGAAGACAGAGCAAGATGGAACCGCTGGGTTTCCGAGGCCACGGGGAGCGCAGGCTGGGCGCACTGAGCACCGCCAGCCCCGTGCCCCAGAGCCGCCTGCCACCTCACAGCCCCGAGGGACCTTTGATGTCTCGGTGTATCTTGCGCTCCGAGTGCAGGTACTCCAGGCCCTTCAGGATCTCTCGCAGGATGGTGGCGATGTAGGTCTCCTCCAGGGGACCCGGCTTAAGCTGCAGACACAGAGGAGACACTCGGGCCTCCCCTGCAACGCCGACCCACCCTCCCTTCCCTGCCACCCAGAGCCAGCGCCAAGGCCTGAGCTCGACCTCCTCTCTACCGGGCGCGGGGTGACCCTCTGGATGGCGGGGGCTTCCTACTTCTTTACCCACTCTCGAGAGAGAAGTTCCAGATGCCACGTCACGTGGGTGTGGGGGAGGCCCTTTTCTGAGGACAGACACACGCTACCTTCACCTTCGCTGTAAACGTAACAGCTGAGAACGGAGTCCCGGCCACACCCCTGAGCTGTCTGCCTGGGGGAGCTAACCACCCTACCCCCCAGAGGCCTGCAGAGGCCCGGGACCCCTCAGCACCGGCTGGGTCCCAAGGAACATCCGATGTGCCAAGACGGCAAAGGGAGGGAGGTCACGGGAACCCAGGGCCCAAGGACAACCCCCAGACAACTTCAGTCTGGCCCCCGCCCTGCGGGCCACCCACTGCGTGGCCCACACCTCACCAGGTCCAAGGCGGAGCCGCCGCCCAGGTACTCCATGATGATCCACAGCTTCGTGCTCTGGTACCAGAGAAGCGCACGTCAGCACAGGGCAGCCGACAAGCATGGGACCCCGACACGCCCCCACCGGGGTGACTCAGCCAGGACGCCCACCGGGGACGGGCTGCGGCAGCCCAGCCTGGCTCCCCTCCCACCACGCCCCCGCTGCAGACGCTCTGCAGACAGACCAAGTGCCCGGTCAGCAGCCGAGCCCCCTCCCTCAAAGCCCTCCTGGGAAGGGCTCCAGGCTCCGGCTGCGGGGGTCCCAGAGCTCTCCCAACAGATGCACCCTTGCCCGGGCAGCGGGCGCAGCCAGGCCACTCCAGAGCCAGCCGACCCCAGAGACTCTGCTCACGCCCTGCCCTCCCAAGGGCTCCCCCTCAGGACGAGGCCAGGCCCCTCTCTGCATGCACGCTTGGCCCTGGGGGCTGTCGCTTCTTGGGGGCCCTCTCCACTGTGAGGCTGGGTCCGTGTTCACCTGTCGGGACCCCTGCCCTTCAGACCAGGCCCACGTGGGAGCAGACCCAGCCTCGGCCTCCCAAGCAGACACGGGGACTGCCGGGGCCGTCCCCGTGCTGGCCACAGGGAACCTGGACGGCTCCCCGGAGGGGCGGGCACAGGCGTGGCTGGCGCAGAGCAAGCCCCCAGCCCGCAGGCACCTTCAGGTAGGAGCCGAAGTAGCGCGTGATGTAGGGGCTGTCGCACTGGCTGAGCACCGTGATCTCCTGCTGGATGTCCTCGATCTCGTCCTCAGCCTCCTCCAGGTCGATGATCTTGATGGCAACCACCTCCTTGGTGCGGTTGTCGATGCCCTTGTACACCTCCCCAAACGAGCCCTTGCCGATGCGGTCGAGCTTGGTGAAGAGCTCCTCGGGGTCCACGCGAGAGTGCTGGGGACAGAGGGCGGGCCAGGCAGCCAGTGACCCCAAGAGCCGCGAAGAGCCAGGGAGTGCCCCCAGATGCTTTCCTCGCTTCCTTTATCACTTTTCGTTCAGAAAATAAAGTTACCCTCCACACAAGGGAAAACGCCCCCAGAAAGCGCGGCGAGACCTGGGCTCTCGCCAAGAAACCAGGGCCGTGGGCAGGCAGAGGGGCCACGCAGGTCACCCCGACCTGCCCACACCCCACGCCTGGGGAGGGCCCAGCAAGGCACAGTAACGGGTTAGGAGGGACGAGTCGGTGGAGCACAGGGAGGCGGGGCCCGTGAGACGACCCTGGGCGACGCTGTAACCACCCAGGAGCCAGCCTCACGCGCCCTGCCGGCTTCGTGAGAAACAGCCTGTCCACACTGGATCAGTGACTGTAACAGACTCCCCGGGGAAGGGACGAGGGATGTACGGAACTCTCACCGATCTTCCTGTAAACCTAAAACTGCTCTAAAAAATAAAGCCTGTTAATTAAAACAAAAAACAAACCCAGCACACGTTAACCGAGTTCTCCCTGCGCACCTGGAAGCCACACCCGGAAGCCACACCCCTTAGAGAGAGTCCCATTCGAGCCCCCAGATCAGTCCTCACACCAGCGCAGAGCTGAAAACTGACACTTTCTTGGGTGCTTGATCTTGGAGGTTCAAATATACGGAACGCCGTCCCACCCAGTGCTCAAGGCAGAAGCACAAAACCACCCTAACAGGCGCTGAGCCGCTGGGGCAGGAGGCGCTCGGCACCTCCTTGTCCCAGCACCTGGACGCTGTGGCAGAGGGGCATCCGCGGTGACAACCCTGCTTTTGTCCCTGACCCTCAGTGCATCCAAGGCGAGACAGCTCCACGTGGGGCTGCGTGGAGGCAGCAGCACCAGAGAGCGGGTGGGGCACCCCTGGCATCGCCCCCACCCCCGCCCCGCGGTCCCCTGGGCTTCTGAGATCACCTCACTCCCGCCACTGACCACGTTCTTAGAGCCTGGAGCGGCCACACAGGCGCTGCAGCCCCAGGACCCACGTGAGGTTCAGCAGCTCTGGGTGGGACCCGTGGAAAGGCTGGCAGGGAGCATAGCATTTAGTCCAGACAGAGGTGAAAAGGGTTTTCCAAGCCCTGCCAGGCCTCAAATCCACCAGGACTCACGTCCCTCCAAACCCCAAGCACCATCACCCAGAGGGCGTCTCGGGGGGTGCCCACCCAAAGCGGCGGCGTCACCACTTGCTCGGCTGCTAAGCGCTGTCCGTGATGGTGCTGAGGGCGGGCCCATCCCAGGGCAGCCGCGCTCACCAGGTCCGGAGGAGACAGCCCTGGGGAGCACAGAGCCCACGTGCACCCCTGGGGTTCACGCCCAGGCAGAGCTCCGTTTGCGGCCCAGCTGGCTTCAGACTGAGATGACGTGTCAACCCCAAGTGGCCAGCGAACTGCCTTCCCAGGAGAGGGCGGCAGGTGATGGGGCCTCGGGGAGGGCTGGGCCAGCGAGCCTGGGACACAGCCCCCTTCTGCCTGCCCCTCCGCCCGTGCCCCTCGGCTCAGCCAGCCCAGGAGGCCCTCTCGCACCTCTGGGGGCCGGTCCAGCAAACCACTCACCCGCACGCCAGCCCCAGCCCCAGCCCGAGCCAGGGCTGGCACGGCCCCGGGGACGCCTCTGGCCCCACCAGCGCTCCTTCTGCGGTGGTCTCAGAGAAGACCCGGGGGAGGTGGACCGAGGCCCGGCAGCACTGATGCGCACCGCTGTCCCTCCAGCTCTCGGGCCTCTGCCAGCGACACACGCTCCTCGCCTTCTCCACGCGGGGCAGGGCTGGGGCTGGTCCCCCGCAGCGGCCTGACCAGGGATACCCCAGGCAGGGTGCCCAGCCCTCCACGGCCCCAAAGTGGGAGACAGGGCAGACCCCTAACCAGATTCCAGGCTCGGCAGGGAAGCAGGGAGCCCCGGCCCCAACTCTCACACTCTTTGGGTCCCCACCGCTACAGGCCAGTCCCCTGAGCAGACAGCGAGACAGGAAGGCTCCTGGCCGTGACCCCAACCCTACAGGCACATCACAGACACAACCTGCTCACAGCCCTGCCAGCGGAAGGAGAGACAAGTGCTCCGGGGCCTGGGTCTCAGGCCGCCCTTCCTGACAACACGCGTGGTCTGGACAATCGCTCAGGCTGCTCGCTGGGCCCAGACCCTGGTTCTCTGAATCAGCCCTGGGGCTGCCAGGTCTGCAACTGCCACTCAGCAGTGTGTCTGTATGTATGTCCACTTAGCGATACGTCTGCCATAAGCGTCACCCTCCAAGATGAGGGGTGCCCAACGGCCCCCACCACCCCACGAAGGGTGGCAGCCAATGTGCACGCGGTGCTGCCTGCAGCCATCCAGAGCCTGTAGGCAGGGCAGGAACCAGCTAGGCAGGGGCCTGACATGCAGGGCTCCCCCATGCCTGTGGAGGAGCACACCCACGGCCCCATGCAGGGGCCGCCTCGAAGGGCCACAGTGACAACCGTCTCAAGAGAAAACAACGTCCTGTCAGGCTTCCTGCCACCGACAAAGACCAAGTCTCTCCACCCCTAAAAGGACAAAAGGGGCTTCCTTCCTTTGGGGTCTCTTCCTCAGCTCCTCTGGGCCTGCGCTCCCTTCCCCGGGCACGTGATCCGGAGGCCCAGGCCACACTCCAAGCGCCATCAGCACACAGGTATGGGGGGGCTCATAGCTCCCATTTCTCATTCTGGGACCCACGGGAGCCACTCCTATAGCTCTTTATAAAAATAAACTCGAGCCAGACTTCCCTCCCAGCATCTGAGTCATGTAATTTAAGACACAAGATGTCACTGATGAACGAAAACCCACCAGCTCACGTCCGCGTCAGCGAGCAGGCCCTGGGGCCCGTCCGCAGCCACAGCCGGTCCAGGATGCCCTGCCCAGCAACTGTGTGAGGCGCTCCAGGTTTCTCCAAGGAGCCCAGCTGGGCCTGGAGCTGACCCTGACCCCAGCCCCGCCGCCCACACACAGACACACGCTTCCTGTTCCTCCCGAGCACCCATCCTCAGACTCAGCCCACGGAAGTTCTCTTTAAGAGGAGCTCCC
Organism: Orcinus orca; assembly: GCF_937001465.1. Classification (NCBI taxonomy): domain Eukaryota; kingdom Metazoa; phylum Chordata; class Mammalia; order Artiodactyla; family Delphinidae; genus Orcinus; species Orcinus orca. Next base: position 120,453,078 of record NC_064565.1, read on the forward strand.
AACACCTCACAGCGCTCAGCCTAAACCACGCTGGAGCCGACAAGATGAGGAGAACAAGACCCAACAGCTAGGACGCAGGGACACCCAACTGCCAGGTGGCTCACCTCACATCAGCTTCGGGTCACACTCGATTTGAACTAACAAAAGAGGGGGAAACGTATGGCCCAGAAGCCCAGAGCTGGCTGCCCCGACGCTCTTATCCAGAGCCACCCAGCCTCAGGGCACACTGTGGAGGGTCCCCAGTGCAAAGCCAGACGCCTCAAAGTGGCTGGGTGTCGGGAATTATGAGAACCAATCAACCAAAAAAAAAGGCAGTGGGCGCTTTCCAGGCAGGCACCTCCAGCCCAGGGGCAGCCCTTTCCAGCCCCCTTGAGAGAAACAGGCACACACGTGTCCTCGGCTTTCCCTGCACACCGACTCTCCCAACAGCTGCTAAATCCCATTCTCAGCCCCTCTCGTCCCCCCCCCAGCCCCTACCCAGGCCGAAGCTCCATGTGGACCCCGACCTTCCACATGCCTCCAGATGCGCAGACCCAGGTTCCTGCGGGCCGGCCCGGTTCCCAAGATACGTCTCTGCACGCCCTCCGCTGACCCTGCACTGTGGCTCTACGCGGACAGACTTGGAGACTCCTGCCCCACAGAACGCTGCAAACCAGCCAACCGGAGTCGGCCCTGCACCCACCAAGCCTGAGCACCGCAAGACTGCTCCCCGCTTTGCGCACGGCTGTGCATCACAGGGCTCCCCACGAGCTCCTCCCTTCAACCCACACACGCCTTACCAGGGGCTGCTCTTCGGAAACGCCAGGACGACTTTCAACAGACAGTCCTTGGTGAAGCGCCCTTTCTCAGACCCTGCAGCCAGCGGTCCGTGTCAGGCGCACGTGCACCGACACACACGCCCGCGGTCCAGACGCCCCCCTTACCTGGTTGGCAAATCCCCTGAGGTGAGCCATGTCTGCGCGGCTCTCAGACCATCCGCTGCACCGCCGGGAGGCCCCGAAATCCTGCCTGGAGGCTCTGGAACTCGGCTCACCCGCTTCAGTCAACTGCAGGGAGAGCAGGCCTGCTCGGTGCCCTGTTCCGGGTACACGGGGCTCCCCGCTCCCCTGGGACCCGGCGGCCGCCCCCTCCTCCAACCATCTGGGGACCAGCTGGGGTTGAGGGCGGGCTGGAGTCAGAAGGAAGGGCCATTCCTCCGAAGGATCCCCAGTGCCGCGTTCTCCTCTTCGCCCGGCCCAGCCCAATGCCTCCCCGGAGGAGCCACCCAACACCGACCACTCCTCGAAGCCCCTCACACCTCCGCCCCCGGCCCCCGCCCTTCCTTCAGACCCCGGACCCCCGCCTGGACCCCCGCCCCTAACCCCTCCCCCAGTGCCCTCTCCGCGCCCCACCCCCACCGCCGACCCCGCCCCCGGAGCCCTCCCCCCGCCCCACTCCCCCCGCCGCCCGGCCCCCTCCCCAACCGCCCCAGGCGCGGGCCCGCCCGGCAGCGCGCCCACCTCCGGGGGGCTCCATCCCGGCCTCCCCCGGCCCGCTCCGCAGTGCCCACGAAGGCTCCCACCCGCAGCCTCCGCTCGCCCGGAGATGCCTGGGCCCTCCAGTCCGCGAAGCAGCGACAGTGTCGGCGGCGGCCGGAGAAAGCCCGGCGGCGGCGGCGACGGCGGCGACGGCGAGGGCGCGCGGCGTCGTGGCCCAGCGCGGGGCTCTCTGGGACACCGAGTCCCTCTCTCGCCCTGCGCCGGGGCGCCCGCAGGCGCTGGACTACAAGTCCCGGCAGGCCACGCGGCGAGCAGTGTCGCGGCCCGCAGGCGCGCCGCGGAGCTCTCTGGGACTCCGAGTCCTGCTTCCTGAGAGGCTCGGGCCTACGTCTCCCGGCAGGCCGCGGGCCGGGGCCGGGCCGGGGCGGCCGTGGGGTGGGGCCGCCCCTCCGCCCCGCCCTCCCCCCCCGCCCCGCCCTCCGCCCTCCGCCCTCGCGCTGCCCCTACTCCTTCCCGCACCTGGGAGCACCTGGCCCTGGGCTCCCGTCCTGTCCTGCAGGCCCCGCCCCTTCCAGCATCTCCGGTCGGGGAGGGATGACTGGGTCTGGACGTGCCCGGGAACACTATTCAGCCTGAAAAAGGGAGGCGGTTCTGACACAAGCCGCTGCCTGGATGAACCTTGACGACGTGGCGCTAAGTGACATAAGCCAGTCACGGAAGGACAAATACTGTTTGATTCCACGTATGTGAGGTCCCGAGAGTAGCCAGATTCGTAGAGACAGAAAGGTGAAGGGTAACTGCCAGGGTGGGCGTATTGTTCAATGCGGGCAGAGTTTCAGTTTGGGAAGATGAAGAGAGGTCTGGAGGTTGACTGCACACCTGTGTGAATGTATTTAACGCTGCTGAACTGTACACTGTTAAGATGGTACGTTTTATGCGACCTGTATTTTACCACAATTAAAAATAAATAAAATAAAATGAAATAAACCTATCACAAAGGGACAAACACTGTATGACTTCACTTAGATGAGGGGTCAAGAATAGGCCACTTCAGGCTTCCCTGGTGGCGCAGTGGTTGAGAGTCCGCCTGCCGATGCAGGGAACACGGGTTCGTGCCCCGGTCCGGGAAAATCCCACATGCGGCGGAGTGGCTGGGCCCGTGAGCCATGGCCGTTGAGCCTGCGCGTCCGGAGCCTGTGCTCCGCAACGGGAGAAGCCGCAGCACTGAGAGGCCCGCGTACCGCAACAACAACAACAAAAAAGAATGGGCCAATTCAAGAGACAGAAAGTAGAATAGAGATTTCCAGGGGCTGGGGGAGGGGAAAAACAGGGAGATATTACCTAATGGGTACAGAGTTTCTGTTTGGAGTGATGACAAAGTTCCGGAAATAGACAGTGATCATAGTTACACAACATGGTGAATTTACGAATGTCAGTGAATTGTACAGTTAAAAATGGTTAAAATGAAAAAAAAAGTTAAAATGATACATTTTATGTTCTTCATATTTTAGTACAAATTTTAAAAGAGCAATGATAAATTAGATTTCATCAAAATTTTTGAATTTTGCTTTCAGAAAGACATTATTAAGAGAATGAAAAGACAAGCCATAGACTGGAAGAAAAACTTGCAAATCACATATCCAACTGTATGTACTGAGAATATATAAAGAGCTCTCAAAAATCAACAGTTAAAAAACAAACAACCCAATAAGAAAAAATCGAGAATAGACTTCAACAGACACTTCCCCACAGAGGACACATGGATGGCAAATAGCACGTGAACAGATGCTCAGCATCATTAGCTCTCAGGGAAATACAAATTAAGCCCATAATGAGATACTAACTACTCACATATTACAATGGCTAAAATAAAAAACACTGACAATACCCAGTGCTGACAAAGATAGGGTGATGAACTATCCTGGTTTCCTAGGGGTTTCCTGGTTCCAGCACTGAAAGTCCCCTGTCCCAGGAAACCCCTAGGTCCTGGCAAAGCAGGATGGTCGGTCACTCAGGGTGAAGATGCAAGCTGGGACATAGGCCGTCGCTGCTGAGAAGGCAGAATGGTGCAGCCACTCTGACAACAGCTTGGCAGCTTCTTAGAAAGTCAACCTGGGGCTTCCCTGGTGGCACAGTGGTTAAGAATCCGCCTGCCAGTGCAGGGGACGCGGGTTCCAGCCCTGGTCTGGGAAGATCCCACATGCCGCACAGCAACTAAGCCCGTGCGCCACAACTACTGAGCCTGAGCTCTGGAGCCCGGGAGCCACAACTACTGAACCCACGCGCCACCACTACTGAAGCCCATGCACCTAGAGCCCGTGCTCCGCAACAAGAGAAGCCACCGCAATGAGAAGCCTGCACACCGCAACGAAGAGTAGCCCCCGCTCACCGCAACTAGAGAAAAGCCCACGCCCAGCAACAAAGACCAAATGCAGCCAAAAATAAAAAAGTTTATTACTTAAAAAAAAAAAAGTCGACCAGACACTTTACATAATGACCCAGCATTGCCGTTCCTGGGTACTTACCCTGGGGAAATGAAAACCTACCTTTACACAAAAACCTGTACATAGTGAGGTGGATGGACCTAGAGTCTGTCATACAGAGTGAAGTAAGTCAGAAAGAGAAAAACAAATACCATATGCTAACACATATATATGGAATCAAAGGCAAAAAAAAAAAAAAGGTTATGAAGAACCTAGGAGCAGGATGGGAATAAAGACACAGACCTACTAGAGAATGGACTTGAGGATATGGGGAGGGGGAAGGGTAAGCTGTGACACAGTGAGAGAGAGGCATGGACATATATACACTACCAAACGTAAAATAGATGGCTAGTGGGAAGCAGCCGCATAGCACAGGGAGATCAGCTCAGTGCTTTGTGACCGCCTGGAGGGGTGGGATAGGGAGGGTGGGAGGGAGGGAGACGCAAGAGGGAAGAGATATGGGAACATATGTATATGTATAACTGATTCACTTTGTTATAAAGCAGAAACTAACACACCATTGTAAAGCAGTTATACCCCAATAAAGATGTTAAAAATTAAATTAAAAAAAACCCAAAAAACCTGTACATAAATGTCTACAGCGTGTCTATTCATAATCGCCCCAAACTGGAAACAACCCAGATGGCTTTCAACGGGGTGAGTGCATAGACCGTGGTCCATCCCCACCACGGAGCACCACTGAGCAATAAAAAGGAACAAAGCACTGATACTTCTGCAACTTGAGGGGGCATAAATGTATCATGTGAGAGAAGGAAGCCAGTCGCCAAAGGCTGCGTACGTGGTACAGGGCTCCATTTAAGTGACATGGGCACAAGGACGCAACACCAGGGAAGGAGAACCGAGCGGTGGCTTCCAGGGCCTGGGGTGCAGCCTCGCCTACAGTGGAGCAGCGGGAGGGGGCTTCCGGGCCATGGGACTGTGTTGGAGATTACGCAAATCCATACAGGCAGTAAAACTCATAGACCTATACACTAAAAAAGGCCATGTTGGGCTTCCCTGGTGGCGCAGTGGTTGAGAGTCTGCCTGCCAATGCAGGGGACACGGGTTCGTGCCCCGGTCCGGGAAGATCCCACATGCCACGGAGCGGCTAGGCCCATGAGCCATGGCCACTGAGCCTGTGCGTCCGGAGCCTGTGCTCCGCAAGGGGAGAGGCCACAACAGTGAGAGGCCCGCGTACCACAAAAAAAAAAAAAAAAAAAAAGGCCATGTTACTGTATTTTTTTTTACAAATAATTTTTTTTACATTGACAATAATTCCTTAATATCAAATGTAGAGCCAGTGTTCAAATTTCATATATATGTGCATGTGTATATATGTGGTTTCAGATGTGTGACTACACACAGTTTGTTCAAATCAAGATCCAGTAAGGCCCACACGTTATGATCTGTCTTGTCTCTTTTTCCCTTCGCCATTTAGGTGCTGAAGAAATCTGGCCACTTGTTCTGTGGAGGGGCCCAGGCTGCACTTTGCTGATCGCCCCCCCATCTCACCTGCTCCTGTCTCCTCCTGGGACTTCACAGGTGGACTCCAGGCCCCATGGCTTCTTGTGAGGAGGTGCAGGTCACCTTTATCAGACACCACACACACCCCAAAGGGGGAGGACAGAGCATGTCCCCTTGGAAAGTCCTGGGGCCCGGGGGGCTGAGGACACCCCAGCGGGTGCCCAGCCCATTCTCACCACCCAGGCGAGCCCCGCCCACAGCTGAGTGGCACTGCCCTGAGGCTGTGCAGAAGTGGGGCTGGGGGAGGGTGAAGCCCCCCAGGAACCTCCTCATGAGGGGCCCTGAGAAACTGAGAGAAGGGGAAGGTTTGGAGACAGAGGGAGCGAGGCTGCCTCAAAGCCAGGGAGGCCGGGGGCCCAGGACCTGAGATGACCCGCCCAACAGAACCAGCCCCTGCCCCTCCCGAGTGCGGACCTCAGGTGGGAAAAACCACACCTTCAGGGACGGACCAGCGGCCTCCCTGGGCCTGTGCACTTGGCTGTGGGATAACCAGCCTCACGACGGGCCCTTGTCCAGTGCCAGACCTCAAGGGTGTGACCACCCCATGCTCTGGGAAGGGGGTGCTTACAGGGTTCTGTCCCTCGAGGGAACCCCAGCCGGGACTCAGGGATCAGGGCCCCACGGCCTGGGAAGGCCAGGCCTGATCCTGGGGCCACGCTCCTCCCCTTTGTCCAGCCTCCTCTTCTGCCCAGGAAGCAGATCCACACAGCGATGCAGGCCTGGGAACTGGGGAGGGGCCGGCCCACTGGGGGCTGCCCCCTCGGTCAGTCCAGGGCCCTCGCGCCCTCCTTGCAGCCACCCCACACCTCGCTGTCCTGATGCTGCTCCCCTGACAGCAGCCCCCGTGTTCATGGCAGGGCCTCCTGGAGCATCTTCAGTCCTCAGGCAGTTGGTCCAGGATGCGGCCGCCGCTGGAGTATTTCTGAACACCTGGGGGAGAGAGACAGAGGCGGCAAGACAGAGAGAGACAGATACAGAGGGAGGAGAAACGGCTGGACTCGAAGATATGATAGGAATTTCTGTAGTCCAGAAATGGATTGGAATCTGAAAGCGGTGGCCTGGGTCTCAGTCCTGGGATGTCTGTGTTGGGCCTGGAAGCAGGCAGTGCCCCGGCAGCCCAGCCTGGGCAGGGTGGGGCAGGGCCCCAGGGAAGGAGAGCCACGCCGCAGAGACAAGGCTGAAACCCCCAACAGTGCACAGGGGTATGAGGTCGGGGCTCCTGCACCCTTGGGTTTGCTGCCTGGGTGGGGCTGGAAGGAACCGGTGGGCACTCCCTGCTGGGGTCTGCAGGGGAAGCTGAGATGCAGGGCCCAGGGGGAGGCGTCGGGAGCCCGAGGGGCCTGAGTCGGTGTCTCCCGGACAGGGGACCCCAGGCAGGGACCCGGGAGAGCCGGCAGCTCTCCCACCACCAGGTGCTGCTGTGGCCTGGGTGCAGCCCTGGCTGGACCCTGGGTCACCATGCCCTCCCCCCAGAGAGTGGTCTCAAGTCACCTCTGGCCGGTCAACTGTGTCAGCCTGGACTTTCCGTATCCCAGCCCCGTGCTCTTCCCCCCTGGAGGGCCACCACCTCGGGGCAGGAAAGGCCGAGCTTCCCTACCTCCCTCCCTCTGCTCGGGAGGTGGCCACAGTGGGAACACTGATCCCGAAGCCGAGTCATCAGTGCTGGGAAACTGGCTTGGAGAAGCCTGGCCCAGGAACAGCTGCAGGAGAGCCCAGAGCCAGGCCGCCCCCGGGACCCCGGAAGAGCAGGAGAGCAGCCTGTGCTTGTTTTCACCCAGGAAAGCTGCCGGGGCACAACAGGGCGAGGCCGCTGGGGCCAGAGGGCCCTGCGGATACCTGTGCCCCCAGCTGGGACCCCCCACCCCCACCCCGCGACACTGGGAGCCACTGCGCCAAGGGAGGCTGGGAAGGTGCTGGAAGACTCCCAGGGCTAGAGCTTGGGCGATGGTGACGGAGGGGGGCTGTTGCCGCCTGCCCCCCAGGGCTGGGGATTCAGCATCCGCCGGAAACAGAAACACCAAGCGGCTCCCAAGAGCCTGCCCTTAAATTTTCAGGAATTTTGTGAGCGGGGTGTTACCGTCATTAGTAAAAAATTAATTATAAATACTTAGAATGAGTTATGTTAGAAACGCAGCTCTTCCTAACCATTTTGCTCCACTTTTCCGTCTGTGCCTGAGCGCATCAGCACAGGGCAGCCCTCCAGGGCTGTGCTGCACGTCAGCGATGTCACCCCGGGCACGGGCGCGGGGGTGGTGGTGGTGGTGGTGGTGGTGGTGGTGGTGGTGGTGATTGCACCACGGGAGGGGGCAGACCTACAGCTCAGAGCCCAGCTGGCCCCTCCTGGGCGGTAGGAGTTCAGCCGCCTGGAAGGGGGCGTGCAGCTCGCTTGGGTGACGGAAGCGTGTGGCAGAGGCAGAAACAAGGAGTCAAGACGACATCTGGGCACCAGACTCACGCCAGTCCGCTCCGACTGCCAGGAGAGACCCACAGCCCCGGAGGCTTAGAGGACAGACATCTATTTCTCACATCTGGAGGCTGGGGGTCCGAGTCAAGGCCAAGGCCAGCAGGGTTGTTTCCTGGGAGAACCCTCTTCTCGGCTTACAGGCGGGCGGCTACCTTTTTGCCATGTCCTCACGTGACGGACAGACAGACAGACAGAGAGCTGGAGCCCTCTGGTGTCTCTTGGAAGGGTGATAATGCCATCGTGGGGACCTCATCTAACCCGAATTACCCTCCAAAGGCCCATCCCCTAACACCACCACATTGGGGTTCAACATATGAATCTGGGGGGGACACCACTCGGTCCATAATGTTCTAGAGGAATATGCTAGAAACACAAAAGCAAAGGAAAAGGAAAGTAGATCCAGCGAACGGTGGGCAGCAGGTTTGGAGGGGGGAGGCGCAGCTGAGCCTCCTGCAGGGAGGGGCTGAGCCTGAGGGAAACCCCACCGCAGGGAAGATGCTGTGAGCCAGGAAGTCTCCCCTCTGCCTTCCAAGGGCTCGGCAGGGCTGCCACCTAGAGGCTGCACGCCCGATGAGGCAGCGGTAGGGAACCGCTGACCAGGCCGCTTGCCTGAGTTCTCTCACAACAGGAGGTCCCCATAAGGGACACGGTGCTGCCGCTACCACCAAAACTCCCGGGAGGATTCGGGAGGGGCTGGAAGAGGGAGACACCCGAGCTCCCAGAGCCCTTCTCACTGGAGTCCATCCTGAGTGAGAGATGCGCGCGCCACCAGGAAGGATCCTGAGTCAGACTATGGGCCAAGCAAGATGACCGACCAGAGGCAACCCGGAAACTAACCCCATCACCGTAAAACCCGAGACCACGAGCCACGTGGAGAGCAGTCCTCCTGGGTCCCCTCACCCTGCTGCTCTCCCCCCGGGCGCCCCTTCCCAATAACGTCTCTTGCTGTGTCAGCACGTCTGTCTCCTCGGACATTTCATTTCCGAGCGTTAGACAAGAGCCATCCCCGGCCCTGGAAGGGGTCCCCCTTCCTGCAACAGAAGGACACGGGCAGCTGGAGTGTTGGCGGCTGGCCCTTGCCTGGCCCAGGTGCTGGGGTCGGAGGACACGGGCGGCAGGCCAGGCAGGGCTCAGGGTGGCTGCACAGGACGGAGCTGGCTCAGTGCGGGGGCAGGTGCACAGGCGGGCGGGGAAGATTGCCGGTGGGCCTTCCTGAACTGCACAGAAGGATACCACCCAGGCTTCCACTCGAGGCCATGCTCATCAGGCCGGGGCTCCCGCGGGGGGCGGACGCTTGGAGGGGGCTTTTCTGCCACCAGAGCTTGGGTTCTCCTTTGCGATGCCGGGCCCAGGGTCCCAGTGAGGAACAGTGCTTTCTGTCCCTGCCACCCTTTCCTGGCCTGACCGAGCTCCCCACGGCCTGAGGATCCCAGTCGCAAGGTGGCCCTGGTGCTGGTGTCAGACTGTGCCGGGACCCCGGGTCCGGGGCCTGGCGCTGGGGTGAGGCACCCAGGCCTCTGCTCCACGGTGCGCCCTCTTGCAGCCACACTGGTGTCGAACTGACTCACGTCAGGGGTGTCGGAGGAGCACATTCCGCGCAGGTACGGTGGGTGGCAGGCGTAGGTGGGGCTGGAGCTGCCTGCCCCTGGGAGTGGGTCACTGAGGGAAATCGCCAGGCCCCGTGGGCTGAAGCTGGCGGCGGTGCCCTCGTGGAGAGTGGGTGGCAAGGGTGCTGAGGCCGTGCTGGGTGGGTGGTAGGTGGGGCCTGCCTGGCCGCCTCTCCTTGGGCGTAACGGCCCCTCTTCCAAAGACATGGCAGGTGTCACGGGGCTCCCAGGGCTGTCCCATCTCAGGGTGTCCTGGGGAACAGGGAGGACGGGGTCAAGCGGCCCCTGGGCTCGGGTGCGGCGCGGAACCCAGGCGGTGAGCACTTCAGGGCAGAGGACCTGCCGGGTCCCCCCCCCGCCAGCCAGCACCCTGCTGGCGCCTCGGGCCCCTGGGGTCTCTCTGCCTGACCCGCAGACTTTGACCCCTGCTGTCCACACGCGCCCTCTCTGAGCCTCAGCTTCCCCTCTGTCCAGTGGGGACCGTGAGTGCACCCCCAGCTGAGTGCGAACGGTCCCTAAACCACATGCACCCTGGGGGTCCCTGGGACTGGGAAGGTCAGAGGGCACCGGCTTTCTCTTCTGAGCTGAAGTACCCTGTCCCTCCGTCAGGTTCAAGTCCAAACCCCAGGCAGACCTCGGACTTGCCACGTGCAATGCAGCCCCCCACTCCCAAAGCCGGGGGGAGTGTCTGCGAAGGGTAGGGGTCTCCCAGGCAGGCATGCCTTGTGGGTGAGGACAGGCTGCTGGAGGGGCGGGTAGGAGCCTCTGGTTATGGACGGGATGCCCCACGGCCACCAGGAATGTGAAGGGACGCCGGGGCACACAGGATAGAGCATTAAATGCAAGACCAGGTTTCAGAGCCATGCGCTAGTTTTGGACAAGTGTGTATGTTACTTTAAACTGAAGAGAAAGAGACCGAAATACTCAGTCCTGCTCTCTCACAGCAACACAGAGTCAAATTTTTTCTCTCCGCGTGCTTTCTTATTTTCCAAGCATACTTTAGTGACCAGGATTTACTGTTACTGTTATAGCCAGAAAAATATGTTGTCTCTGGCTTCTGGCCGTGACTTTGAAATCTCAGAACAATGCAGAGTGCTTCAAAATAACATATTTGTGCATAAAGGAGGCCTCCAGGCCTCAGGAAGGGGGGGAAGACGGAAGAAAAAGGACTCCTGTCGGGAAAAATAAATGTCCCAAGAGCAGGAAAAGGGCCCAGTAATCGTCCAGCCCTTTCACTGCCTGTCCCCGTCGCCTGGGGTGGCCGAGGACCTGGGTGCTTTCTGTCCCACGTGGGCTACAGGTTGGGGGGCTCCCGGCGGCCCCTGGGCAGATGAGCCCTGTCACATCCCTCAGTCGACAGCCTCTGGGCACCGCAGGGGTCACGGCTTCTGCCCCCAACCCCTCCTGCTGGCACCTGGCTGGCAGGTCCACACCTGTGGTTAATCGTTTATCACAGATGAGAGGAAAACCACCTACGATTTAGGGCCTTGGTGAAGGGGGTGTGAAGCCGGCTGCTGGCTCAAGGCCAGGGTTGGGGGCAGGCGGGGTGCCCTGGGGTCGCCAGCTCTGCAAAGGGGTGTGGGCCCTGCATCCTGTGCTGCCCCTGGAGCTGGGCAGCGAGGAGCGGGGGTGGGGCCCTCCTCCCCCTCCCCACCCCATTCACTGAATCCTCCCAACTGTGGAAACTTCAAAAGTGAGGGATGTGGCTGGTTGCTCCCGCCCCAAACAGTGACAGGAACCCCAGGGCCCTGCCCTCCCTCAACCCCGGGGGAGGTGGGGGCATCAGAGTTGCCCCCTGCCTACCTCCGGGGCCCCCTCCCCCAGGCATCAGTGGATGCCCGCCCCTGAGGGCCCCCAGCCCCAGGTTCTCTCTCCGGAGCTTGAACTGGGTCTGGCCTCACAGCCCAGGGCTGCTCCGGAGGCTCTAGCAGCTCAGGGCTGTGCCCTGTGCCCACTGCCAGCTGCTGCCACCTGCTGCCCGTCCTCAGGGCCTCAGCGCTCACAGCAGCCTCGGGTCCCAGCTCTGAGATGGGGGTGGCCCCCAGGGCAGGCCTTCCCTCCCCCACCAGCCTCCGCTGGCCTCTCCCAGGAGCCGTGCAACCGGGGGAGTGTCCACCTTGGCCAAGGGTCAGCCAGCCTGTGATGGGTGCCCACCACCCTTCTCCAGGGCCCAAAGCAGCCCTCCATGAACCCTGAGCCACGAGATGGGGGACGGCCGGGGGCGGGTGGGGCACGGTGTGACAGCCCTGGAGATGGCCGCTGGGATGGGCCTGAGCCAGGCTCCTCTCTGCCCAGCGTGGGCGCCACGTCTGACACGTCCATCGGGGGCACGCGGTAATTGCCGAGTGTGCGGCTGAGGTCTCTCCCACGCACCCCAGTGAGCAGGCCACTTGCAGGCCCGCCGGGACTTGGGGCCCAGGGTAGCCAAGGGGCAAGCAGCCCTGACAGCCACACCCCCGAGGCCGTCCACACAGGTGTCCCCCCGGGGCCTGGGCCACCTTCTCTAGCCTCACGGGCCAATCCCTGCGTTCCAGCACTGAGAGGTGTTTGGGAGACACTTGGTGAAGCCAGGCGCCTCCAGGTGCCTCCAGCCCCCCAGACGCTGCCTGCGCCATCTCTCTGGGCAGAGATGGGTGGCATCGGGCTCCAGCCCAAATGCCCACTGTGCCCCGTGCCCACCGACGAAGCGCCACCTCCTCAGCCCTTTTCTGGCTCGGGTCCTGGCGCTGGGCCCCGGGGGACAACACTGTCTCCACAACTCGCTCCAGATGCGAAGCTTTTAAAACTCCCCTTCCCACTGGCCTCGCAACTCCGCTCCCGGGCACTGAGGCCAGGAAAATGATCAGAGATACACGATTTAGGCCAATAGTGAAAAAATGCAAACTTCAAAACCCGGTGACATAAATAACGGAATGAAACGCCCATCAAGTGGAAGGTGGTACAGACACCAAAATGCTGCTTAGAAAGTCCTGACGCTCGAGCGCTCGGAACCTAAGACACAAGTGGGAGAAACAGAAATGGCTCATATTCCCGCCCAGCTCCCTCCATCCCTGAGTCCCCTCCCCCATCTCTCCTGTGGATGGCGAGAAGTGCATCCAACCATTACAATGGTTGCCCGTGAGCCAGAGTATGAATCTTCCACGCAAAATTTTAACACTTTTTCTGTACTTCCCAGAATTTATCAGATGAACACGTATTAGTTTTATGACTAGGTTACAGGGGCAGAGGGGCAGCAGAGCAGGTCCCTAAGCCCATGTCCTTGGGCTGCAAATCACTGCAAACTGAGCGAGACCAAGACAACACGCCCTCATCCAACAGCCTGGAGGGCAGAAGTCCAAAGGAGGCCTGGGGGCTTAAAACTGTCAGCAGAGACGTTCCTTCTGTAGCCTCGGGGGAGAATCTGCTCCTAGAAGCCGCCAGCATCCCTTGCCTCGTGGCCCCTCCTCCACTTGCAAAGCCAGCAACGCAGCCTGTCTCCGACCCAGCTTCTCTTGGACCCTGTGACACATCCGTCTCCCCTACGGGCCAACCCTCCCACCTCCCTGTTATAGGACCGGTGCGATGGCCCTGGGCCTACCTGGACCATCCAGAGAGCTCTCGCTTCTCAAGACCCTGAGTTTAATCCCACAGCCCCAGCGGCCGTGTGAAATAGCGTATCTCAGGGATCTGGACGGGAACGTCTCTGGGCTTGTTACTCAGCCAGCACACCGGGCACTGGAAGCAGGCCAGGACGGGCGGGAAACAGCAGCTCGATTGAAGAAAGAACCCCACCCCCACCCCCAAGCCTGGGAAACACAGTTGACGGAGCAGCCGGAGAAGACTCTGGGATGCAGGGAGGCCAGAGAGGGCAGCGTCTGCGGAAGGAATCGTGTCCCTGCAGTAAATAGATTCATGTGCTGAGCCGAGGAATCCCTCGAGAATGTAGAGCCCAGAAAAACACAGTCACGAGACGTGGAGGAGAGATGCCCCAGGCCTACTGTCCCTCTAGCAGGAGTTCCAGGAGGAGACCAGAGGGGAGGGAGGGGGAGGGAAGGCACTCCGCGCACACGCGCGCGCGCGCGCGCGCGCACACACACACACACACACACACACACACACACACACACACACACGCTGGGGAAAGTTTCCCCGAAACTGAAGAGGAATGTGGTTTTCAGGTTAGAAAATCTTGACCTGACACATAATAGTAAAATGTCAGAACTCTAAAGATAAAGACAAATCTTCAAAATGGAGAGGGGTGCTGTGGATTTGATGGTGTCCCCCCACCAAATATGTTTCAGGCCTAACCCCCGATACATGTGAATGTGACTTTATTTGGAAATGGAGACTTTGCAGATGTGATCAAGTGAGGATGAGGTCACACTGACATCCTAAGTCCAGTGACTCATGTCCTCATAAGAAGACGGAGAGACTTCCTTGGTGGTCCAGTGGTTAAGACTCTGCGCTTCCACTGCAGGGGGCACGGGTTCGATCCCTGGTCAGGGAACAAAGATCCCGCAGGTTGTGTGGTGCAGCCAAAAAAAAAAAAAAAAAGAAGAGGGAGACACGGAGGGGCCACGTGACGAGATGGGCAGACAGGGCAGTGACGCAGCTCCAGGCCGAGCGGCTGGCAGCAGAGGGGGAGAGCCTGGGACAGACCCTCGCCCGGAGACTGCAGGGGACACAGCCCTGCCACTCCTGGATCTTCTGACTTCCAGCCTCCAGAACTGGGAGACAACAGGTGTCTGCTGTTCTCAGTCACCAGGTTTGTGGCAGCAGCCACAGGAAATTAAGGATGGAGAGAAGGAAGGGACGGAGGGGTGGGGGAGGATACGAGGGGGAAAAGGAACAAAAATCAGGGGGACAGGTACACCTGGAGAATGAAGACAGTGAAGGGACGCTTCAAATTCTACTCCAAGCCACAGGCTTTCAAGCACAACAATGGAATTAAAGGCATTTTCAAACACACGGGCACTCAGGGAGTTTGCTCCCACAAGCTGCTCTGAAAGAGAACAGGGGCGAGAGAACCCAAGAGGCATGGGCTCAGGGGCGTCAGGGGCGCCCGTAAAGTCTGCACGAGTGTTGGCTGGGAAACAGGCACAGGGTCACTGCAGCCACGTCCCCCTCGGCAAGCCCCTCCGGAATGACCACCGAGGGCTTTTAACCAGAGGAGAACCCACAGGAGCAAAGGAAACTGGAGAGGAGACAGCAGTGGGTGAGAGATTCTAATGGGAAGGTGAGGCTGGTACCCACCTCAGTGAGGGCAGCTGTCAGCCCGGCCCGGCCGCGCTTGGTACAAACAGCCCGGCAACCACGGTGGCTGTCGGCAGCTGAGGTTCCTTTCTCACACAGGCACCGTGTCCCCCCTGCCAGGTTCCCCAAGGCTCCACTCACATGCTGTTCTCCTCCAGGTGCCCGGTGGGAAGACAGCCCTCTCTGGCCATCCTGCAGCAAAGCGAAAAGCAAGGAGGCAGAGACACACCCTGACCTTTAAGCTTTTGCTTGGCTGTGGCCCTCATGACTGCTCACGAACCACTGGCCGAGGCAGGTCAGGTGGCCTGGCCAGTTGTCCAGGGACAGGAGTGCACCCATCCCCCCACCCCCCAGATGTGAATATTGTGACAGTGAAAAACCCAGTCCCTGCAGAAGGGGTCAGTGATGAGCAGTGGGGCACAGGTGGCTGTGAGGGGTCTGAACTTCCCTACCTCCCACCGCCAGGCCCCGGGACAAAATGAGCTCAGACCCTCCTTACCAGAGAAACTGGGTCCGCGAGGCCCCAACCTTGGGAAAGTGGGGGACGGCGAGGGCTGGGGGAGGGGTAAAGGAGGTGCCGCCTTCCGACCTGTGGTCGGGCCCCTTTTCCCGCACTCTGCTCCGGGATGCCACCAGCCAGACGGGCACTCCACCCCACCCACGCAGGAGACCCAAGCAAGCTTCTCAGGGGAAGAAGACCTCCTTTCGGGGACCCCAAGAAAGAGGCCGGCCAGTCACCAGGCGCTGCTCGGATCCCACAAGGCGCTGCTGGTCCTTCTTGTCCACGTGGAAGGACAGCCAAGGAATTCCACGCACCCCCCCCCCGCCCCCAAAGGGAAGGACCAAATCATATAGAAGTGCTGGAAAAACGGGGACAAAGCAGGCAGTCTGGGGATGCCGCCACCAAAATGCCCTTTGAAATCACAATCCCCAGAGAGATAAGATATTGTGCCCAAAAAACAGAGACCAGGGTACTGTTAAGGCAACAGTCACGGAGTAAGGAGGCATCAGAATCCAACAGGCCATAGGCAGAACGGAGGCGCTCTCCTAACCCGGGGCGGGCGGCGGGGACCGTGCAGATGGGGCAGGAAGACGGAGGAGAGGTGACGATGGCTGGCGGATGCATCTGTTAAAGCGACTGATAAGCATTTGCAGGGCCGTAAGGTACCTCCAGGCAGGAAGGGCATCTCGGCGGCGAACGGTACTTCCAGCTGCGGCCAAGGCGGATGGTGATGAGATCACCGAGGTGGGCGGGGACTCGGTCCTCCACCAATGAGAGAGGGAGGTGGGGCCTGTCGTCCTCAGCCTCGAAGATTAAAGAGCACGACGGCACGTGTGTTCGACCTGTCTCGCGTATGTCTTTAAGAGGACAGGGTAAGACCAGCCCACAGCGTCGTTCGTGGTCCTGATGGAGTCCCTGCGGAGTGGAGGGGCTGTGGGGTCAGGGCCCAGGGATGCCGGGGGTCTTTATCTGGGGAGCGCATCTGAATGTAGGTAACCCTGGATGATTGGACGCACCTGTGGCGAACTTCGGGGTGTGCGCGGAAGGATCCCCCTAGAAAATTAGAACTGTGAACATGGCTTCAAACCTTTACAGAGAGGAGAACCCTCCACCAATCCATTGAGATGAAGGACCCGGAAATTTTAAAAAGAAAGACAGAGAGGCCAACCAGAAATAAGCCCACACGCCTATGGACAATTAATCTTTGACAAAAGAGGCAAGATTATACAATGGGGAAAAGAAAGTCTCTTCAGCAAGTGGTGCTGGGAAAGCTGGACAGCTGCGTGTAAATCAGTGAAGTTAGAGCACTCCCTCATACCATACACAAAAATAAACTCAAAATAACTTAAAGACATATAAGAGAGAACACCATAAAACTCCTAGAAGAGAACATAAGCAAAACATTCTCTGACATAAATCATACCAATGTTTTCTTAGGTCAGTCTCCCAAGGTAATAGAAATAAAAGCAAAAATAAACAAATGGGACCTAATCAAGCTTATAAGCTTTTGCACAGCAAAAGAAACCATAAACAAAACAAAAAGACAACCTATGGACTGGGGGAAAATATTTGCAAATGATGTGACCGATAAGGGCTTAATTTCCAAAATATACAAACAGCTCATACAACTCAACATCAAAAAAACAAACAACACAATGGGAAAATGGGCAGAAGACCTAGATAGACATTTCTCCAAAGAAGACACACAGATGGCCAGCAGGCACATGAAAAGACACTCAACATTGCTAATTATTAGAGAAATGCAAATCAAAACTACAATGAGGTATCACCTCACACGGGTCAGAATGGCCATCATTAAAAAGTCTACAAATAGGGACTTCCCTGGTGACGCAGTGGTTAAGAATCCGCCTGCCAGTGCAGGGGACACGGGTTTGAGCCCTGGTCCGGGAAAGTCCCACATGCCGCGGAGCAACTAAGCCCGTCCGCCACAACTACTGAGCCTGCGCTCTAGAGCCCGCAAGTTACAGCTACGGAAGCCTGCGTGCCTAGAGCCCAGGCTCTGCAACAAGAGAAGCCACTGCAATGAGAAGCCCGCGCACCGCAACGAAGAGTAGCCCCCGCTCGTCGCAACTAGAGAAAGCCCACGCACAGCAACGAAAACCCAATGCAGCCATAAATAATAAATAAATTATTAAAAAAGAAAAGTCTACAAATAATAAATGCTGGAGAGGGTGTGGAGAAAAGGGAACCCTCCTACACTGTTGATGGGAATGTAAATTGGTATAGCCACTGTGGAGAACAGTATGGAGGTTCCTCAAAAAACTAAAAATAGAGTTGCCATATGATCCAGCAGTTCCATTCCTGGGCATATACTCAGACAAAACTATAATTCAAAAAGATACATGCACCCCGTGTGCATAGCCAAGCCATGGAAGCAACCTAAATGTCCATCGACAGATGAATGGAGAAAGAAGATGTGGCGGGTATATATTCCATTGTATATATGTCCCACATCTTCTTTACATATATACATATGTATTTATAGAGAGAGAGATAAAATGGACTATTACTCAGCCATTCAAAAGAATGAAGTAATGCCATTTGCAGCAACATGGATGGACCTAGAGATTATCATACTAAGTGAAGTAAGTCAGAAAAACAAATACCATATGATATCACTTATATGTGGAATCTAAAATATGACACAAAAGAGCTTATCTACAAAACAGAAACAGACTCACAGACATAGAGAACAGACTTGTGGTTGCCAAGGGGGTAGGGGTGGGGGAGGGAAGTATGGGGAGTTTGGGGTTCACAGGTGCAAACTATTATACGTAGGATGGATAAACAACAAGGTCCTACTGTAGAGCACAGGGAACTGTATTCAGTATCCCGTGATAAACCAGAATAGAAAAGAATATGAAAAAGAATATATATACGTATAACTGAGTCACTTCGCTGTACAGCAGAAATTAACACAACACTGTAAATCAACTAGACCAGTAAAATTGGAAAAAAAAAAAAAGGAAGAAAGATAGAGGGACCAAGAAGTAGGTGTGGGTCTGTGGGAGCTGCTAGTTCCTCATCCTGCAGGGATACGCCCTGGCTGAGGAATGCAGCAGTGAAAGCAGAGGCGTTCACAGGAGGGGCTGGGATGAGCCCTGACTTGGAAACTGCCTGCCGGGAAGGTGGTCCTGAGACAGCTGCTTTTCCTGGAAAACCCCCAAGAACCACTGGATTCCTTAAACCACGGACATGCATAACTTTGGTTAAAATGCACAACAAATGCATACAGGTGGAAATGACTGTACCAGGCGTCAACACATATGATGAAGTAATAGGAAGCGTGGAGGGATAGAAGCTGGGGTAGGTCTGGGACACACACACTCAGACCCGCTTCAGCTTAGTGTTTAAAGTTCTGGGAAAATCACAGGCCTCTCCGGCAGGAGATGCTGGACCAACCGCCAGCCCAACCTGGGGAAGAAAAAGAAAGTCTTTTCCACATTCACAGAAATGGATTTTAAAAAGCACACCAGGAGGTCAGGAACAAAGCCTGGGCGGCCAGCTTAGGATCGCAGGGCGGGACGCTCAGACCTGCCAGTTCTGAACCAGCAAAGAAACGCGCTTGGTGACAGCCTGGGGGAAACTTTTGCAGGCAAAGGATTAATACCCAGAATACAAAGAACACAGACAAACCAATGAGAAAAAGAAGTCGCGCTGGAGAAAATGAGCAAACCCTCTGCCAGGACGAGTCATGAGGCTCAGACGCTGACAGACCGCCAGGAAGGTACTTGGCCCCCTCGGCTCCTGGGGCCCTACGAGTGCATTAAACAACGCGACTGCCCTGTTCACCCCTCAGGCAGGCAAGACTTCATTTTATAACTTGTAGCACCCAGGGTGCTGCCAGAGGGGCTGGCGATGGTGGCAGGTGCGACGTGGCTGTTCCATGTGACCCAGGACACGAGGCCACACCAGCCTGGAGCCCACCCTTCCAGCCCCCACTGGACACGGGGGGCTGGGCTCAAAGCCGGGCACGTGGACCCCTCCCCTGGCCGCGCTGCCCTCTGTTGTGCGGGCTCCCAGGTTGTTTATCTTGCTCTTATCCAAGTTTATACAAAACCCTTCTGGCCTGGGCTCTGATTCCCCGTGAAGAATGAGCTTCTGGCGAAAAATAAACGGGGAGGGGCTGGCCCCGGGAGAGCTCTGGGCAAATGCGGCTGTCAGCCTCCCAAGCTTGGAGGTGCTGCCTCTGTGCCCCAGGTCCCGTCTGGACACCTCTGGTCACGGTCGGATGGCCGGGTCACTGGAAGAGCAGGGAACGGACGCCCACCCAGGCGGCCTTTCAGAGCAGAGCCCCACCCCAGGGGCCCGTCCCCCAGCGTCCGCCCACCCAACTGTGCTGGGGGGGGTGGGGAGGGTTACCTGCCCCTCAGTGGCACCGGTGGGACCCCTCCTCCATGGGAGTTGGGGTGCAGCTCCCGCCTTTTAGTCCCTGGGGTGGGGTGGGGGCCAGAGAAGCCCGAGGGGAGACCCCCGGGAGGCAGCCCACTGTGACCCTGCGTGTCACCCCTGAGGCTCCCGCCCCTGGGGCGCTCTGATCTGCAGCCTGCGGTGACCTCACCCGAGGCCTGGGCCGACCCTGAGGGTTACGACTGACGGCCTCTTGAGTACTTCATTAGCTCCCGCTTCTGGGATTCCTTAAACGTCTCCAGGGTTCAAGGACACTCTACATTTTGGGCCAGGAGCCTCCGTCTCCGCTTCCACTGAGGTGGCACGTGGAACCCCCTGCAGAGAGGCTGGTGCCTGGGAAGGCCCGCTGCCCCTCTGTCTCTTCCTCCTTCCAGGAGCTGAGAGCATAAGTCCCTGGCCTGTCTGAGGGCTGGCTTTCTGTTCCTTGTAGCCGGAGGTGTCCCATCGCTACTGTAATCGCTGATGGCCAGGCGGACACCGCAGCCCTCAAGAGGAAAGGGGCCAGGAGGGCTCAGGGTTTAGAATAAACTCCCCCCCCAAAGCAGATGATTTGGGGACCCACTGGAAGGAGTAGGGGCCGTAGTCACAGCCGGCCCCGCTCTCGGTTCTGTCCACACGTGTGCTCAGCACAGGCACCCGCCTGGGGGCCCGGGGGGTAGCCTGAGAAGGAGGCGGGCGGCCTAGGTGGACGGCTGCCCAGAGGGAAGCAGAACACACACAACACAACACTATATGTAGTGTTGTGAACAACTACTGTCAGGGATGGTTTGGACTCCCGGGAGGGCAGACTGGGGGTGCGTGAGGGGCAGAGTGTGTCACACCCCTAGGGTGCCACATCCTCCCAGACCACCTTGTCTTCAGCTACCCCTGCAGGGATCTGCTGTGCACAGTGGGGTGGGAAGATTTTAGCCGGGGCAAAGGGAGAGGCAGGCGCAGGAGGGGGCCTCTCTGAGGAAGTGACACATGAGCAGAGCTGTAACAATCTAGGAAGGAAGGAACAGCCCATGCAAAGGCCCTGCGGCACAAGTGTGTTTGTTCAGCTGAAACCCCCGAGCAGGCAGAGAGGGGAGAGGCCCTGGCCTTGCGCTGACAAATCTGGTTGGTTTTGAAAGGACACTGTCCCCGTGCACAGGGCGGACTGGAGAGGGGGTGGGCGGCAGTGGCCTGGACTGGGGCACTAGCAGCAAGGAGGCAGAAGTGGCTCTCGGGATACGTTGTGAGAGGAGAGCAAAGAGGCTGTGGTGAGGCCGGCCCCGCAGGCCCGGGGATCCTTGGACACAGGAGGAGCCCAGGAGCCACTCAATAGACCATGCAGGCCAGCGCCTACCAGGTGCAAGGCCCAGACCCACCGGGAGGCCAGCCTCCTGCCAAGACCCTTGCTGAGTCCACAGCTGGCCCTGCGCGCCAGAGCCCGCACGTGAGCCCTACACGTCCACACCCGGCCACTCAGTCCCCTCCAGGGCCAGGCTCGGCAAAAGGCCGACATGGGCTCTGAAGGAGGCTGTGGACAGCGTTCCAGGGGCCTGGGCATTTGCTTTGGAGGCGGGGACAACACTCTCCTGTGCCTGTCCCTCTGCGTGGCCATATGCAGACCAGGCAGGACCCCTGTCCACGTCGAGGTGAATGTTGCCACTCACTTTCTTACACTGGTGTCACTGGGTTATGGAGCCCTCTGCTCCCCAAATTGTGGCCCACACAGCAGACTTGAGCAGGTTTTTATGGAAAGCCAGGACCCTCCTCCAGGTTGTTCAGTGGCACCGATAGGCCCCGGCACCCTGTCCAGAGCCACAAATGTGACTGGGCCCGAAAGGCTGGCACCTTCCCATCTCCAGCCACAGCTGGTTCAGAGATAGGCACGGGACAGAAGCTGCTGGCCCCAGGTCATCCCCAGGAACTCCCTGGGAAGACTGGCTTTTTTTCCCACTGGGAAAGACTGAACTTGTGCGGTGTAGACAGGGAGCTGTGGCGTCTTCTGCCATCACTCAGGGACAGCCTGCCTGAGAGCAGAGCTGTCACGAAGGAGCAGACAGACTCACAGATAGAAAGAGAGACCCCTGGATCCAGCCATGCCTGAAACCAGTAGGTGTCTCCCAGGACAATTTAGTCCCATAAATCAACAAGGCTCCCTGTGCTCAAGCCAGTTTGGGCCGGTGTCGGCACTCAGAAGGCTTCTCGGCAACCAGGGACCCACTGGGTCAATTGCAGGGCAGACAGAGGGATCGGACAAAAGGCAAGAGCGGAGAGCAGGAAATCTGCAGAGGCGGAAACTCAGTGCCAATGGCAACTGTAGGAAAGTCTACGCACACTTGGGGGCTTGGGGGCTGGGACTGGGCTGATCAGGTCAGCCTCCTCCAGTCCTCAAGGGACAGGAAGGTCTCAACTGATTCTAGCCTGACCCGGGCTCTCTAAGGTCTGGCTCAGGGTCCGTGGTCTGGATACTCCAGATGGGCTTAATCTCCCCTTTTGATAAACACCTGGGCCGCTTCCAGTCCCTCAGGGTCCTCAGTATCCTGCAGTGAGTGTCCTGAGGCACGGCTTTGAGCTGGTCTAAAATGTCCAGGGAGAGGTCCACTGGTTCAGGCATGGCTGGATCCAGGCACGGCAGCTCCTGTACTGAAGGAAGCTCGCTAAACAGATGCATCTATCGCTCCTGTGTCAGGGCACACGAGTCTTTCCACACCCATCCGTGCTGCCCAGGAGACAGGAAGTAGAAAACGTGATCCTGTTTTTGTATAGGAGGAAACTGAGGCTGTGGGCAGGGTGGGAAGCTGCCTGAGGCCACTGCGGGGTGGGGGAGGGGGCATAGGTTCTTCCCCTGCCGGAGATACATTCCGTGGGCCTGGGGCAGGGCTGGGGGGTTGTCCCAATCTGCCTGTGCCCAGTCCTGCACTGACTCCTTCAGCAATCCCTTTCCCATCCTGAGCTTCCATATTTCCACCTATAAAATACAGGGAATCCCAAACCTTAGTGCTCTTCAGAGATGCCAGAGGCAGACCCTGTCTGCTCCAGACTGTGCGTTAAAGAGTGCAATAAAATGAGCACTCACACTTGAAAGCTTTTCTGAAAAAACAGCTCCAATTCCTGAGCAATTACTATATGACAAGCACTTTTATACATGGATTGACTAATTTGGTCCACAAAATGTAGGCATTACTACTTTCTCTATTCTACAGACGGGGAAGCCAAGGCAGAGGCCCAACAGGTTCCTGATAGGTGTCAGCATCAATGGTGTGTTGGCCTCCCAAAATGAGACGGGAAATGTTCCCTCATTTTCTATTCTCTGTGCAGGTTTGTGTGAGGTCAGTGATATTTCTTCAACTGTTTAGAGGAATTCCTCAAGGAAAACATCTGAACCTAGAATTTTCTTTGTGAGAAGATTTTAAATTATGAATTAAATTTATTTAATTGTTATAGGATTATCCAGATTTTCTATTGCTTCTAGCGTCAGTTTGGGTAAATTGTTTCATTTAAATTTCAAATTACTGTCATAAAGTTGTTCATAATATACTCTTATTAGCTTTTTAATGTTTGTAGTATCTGTGGTGATGTCCTCTTTTCATTCCTGACATTGGAATTTGTGTTTTCTTTTTTTACCCATTATTTCCAGGGGATTATCCATTCTATTAATCTCTTTTGGCTTGGTTGAGTTTCCCTGATTTTTGCTTTGTTTCATTAATTTCTGCTTTTATTTTTATTTCCTCTCATCTTTAGATTTAACTTGTTGTTCTTTTTCTAGCTTCTTGAATTGGAGCTTAGAGCATTAATTTTAACCTTTCTTCTAAAGCTATAAATTTTCCTTGAAGCACTGCTTTACCTATATCCCACAGCATTTGATATGTCATGTTTTCACTGTAGTTCACTTCAAAATATTTTACGACTTCCCTCATGATTATTATTTGACCCACAGATTATTTAGAAGTGTGATATTTAATTTCCAAGTACTTGGAGGCTTTCTGATAGTTTTCCTGTTTTTGAGTTTTAGTTTAATTCATAGAGGACACACTTGTATGATTTCAATCCTTTGAAATTTGTTGAGACTTCATGGCCCAGGATATGGTCTATTTTGTTTAACATCCTATGTGCACACGGAAAGAACATGTATTCAACAGCTGTTGGGTGAAGTGTTGTATGTATGTGAATTAAGGCAAGTGGGTTCATCCTGTTGAGACGTTGACTCAAGGATAGTGAAATAGGGACTTCCCTAGTGGTCCAGTGGTTAAGACTCTGTGCCTCCTAGGCAGGGGCCGTGGGCTCGATCCCTGGTCACGGAACTAAGATCCCACATGCCAAAAAAAAAAGGATAGAGAAATAGACCAGTGGGATAGAAAAGAGTCCAGAACAGATCCTCACATACACAGTCACTTGGTGTATAATGGGGACTCTTCTCCAATTCAGTGGAAAGATGAGGGCCCTTTCAATAACTGATGATGGTCTACAGGATATCCATATAGAAAAAATGAGCTCTGACCCCCTACCACAATATTCACAGGAATTAATTTGTGATCCACCATAGATCTAAATGTGAATGCTAAAACAATTAAGCTTCTAAAAGAAAACACGGGAGAATATCCTAATAAAAAAGCACTAAACATGAGAAAAGATTGATAAATTGCACGTCACTGAGAAAATTCCTGTTCAATATAAGCAACAGCAAACCACAGAATGGCAGAAGGTATTTGCAATACCTTCCATACAATGCAAATCCAAGTACCCACCTCCAATACCAAGCCATGTGTAAGACCAGGGACAGAGCATCCAGAATATATAAAGAACCTCTAGGAATCAATACGATAATGAAGCCGGCTGTGAATCCAGGCGGCTGGTGCCAGAGCCAGGTCCTAATCACTGGGACAGTGGGGGACAGCTCCTGCCCCGTGGCCCTCCTTGAGCGCATACCGGGAACTCGCTCGGTCCTCCTTAAGCGGTGAGGCGGCGGGGAAGCTCTGGCCGTGGCTCCGCCCCGGGGTTGCCTTTCCCTTAGAAGGCAAAGCCCCAAGCCTCGCCTATCGCCCGGCGGAAAGTTGCGCTGTGCTGCCCGCACTCGCCTCGCCCCCGACGCCGCCGCCGGAGCCCCCGTAGGGCCCGAGACCCCGCGCCCTCAGCGCTCCAGCCCGGCTCAGGCGTGGACAGGGCGGGCGCCGGGGCGGGGCGCGCGTCCTCGCCAGTTTGAATGGAAGGATCCAGATCTGCGGAGACGGCGGCCAGCAGATACTGAGGCCAGCGCTCCTCCCCAGCCCCCGCGCCCGAGACATGCGGCGGGAGAGGTGAGCAGGGCGGGTCGCGCCATGGGAACGGGGAGGCCGGGGACAAACACCGAGGACGGCGAGGCGCGGAGGTGGGTGGTGGCCCCGGACGCTGGGCCGGGCCGGGGTCCCGGCTGCCGCCGGTTGGGAGCAGGTCGGGCCATGCCCCCCGCCCACGCCTCCGCCACCCGCGCACTCGTCTTCGAGCGCGGGCACGGCGGCCCCAGAGCCAATCGCCATTTCCCCGAGGTCCTTCCTATCCCCGGCACCCGTGGGGATCTTTGTGATTGAGTTCGGCATCTAAAAGAAGGTGACACCGCGCTTTTAAAGATTTGGGGCACAAACAGGAACGCTTACCCGCAGCTGGCCGAAGCCCTTCCCCAGAGCCGCGCCGGCCCGGCCTCCCTGTGCGCTCCGGCCCGGCGCACGCACGCGATCTAGGCGCACGCCGCGCCCCTTCCACGCTCCCCGCTACCCGCCGTTGTCGCGCGGCCGACCTTCCCCTCCGCCAGCCAGGCCGGGGCGGCGGGGCGGGCCCGTCTGAGCACCCTCTGCCCGCAGGTGCGGCGCCCCCCGCCCGCGTCCCCGCCATGGAGGTGCTGCGGCGCTCCTCAGTCTTCGCCGCCGAGATCATGGACGCCTTTGACCGCTCGCCCACCGACAAGGAGCTGGTGGCCCAGGCCAAGGCGCTCGGCCGGGAGTTCGTGCACGCGCGGCTGCTGCGCGCCGGCCTCGCCTGGAGCGCGCCGGAGCGCGCCGCGCCCGCCCCCGGCGGCCGCCTGGCCGAAGTGTGCACGGTGCTGCTGCGCCTGGGTGAGTGCGGGCCTCGGCGGGCGGGATCCCAGGCTTACCCTCCAAAGCCGGCCAGCGGGGCGGCCCCGCTGCGCCTCGGGGTACAGCTGTCCCTGCACTGGCCCGCCCGCCGGTGACCGCGCCGGCACCCGCCCCTGCTGGGCCTCGGTCTCCCCTCTGGGGCAGAGAAGGGGCTGGTCCGGTGTGCCCTGAGTAACCCGGCGCACAAGGCGGGTGCACCCAGACCGATGATCCCTCCAGCACCCCACTCTTCCAGTCCCCCCTCAGGCTCGCCTGTGCACCCGCCAAAGACCTCCCCGCATTTGCCTGCTCAGCCCGGATTTCTGACACTCTGGCCATAAAGGATAGACAGCTCCGGGAAGAATGATGTTTTGGTGGCTAAACTTCCTGAGTGACCCTTGTGCTCAGCTGGGCACAAAAATCCTTTGTCGGACCACGTGTCCTGCTGTTTGTTTTGGAGAATAGGTCCTTGCAGTTACTGGCGCAAATCCTGCCGTGGGTCGCTCTTCTCTCGATTAGGAGGCCTCTTAGGGCTCCCGGCGAAACTCAGTGCCCCAGGAGGGCTGAGCCACTGCGAGGCTAGGCAGCCCAGGGTCTCACCTGGGCGCTGGCTGAGTGGGCGTCTGGGGGTACTTGACTGTGGGGTCGCACACAGCCCGGTAACCGCCTCCACCTTCTCCAAGGACCCCAGAGGGGGACGGACCGGCCCAGCTGACTCAGTCAGTCCACCTCTCCACGGGGACTGAGGCTGCCCAGCCCTGCCCCATCCAGTGTGACACTTCCACCCCAAGCGTGTGCACACGGGGAGGTGTGGCAGTGCAGATGGAGCCCTGACCAGGTGGCTCTCCAGGGGAGCCCTGGTTGGAGGGAACGCCCTGTGAAAGCGGACGCCCTCCCCTCCTCAGGCTGGCTTGCGCGTCTGCTTGCCGTGTTTTGTGTGGACCCTGGGGGCAGGGTTGTGTAGACCTGGCCTGCACAGGAGTGTTGGGGTCCAGGGGAGACACACAGATGCCGAGGGGCCATTGCAGAGGGCTGCCAGGGGGGCGGTGTCCCGCCTGGGTCTCAGGGGAGGGGAACAAGTGGGGTTTGGGGGATCAGCCAGAGGCCCAGAGTGCCTGGACTCCCCTGAGGTCAGCGCCCGAGCCACCTCTTCCATTTGGGCTGTGGGGACAACACTGGGGGAGCACTCCAGAGGGTCCTGGTGAATATGGTGTCTTGACCTCCCAAGAGCCCCTGGAGTGGCCAGGAGGAGATCCTGCCTCTGCCCTGCCTGCCCCCAGCTCCATCTCCTTGCCTGCGAGCAGCGGCTCGGGGCTGCCTCTACCTTGGGCCCGGGGTCCCTACTGTTTGAACTTTCTGAAAAGCCCTGCTTTGGGCTCTGCTAATCAGACTGGGCCGGTATCTGTCCCTTCAACACTGTGACCTCAGACCCGGAGAGCCTGGGATGCTTCCGGCCAGGGCTGGAGGAGCAGAGTCCGGCCAAGTGCCCTGCGCTGGCCCTCTCAGGGGCCAGGCCTTCAGGCCCTCCTCCAGCATCCGGCCTCATCACGGCCAGTCCCTGGGGTTCAGTTCCTGCGAGATGGCTAAGGGGACCCTGGAGGGAGATGGCTTGAACCACCAAAGCATCCGCCCTTGCAGCTGCTCAGCGTGACCGCCCCTTCCCCACCAGTCATGGCCTGGAGCTGTCTCCCTGTCCCCAGCGTACCCCCAGTTCCTCCCGAGCACAGACGCCCCGCTCCTGGAGCAGCAGCAAACAGGAAGAGGCCCGGGTCGAGTTGGGGTCAGTCCCCAGTAGACCCCGGGGTCTGTATGTGGGAACAGCCAGGCCAGCCCTGGGAGTTTCCATGCTCCCTCCCGCATCGTTCTGCCAGCCTCCCCGCAGTCCTCCTCTGGTTCCAGATCTTAATTAATTAGATGGAGTGCATCTGGCCCCATGGGTGACTCGGAGCCCTTATCGCCTGGACTTCCAGTCGGAAGCGTTTTCCTGTTTGCTTTGGCGGAGAGGCGGCTGGGTTGGGGGATGCCCAGTCCGAGGGCTGTGTGGGATTCCCGGCACGTGACTGCCAGGGGCGCTGCAGCGGGCACACGTGCAGGCAGCACCCTTGACAGGGCCTCCCGCTGCCACGTGTGGCCGCCCCATCCAGATACCCCTGCTTGGCCCCAGGAGCCGAGGTCTGACCCTGTGTGGTGCTGGCGGCCCCGGGTAGTGGCTCCTTTTCTTGGTTCACTGAATGGTGCTGGCGCCTGAGCGAGGACACTCCTGTGAGGCAGCAGCCGGGCTCCCCACCGGTGTGGGGTCGCTGGCACAGTCCACACCCATGTCGGGCTGGCTGCTTGCCTGTCAGACTACCGCCCTCCCATGCAGCTGGCTGTGGGCTGTGAGTCACTGGTCAGGCACTGCTGGGGTGCCCGCCCCACTGGCCCAGCCGGCTCTGCCCTGGGGGGAGGGTGGGCGTGGCTGGCTCGGCAGAGGGGACAGGCCCCAGAGGCAGGTCTGGGGGTGCCCACCGCACCTCCCTGGTCTTGTCCCCGGGGGTTCTGGGGGTGGTGTCTCGTGGGTGGGCATGTGACAGGTCGAGGGGTCAGGAATAGGGCTGGGATCAGGGTCCCCAGCTGTGGCCACAGGCTGAGGAGTGGGCTGGCCCCAGGCCCGCGTGGGCCCCACACCCCGTGGGTGTGACCACCTCTGACCCGCCTGTGTGACCGCAGCGGACGAGCTGGAGCTGATCCGGCCCAGCGTCTACCGCAACGTGGCCCGCCAGCTGAACATCCCCCTGCAGTCCGAGACCGTGGTGACCGACGCCTTCCTGGCTGTGGCGGCCCAGATCGTTTCTGCAGGTAGGCCTGTGTGTCCAGGGGGCCCACACTGCTGGCATGGCTCAGGGTCTGTGGGTCAGGGCCGGGGCTGCAGCGCTGGGTGGGCTCTCAGGGAAGCCTCCCTGGGTCCAAGGACAGTGGGCCTCTTGTGCGGTCCTGGGGCTGCAGTGACCGGAAGCCCTGTCTGGGCTGCATGTCCCAGGCTGCCAGTTGGTGCTGACTGTTGGCTGGAGTGGGGTGGGGCTGTTCTGCGTGTGGCAGTACGTGTCCTGTGGGGCTTGGGCTCTCATGGCGTGGCCGCAGGTCGCAAGCAGCCCAAGTGGGCGCCGCCAGGCTCTTTTGACGTAAGAAGTTGCCGTGTCACTGAGCCTGAGTCTGTTGGTCAGAGGCAGGTCGCAGAACAGCCCCCACAGTGGGAGGGGTGCACTAGGGTGGGAGTCCCTGGTGGAGCGGCTCACCGGCACACGTTTGGAGAATGTTGACACACCTGTCTCACCCGGCTGGCCCGCAGTCACCTGTGGATCTCCCGGAGCCTCCACCTGGGCCCTAGGAGCAGGTGACGTCTGCCCCTCCTCCGTGTGCCCTCGCCCTGAGTTCAGCTCGTGCTGCTTCCGGTCTGCACACCTGCCTCCAGGCTCCCAGGAAACTCTAGGACTCATCCCCCAAAACCCCCTCTCGTTCCCCCGCCGCCTCCTGGGACCTGCTGGGCTCCCTGAGGTCCACAGACCTTGTCTCCCCACCCGTGACCTCGTGCCCTGTTCTGGCGCCCCTGCCCTGCGTGTCCACCTTGGTCCTGTGTCCTGGTACGTAGCAGGTGCCAGGCGCTGCTGGCCATCAGGTGACCGAAGCCCCCAGCCCAGTGCAGCACCTGCCCCATCAGCCGATCCCACCGAGGTTTCCCTAGCACTGTCTGGCGCTGCCCTGGGCCTGGGGACCCTGTGATGGACGGGATGGCCAGTCCCAGCCCTCAAGGAGGGGGACTTGGGGGCCCCAGAGCCAGAGTGTTCCCGGGGCGCATCCTGGTGGAGTGGGGGTGTGAGTGGCCACGTGGCATCGAGGGTGGGAAGGGCTTTGGGGAGGACGGGCCCCTTCTGCGAGGCGGCTTTGGGTCTGTCGTCGACCAGCGGCGTGACCTTGGAACACCCCTTGCCGTTCCTTAGCCATCGGATGGTTGGGACGGCAGCAGGGCTTTGGGGCAGAGGGCGCTGGGAGCCACAGTCCCACCCCATGGGGGACCTCCGCCCACCGGCAGAAGAAAGGAGGCCGGTGGAGGGGCTGGGGCTGCCGCATCCCATCAGAGGGCCCCCAGCCCGCTGACCGCACCCTCTGGGTGTTGCCCTGCACTGTCCCCTCTCGGGGAGGCCCCTCCGACCCCTGGTGGGCAGGCTGGCGTGGCAGGGACGCGGGACCCCCGGCTGCAGGACCCAGCCTCCAGGGCGTCACTGGGTGGCCAGGACTTCACGGGGGAGTGCCTGGGAGGGAGGGGGCTGGTGAGAGGCGTGGGATGCCCAGGAGGTCTGGCAGTCCTGACCCGGGTGCCCTCGCGGTGACCTGGGCAGGCCGGGGAAGGGAGCTGACAGCCGCCCTGGGCCCTCCCTGGGCTCCCGTCAGGCCTGACGCTGGCGCGTGGGTGGCCGCCGGTGTCTGTCTCCGCTGGCGCGTGGGCGGGCGGCTGGCTTAGAGCGAGGGCTGGCTTTAAAAGGAAGGGTCATCTCTGAGAATGCGGCTGCGGCCGCTGGTGTTCGGGACTGAGGGGGCGGGGGGCGGCTGGGCCCCGGGGAGGTGGCTGGTGTGTGGGCAGGGACAGAGGGCGGGCAGCCGGGACGAAGCGCCCACCCCTGCCTGCCCCGCTTGCTCAGTGCCGGACGGGCCGGAGACGTGCCCAGAAGGGCTCTGGGTTCTGGAAGGACGAGGCGGGGGCTGGGGCAGGGCGGGGAGGAAGGTGTGGCCGTGATGAATGGGCACAGGGTACCAGTGGCTTCTTTCACTTGGGGAGTTCAGTTTAAAGCCCGTGATTTTTCGCTTGAAACCAGAGCAGGATGTACTTCTCTGCGATCAAGCATCCCCGCCCCACCCAGCTGGCCCTACCCTTTTCTCGTGGTGGCCTCCACACCGCCACCTGCCCCTCTGGTGCTTTGGGACGCCCAGACCCTCATGGGCTCTGTGACCTGCAGGTGGTTCTTAACCTCTGTGGACCTCAGAGCCACCTGAAAGGGGAGCAGGGACAGGCTCCGTGGAGCACAGGGCTGCGGGCCGCCCCTTGTGCTGCTGACGGGCTCTCAGTCCACCCCCCGACCAGCCCGTGGCTGCCGCACGCACCCTCCCGCTTCCTGCCCACCCGAGGTCTCCCTTCACCCCTTGTTCATCCCAGCCTTCCCGGTCCTCAGGCCCTCTTGCCACCAGGCAAGCTCCAGCCATCAGATGCTTGCCGGCCCTGCCCGTCTCTGCCCGCAGACTCTCCCAAGCAGCTGGGTCTTGCACGCGCTGACCCCCCGGGCTGGATATTCCTCCCCCTTGTCGTCCCGGCCGGCCCCTCACCTGCTCTGGCTGTAGCCGGTGACGTGCACGGCTCGAGGACTGCAGGGCAGGGTTCCAGGTGGCCTCCCCACGTGGCTGAGCCCCTGCGAAGGCAGAGGCAGGGGGCGCTGCTCCAGGCTGCGTCTTGGCTGCGGGCGCTTCTCGGTTCCCTTCAGTGGAAAAACTGAAAGTTGGCAAGTGTTTTCATTTTTTTCTTCTCATTACAAGAGCAAAATATTTCACCACGGAAAGATCAGAAAACACATGAGATAAAGAACTCTCAGAAATCAGTACTAAAAAGACCACCTCACTTTAAAAAGAGCAAAGGGTCTGAATGGACATCTCTTCAAGGAAGATGTATGAACAGCCAGTACGTGCATGAGAAGTTGCTCAGTATCATCAGTCACCAGGGAAAACACCCATCAAACCACAACAAGATGCCACCTCGCGCCCACTGGGGCACTCAAGGCAAAACTTCAGAGAACTCAGCACGGGTGAGGCTGTGAAGAGTCAGGGCGTGAAGTGGTCTGGCAGCTTCTCCAATGGTAACTCTGATGGGGTCACCCCCTGACCCGGCAGTTCCGCTCCTCGGTTTTGACCCCTGAGAAAGGAAGCCACATGTCCACACAAGGGCTTGCACACGAGTGTTCAGAGCCGCGTATCCCCACGGCCGGAGGGGCCAACAGCCCACGTGCTCTTTTCCCGACGGGTGGTCCATCCACTCGATGGAACGTTATTCGGCCGTAACAAGGAATGAGGTGCTCACACCAGGACAGCACGGAGGAACCTTGAAAACATTTTGCTCAGTGAACGGAGTCAGACACAAAGTGGGACCTACTGTGTGACTGCATTCGTGAAACGTCCAGAACAGGTAATCCACAGAGACAGAGTAGATTAGAGGTTACCAGGGCTGGGGTGACAGGGGCGTGGTGCTCCTGGGGACAGTGATTTGGAGTGAAAATGTCTGCAATTCGATAGTGGTGGTGGTTGTACAACATTGTCAATATGCTAAAAACACTGGATCTCACACTTTAAAAGGATGAATTTACGCTAGTGAAATTATATCTCCGTAAAAAAGAACACAAAGACCTCAAAGAAAATAGGACATACCTGAGCCCCACCTCCCAGAGACCACCCTGCCGGCACCTTCCGGACCAGGGCTTTCCTCTCCAGGTAAAACATGGCCATCACGTGGAGCTCACCTCTCCACACAGCACCGCAGAACGCGTGTTCATTCTCTTGATCCCCGCCCTGCCATGCTGACCCTTCACCTGTCCCCTGGTGGTGGTGGGTACCTGCAGGACGCCAAGCCTGGGGGTGCCAAGGGCACAGCTGTGAGCAGCACAGAGCCCGCCAGGGCTGGCACCCACGAGCAGTTGGTCAATAGGGAGCGTGGTGTGACGGCAGCGTCACCAGGACCTGATGCCATCACGGTCTGCGTGGCCCTTAGAGGGAGGACCTTGGGCAGAGCCCTGGGGGTGAGGGAGCCCTGCAGGCAGCGGTGAGGCTGGAATAGCACGCATGAGGCCAGGTCGCAGGACAAGGGGGCCTCAGAGGGGCCAGCAGCCAGCTCAGGTGGGACTTCAGACTTGGATCTACTTTGAAGGAGATGGGAAGGGACAGTAACAGGAGGGTTGGGGAGTGGCCTGGCCTGATTTACGGGGTTTTAAAATTTTCGTTGAGGTGAAATTCACATGACGTACAATTAACCATTTTATTTATTTATTATTTATTGGCTACACCACGCGGCATGTGGGATCTTAGTTCCCCGACCAAGGATTGAACCCATTCCCCCTGCAGTGGAAGCACAGAGTCCTAACCACTAGACCACCAGGGAAGTCCCAGTTAACCATTTTAAAGTGTATGATTCAGTGGCGTTGAATGCATGCACAGTATCGTGCAACCACCACCTCTCCAAGTTCTTTGCCAGTGGGAAGAACACCCATTCCCATTAGGCTGTCACTGCCTGGCCCCCTCCTGCAGCCCCCAGGGACCACTGGTCTGCTTTCTGTCTCCACGGATCTGACAGTCCTGCACATCTCATAGGAATGGACTCATACGATGCGTGCGGCCTTTCAAGTCTGCCTCTTTCACTGAGCGCGATGTTTTCAAGGTTCATCAGGTTGTGGCCCTGTCAGCGCTTCCTTCCACTTTGAGGCCAAATATCATTCCGCTGTGTGGCTGGACCACATTGTGCTTTTCCACTCACTGCTTATTTACGTTTTGTCATTTCCACCTTTTGGCGACTGTGAACAGGGATTCATTCGCACTGACTTGTGCTCTTATGACAGACTGTCCCAGCTGTGGTGTGAACATGGGTTGAGGGGCATGCTTTCTCCCTGCCTGTGCTGCTTCCTTCTAGGACTCAGGCGGGGCACCCACGTTTGTGTCCTTTCACAGGTGGTGCTGGGTGCCCTCCAGCTGTCTTTTGCATCACAGTTACCAGGCTGCAGAGTTACATGGATCTTCACATTGCCACTTGGAATTTTGTCTGATAGACTATAATTTACATCGCGTTCTAATGTACACTTCTTTGTTTATCGGTGAGGGTGAGCATCTTTCATGTGTCTAGTGTACTGTTAATGCTTCTTATTTTGTGAATCAGCCGTTTGTATTCTGTGTTCGTATTTCTTTTGAAAGGTTTCTCTCTTTTTCTCATTGATTTATAAAATCTCTTTCTATATTAAGGAACCTTATACAACTGGCAAGCACTGTTCCCCAGACTGTCATTCATCTGTCTTTCCTCCCAGGTGGGCTCCATCTCAGTTCTGCCCCCAGTAGCTTGGTGGTCTGGGCAAGGCCATTCCTCCCGGGGCCTCAGCTTCTTTACATGGAGAACATCCTCTGTCCTCGCAGGGCTGTGCTGGGGGCAGGCGCAGATGGAAGCTGCTTCCTGTTTATCACATCCAGTGCCGAGTCACTGAGCCCCCTTGACCTGCTCAGCCTCCTCTTTGCCTTTCTGCTCCATCACCTCCTCCAGCAGATACTGGGCTGTGCAGGGTCATCGCCAGGCCCTGGCCCAGGTGTGCAGGTGTGTAACGCAGGCTCGAGACATCCCCGCCTGAGAACGACGTGTGACGGTGGCAGGACTGACCTGCAGCAGATGGTGGCTGGGACTCGCACAGCCGCCAGCTGACCGAGCTCCCCGTCTGGTGGGAGCTGTGGGTTGAGGCTGCCCCGGGTGTCGACCCCAGTCACCAGCGGAATGGCAGGGGTGTGGCTCAGAAAGGCTCAGCCCCCTCACGTGACCCTGCGGGCTGGCCTCGAGCTGGGTCTTGGTGGCCTTTGGTGACCAGCACCCATCTCTCTCCCTGCAGGAATCACCTGGGGCAAGGTTGTGTCCCTGTACTCAGTGGCTGCGGGGCTGGCCGTGGACTGCGTGCGACAGGCCCAGCCCGCCCTGGTCCACGCCCTCGTTGACTGCCTCGGGGAGTTCGTGCGCAAGACCCTGGCGACCTGGCTGCGGAGACGCGGTGGATGGGTGAGGGAATATGGCAGTGCCAGGAAGGGGGCGGTGGTTGAACGCCTGAGTGCTGGCAGTGGCAGGGGTGATCGGGGCTGGAGGAGGGGCGAGGCCGGGGCTGCCCAGCCCAGGACGGCTCCTGCGGCCCAGCTCCAGTGTGGGCCCTCTGGGTCTGACCACCCCCGACTCCAGAGCTAAAACCCGCCGCCCGCCCCCAGGGATGGTGTCAGAGTCTCCATGTCCCCGATCACCTGGCCAGGCCTCGGGGACTGCGGGGCAGCTGCACCCGTAGGAGAGCTGTTTTCTCCTCTGTAAAATGGATGGTGGGCAAAGGTGTGCAAAGCACACTGGCCGAGGGGACGGAGCTCAGCCTCTGCTGGGACTGGAGCCACGGGGGGTGCGGTGAGGGGCCACTGGGGCTGTGATCTCATCTGAAGGCGGCACTGGGCGGGGGGGTGTCACCTCCTGGATGAGTCACGTGGCTGTGGGCCTCCCGCTGTCCCATCCTGCCATCCTGTCCTGGAGCCCGGCTGAGGCTGGGCACCAGGGCAGCCAGGATGCTGACTGACACCACGGCCAAAGGTTAAGCTGTAGGGATAGTACTTCATTTCTTAGCAGGACTAGAAAGAAATAAGGAAGTAAGGAGTGGCCATTCACTGGGCTTCTGGAAAGCTCAGTTCCTGCTCCTGTGCTAAGGGATTTGTCCTTCCCTGGCACCCCAGGCTCCACGGCATCTGCAGAAGGACACTGGGATGTCAGCAGGTGGCCGAGCTGGTAGCTGGTCCCATGGCTGGGGGCCCAGCAGGCTCCCCTCCCTTCCCTCTCACCATCTGAATCCACCTGTTGGGTCGGGTCCCATGCTGGAGGCTTCCATCCAGCTGGACCACAAGCCTTCCCAAACGGCCTCGAGCATTCCCTCAGGCGACCTGGCTGACCCGGGGTTGGGGCGGGGGGGGGGGGGGGGGGGACAGGCCACACCCTCTCCGCTCCACTCTCTAACTGCCTCCTCGTCCCTCCCAGACGGATGTGCTCAAGTGCGTGGTCAGCACCGACCCCGGCCTCCGCTCCCACTGGCTCGTGGCCGCGCTCTGCAGCTGTGGCCGCTTCCTGAAGGCTGCGTTCTTCATGCTGCTGCCGGAGAGATGAGCTGCTGGCTTGGGCAGGGGCCGCAGCCCGGCCCCCTTACATGGGAGGCCCTCGGCCCCCGAAAGCATCACCCTCCGCCCCACCCAAGCCAGGAAGACCCTCGGAGCCCCGCGTCGAAGCTGGAAGCCCTGCCCTGAGCCCCTCCTCCACAGACCCAGGCCCTCTGGACAGGGAAGAGGGGGGCTTCCTGGCCCTGGAGCTGGGCTTCAGGGCCAACAGGGGCCCTTCCCCATCGTTCCCCCTCCCCTGGAACCCCCGCTGGTCCCCTTCTTTCTAGAGCCAGAAAGTCAGGGTCACGTCCCAGGCCCTGAAGGAAGGGAGCCGGGCCCCATCTGTGTGCGGTTCCCACGTCAGGACATGAGCTGGCCTCGGTCCTCCTGGGCAGGGGGCCTGGACTCTGGGCCTGAAGGTGACTCTCGAGGCCGGAGGAGCTGTGGAGTGTTACTGACTCCGCCCGTGGGGCCTAAGGCTCGTGTGGTGGTTGCTGAACCTGTTTCTAGAGGGAGGGCGTGTCCCCCGCGCACCGGGGTGGGTCTCTGTGTGGCAGGGTCCTGTGGACGCGGGAGCCCACGACCGAGAAGGATGGTGTGTTTGTCCGATCCCAATAAAGTTCCGCAGCCGTGGAGGGTGACCCCGTCTGCTCCTGGTACCTGTCCTGCGACTGCCGGGGACCCGACAGATGGCAGGCCGGCCCGACGTGATGGAGCACAGGCGCACGTCTTCCCTCACCAAGGCCAACTTGTGCTGCCCTGTGCCACACTGGGCCTGCGCGCATATATGCCTGCACGTGCTGCCACCGTGCGTGCACCAGCAGCTGCGCCCCACGTTCCTCAGTCCCCCTCCCCCCCCGCCCCCCGCCTCTGGCCTGGCAGCAGGCACATGGTGCTGGACGCGGCCTCTCTCAGCCCCGGTTCCCTTTCTGTACGACTCAGGGTGGACCAGACGGCCGCTAGGGTCTTCCCTTCCCCATCCAGCCTCCTGGGGAAGAGCCCAAAGGCGAGGTTGCCGTGCACAAGGGGGGGCTGTCCCCCTTCCCCCATCGCCCACCTCCTGGCCCCAGGGCCCCCCACAGGACCCCTCTCCTCAGCTTCCTCCCAGGGGGCGGCCGCCCCTGCAAGCCCATCACCTCTCCAAGCTCTGCCTGCTCTGTCTGCATGGGACCCAGGGGCGCTCGCAGTGGGAAGTCTGGCAGATGACGAGAGGGAAGGAAGGGGGCGGGAGGAGAGGAAGGTCCCTTTGCCACCCTGCTTCCGTCACTAGGATCGATCCCTTGGTACGTCTCCAGCCTGGGAAAGTGATGTTACAGACGCTGAGTCAGGGAGGCCGCAGATTTAAGGTCACTCAGAGAGACCAGGCATCTGCGTGGACATTGGGTTAGAGGCTGCAGTGGAGGAGACACCCCGTTTCCAACAACAACAGAAGATGACATTCCGGGGTATAAACGGAGTGAGAAATGCGAAACCCTACGTGAGGCAAACTCCGAAGGTACCTCAGAGACACCCTGGACTTGGAAGGACAGAAGAAATCCCATGTTCCAGAGGAAAATGATCTCATAAAGAAGACAGTTCTCTAAGTAGCTTTGTAAATTTAACGTAATCCTTATGAAAGTATCAGAATGTTTTTCCCCCTCTGGATCTAAACAGGCTAATTATAAAGTTCATATAGGGCTTCCCTGGTGGCGCAGTGGTTGAGAGTCCGCCTGCCGATGGCAGGGGACGCGGGTTCGTGGTCCGGGAAGATCCCACATGCCGCGGAGCGGCTGGGCCTGTGAGCCATGGCCGCTGAGCCTGCGCGTCTGGAGCCTGTGCTCCGCAACAGGAGAGGCCACAACAGTGAGAGGCCCGCGTACCGCAAAGAAAAAAAAAAAAAAAAGCTCCTATGAGGTGGGGTGGGGGTGGGGGTGGGGGTGGGGGGGAAGGGCAAAAACAGCCGGGAAAACCCTTCAAAGAAGAGAAATGACGAGGGTCTAGGCCTCTGCCTCTGAGTCTGTTGTTGGACCACCAGGCCCCAGGCCAAATGCATGTAGACAGGCAGGCGCAGGGTCACGGGACCCCCAGAGACAGACCCCTGTGCCTGGAGAACCAAGTCCATGATGAGGTGGGAAGAGCCGGGCTTGTGAGCAAATGTGACAAACCAGTTAACACTCAGAGACCAAATCGAATGCGTATGTCACATTAGACACAAAACAAATTCCAAACGGATCCAACAGCCAAGCATGAAAAATGAAACAAGTTCTAGAAACAATGGGTGAATTTCTTCCTAACTGGGGAGTGAGCAGAATCTTCCTCAACATGATTTAAAATCCAGGAGCAAGAAAAGACAAAATACTTTCTGGGAAAAAAACAATAACATTTAACATTTTCAAAAGTATCTGCACCTTGAGACAGGAAGCAAGGGCGGGGGGTGGGTGGGGTGGGTAGGGAGTGGGAGTGGCTTAATGGGTACGGGGTTTCTCCTTGGGGTGACAGAAGTGTCCTGGAAGTAGACAGCGTTGATGGTTGCATGACACTGGGAATGTACTAAATACCACTCAACTGTACACCTGTGGACACTGTGGAAGAGTGAAGTTCATGCTGTAACCGTGCATTTCACCTCCATGAAAGGTGGTCATTGAAAATCAGGAATACTAGGATTAATGTTTATAATTCACAAGAACTTAAAAGCTTCGAAAGTCGAGAAGAAAAAGACAAAAAAAGAGAAATGCAGGGACTTCCCTGGTGGTCCGGTGGTTAACACTCCACGCTTCTTCCACTGCAGGGGGTGCGGGTTCAATCCCTGGTTGGGGAACTAAGATCCCGAATGCGGTGTGGCACAACCAAAAATAGAAATGCGTGCAGGATCTCATTGCTCACCGATCAGGTTGGCCCAGATCCAAATCTGACAACAGACTCTTGTTGGTGGAGGCAAGTCCCCTCACACAACACTGCTGGGAAGCAAAATGGCACAGTCCCTGGGGGAGGGGCAACACTTGGACAAGTCATAGATGCATTTACCCTCGGACTGGCTACCTCTGGAAATCTATCCCAGAGCTACGCTGGCCAAAGTCCAAAATGCCATGTACATAAAGTTATTCATTGTGACATTATTTGATCAGCAAAAGACTGGAAACAACCCAGATGCCCAGCATCAGGGTGTCTGCTGGATAAACCATGGCAGGGCTG
Organism: Orcinus orca; assembly: GCF_937001465.1. Taxonomy (NCBI): domain Eukaryota; kingdom Metazoa; phylum Chordata; class Mammalia; order Artiodactyla; family Delphinidae; genus Orcinus; species Orcinus orca. Next base: position 120,491,959 of record NC_064565.1, read on the forward strand.
CCTGGTGGGGCACTCAGCAGCTGGGCTATACACCCACGTGAAGCAAAATTTATCTTGTTTTACACTTTCAAAAAATAAATTATTTATTTATGTTTATTCATTTATTTTTGGCTGGGTTGGGTCTTCGTTGCTGCACGCGGGCTTTCTCTAGTTGCAGTGAGCAGGGGCTACTCTTTGTTGAGGTGTGCGGGCTTCTCATTGCGGTGGCTTCTCTTGTTGCGGAGCACGGGCTCTAGGTGCACGGGCTTCAGTAGCTGTGGCACGTGAGCTCAGTAGTTGTGGCTCGCGGGCTCTAGAGCGCAGGCTCAGTAGTTGGGGTGCACGGGCTTAGTTGCTCCACGGCATGTGGGATCTTCCCCGACCAGGGCTCGAACCCATGTCCCCTGCACTGGCAGGCGGATTCTTAACCACTGTGCCACCAGGGAAGTCCCTTGTTTTAAACTTTTGACAATAGGGTCACGTAGGATGTTCTGCATAAGCAAAGCTAACTTAAGAAAACAGTCAACTTTAAAAAATTAAACAAATGAGTTTCTCTATCAAGTTGGTGACACAAGCACCCAGAGGAATCAATTATTCCAACTATATTTTAACTTTACATCTTCAATGAAAAAGCTGTAAAAACAACAGCAAAAACGGAAACTTCAGGGCTTCCCTGGTGGCGCAGTGGTTGAGAGTCCGCCTGCCGATGCGGGGGACGCGGGTTCGTGCCCCGGTCCGGGAAGATCCCGCGTGCCGCGGAGTGGCTGGGCCCGTGAGCCATGGCCGCTGAGCCTGCGCGTCCGGAGCCTGTGCTCCGCAATGGGAGAGGCCACAGCAGTGAGGGGCCCGCGTACCGCAAAAAGAAAAAGGAAACTTCAATCAGTAGTCTTATTAATAACAATATTATTATTCTCAAATAATCATACGTATCCTGTAGGAGAAAGCAAATAATGATAAACAGGATTTTCATCTTAAAAGAGGTAAAATCAAAGAATTTAAGTAAAAAATTTTATAATCTTAAAATTTGAATTGGAAACCTAAGTGTGGATGCACAACTTTTTTTGTTAAAAAATGCACGTATCCCATGCTAAAGTAGTTGACAGTGAAGGGTTGTGATCTCGGCAATGAGATCTCAAATAGTAAAGTGGAAATAAGTGAGAAAATAATTTATAAAGGGATTTTCCATTTCTGCCCGGGGCCTCTCAGTCCCACCCCCACTGGAGAGAAGAGAGGTTCTGAGGCAGGAAGTGGGAACAGAGGCCATCAGGGGCTTGAGGGGCTCCATCCAGCCAACTATCACATCATGTGGGCCCCTCCTGTCTGTCAAAGAAAAAGACTGGACTTGCCTAGCTCACATCGAACATACAAAAAGTACTGGGTTCATAACAGAAGCAGGAGGGGTGTGTGGGGGGGTTGTGGTGCGAGAAGGCTGGTCGGGCGGCCAGCACCGTTGTCCCTGGCACACCTGTTCTAAAACCCGATGATCAAAGGGGAAGAGAAGCGCTTCCGCTGGCCTTCTGGTGTGAACTAATTTCAGAGACACCAAACTGAGCCTAATTGGACGGATGGAAGCTCTTCGGAGAATTCCGCCACCGAATGCAGAAGGACAGGGTTGGAAGATGGCCCTTCGGCAGCTCTGATGGGGGAGCTGGCTCAGGCAGGGGTCACCCATGGGCGGGCCGATTGACAGACGCTGAGAATAAGGAGGGCAGGCTGCACCGTCTGGGCCTGTTACGTTAGCATCAGCCACGTGAGACAGGCAGACGGCGCACAGGAAGACCCGGACAGCCCTTAGGAAGTGTGATCCAACCTCCAGACTACAGCAAACAGAGGGCTTAGAGGAACAATTCAGACACCGCGGGGAACCCAGGGGAACCCAGGATCCAGACTGGGGACGCCTTCCAGCTTCCCAACAAGAAGCACGGGGGGCGGGGGGAGGAAGAGGATCAGGTGACCATGTCAGTTATTTGCTTTTCATCTCTCGGCTCTCAGCCCCACCCTTCCTGCTCCGGTCTGGGTGCTGCCCTCCTAGCCCCCTTCCAGCTGTGAGCAGGCAGCAGCCTGGGATGCAGGAGGGAGAGAGTGGGGGGCTTCCTTGCTGCTCCCAGCTCCTCTCAGCATCATTCCAGCAGCAGAGACAGCTCTGGTCCCATCCTCCAGGCTCCCTTGGAGCTATGGTCTGAATGTCTGTTTTCCCTCAAATTCATATGTTGAAATCCTAACCCCCAAAGTGATGGTAGGAGAAGGTGGGGCCTTTGGGAGGTGACTAGGCCATAAAGGCTCCACCCTCACGATTGGAACAGGTGCCTGCATAACACAGACTCCACAGAGCTAGCTCAGCCTTTCTGCACGTGAGGTCACAGTGGAGACGCGTCCACGAGCAAGCAGCCCTCCCACCTAATCAGCCAGCAGCCTGACCTTGGGCTTCCAGCCTCTAGAACCGGGACAAGTAAATTGCGGTTGTTTGCAAGCCACCCAGTGGATGGTTACTTTCGTTATAGCAGCCTGAACTAGGTCAGAAAGTTGTTACCAAGAAACAACAAGTATCTAAAAACGTGGAAGTGGCTTTGGAAATTAGAGGTTGGAAGAGTTTTAAGATGAATGTTAGCAAAAGCCTCCACTGCTGTGAACGGACTGTTCAGGGCAATTCTGGTGACCCAGGAAGAAAAGAGGAGAGCTGTGGAGAAAGCCTCAGTGTTCTTAGACAATACCTAAGTAATCCTGAACAGAATGTTGGTAGATATATGGGATGTGTTCATCTGAAACAATAAAACAGCCAGTTTTTACCAACAAAATGGGTTTATTAAGGAGCAGCAAAGATTTGTGTTTCAGGACAGGTAACCGTGGCACAAGTCCACAGGCAAGTCCAGTAGGTCAAAGGAGAGGAAATTCTTTTATAGAGGAAAAGGTAAGGTGGGAGGGGCTGTTATAAGCAAAAAAGTCCATTGGAGGAAAATGGGGGTCTGAAGTGTGGTGGCTTTTCATTGGCTGAGCTGTGATAGTTTCTCATTGGCTGGGCTGTTGCCTGACAGGGAGAAAATCCTCCTTCCTCCTGGGGGTGGTAAAGGGCTTCTGGCCAGGGAGGCCAGGTGGCCTCCTCCTGTCAGGATCTGTGCTGACATCCAGTGGAGCTGGTGAGCGCTCCCCCTTGTGGCCTCCCCACTCCATTATTTTTTGTTTTTTGTTTTTGGCCGTGCTGCGTGGCTTGTGGGATCATAGTTCCTTGGCCAGGGATTGAACTCAGGCCCTTGGCAGTGAGACCTCAGAGTCCTAACCACTGGACCACCAGGGAATTCCCTCCCCACTCCAGTTCCGCGAGGTTTCCCTTTACTAATTTTCACAGGTGTAAAGGCCAGTCTGCTGAGATCTCAGATGGAAATGGAGGTCATTGGAAACTGGAGGAAAGGCAACCTTTGTTAAGACGGGACAGAGAGCTTGGCTAAACTATGTGTCCTAGTTTTGTGGAAGGTAGAACTTGTGAGCAATGAAATTGGTTATGTGCCTGGAAATTTCCAAGCAAAGTGAAAGTGTTGAAGCATGAGGGGCCTTGTTTCTCTTGAATACTTAGAGTAAAATGCAAGAAGACTTAAGGACAGAATTGTTAACCAAAAAGGAAGCAGACCTTAAAAATGTGGAAAATCCTCAGCCTATTGATATTTAAAGTAGTAAGAAAGCTTGCTGAGACAGATCATGACGCTTGGGAGGACTTGACACGGAGGTTAGTACTCATCAGTTACGAGCTAGTTACCCACATGATGGGAGACCAGGCAGCCACCTAAACAGAAGCTTAAAGTCCAGACAATGGAAAAATGTCTTCAAAGGCATTTCAGAGATTGTGGGGGTGACCCTTCCATCCCAGGCCCAGAGGATAAGGCTCTGCTCCCCACATTCCTGGGCCACAGCAGATGTGGCTGCCCCACTGGAGGGCACAGCTGCAAACTTGGCTGGAATCGGTGTTTGGCTTCCACAAGGTACCATCTCTGCCAGCACGCAGAATGCAGAGTCCTGGGGGCCTTGCTACCTTCCCTCAATTTTGAAGGATGGAGCCACCTGGAGCCTCAGGCTCATGACCTAGGCAGAGACCCACACCCTGCAAGGGGTGCAGAGCCCCCGCTAGGGCGACCCCGGGGTGGGCAGAACCTGGGGAGAGCCGCAGGCACACGACTCCAACCCCTGAGAACCGTGGTGAGCGCTGCACCCGGCAAAGCTGGGGGGGGGGGGCAGGACCACCCCAGGGGGGCCCGGAGGACAGACACTGAGCCACAGAGGATCGTTCCTCTTAAGCCTTAAGGTTTGGGACTTGCTCAGGACCTGTCACACCTTCTTCTTTCCTATTTCTACCTTTTGGAAAGGGAGTGTCCATCCATTCCTCTCCCGTCGTTGACTTTCGGAGGCCAATAACTTGTCTGGTTTCCCAGGTTCGCAGCTGGAGGGACGAACTGGGCCTGAGTCTCTGCTGACCTGACGCTCTCGGCGAGCCCAGCCCAGCCACCACGTCCACCCTGCACGCAGGGGGCCGGCCGCCTTCCTCACACTCCAGCCACGCTCCTCTGAGGGCTCGGCACCAGCCCCGGTCCCTCCTCTGCGCTCCCAGGTACTGACAACCCCCCCACCCCGGTAGTGCCTTTTGTCCCCAGGGTGTGTGACAAGGGGGTGTGTGGCTGCAGACACTGACCCCTGCTCTTGAGCGCGGCCTCCTTTCACCCCGTGTCTATGTTCCCGGTGAGGCCCCTGATGCTGTGCTGTGTTCAGGAAAAGAGAAAGGCTCTGTTTTGCTTTTACACACATGCTGAAGTGTTCGAGAGAAGGGACACTGTGTGTGGAATTCGCTTTAAGATGCTCCAGCCACAAAAAGGGGGGAAGAGCAGACGGAACCACCGGTGTGGGGACATGCTGGCAGGAGCTGGAACGGGGTGAGGTCCAGGGGGTCAGTGTATGTCTGGAAACTTCCATCGTAAACAAATGAAGGTAATATTATATTGCCGAGACTAAATCAAATTTACAGAATGATGATAAATTCACCACCACCCTCTCGCCTTGGGAATGCCCTTCGTCCACATGGAAATGGGGTCGTTACACTCTCAGCTCTTTAAAAGTAAAGGAAAACTCACTGCAATTCTTTTTGTCCTACCTTTCTCTTCACCTTGTTGCTGACTACTGCAGATTTATAAACATTTTCAGATCTTGTCAAAACTGCAGGAAGGAAAGGAGAGACAAAGAGTCACCCCTTTTTAATTTTTTAGGGAAACGACTCTGAAAACAAATAGTCACCAGCAGATGAAAGAAACGCAGTCTACGCAAGTGATAATATTCAAAATGCTTAGCCATAAAAATAAAGGCCTTTTATTTGGTTTTTCTGTGCCATTACAGGAACACGTGGCAACACCCTTGAACCCACGGTGACCTGTGGCCACACCCACACCTGCTGCGGCGTCTGCTGAGAAGCTGAAGTGTCACCACACAGGCCAGCCCCACCGGACTCAGCTCTACCTGGGGTCATGGAGTCACCTTCTTGTAGGTGACATGCAGATGCTGAGTCATGGGCTGCGTGGTGGTTGCCATGGAGACCGTCTGTTCAAGTTTGCCTTCGGAATTCAGCCTGAATTTTCGGGTAATCTGAGCAGAACAAAACAAATACAAAACGCCTTAATTTCACCTTCCAAAGATTCCACGACCGCTCCCGCGGCAGCTGCAACATTTCACCTCAGTGTCAGGGGCTTGTGAGCCAGGCAGAGTCCCCGCCAGTGGGTGACAGACACTCGGCCGGCAGCCGTGATGGGCGTCCGGACCCCTGGCCCGTGCCGTCTCCCTGCCGCTCAGCTGTTCCCAAACGTCCGGAGGTGAGCGCGGGCGTCAGCCTCGCCGTCTGCCTAGGGGCCGGCTGTCCAGCGCGTCCCTCCCTACACAGCTTGAAATGATGCCAAATGTGTTCTCAGAAAACTCGGTACCAGCACTTCTGGAACCCCCGATTCATCAGGGCCAATTATGGCAGCTGCTTCTAACAGTAACACAGACCTGCAGCACCCGAGCCCCCGATGAGAAAATGGGTTTGCCTGGAACGTCTGTGGACAGAGGGTGAAAGCCCGAGGACTGTGGAAGCCGCCTCCAGGGGTGGCTACCTGGCGCCAGAACTGGCGGGGGTGGGGGCGCACGAGCGTCAGAACCCGTGCTGGCCAGGCCCCAGCGACCGTCGGGCAGAGAAGAGAGGAAAGCCAGATTCCAGAGCCTGTTTAAAGCAACCAGGCTACAAGGCCAAGGCCTCAGGGGGAAGGGCGTGCAGGGGAGAGACCCAGCTCAGAGCAGCTGTCCCCCCAAGGCCGGTGCTGACTCTCAGAGGCCACCCAGAGGCTGGGGAGCCGGGTGGGTGCGCCCTAACCCACGGGGCTGCGCTGCACGGGCCACCCTCTGGAACCGCTGCCCGGCGTCTAGAAGGAGGGGCCGCGGAAAACCGCCCGGCTGTTGGTCAGGACCCCCTTAGGGCCGCACCCCAGGAGTAAGAGTTCCCCAGAAACAGACTGGGAAGTCCGGTTAAAAGTAGTGCTATCTCTGTGGACAGGACCTGCTCTTCCTGGACAAACCACCAGAAGCGCAAGAAGTGCCCTTTGGGGGGAGACGACATCAAACAGGCCTCAAGTCACCCGCGGTTTTCACGCGCGATGTCTAGAATTCAAGAAATTCAACAGAAGGGATGGAAACTAGAAGACAAAGGAAGGACATCTTCAAAACAATGAAAATAACTGTCCCCCTGGCATTCTGGTTGCAGTGAAAACACCCTTCAAAAGTGAAGGCAAAATAAAGACATTTTTAGACAAAAAATCCACAGAGAATTCACCACCAGCAGGACCCCCCGCTTCTTTACACAAAACACTAGAGGAAGTTCTTCAGGTTTTAAGGAAAATGGTGGAAGCAGAGACGCAGGAACAAAGGAAAAGCAACAGCAAGGATAAACGTATGGAAAACCGTGCGTCACCCAAATGCTGCGACGAGGGCTAACTGGCATTTATACAACCCTGTGGGGTCTACTGTGCGTGCGTACTCACAACACGTGACAGCAGAAGCAGAGGCGGGAGGAGGACACAGAGTCAGTGTCCTACGTCCCTGCTACTCGGTGGGCTCCAGGTACCAGCCCCACCTGGGCGGCTGCTGGAAATGCAGAGTCTCAGGCTCCGCCCCAGACCCGGTGCCTCAGAATTGCCACCCTGAGCCCCAGGGACCACACCGCGTGGTGGTCTGAGCAGCCCTGTCCTAAGGTCCTTGCCACCGTCCACAGGTGTCAAAGGTCAACGCGCTGTCCTCGCCACGGTAACGGCTCAGGACGGGAGAGGGCTGCAGAGGGCAGGACGGGAGGGCACAGCCCCAGATGAGGTGGACAGAGAGATAGAAAGCAGACGGGTGGCGGGCCGACATTCTCACACGTGACTTGCTTCTTCAACTCCACAGCCTTTGTTCTGGAATTCAACTGAAAAACAAACAGTCGGGGCTTCCCTGGTGGCGCAGTGGTTGAGAGTGCGCCTGCCGATGCAGGGGACACGGGTTCGTGCCCCGGTCCGGGAGGATCCCACATGCCGTGGAGCGGCTGGGCCCGTGAGCCGTGGCCGCTGAGCCTGCGCGTCCGGAGTCTGTGCCCCACAACGGGAGAGGCCACAACAGTGAGAGGCCCGCGTACCGCAAAAAACAAAACAAACAAACAGTCAAGGCTCTTACCCTTGAAACCACTCTGCAGAGGAAACAGAAGTGCAGTGGAGAGAAACAAAGCCCGTGTTCCCCACACCACGGGCCACGCGCTCAGCTTCCACAGGACAGCAGCCGCCTGTCCTCAGAGCCCACGGCCTGCGGGGCACCTGTTCCCCCGACACCCCACCACCGATGCAGGACACTGGCTCTCGCCCTCATGCCAGACGCCCAGCACCACACGTGCAGGGGGAGCGCAGGCGGGGGCAAAGGAAATGCCTCCCCGGGGAACGGAAGGTGGGCCCCGGGCCCCCCGCCCCCCGTTGAACCTTTCCACGTTAAAGGGAAGACACTGCGTGTCTCTCACACGGAGCCCGCCCGACGGGCTGAGGCTGCGGTCACACCCGAAAACCAGCACCTGAGGACTACCTGGCTTCTCGCGTGGCCTTGCATCCCCCGTCCCGCCTCCGCGATGCCGCAGGGGCTGCGGGCCACGCCACGAGGACACAGCCCATTTCACCGTGTGCTGACCCAAGGGCGGCCGCTCCCTCGCCCTTCGGCTCTGCTTCTGTGTGCCGAAGTCTGTGAACATCCGGTAACAGCCACCGGGCAGCAAGACACAGGGCAACAAAAGGAGGGAGACAGTCACGGGGGAGACCCCATGGCGGAGACGCTGGTCCCCCACGACCTCCCCAGGTCCCAGCGAGAGGGTGTGTGAGGGCTGCCCGGCCGCCGGAGCGCACACTCGGGACTGTGTTCATCGAGGTGGCCTCAGCGACGACACTGCTACTGCAGCGTGTCCCCGTGCCCGGGAGTCACCTGTTAGGTTCCTCTGGGCTTGGTGGCCTCTTGGATGAAATTTCTTGTGCTAGTTTTCTCTTCAAATGAAAGTTATTTGGCAGAATTTAAAGTTGAGGCAGGTCGTAGATGACATCGCTCAGGCTCAGAACCAGACCTCCTGCGGCGCCCACGGCCTCTGCCGACGATGATCCTGAGGTCATGCCAAGTCCACCCTCAGGATGAGAATCCACCTGAACTGCAGACTGACCCTCGTTTAAACAAGTTTAAACAAGGTGGGGCTGGAAGCAACTGTTTGCCTTTAAACCCTCAAAGTGGAGCCTGTTGGGGCCACTGGGTAGAGCAGAAGCTGCAGGAGCCGCATTCTGGAGAGAAGCCTGCACAGCTGGGGCCCAGCTCCGATGGCAAAGGCAAACTCCAAGGAGCCTCTGAACACAGGGACAGAGGCCATCTTGACAACGACACGAGTTCTTACTTTAGCCAAGTGTGCTCACTTTTCCTCGACTGCACAGACCAAAGAGAAATATTATGGTAGAGAGAAACTCGATGTGAGAACTTCTTGATGTTTTAATGATTTCTTGTTCCTGTTATGTCTTGTCCCGTGGGGAAAAGGTGGAGAAGGAAAGGCCAGGAGAGAGTTAGATGGATCTGACTTTGTTTTAGGTCCTAAAATAAAAAAACCAAGAAGCCACCCCATACAACCCTTGAGGCATCAAGGAGGGGGCTGAGTCATGAAGAAAGGGGATGAGTTTGATAAACAAGGACATCAGGACACTGTTGGAGAACTACAGACAGTGCAGGCCTCACGTTTCTCTCACTGACTTGCAAGAGGGAGGGGATGTATGTACATGTACAGCTGATTCACTTCACTGTACAGCAGAAACTAACACAACATGGTAAAGCAACTCTACTCCAATTCAAAAAAAAAAGAAGAATTAGAACAGATGCAGTCTGCTTGCTGCCAGTACTGGCTCCTTTCCCCTCCTTTGCACCCTGCTTTATTGAGATATAACTGACATGTAACACTGTATAGGTTTAAGCTGAAACATGATGATTTGATACATGATGATTTGATACATGCTAAAACATGATGATTTGATACATGTGTATATGGTGAAATGTTTACCACAATAAGGTCAGTTAATACATCCATCACCTCACAGTTACATCTTTTTCCTCTTAGCAAATTTCACTAATATAACAGAGCACTGTCAACTCTAGTGCCGCCCTGTCAACTCTAGTGCCACGCTGTCCATCTTACACCTGGACGTTCATACCCACTGGGCAACATCTGCCCATTTCCCCCACCTGAGCCCCCCGTAACCAGCATTCTACTCTGTTTCTGTGAGTTTTCTTTCTTTTTTTTTAAATTTCACATATATTGGGTTGGCCAAAAAGTGCCTTCGGTGTTCACATAAAAATAAAAGACACATTTTTCATTTTTACCAAGAACTCTATTGAACGACGTTTTCACCCTTTTGTTCCACTACCTTCTGCCATTTTTCAGGCACCTTCATAATATCATCTTCCCAAAACTTTTTACCTTTTTGAGCAAAGAACTGTTCCAGGTGCCTTTTACAGTCTTCAAGGGAATTGAAATTTTTTCCATTAAGAGAATTTTGTGAAGACCTAAATAAATGGAAATTCGAAGGTACAATGTCTGGTGAATACGATGGATGAATCAGAACTTCCCAGCCAAGATGTAACAGTTTTTGCCTGGTCATCAAAGAAACATGCCGTTTTGCATCATCCTGATGGAAGATTATGTGCTTTCTGTTGGCTAATTGTGGACACTTTTTGTTGAGTGCTGCTTTCAGTTGGTCTAACTGGCAGTAGTACTTGTTGGAATGAATCGTCTGGTTTTCCAGGAGCTCATAATAGAGGACGCCCTTCCAGTACCACCATATACACAACACCACCTTCAGACCAGCCTTTGGTGTGGTTGGTGGTGGTTTATTTCGCTTGCCCCACGATCTCTTCCATTCCACATTATTGTACAGTATCCACTTTTCATCACCTGTCACAATTTGTTTTAAAAACGGAACACTTACATTACATTTAAGTAGAGAATCACACGTCGAAACATGGTCAAGAAGGTTTTTTTTTGCTTATGTGGAACCCAAACATCAAAGTGATTTAACATAACCAAGCTGGTGCAAATGATTTTCAACTCTTGATTTGGATATTTTGAGTATGTCGGCTGTCTCCCACATGGTATAACGTTGATTGTTCTCAACTGATGTCTCAATTTGATGGCTATCAACGTCAACTGGTCTACCTGACCGTGGAGCATCGGCCAGCGAGAAATCTCCAGCATGAAACTTTGCAAATCACTTTTGACACGTTTGATCAGTCACATCACCTTCTCCATATATGGCACAAATCCTTTTTTTTGCATTTCGGTTGCATTTTTACCTTTCTTGAAATAATAAAGCATAATATGCTCAAAATGTTGCTTTTTTCTTCCATCTTCGATATTAAAATGGCTATACAAAAATTCGCCAATTTTGATAAGTATTTACTTATTCATTTATTTATTTGGTTGTGTTGGGTCTTCGTTGCTGCGCTCGGGCTTTCCTCTAGTTGCGGTGAGCAGGGGCTACTCTTCATTGCGGTGCGTGGGCTTCTCATTGCGGTGGCTTCTCTTGTTGCAGAGCACGGGCTCTAGGCACGCAGGCTTCAGTAGTTGTGGTAAGTGGGCTCAGTAGTTGTGGCTCGTGGGCTCTAGAGCGCAGGCTCAGTAGTTGTGGCGCATGGGCTTAGTTGCTCCGCGGCATGTGGATCTTCCCAGGCCAGGGCTCGAACCTGTGTCCCCTGCATTGGCAGGCGGATTCTCAACCACTGTGCCACTAGGGAAGTCCCAATAAGTCTTTCTATAAATGCACGCTGGTATGACAGCTGTCACACACAATCTAACAAAATTGTTTTGAATGAAGTTAAAGACAACTAAGTGCTAGTAGAGCCCTCTTAAGGAAAAAAATGAACGAAACTTTTGGCCAACCCAATACAAAACACTCCAGAAAGAAATTAAAGAAGACATAAATAAATGGAAACACATCCCATGTTCAGGGATTGGAAGACTTAATATCATTAAGAAACAAATACTACCCAAAGAGACCTACAGAATTAACAAAATTCAAATCAAAATGCCAATGATGTGTTTTGTAGAAATAGAAAAATCCATCCTAAAATTCATATGGAATCTCAAGGGACTCTCAACAGATTTCAAAACTTACTACAGAATGACAGTGACCAAAACAGTGTGACACTGGCATAAAAGCAGATATACAGACCAATGGAACAGTTCTGAGAGCCCAGAAATAAATCCTTGCATATGTTATCAAATGATTTTCAACCAGGTTGCCAAGACCATTCAATGAGGAAAGGATGGCCTTTTCAATAAATGGTGCTGGGAAAACTGGATATCCCCTCGCAAAAGAATAAAACCGTACCCTTACCTAACATTAGTACAAAAAATGAATGAACAAAAAAAACCCTCAAAATGAATCACAGCCTTGAAGGTAAGAGCTAAAACTATAAAAACTCTTAGAAGAAAACATAGGGCAAGTGTAATGACATTGGATTTGGCAATGACTTCCTGGATACCAATTTACAGCCAATGAAGAAAAAGCAGACAAACTGTAATTCATGAAAATTAAAAACTTTTGTGCATCAAAAGATACTATTTACAGAGAAAAAATACAACCCACAGAATAAGAGAAATATTTGCAAATCATATATCTGATAAGGGATTCATAAACAGAATAACAGAGAACTCCTAAAATTCAACAACAGCAAAAACAAACAACCCAATTCAAAAATGGGCAAAGGATTTGAATAGACATTTTTACAAAAACGATATATGAATGGCCAAGAAGCACATGAAAAGTTGCTCAATATCGCTATCGTTTAGGGAAATGCAAATCAAAACTACAATGAGATACCACCTCACACCCATTAGGATGAGTGATATCCAAAAACCAGAAAACAACAAATGATGAGAATGCAGAGAAATTGGAACCCCTGTGCACTGCTGATGGGAATGTAAAATGGTGCAGGTAAAGTGGGAAGCTATGGCGGGTCCTCAAAAAATTAAAAATAAAATTAACCACGTGATCCAGCAATTCCTCTTCTGGGTATACACCCCAAAGAACTGAAAGCAGGTCTTGAAGAGATATCTGTACACCCATGTTCACAGCAGCATCATTCACAATAGCTAAAAGGTGGAAGCAACTCAGGTATCCATCGATGGATGAATGGAAAAGCAAATGTGGTCCATCCACACACTGGAATATTACTGAGCCTTAAAAAGGAGGGAAATTCTGACACAGGCTACAACATGGATGAACCTTGAGGACGTTGTGCTCAGTGAAGTAAGCCAGATGCAAAAAGAAAAATAACTGTATGATTCCACTGATATGAGGTACCTAAGTAGTCAAAATCGGAGAGATGGAAAGTAGAGAAGTGGCTGCCAGGGTCAGGGGAGGAGAGGACAGGGAGCTACTGCTTAGTGGGCCTGAGTTTCAGTTCTGCAAGGTGAACGTGTTCTGGAGATGATTAACAATGTGAATATATTTAAGTGTACCCTTAAAAATGGTTAAGATAATTAACTTTTATGTATCTATTTTTCCACAATAAAAAATACTGAAGAAGAAAAAAAAGTTGGGGGTGAAATAAACTCAAAAGAAATATTGCCAGACCTATACTACAAGAAATGCCACTAACGCAGCTTCAGAATGAAGGGAAATGATACCACAGGAAACTCTATAGAAGGAGAAAAGAGCAACACAAAGAGAAACTAAGTGGGTAACTATAAGCGATTACTCCCCTGCCCCCCCCACTGTAATTTCTTCGAAAGTCAACCGATTATGTAAAGCAAAAATCCTAGTGTGAAGGTTTATAATGTATGTGGATACTTTTTACATGTAAAAGGTATGATGACACCAGCACAAAAGGAGGATAAATGCAATTCTACACAGCTGTAAGATTAACACACATGTGAAGTGGGAAATGTAACAGTATATCACTGATTATAAACAGACTTTGATAAATTTAGCATGCATATTGTTAGCCTTAAATCAACTATTTAAAAAAAAGGATACAGTTAAGCTAATAGAAGAAATAAAACAGAATGCTAAAAATACTTAATTAACCCAAGAAAACATACTAAAGGAACAAAAGAGGAACAAAGCCAAGAAAGAAGTAAAGCAGACAAATCAAGATGGTGGACGTACAGCCACCCTTACAAATACTTATGTTAAACGTAAATGAACTAAATACTCCAATTAAAATACGGAGTTTTCTGACTAGAGAAAAAAAGCAAGACTCTATAAGAAATGTACTGTAAATATAAAGACACAATTTGAATGTGGAAAGGGTAGGAAAAAAGATATACTGTACAAATGATAAGCATAAGAAAGCAGGTGCGGTTACATTAGTATCAGACAAAGCAGACTTCCAGGGATAGTATTACAAGCTATAAAGGACATTTCATAAATATAATACATATATCATCTGTATGCATCTAAACTACACAGCTTCAAAGTTATGAAGCAAAGATGGAACCAAAGAAAGGAACTGAAATATCTTCAGTCATAACTGGAGATTTTAATACCTCTCAGTAATTAGATACAACCAAGAACCCCCCACCCCCAAACACGCTAGTATATAGAAAACCTGATGACATTATCAATCAGCTTGACCTAACTGGTATTTTCAGTCCACTACAGCCAACAACTGTCAAATACTTATTCATTCTGAGTGCATATGAAACATTCACCAAGTTAGATCATATACGGGGCACAAAATAACTTTCAAACAGACCACGTTCTCTGGGTTTTATAGAACTGAATTAGAAATCATAGCAAGAAAATCCTCCAATAGTTGGAAAATAAGTAACATTCTTCTAAATAATCCTGTTCAAGGAAACAAAACCATTGAAGAAATAAAATATTTTGAGCGAGGATAAAAATAATAAAAATGGGTTAAGGACTTCCCTGGTGGTGCAGTGGTTAAGAATCCACCTGCCAATGCAGGGGACACGGGTTTAATCCCTGGTCTGGGAAGATCCCACATGCCGCAGAGCAACTAAGCCCGTGCGCCACAACTACTGAGCCTGCGCTCTAGAGCCCGCGAGCCACAGCTACTGAGCCCACGTGCCGCAACTACTAAAGCCCGTGCACCTAGAGCCCGTGCTCCACAACAAGAGAACCCACCGCAAGGAGAAGTCTGCGTACTGCAACGAAGAGTAGCCCCCGCTCGCCACAACTAGAGAAAGCCCACGAGCAGCAACGAAGACCCAACGCAGCCAAAAATAAATAAAATTGTAAAAAAGAAAGAAAGAAAGAAAGAAAATAGTGCTGGAACAACTGGATATCTATCTAGGAAAAAATGAAAGCATTTTGACTCCTACTTCACACCATACAAAACTATAAATTCCCAAATAATAAACCTTAAAGTAAAAGGAGACACTGTAAAAATTCTTGAAGAAAATGCAGGTGAAAGTGTGTGCCAGGCAAAAAATGTTAAGACAGGGCACAAAAAGCACTAACTGTAAGAGAAAAAACTGATAACAGAACTTCATCAAAAGTAAAACATTTTGTTAAAGAAATGAAATGGTAAGTTTTAAGTTGAGAGCACAGTTTTATCAACACATCTACCTGATAAAGGACTTGTGTCCAGAATATGTAACAAACTCTTACAGCTCAAAGATAAGGCAAACAAGCTGCTGGAGAAAAAGGACAAAGGATTTGAACGCTCACGTCATGAAACAAAGAATACAACGGCAAATAAGCACGTTGCAAGGATGAGCCACATCATTAGTCACTGGGAAAATGTAATTAACACCACACTGCAATGCCACTTGGTAGCCACCAGGATGGCCTAAGTTCAAGGCCCAGCCCGGGAAAGGGTGTGGGGCAGCCGGCCCTCTGTGCGCTGCTGCAGGGCAGGGGTACAGAGCGGCATGAGGAACCATAAAGCACTTAAGACTTCACCATGGAGTGTCCGAGGCCTCTATGGTCGACACCATAAAGAAACCAACTTTGGTATCTACTGAAATACACCGAACAAGGTCCGAAATCCCTGCAGCACACCCCCACGCTGCTGTGCATGGCTACCTGCGGGGTCTCTGGAGCCCATCACGTGAAAACAAAAAGGAAGAGAGACTAACGGTCTACACGTAAAAAAGGAAAGTTGTAAGAGTACAAGAAAATGGAAGAATAATTTTATCCTTTTGGAGCAGAAGACATCTTCCTGAGCCAGAGCCCAAATTCAGACGGCGTTTAGGACGAGACCCCGAGAGCAACTAGAGAAAGATGTACAGCCCGTGGGCAGAAGACATCACGAATCAGGCTAGCCTAAGCCACCGGATGGGGGCGTTGTCACAAATACAGCAGATGACAGATTAGTATCCACAGAACATAAAAAATCTCCCAGAAATCAACAAGAAAATGACACCTCGCAGAAAAACAGGCAATGACTTTGAACATCAAGTATCAGAACAAGAAATACAAACCACCAGTGAGCGCGAAGAATGCCCCCTCACTCATAAGTTAAATTTAAAACACCAATGAGATACCACCTTTTATCTAGCAGATTAAAAAAATCAGAAATCCTGAAAACACACCGCACTGGTCAAGGAGCAGGGAACAGGGTCCCCGCCGTGCAATGCTGGTGGGGACATACTTGTTCAACAAACCCGAGGACAGCCAACCGCGCATGAGCAGGGATAGATAATCACGTCATGGCCTGTGTGAGCGCGAGAAAGAAGCGGGTGACCAGAGACAGCCAGGCCTCCAGGATGGAGTGCAAAGGCAGGGGTGCCGTGCGGTCCCACCCGGGCTCACCTGCTCCACGTGGGGCTCCTTGGCGAAGGAGGTCCTGGCAATGGAGTGGGACGCGATGCACAGCTCCTGCCCGTTCACCTCGCCCTCCTCCACCTCCACGATGCCTGCAAGGGACACCGTCAGCCCACGCAGCCTGCCCGGGGCTCCCGGCTGCCCTGCGCTCACCACCCTCCTCTGCAGTCAAGGGCTCAACCAATCTGAACGCCGCAGCCATCGAGGCAATAACTGCCCAGGCACCTGCGATGGCCCCCAGGTACCAAGAGGGAGAAGACGCAACTCCTCCTGCAACTCCTGGAGTGGGTCCGTCCCACTCCCCCCAGCGATCTGACAGGAGGGACTGTCCACCTGCTGCCAGGAAGTGAGCGCACACTTGAGCCAGTGAGCGAGGTTAAGGGTCACGTAGGTGGGTGTTGAGTAATTTCGAATTCATGAACCTGGTTTACTATTTTAGGATGAATTCCCCCTGGGGGCAAAGCAAACTTCCAGACATAGCTTTTGCTCCCTGGTCTAGGTACCCCCAGAGCCCCACCTGCATGGGAAGCTGAGCGACAGCACAGATGTGAGCGCAGAGGGCCGGAGATGAAGCTGGCCTGTTCCCACAGAGCCACGCCCGCAGCCCCCCACCTGCCGGCCCCCCCACTCTCCAGCTCCCCGAGCCGTCCAAAGGCCCGACACTGTCCACCGTGAAACGCACCCACGGGGCCACGTCTGCGGTCACACAGAAATCGGGGGGCAGATGTCACCCCACCTGCTTGCAGCACGCAGGGCGCGTGGGTGCAAGGCAGGCCGGCAAGGGGAGTACCTGTGTTCTGGGCGCTGACGAAGGCCACCTTGTTGGTGTCGGGCTCCAGGCGGATGAAGCCACACTCCCTGTGCATGGGCTTGTGGGTGTCCGGATGGAAGGCGTTGAACCTGGACAGGTAATGTGACAGGTGAAGCCCAGGTACCCAGTGCCCACCAGAGCACATGCCAGACTTTGTGGCCCGCCCCCTCCTCACTTGGCAAGCGTCCAACCCACTGAACGTGAAGCACTACCTGGAAACACAGTCACGTGTGAAGGACGCCGTGCGGAGACACGGGAGACAACAGGTGTGGGCACCCCCGCTTCCCCATCTCTCCTCCCCACCCGTCCTCCCACCAAGGGCTTTTCAGCCCCAGCACCGCACACACTTCTCAGCCTAAGCCCTCCACCAACAAAGTAAAGTCCCACCCAATGCCAGGCCTTCCCTCTTCTGAGCTATTATCTTGCTTAGGAGTCCAGTTAATTCACAGGGTAGGAGAACAGGCGAGGAGTCAGCGTCTTATCGCGCCGCCACCACTGCAAATTCACGGTGGTGAGTAAGAGCTGCACCTTGACCTGAGAGCACCGACTCACAACTTCAACACCAACGCTTACAGCCTCACCAGCACGACGTGTGGGGATCTACTGCTACCACGGATGAACTTCTGACAGGCTGGTGTTGTGGCTACGGCTCACACGCCCTCTTGAGACCACAAGCCCTCACTGAGAAATACCATCTACTACATACACATAGACCACGACACCGACCAAAATACGTATTTTCTACTCTCATTTTTCTTTAACGTTAGTCGCAAAACTGAGTGACCAGCATTAAAAGAAAATTAATTAATGCTAGTCATAAATGTCTCTAACGGGTTACAGCTCATAGTTTAAAAAGACTGCTTTCTATTAAGGGTTATTCTGCATGACCCAGAATTTCCACCTTCTGTTTATGTGCAGGATATTCTTTCCCTTCACCCATTCAGTCAAGAATCATGCAAAAAGGTACGAGACAATATATCCTCCGCCCCCTCCCTACCAACCCACGGCCCGGGGTGCTCCCCACCTAGCCACCCTGCACTGCGACCTGCTTCCTCAGGAGTGGCAGGGAAGCGCTTTGCTGCACGCTAAGAATCTGAGAACCACGAGACACCAGCTCCTCTGAGCCCTCGGCTGGCTCAGGGGTAGGGCTAAATGAAAGCCGGGCCCCCTATCTTCAGTCATCTTGGGGCGACTGGTTTCCACACAGGTATGCTGCAGGGGATGAAGGGTTCAATTGAACACACACACTCATCTCCACGTTCGGATTACCGAGCCCGAGGTTCTGTGGTCACCTTCACATTGTCTAAAACACAAGAAGGCACCATTTCCACCCAGCGTGCGTCTCAGGTGCCAGGGCAGGAAGAGGGCACCTTTCTGAAACAGACCACCAGGTGCCCTCTGTACCTTCCCACCTGGCGTTCACCTGTCTCATCTCAGAGAGCAGAGCGGCGGGCGGACTCACGAGAAGTTCAGCATGGGCTGGCCCACGTGCGAGATGTGCACCTCCTCCAGGTACTGGAAGGGCTGCAGGGTCGGGAAGGTCCCAGCTCCCGGCGGGTCTGACAGCCATGTGCCCAGCATCCAGGACAGCGGCTCCAGCACAGGGTTCATTCTGGGGGCCTCTGAGGACAGAAGGAGAGAGTGTCAGCGGCTGCTGCCAGTTGTCCCTGCGGGGCTTTGTGCGGAGACTCACACTCCGCACTGGGGAGGCCCCAGTCACTACAGCTCACCCTGCGGGGCCCTGAACACGCCACCAGCCACCTGTCAAGAGGGGGAGAAAAAGGCCAAGCAATTAGCAAACGTCATCTTGCCAGATGCAGCTCTGGAGCCCGGCAGCACCTCGACAGAGAAGAGAAGGAGAGGGCCCGGAGGGCAAGGAGAGGCCAGAGGCCGCGGGGCCTCCGAGGAGGGCTGGGGAAGCGGCAACACCAGGCCCCACGCTAGGTGAGCGTGCCCGGGCACGGCGGCCTGGCGATGGAGGTAAAGGGCAGAAGGAAGCTCGTGGGGAGCGG